>NC_134206.1:241715781-242340781 GCF_965140235.1 Caretta caretta
CCGCAGCAACCCAGCATTCCATGCATCATCCATGTCATGATCAGAGCTTTTGGCTGATGGCTGCCTTTCACATTTATCCATCTGTGGTAATGGAATGGGACACGTGCAGAGAGTTATGCATGGGCTTGGACTGCAGCCACACAGAAAGTAATCTACTTAGTAAATACCCACCCAGCCCTTTTCTGAGCCAATTTGATCAGCAGAGGCTTAATGGCATGGGTAAGCAACGGCATATAACTGTTGTCTTCTCATGAATGTTTCCCCAACCTCTATCTCCTTCAGGGCCCTGCTCAGACACACCCCCTGCCAGGTGTCTCCTGTTAGCTGATGCCGCATTATTCCCACCTCAGAGAAGGCTGGCATTCTGAGAACTAGAGAAGTTTAGTCAGGAATCAACATGCAGTAGCATTAAAAGAAGGTTACTAATATTCCAATTCACAAATAATTTACATTTAACAAAAATGTTCTGTAAAGGGAAAGTGTCTCTCTGGGTCAGCTCTTAGTGACATTTAAGCCTGGCAAGTGGCAGTGTGTCCCAGGATCCAGTCCTCTGTTCACACGGCTCCTGCAGTGCATGATCAGTTCAGAAAACAGAGTTTTGCCTTCTCTCAAATCTCACTTTCCAAAAACAAAAACAACACACACACAAAAGCTGCCTAGGTCTTGAACGACAGAGATGAGTCATCTTTTATTCACAGCATCAACCACTCAGTCCACTAAACCACACCACAAACTGCCTGCCTGCCACAGAGGGACTATAGTTTACCAGCAGTGAGCTGTAGGACTACTACTAGATCTAAGAGCAGGGCTATTTTCCTTTCAGCAGTCAGGCATGGCTCTTTAAAAACAAAACAAACCAAAACAAAACAAAAAAACAAACACAAGCTCTCTATAAAAAAAAAAAATTATTAGCCACACAGGAGCACCACCTTGTGGAGAAACTGATGTCCCTTTAATATCCTTTGAATCCCTTGTAGTTAAATAGCTCCATATGTAATCATGAGAAGGCTAATGTCTTCTTAGGAGGCAAGAGGAAAAAAAAGAAGATGAGGCAATGGGTGTGGGCAACATCGGGAACATTTCTGATCTGCCAAATGAGGGGAGGATGCATTCAGCCTTCTTTACCGTATTTAAAAAAAAATAATAATAATCGGGGTGCACACTTCTCAGTTAGTAAGTTTCACGGGCCTGAATTACAAACTTTACCCTGGAACAGTCCTTTCTACTGCATTTGTGCCTATGCGATTGAGCTGTCCAAAGAAACAAAAGGCTCCAAGAAGTTATAAATTGTCATGCACTAAGAACGCCCCGAGATCTCCTGCAATCAGGTTCTTCTCAGGGCCACAGCATCAATCTTGCATTGCTAGGTTTTCCTAGATACAGGGATTCAGAAGCCATGTGGTTTCAAGGCCTAAAATTCAGGAGAAGCTTTACTTTAAATGGAAGTGTGACTGTGCATTCAGAGCCAATTCAAGAAAGAGAGGACATGCCCTAGAAACTGATTCCTTACTGTTATACAAAATCATTGCTGCCTCATTTCAGCCCAAGCTGTCCTACATGCTACAGAATCAATTTCATCTGTTCCAGATGCCAGAACATTTACAGACCCATGCTAAGCCCAGATGCTTCACCAATACAGACTCAGTTCTCTAGAGATAAGGGTTACACAAGGGTCAACGAGCACCACGCCCTGCATAAAGTACATCTTTACGGGCTTTGAGCATATCAGTATGTGGTTCAAAACAGAGCTCTTAGAATGGGTGGAGCCACAGATAAGCCAGAAAGAAGAATCTGTGGAGATAGGAATGCCTATCACTTTATGTTAACAATCTTAAGGAGAGCTCTACCAGCTTTTCCCCCCAATGTTCGTCCAAAGCAAACAAACAAAAAATACCACCACCACCACACACCAAACAGCTAAGTTATACATTTCAGGATACACAACTATGAATTAAAACATTTTAATACATCAAATAGATAAAGCTGGAAGTCCAAGTGGTCAGAGAAAATGTTAATGTAGTCATACTGAGATCCAGAAATCCCACTGGCCAGATCATCAAGGATTGAACATTTGCAATATTAAATTTTATGAGCAGACTGGGCATGCAGACACCTGGGAGAGAAAAAAAATTGTTTTCCATTTTCCTGAAAAAAAGTTTTGAGAATGAACAAAAGGAGATTATCCATCTCTCTCTGAAATAGGGAATAACCTGCAATCGCTGGTGTGTAGTCTCCCTTTGATTTATTTTTATACAAAGAAAACATGTCTAACACGTCAAAAATCACCACAATGGCATTATAACCAGTGATTCCACGACATCCAACGGCTAATGTGGCCTCATGAAGAGATCTTGTTGCACTCCTTTTTCCGAGTACCTGCAGTCAGCCGGTTCAAATTACCACCATTTAAGATTCTAGCCTTACCAATTAAATCCCTCAGTTTAATTCAACAACAAAAAGGTTGCTTTTTCAACCAGTTTCACTTGAGAAAGTCTGAATATGTATAACTTTTCTTCTTTTTCCCCAGATAGAGATCTAATTTCTTACCCAGCATTGCCCAACCACCCAATATGCAAAACCCCTTCCCTATTACCAAGCACGGCACACAGGTGCTATATTGCCACAAAAGAAGTTGGCCTGTACAAATCTGTTCTGCAGTGCCAAGGGAGTCATCTAGGGCGGTACCGAGACAGGCAACAAAAAGGATCGAGGGTATAGAACAACTTTCACATGAGGAGAGATTAAAAAGACTAGGACTATTCAGTTTGGAAAAGAGACAATTAAGGGGGGATAAGGAGGAGAGGTCTATAAAATCGTAAATGGTGTGGAGAAAGTGAAGAAGGAAGTGTTATTTACCCTGTCACATAACACAAGAACTGGGGTCACCCAATGAAATTAACAGGCAGCAGGTATAAAACAAACAAAAGGAAGCATTCACACAACGCACAGTCAACCTGTGGAACAACTTTCCACAGAATGTTGGGAAGGCCAAAACTATAACTAGATTAAAAAAAGAATCAGATACATTCATTGCAGAAAGGTCCATCAGTGGCTATCAGCCAAGATGGTCAGGGTTGCAACCCCAATCTCTGGGTGTCCCTAGGCCTCTGACTGCCACATGCTGGGACTGGATGACAGGGGATGGATCACTTGATGATTGCCCTGTTCTGTTCATTCCCTCTGAGACATCTGGCCACTGTCAGAAGACAGGATACTGGGTTACATGGACCATTGGTGTGACCCATTATGGCCATTCTTATGGGGCAAAGCCGATGCTGTTTAATTAATATGTGCTACCACTGAAACTTTAAATACAGCTATTTTGAAATAAAAACTCCTTATATAAACTTTTCGAGTTAGATTCTCCTTCCTTGTATTTCTACCACATTAAACTTGTTTGTCTTTCCAACAATGCACAGTGTGTCTGTAGATTTCTGCACGGTCATCTCCAAGGCAGAGTCCCCGGGATGCTGCAGAAGGCGATTTTAATCTCCCATAGTGCAAACTGACTGTCTTGCTTTCACAAGGTGCCAATCTGAGAAGCAAGAAGGGGTACAGTAAAGACCCTATCCACCCCCCTAATAAAAGGGAAAATCCCCCCAGTACCAGTGGAAAAAAAAATGTATGCTCTCCAACCCATGCAAGAGTTCCTGACATTGATAGCAGCTTGAAGTCTAATAGCTTACATATAACCCCTCTGAATTAACATTTGCCTCTTCCAGAAAAAGCAAATCAAAGTTAAAAATTAAACCTAGATCCAAGTACTAGGGGCCAGCTCCTTATAGTAAAAGTCTGCTTACAAACTCAGCACCAACCCAGAAAGAGGGGGGGCACTTTCAGCTATGAGTCACAATGAATATTCAAGAATCAATCTTTTACAAGTGAGAGGAGAGGCAAACAAATGCTTGAGAGTTCCAAATGCACCTCTCTTGGATTAAAAAAAGCATACTGACACACATTTAACTTTCAGCCCCCTCTGTCTTACAAGCCAAAAGCAGGACTGGTGACAAGAATGCAAAGCTGAGGGGGGAAAAAACCCAACAAAAACCAATAATGCAGCTAAATTTCAAGAAATCAATCTTGTAATTCTTCTCCTAGGTTTTCCCAAAGATTCTTTTCAATGCAGATGAAACCTAACTGGGGAACAGGACATGCTGAGCTTGAAAACTACCAAAGAAATTGCCTTGGGGAAAAAAAGCCTTACCAAGCTGTCTGGTCTTACTCTGCACTTTTCCAGGAGACCAAGAGTCGCTTCAGATACAGCAGCACTAAGCTCTGGAGAAGTCAGAACAGAGAGGGAGACAGAACTAGAGAGGGAGGGGGAGAGCACGCGCACTGCACGTCAGTTTGTTTGTGCCCTAATACAGCTTCAGGGTAAACAGAAGAGCTAAGCTGCTGCCAAATCAGCCTGGAGAACTGCTTTGCAATGGGTCAAAATGAGAAAGGAACAAGGTTTTCACATGACTGTTCAAGTTTCAATAAGCACGTCAGGACAGAAAGAATCATGCCCACAACTCACTTAGTGAGCTGTCTGGAGAGCTTTAAATATTGTACCTGCCCTTGAGCAGAAACCATGCATAAACTGACCATGCACAAATTAATGCAAAAGATATAGTCTACTAACCTATCACTCTACAAAGAGCAAGTGAGGTGGCAATCTAATGAAATTGCCCACTTCTTTCCTGGAGTCCTAAAAACTTAACCCACATCTATCTTCAGAAGGACAGGGTTTTCAGGGATTGCAAACCAGATGGGAGTAATTGTTTCCACTCTTAGTTAGTAGCTATTATTTATATTTCAATTGCATGTGGCATACACTTCCTTAATAAGGAGGAAGACCATCCCTGCCTTGAAAAATATACAAGCTAAAAAGACAAAAACACAAATGTTGAACAAGAGAATGGAATGCAACATACAAGCAAAGTGACCAGGATAATGATAGATGCACACTATGTTTTGATAAATATAAAGCTATTCCCAAATGCCCTTCTATCAAGCCATTATCTCCTGAGCTAACCCTCCTCTACAAACACAAGTTACTTTAATATCTCAATTTTCAAACCTACTAAAATCCTAACTAAACCATCCCCTTTATCCATGAACACTTGCCCTCCCTCAATACAGTGAGCCAAACCTCTGTCCCTCTGCCCTTCCCTGCACCACCCTCCCAAGAACCTTCCGACTCTGCACGCATTGCCACTGAGCAGAGAGATGATAAATCTAACAGGCAGTTCTAGCCTCAGAGGCTCTTGGAGAGTAGTGGAGGCTCTCACCCCACCATACTGTCTGCTAACTTCACTGACTTCCACGGGGAAGCTCTGACCTTCATTCCCCTGCCCCAGCGATTTAGCCTCTAATTATGTTAAAATTCCTGACCACAACCTCGCCCATTTCCCCCTTTCAAAGAGTCTAGAACCACTGACGCTGTAGAACCACCTCCTTCTGGATGCTGTCTGCAGACACGGGTTGATGGGGCCATGTGTCCCCAAAATCCTGGCTCTATAGGAAAAATGGTCAGAGAGAGAGAAGGCTCAGCTAAGCCCCTACCTCCTTGCCACTGAATAGTTCCTTCCTGGAAGATGCTGGTTCCAGTTTAAAAGCCCACACTCCCTTGGAAAAACTAGGGTGGATTCCAGCCCACATGATGCTCCTGGCTTCTGAGACCATGTGTCCCCACAGGCCTGCCTCTGCAAAGGAGGCTCAGCAAGTCCCCTTCCTCTGCCTTTGGTGCACAAGCTGACAGGCTTAAACTGCTCTGGTATATCTTCAGTTTTAAATGAGCTCTAAACAAGCACTACTGCACATGCTGCTTGCTCCATCTGCATAGCTTCAAGGTGACAAGAATAAGGAACTAGACAGCCCTGGTTACCTGCCTGTCTTATCCTCAAATAGCTCTTTGGCAGCACCATGGATGCACTTCTCATTGTCCCTGTGTCACCATTCACTGGAGATTAGCACTGTGAGGATATAACCTGGCAGAGTGGCACTATTGGTAACCTGCGACAATCCACACAGAACTCCTAGGGAGAGTGCTACTTAGAAATAGCCATGGAAAAGGTTTTGGCTAATAGCTTGCCATGGTTTCAGATACTTCTTTTCCCTTGAAATACAAATAATTGCGCTACCTTCATTTCAGGAGCCCAAACAGTAACCCATACCCCACCCACAGTTTCAAGTGTAGCTAGCATCTGGAATATGATTTCTCTAATCCAAAACCAACAAAAAATTGATATTGCCTAATGAAACTGAATATTTACATTACATGAAACAAAGGGCAAAAACATACTCCCTCTTCGAAAAACCACGTGTGCAGGCACCCCCACTGCATCTATGGAGTAACTGATGATGGGTCATTGCTGCCACATTTATTCAGTTGGAAAGTTTCCATCACCTCGTTTCTTTCCCTGCCTTTTCTGCTCTGTTTCAAAAATAGCTCTAGCTTGTTTGCTATGCCACTTGTGTCATTCTGATTTTATGCCCGAGTGGATGTATACAGACAAGCACAGGGTCGATGGAATGCAGTCTACCCGGCTACATACACAGTCACATAGCCAACACAAAGCACACCCTCCCTCCCTCCAAGGCCATCCTGGGAATCTGCTTGTTTTCAGAAGCTCTGGGCTTTAAGAAGTATGTTTATAAAACGCTTCAAAAGGAAGCTGAAGAATGGAGCATAGCCTTTTCAGAAGTAAGGCATCAAGAACAGCAGCTTTATATAAGGCACAACACCAACAGTCTTCTTCCTTAAAATTGCAAACAGAGATTTAACCAAAAGCAATGCACATTTGAATCTTAGTGCGGTAACTAATTAAACCAAGATCTGAAATGCATGCCATGTACAACTGTCCCTGCCCATTCTGCACAAGCTGAAGGTTAAACAGACAAATTGGCTGACTGCACCAGAAAAACAACCTCTTAGCACCAATATAAGGAACAAGTACATCCTGTTGCCAGGAGTAGCAGCAGCTGGGGACAAGGAGGAAGTGAGTATGGAACTCCACTGCCAAAGAAAAATCCAGTGAAAATACTGAAATATGAGAAGCTGTTCAAATGTGATTTTTCCTGTTAGGACTCTTTAATCACTGGATTTTCCTGACCAGCTTACTTTTACAATAAAACCAACTTGCTGGAGTCATTTCACTAATCCCAGATTAATTCCATTGAAATCTGGCAATGTTCTACCTTCCTGAGACAAATAATCTGGAAGCCCAAACTCCCACAGTGTGGCTCCAGCCTGGGAGACCCAGCACGTCAACTATGAACACAAAATGCTGGGGCTGGGAATAAGGGGTTTCACATTTTTGGTGGACTCCAACATAGATCAGAAATTGGATCTACCACACTCCAGTACAAAGTGTGTGAATATTTATTTTTAAAATGTACTTTTCAATACACCATGAATCTCAAGCTCCAAGTCACTATGCACTTAAGAATTTTGCAAGAAGATTTAGTGCAAGATTTAATTACCTACTGGATAACATGATGTATAATAAAAGGCACTCATGTCTTAAAGTGATGCCTACTGACATTCCTATACGGAATTACTGTAAAAGAGATCATCCTCTGCCAAAGACATTCCAAAGCTTATGTCAAAGAGGGGAAAAATATTGTACACACACTTTCCAGGACTCACCAGAGCGGAACAAAAAATTAAAGAGACCAAACTCCAACACACAGTACATCTATGGTCACTGGCATATGTATATTTGTTTCCAAAGTGAAACACTCTATTTGTATCTTGATGTGCTCAATACAAGGATCAGTGATTGTTTTCCATTGGAGAATTGGATTGGAATTCCATTTCCATTCAACTCAATGGACAAGCCCATATCCCAAGCCATATATCTCCCTTTAAGAACATAAGCCTTCCTTTTTGGTGGCTAGCAAATCTCTGCTCTTATCTCTACCTCTTGACCCAGTAGCAAATCCTCTAAACCTCATTAGTAGAATGACCAGCAGAGGGTGAGCCAAACAACATATATGGAAGCACACTCTCAAAGGGCTATGCAATCAACCAACCACTGCGTTCTTACCCATCCTCCTTGCTGGATGATGTAGTCTGCAGCATAGTCTTCTAAATACGTCACTCCAAACTGCAAAAGCGCACTGAGTGGCTCCTGACCTCGTTTTGTCAGCTCCATCAGGAACTGCTGCAGCAGAACCAGAGGCACCAACACCTTCAAAAGACAAACAATGATTGAGAATGATAACATTTCCTAGATTCACCACCACTGTGTGAGAGACGGGAGCATTCATACAGTTCACAAGCTAATGATCTTAGTTATACAAAGCTATGCTGGACTACGTGCTTCAGTTTTACACAGCCATGGGACAAAACCAAAATATAGAACCGTAGGGCAGCAGCATTTCATCTGAGGTGAAGAGATCTCTGCTTTAGAGTAACATCTGTGGGAGACCCTCTTACAGAAGACAACTGCAGTGCATTTTTGTGCCCCATCCCTCCCCAACACAAGATTCAGGTAGATAACTAGAACAGTGACAGGACTCCCTTCCCCCCACAGATGTTGCATAACCTACAACAAATACAGATGGAGGCGGTGAGGACAATTTGAAGGGGAAAACAGGATAGAAACACAAAATGTAACTAAAAAGAAAAGGAGTACTTGTGGCACCTTAGAGACTAACCAATTTATTTGAGCATGAGCTTTCGTGAGCTACAGCTCACTTCATCGGATGCATACCATGGAAACTGCAGCAGACTTTATATATACACAGAGAATATGAAACAATACCTCCTCCCACCCCATTGTCCTGCGAGGAGGTACTGCCCCACACTCTCTGTGTATATACAAAGTCCGCTGCAGTTTCCACAGCACGCATCCGATGAAGTGAGCTGCAGCCCACGAAAGCCCATGCTCAAACAAATTGGCCAGTCTCCAAGGTGCCACAAGTACTCCCTTTCTTTTTGCGAATACAGACTAATACGGCTGTTACTCTGAAACCATTCTTCTATTTTGTCTCCCATCTATTTGGTTGACAGCTAATATGCCTTGCACTGATCCTGGAATTCTGAATCCACATATTCTTTTGTCCTGTCATTTTTGTGGATTCAGAATTCCAGGATCAGTGCAAGGCATATTAGCTGTCAACCAAATAGATGGGAGACAAAATAGAAGAATGGTTTCAGAGTAACAGCCGTGTTAGTCTGTATTCGCAAAAAGAAAGGGAGTACTTGTGGCACCTTGGAGACTGGCCAATTTGTTTGAGCATGGGCTTTCGTGGGCTGCAGCTCACTTCATCAGATGCGTGCTGTGGAAACTGCAGCGGACTTTGTATATACACAGAGAGTGTGGGGCAGTACCTCCTCCCACCCCACATTACCAGCAGGACAGTGGGGTGGGAGGAGGTATTGTTTCATATTCTCTGTGTATATATAAAGTCTGCTGCAGTTTCCACGGTATGCATCCGATGAAGTGAGCTGTAGCTCACGAAAGCTCATGCTCAAATAAATTGGTTAGTCTCTAAGGTGCCACAAGTACTCCTTTTCTTTTTGCGAATACAGACTAACACGGCTGTTCCTCTGAAACCTGTCAAAATGTAACTAAGCAGCAAATTCACAGACACTCTTGGGCAGATACATAGTGTTAGGAAATCCCTTCAAGAAGGCTGATCTGTACTTTCGGAATGGGTGGGAAAGAACAAGAGCCCGACTAGTGTAGCATGGCCTGCACGACACAGGGTTATACCTAATGTTACAAAAGTGTCTTCTTCATAAAATCTTCTCTTCTGTGACCAATTTAACATGTTTGTAGCCTTCCAAAGAAATTCTCCTTTTGTGCTTCCAATATCTATGCTTGGTCTTCACGCAAAAGTGAATTATTTTGGAAAGTGAAGAAAAGTGAGTTGAGAGCATTACATTATATACACATAAGCACACAAACACTTCCTGCTGTTAATACCCCGCTATCCTTGGTTTTGCCTAAGCAGAAAACGGATGAACTTTTAAACTTGGAGTTTATCCTCCATGAGCATGTAAATTGCCCTTAGTGCCAAGTTTGTATGTAGCACTTTGCCAAGTTTAGAGAAAAAATGGTTTGAATTAGTATCATCAGCACTTGAAAAAGGCACATTGAGCAGGCACAGGAGAAACCATTACTAAGCTTTAAAGTGCCCGCTGCCCAATAAATGCACTGCACATCTATTCTCCATAAGGACTGACCAGTCCCGTAAGGAGTCACTAGAAAGTGGTTTATGAGGAAAAGGTTTGGTTTCTGGCCACAGGAGCCAGGTCAAAGTCAAGACGATCTCCTAGAGTGAATTCCAAATGCCTGTTTTCCTCTAATGGGGAGGCTGCTACCTCCTCTTCCTCCAGCCTGAACATCTTGCTCCAACCAGCCTCTCCCCTCTGGTGGTCCTGGCCATAATCTCAGGGTGGAAAACAGGGAAAGCGACATGGGAAAAACAGGCCAAGGGTTGAGTCTGGTACAGAGCGCAGGGTAGACTCCTACTCAGATGTACAGCTGTGAAAACCCAGATGGGGCGCATAAAGATGCCTGCTCATTGGGTGAGAGGTATTGGGTGTTTTGGCTGTGTCATAAATATAAAGGGAAGGGTAAACACCTTTAAAATCCCTCCTGGCCAGAGGAAAAACCCTTTCACCTGTAAAGGGTTAAGAAGCTAGGATAACCTCGCTGGCACCCGACCAAAATGACCAATGAGGAGACAAGATACTTTCAAAAGCTGGAGTGGGGGGAAGAGAAACAAAGGTTCTCTCTGTCTGTGTGATGCTTTTGCCAGGAACAGAAAGGAATGGAGTCTTAGAATTTAGTAAGTAATCTAGCTAGATATGCGTTAGATTCTGTTTTGTTTAAATGGCTGATAAAATAAGCTGTGCTGAATGGAATGTATATTCCTGTTTTTGTGTCTTTTTGTAACTTAAGGTTTTGCCTAGAGGGATTCTCTATGTTTTGAATCTGATTACCCTGTAAGGTAGTTACCATCCTGATTTTACAGAGGTGATTCTCTTACTTTTTCTTCAATTAAAATTCTTCTTTTAAGAACCTGATTGCTTTTTCATTGTTCTTAAGATCCAAGGGTTTGGGTCTGTGTTCACTGATGCAAATTGGTGAGGATTTTTATCAAGCCTTCCCCAGGAAAGGGGGTGTAGGGTTTGGGAGGATTTTGGGGGGAAAGACGTTTCCAAGCGGGCTCTTTCCCTGTTATATATTTGTTCGACGCTTGGTGGTGGCAGCAATAAAGTCCAAGGGCAAAAGATAAAACAGTTTGTACCTTGGGGAAGTTTTAACCTAAGCTGGTAAAAATAAGTTTAGGAGATTTTTCATGCAGGTCCCCACATCTGTACCCTAGAGTCGAGAGTGGGGAAGGAACCTTGACAGGCTGCCTGACAACTGAACATGGAGGATGGGAGAGGTCGTCAACAGGGAAGAACAGAGTATATTACACCTACCCTTACCATCTTAAAGGTTCATTCATACAGTTGTGACTGAGATAGCACTTTCATTTTAAAACCACATTTTCAGATACTTCTTGCCCTTTTGGAATGAAGCTTCTCACACTGTCTCAGCACAGAATGGGACGGGGAGAGTCAGAGGAAATTTCATACAGCTTTCTGAATTCCAGATCTACATGAACACTTATTGTATGGCAAGCTGAGATGTAACTCCACAGAACTCCACTGCACGATGCGCTACCTATCCGTGTGGACCCTGCTACCCACATTAAAATTTTCCTAGTGCACACTGATGTTTCAAAAAAATAAAACAGTGTTAAGGCTTTATTCCCTCAGGTGCTTTAGGCACACGTAGGGGGCCAAAATAGTTTTAACTTTTAAACCTCAAACATGGCATATGCTTAGCCCTCAGTGAGGAACATGTACTTTAAGCTGGAAGGGAAAAAAGACTAGTTAGGTAATGAAGACGCTAGAATGAATACTCGCATATTACACATGACAGTGTCTTTCTTCCCTTGCCTGTTAAGCATTTGATCTTCCCGATTCTCGCTAAACCTCAGCAGGCCTGAGGAGTGAGACACCAAATTCAGATCTTCATCTTCAGTTCCATGCACAGCAGCATACAAGGTCTGATTCTGCTCCCACTGACATCAATGGGAGCTCTGTCATTGACTTCAGTGGAGGCAGAATAAGGCTGCCACAGTGCTACCACAAGGTTGGATTAAAGAGCCCACAACATCCCCATCCTGATTAAATCACAGTTACCTTTTTATATTTATTATGTGCGAAAAGGATGCATGACTATAAATGTCAGAGTTGAGATTTTACCTACACAAAAATAAAAAAAAAAAAAATTAAGTCCCATAAGCTACCATAGCTCTTTCCACCATTGTACATAAGCATTAACAGGGCCCTTCATTACATGATCACCCAGATTATATGCAGCAATACTAAAGGCTATGTGCATTATAGTGCACAGAGAAAGTGTGCTATTTAGAACTAAGTAGAACTTGTCAGAAAATGGGAGTGGGGAGAGTAGGGAAAACATCATACAAATTATTCAACACAAAAAATTTTTTTGATTAGGAAAACGGTCATCCGCAACTTTCTGACGAGCTGTAACAATGAGATAATTCTCCACTGTAGTTACACCACTACAATTCCACTAAGTAAGCAAGGTTACGCCAGTGTAACCAAGAAGAAAATTTAACACAAACAGTACACAACTGAATCAGGTTTTGAAGGGGCAGTGTAGAAAAAACAGGATAGCTCCTTTATTTGTGTAATATTTCACAGTAGTTATATATCACATGCACCCTTTAGCAGGCTCATTCTTAATGTCCTATTGTCCAGCTTCATGATTATGTGCACCTCCTTTTCTTACAAACTGCCAGCCCATTCACCTGTTTAGTTGAGACTCAATTATCCCTTACATAACTGGTATCCTCTGACCCAATTCACAAAACCGAGATTCTACCGCAAAATTATTTGGACTGGTATATTTAAGGAATTACATTTTTTGCAATCATGTATTTTTGAGGTATAGATAAAAATAAAAGTATCTAGCTCACAGATTTCAGATATGGCTGGGTTTCTTAAAAAAAAATTGGATGATTAGATCTTCTTAAAGAGACTATAATTTACTCTTTGACATAAGGCTGCTCCTAAAAAAAGTTAAAGGACAACATTTAAACAGCACAGGAGAAGCCTTAAAGCGCCTACATGTTACTTTCATATCACAGACACTGATGAGAAAGCATTTTTCACTATTGAAATTCCCTTATCAAGAACCAGAACATTAAATCTTTAATTGCTAAATCTTGCTCCTGTGTGACATGCATGGAAGAATTGATAGTCTCATACATGAATCTACCAAGAGGGTATTTTCCTCTGATCTGTCTTCTATCCCAAACCCACAGAAATGTCTTAAAAAGAAAAGGAGGACTTGTGGCACCTTAGAGATTAACCAATTTATTTGAGCGTAAGCTTTCGTGAGCTACAGCTTACTGGGGGGAGTTGGGGGACTCAGTTTGGGGGGACCTTGGGACTTCCTGAGGGTTTGGGAGGGCTCAGTGCTGTAGCTCAGGAAAGCTAATGCTCAAATAAATTTGTTAGTCTCTCAGGTGCCACAAGTCCTCCTTTTCTTTTTGAGGATACAGACTAACACGGCTGCTACTCTGAGAAATGTCTTAGTGTCTGAAGACTTTCATTTAGAATACAGTCACTAGTTAGTCAATCAGCCCCTTCAACAGTCTATACATAGAGTCTAGAGTTACTGGGCAGCTCTGTCATATTGGAAACATTCTACAGAGTTTTCCATTGAAAATAACAAATGCAGCTATATTTAGTATGGTCTCCTGTCTGCTCATGTTTGCATGGTGCATAAGTTCGGTTAAAAACTGTACTGTTTAAATATGGCACATGTTCCTGATTTTATACCACACTGATTAAGCGCATGTGCATACTTATTTCTCAGTCAACTAATTTGATCATTGCAGACCAACACCGACAGAGAGATTCTGTGCTGGGCCTCACAGAAGGTGCAGTCAAGGGTGAAAGTGTATGCAAAGGTTACTTTGAGTCATCATCATGCTAACTGTATTCTGGGCCATCTAGGGTTCAGTATGGCTCTTAGTGTAAATTAGCTCTATCCAACTTGATTATAGGCTGTGTCACTTCCCACTCCTGTCTCTAGGCCGGGAGCTGAACTTGGAGCAGCACCGGGCCAAGAGAATTCTTCCCCAGCCATTCTTCCCACACCTCTATGTCCCCTATATGCTGCCATATCAACCAACATACAAGGTCCAGGATAGGGACCAGAATCAGAACCTAATTTTACATAATGTAGAGAAGCTGAACTATCTGTGTCGGGATCTGGGAGCCATTCCTAGCTCTTTCACAACTTAATGACTTTGGGTATCACTTAACTTCTCTGTGTTTCAGTTTCGCTATCTGTACAATGGGGAAAACTTACTTCACATGGGCATTGAAAAGTGGTTTAAGATCCAAGGCATTCAAAGTAATAAGTATTTTGTATTAATTTTATATTCAAGATATCCCTGACTGTTAAACCAGTATCAAATCATGGTGGAAACTGGTTTACTTCTGACACTGGGTTCCTCACCATGCCTGTATTGCTGAAGGGCATCACGCCGTTTTTCATCTGGCAGAAGAAGGCTCAAACTAGTTTGAATGTGAAGGTTTTTTTCCAGTACTAGTCACAGGCTATCTGTGGCAAGAAAAGCACTGCACTGCACAAACTGCCAGATGCTATGCTGAGCAAAATGGGTGTCGCTTTTTTTTTTTTAAATAAAAAAAATTACTTCGTCTTTCCAGCTTCCATTTTATTTTGTCTAACCCAGATAAAACATAAACCCAGATAATATACGTGCCTAAGCATTCCACTTGCAGGAAGACAAATGCATTTGTGTTTAAGCCTTAGATGACTGTTTTCTGCTGTACCTCCTGTGCATCTTTGGTTCCTTAATATGCCATGTAATCCTTTGGAACAGATGTGTTAAGCAGCACGGAAGGGGAGTGAAAGTTTTTTGTTCAGATGCTTACTTTTAGTCAAGCAAGGGCTTATTTCAATTCACTATCCCTATTCAGTATATTACTAAAAGGCTAACTGACTTCTCTGCAAGGAATGGCATTCCTTGGCAAAAGCAAACTTGACAGGGAACTTAAGTACAATATAAGATCCGATGTTACTTCATGCATGGGTGATGAAAATTTTGAAGAACTATTCTCTTTAGAAAAAGCTGACATCAAATCTGCTGTCTTCCCTCAGATTTTTATTATTGCGGACATTTTGCATGGAAACAGCATCTGCTCCTACTATTGGTTTCCCCTCCTGAAATGACATCCCGCTATTTGCAACAACAACTTCAGGCAGCAGAAGTGAACATGAGGAGCAGATAATCTCCTAAGGGAAACAAACAGTCTCCATTTCTATGCAAAGTGCCCCTAGTAATACAAATACAAGAGTAGACAGACGTCTGACATAAAAGCAGGTTTATTTCTCAATTGAAAGCTTTTCAAACTTTCTTTCCTCTAAAATGTTTGGAGCTCTGAGAATATAACCGGAATTATCATAACAGAGCACAGAGCAAGCAACCAAAGTATTCTTACCAGTCAACCCTCATACTTTGTAGTAGACCAACCGATTAGATTTGACAAAACATCTCAACTTATAACTACAGATTTTTCTAATTTATCTTAGCAGCTTCTTCTCCAAAGGGGAAAAAACAGTTAAGGAGAATTAGGAAAGATTTACGCTGCTGTAAAAAGACATGAGAGTTGTTCTCTCTTATCCTAATTGTTGTATTTCTAGAAAATGCTGTCCCGAAAAGAGAGGAATTTAAGAGGAAATGAAACCAATAAATTCTTATTCCATCTATTCAAACAACAAATATTGTTAGAGGAACTGCTACACATTCCTGGAGGATAAGGATGCCCCACAGAATGATGTAGGCATATACTGTATTTATACTATAAACTTTCCACTCTGGTTTGCTGAAACAGTATCTTGTGGACTAAAAGTTTTGCACTGGAAATAAAACCAGACAGCTCTGGATGGCTAACTCTAGCAGGTCCTATGGAATATTTGTTCTGATGAGGCTGCTCTGCCGAAAAAGATGCAAGCATCTAAGACGTATTTTGGTTGAGATTCTCAATCAAAAGCTAGTTTAGGACCAGAAACTCCATTGGCTGGAAGGGGCTGCACAGGCTTGTAGTTTAAAGGGCTGAATAACCAGACCCAAAGGCGGAAGATCTACTTGACGTAGAGTCTAAGGCTGCAAAATCTCAGTTCTAGTAAGTTACATGGGTAGCAGAATTTCAGTGCAGAAGATTTTAGAGGATTTTAAGTTATGGAAATAAAATACTCTTATTATGATTAATTATTTATTTGCGTATTTAGTTAATTAAGGTATTTCTTATGTTTTGGTAATTACTTTTGAAGGCCTGGGTCATTATTTTCTACTTCTTGTTGTTGTTATACTTGTAAATGAATCTGTTTTTATTGTTTCCTTACATGGTGGTTGCAGTCAAGGAAGGAGGATAATATAAATCTAAATTGATTATCTCCAATAGAAGATACTTAACATGTTAAAGGGAACAAGAAAATAGCCTCTCTCTCTCTGAAACTATTATACAAGAAACAAATGAGAATTAATTTGGGGACAACAATTTTATTTTACATTAAAACCACTGACAGAAAATCCAAATTCTATGTTCCCATTAGCTAAGTGGTCTATATTCAAGATTGACATATTGCACATGCTCAGACGTACTGTTTTAAAAAGAAAAGAAGGACTTGTGGCACCTTAGAGACTAACAAATTTATTTGAGCATAAGCTTTTGTGAGCTACAGCTCACTTCATCGGATGCATTCAGTGGAAAATACAGTGGGGAGATTTATATACACAGAGAACATGAAACAATGTGTGTTACTATACACACTGTAACGAGAGTGATCAGGTAAGGTGAGCTATTACCAGCAGGAAAGCGGGGGTGGGGGGGAACCTTCTGTAGTGATAATCAAGGTGGGCCATTTCCAGCAATTGACAAGAATATCTGGGGGGGCGGGGGGAATAAACATGGGGAAATAGTTTTACTTTGTGTAATGACCCATCCACTCCCAGTCTTTATTCAAGCCTACGTTAATTATATCCAGTTTGCAAATTAATTCCAATTCAGCAGTCTCTCCTTGGAGTCTGTTTTTGAAGTTTTTTTTGTTGAAGAATTGCCACTTTTAGGTCTGTAATCGAGTGCCCAAAGAGATTGAAGTGTTATGGAGAAGTATCCCTGATAATGTCACGGCAAACCTGGTGGCTGAACTTTGTGACTTTGTCTTCACCCATAACTATTTCACATTTGGGGACAATGTATACCTTCAAATCAGTGGCACTGCTATGGGTACCCGCATGGCCCCACAGTATGCCAACATTTTTATGGCTGACTCAGAACAACATTTCCTCAGCTCTCATCCTCTAATGCCCCTAACTCTACTTGCACTACATTGATGACATCATCATCATCATCATCATCTGGACCCATGGAAAAAAAGCCCTTGAGGAATTCCACCATGATTTCAACAGTTTCCATCCCACCATGAACCTCAGCCTGGACCAGTCCACACAAGAGATCCACTTCCTGGACACTATGATGCTAATAAGCGATGGTCACATAACCACCACCCTATACCGGAAACCTACTGACCGCTATGCCTACCTACATGCCTCCAGCTTTCATCCAGACCACACCACATGATCCATTGTCTACAGCCAAGCTCTAGGATACAACCGCATTTGCTCCAACCCCTCAGACAGAGACAAACACCTACAAGATCTCAAGCAAGCATTCTTACAACTACGATACCCACCTGCTGAAGTGAAGAAACAGATTGACAGAGCCAGAAGAGTATCCAGAAGTTACCTACTACAGGACAGGTCCAACAAAGAAAATAACAGAACGCCACTAGCCATCACCTTCAGCCCCCAACTAAAACCTCTCCAACGCAGCATCAAGGGTCTACAACCTATCCTAAAAGAGGACCCATCACTCTCACAGATCTTGGGACACAGGCCAGTCCTTGCTTACAGACAGCCCCCCAACCTGAAGCAAATACTCACCAGCAACCACACATCACACAACAGAACCACTAACCCAGGAACCTATCCTTGCAACAAAGCCCGTTGCCAACTGTGTCCACATATCTATTCAGGGGACACCATCATAGGACCTAATCACATCAGCCACACTATCAGAGGCTCGTTCACCTGCACATCTACCAATGTGATATATGCCATCATTTGCCAGCAATGCCCCTCTGCCATGTACATTGGTCAAACTGGACAGTCTCTACGTAAAAGAATAAATGGACACAAATCAGACGTCAAGAATTATAACATTCAACCCCCCCCCACCCCACCCCGCTGTTCCTCAGACGTTCTTGTCAATTGCTGGAAATGGCCCAACTTGATTATCACTACAAAAGGTTCCTCCCCCCCGCCGTCGCCCTCCTGCTGGTAATAGCGCACCTTACCTGATCACTCTCATTACAGTGTGTATGGTAACATCCATTATTTCACGTTTTCTGTGTATATAAATCTCCCCACTGTATTTTCCACTGAATGCATCTGATGAAGTGAGCTGTAGCTCACGAAAGCTTATGCTCAAATAAATTTGTTAGTCTCTAAGGTGCCACAAGTCCTCCTTTTTCTTTTTGCAGATACAGACTAACACGGCTGCTACTCTGAAACCTATGTTTTAAAAAAAGGTGGCTGATGGCACACACAAAAGGATGATATCCACCAATAGTGCCTGTGTAAAATACCTCCTTTGATAAACTAAATTATTAAATAATTAGACATTTGTAACTTTATCATTTGGGCAATATTTTACAGCTCTTCCCCTTAAGCCCAAACACTATATTTACATACATATGCAGACATACATGCTCCAGCGATCCCTTCTTATAGCTTGTGATCCAATAAGCTGCCTAGCTGACAGGATTCTGAGACCATTACGCCACTGTAACTGTGCCTCAGTGGGTCACAACTGAGGATGCCAAATTCAGGATGAACTGATGAGAAATAGGTCAGTTACACCCCAAGACTGGTGGCTAATCCCTCATAGGATATACCAAACCAGCAACAAAAGTAAACTTCTATTTCACCACACTGGCTAGCAAGAAGACAAAGGCAGTTTCCTCAGGCATTCCAGTTCTTATACCACCACCAAAAATACTGAATTCAGAGATGAGTGGTTCTTTACCACCAGTTTAATCAAATAGGTTTTTCTGATCCCGAAGGACCAGTCCCACACCCAGGTCAATATATAAAACTTAGAGGATACCCAAAAATCACGCTGATGCCAATCCTTTAGTACCTAAAATCTGAAGGAAGGAAGGAAGGAAGAAAAGTTAAAATTGGTTAAAGGAATCAAATACATACAGTAATGGCAAATTTCAGAGTAGCAGCCGTGTTAGTCTGTATCTGCAAAAAGAAAAGGAGTACTTGTGGCACCTTAGAGACTAACAAATTTATTTGAGCATAAGCTTTCGTGAGCTACAGCTCACTTCATTGGATGCAATGGCAAAGTTCTTGGTTCAGGCTTGTAGCAGTGATGGAATAAACTGCTGGATTAAGTCAAGTCTTTGGAATACATCCACATCTTCGATAGGTCATTCAGTCCTTTGTTCAAAGCTTCAGTTTGTAGCAAAGTTCCTCCAGAGGTAAGAAGCAAGAGTGAAGACAAAATGGAGGTGTTTCCAGGGCCCTTTATAGCTTTTGCTATATGGAGGGCATCCCTTTGTTCTTACTATGGAAAATTACAGCAACAAGATGGAGTTTGGAGTCACATGGGCAAGTCCCACGTCCATGCATTTCGCCTAGTCACAGCAGGAAATTCCATTCAGTGTAGATGGGCGTCTCCCATGGTCCATTGTCAGTTAAATGTTCCTTTGATGGGTCACTCAATTTGACTAGTCCCTCCAAGATGTGCTGGCTAGCTACCTTGTGGGCATTACCCCAGGAGTAAAAGTTTGAAATCCAAGTATAGAGCCAATACTTATAACTTCAAATACAAAAATGATACATGCATACAGACAGCATAATCATAACCAGAAAATCTTAACCTTTTCATTGACACCTCACTTGACACCCTTTATACAACATTTGCAGCAAATATACAACAGTGGTTGCAACAATGATCTATATGGTCATATTTTAATCAGATAACGTCACACCCCCAACGCAAAACTGATGCAGGAAGTGGTGTTCCAGACATTACTGAATGCATCACAGGGGTTTCCCATTCTTGGTTCTCTATTACTAAAGCTTCTAACCCATGGGTGGGCAAACTACGGCCCACGGGCCATGTGTGGCCCACCAACTGATTTAATCCAGTCCCTGAGCTCCTGCTGGGGAATAGGGTCTGGGGCTTGCCCTGCTCCTGCCGGGGAGCGGGGTCTGGGGCTGCTCCACACTTGCGTGCCACGGCTCTGCATGGCTTCCGGAAGCAGCAGCATGTCCCCTCTCCGGCTCCTACATGTAGGGGCAGCCAAGGGGCTCCACACGCTGTACCTGCCCCAAGCACTGCCCCCACAGTTCCCATTGGCCAGGAACTGCAGTCAATGGCCTGCAGGGGCAACGCCTGCGTACAGGGGAGCGTAGGAGCCGGAGCGGGGACATACTGCTGCTTCTGGGAGGTGCTTGAGTTAAGTGCTGTCTGGAGCCTGCACCCCCGAGTCCCTCCTGCGCCCCAGCCCCCTGCTCCAGCCCTGATACCCCACCCGCCCTCCGAATCCCTCTATCCCAGAGCAGAGCACCCTAAACCCCTCATCCCGAGCCCCACCCCAGAGCCTGCACCCCCAGTCAGAGCCTTCCCCCCTTTGCCTCTGTGCCCCCAACCCCCTGCCCCAGCCCTAATCCCCCTCCAAACCCCTTGGTCCCACCCCGGATCACCCTCCTACACCCCAAAGCCCTCATCCCCAGCCCCACCCCAGAGCCTGCAAAGCCCTCACCCCCCCACACACCCCAATCCCCTGTCCCAGCCCAGAGACCCCTCCTGCACCCTGAACTCCTCATTTCTGGTCCCACCCCGGAGCCCACATGTCCAGCCAGAGCCCTCACCCCCTCCTGCACCCTAACCCCAAATTTGTGTGCATTCATGGCACACCATACAGTTTCCATCCCCAGATGTGGCCCTCAGGCCAAAAAGTTTGCTCACCCCTGTTCTAACCCAATATTAGAAGTATCAGTGTATAACAGAAATGGTTTATCAAAATCATGTTTAATAATATTGTTGAATCCCTTTACAAACCCAAGGTAAAACCTGGTTAGACCAACAGTGGACTGAATATGTTCTTGCAGCATAATTCCTGCATGTTTCATGTGATCTTGCCAAAAGCTATCAAAAATAGCTAATTTATCCATACAAGCTCTGGCAAATGTTTGGAACCCAATTAACATTCAGTCAATGTAGATATTAATGTTCTTCATAGTATAGGAATCTTGGCATTTAGCCATGAAAGCAATATTATAGTGTGCCTCAGTTTCCCTTCTCATACAGCACATTAGGTCTGCAATGTTTTTTCTCCTGTGTACAGTTTTAAGACTAGTTATAGGCACTAACTTTGAAATATCAGTATCACAAGGCCTTTTAACATAAAGTGTGTTCTTATGCATCACTCTTAACATGTTCAAGGATTTTTTCAAAAGATTAGGCACATTGTACATTTTTACCGGGGTTGACATAAAAATCAAATACAGCAGAAGGCTAAACCTTAACAGTAACACTAAATTTGTTACAAGTCAGTGATTATAAGTATTTTGGTCATACCATGCCTTTTGTCTTACTAAATCTCTTGGCTGGCCAAGTGTATCCTCAGTGCTACCATCTATGGGGCAAATCTTCCCCCTCCCTTGTTAGCCAGGTAGATTGTATCAACCCAGACACTAGCTTTCAAATTTTCATGTGCTACCAATTTCAAGACTGGACACTCATTCTTCCACACAGCAGGACTGGGTCCTTCCCCCCCTCCCCCCACCTTTTTCCTAGAAGGTTGAAAACAAACTTCTTGCTCACAGGAATTCTTTTGCTGGCTAGAAAAACAACAAGGAGTCTGGTGGCACCTTAAAGACTAACAGATTTATTTGGGCATAAGCTTTCGTGGGTAAAACACCACTTCTTCAGATGCACCTGATGCTAGCTAGCTGTATTCACCAACTGCAGACCCTCTGTGCTATAAACATCTACACAGACACTCTCCTGAGTGCTTGCTTGTGAATTCACTACCAGCAGCAGCTTAGAGACTGGACTCTGTTTTAAAGAGATACCAAACAAATCCAAAGTGTCTAAGGGTGAGAGTTTGCCTGCTCTCCCATGCATCCTTGTGGGTTCAGTCATAAGGCTGTTCTGCTCTGAAAAAAACAGCAACACAATCTTTCCTCAGTACCTGTCAGACTGCTTACTCAAAGAATTAGCATGGAGACATTTATGTTCCAACAACATAGTCTCTCCCCAACAGGCTGACCAAACACAGCCACTTGGTCATCATAGGGCTGTTTAAATTCCCTGACAATTTTCATTCCATCTGAAACCTTCTTAAAGCTACCCACATTAGGTCTTTCTAATGCAGAGTAAGTGGATCAATTTTCAACAGAAAAATTCTGGCTGCTAGGAACTGAAACTCTCTTGATCAAATCACTTTTACCACACCCCTCATTTACAGCAAACTGCTTGGAAAAACTACCATGAAGATTTTTCCTCTTCAGGAATCTTTTAAAGCAACAATTCATCTTTCACAGAAATTCTGCCCTTACCCTCTTCACCTAGGACTTGTTCTAAAGGAACGTTTTCCTGAGCAACAACAGACTCTTTCTGGGTTTCACTTAAATCCAGAATC
This sequence comes from Caretta caretta, assembly GCF_965140235.1. NCBI lineage: Eukaryota > Metazoa > Chordata > Testudines > Cheloniidae > Caretta > Caretta caretta. Next base: position 241,738,626 of record NC_134206.1, read on the forward strand.
ACCTCTGGCCCATCAGGAGGATTTTTACACAACCCCCTTTTAGGTAAGCTGATAGACTTACTAGATAAAAGGTTAGAGGCACTCTCTTTCCCTTTGCCACATACAAGCTTAGGAATTGTTTCCTCCTTGTTACAAGTTTCCACACGGTTAGTGGGTAACAGTCAAACACCTTCATGCTCTCCTTGTGCCCTGGCTATGATATCAACCTGGCTAAACGGACAGTTGTCATACCTTTACCCAGTAACACACTATCAAGAGGCAAAATAGAAGCACCAGAATTGTCTGGGATCTAGTTATGTCACCAACTGGATGCGACCTAGTTATAATGTCATTCTGCCTAGCAGACACAAACTTAGTTAAATCCATATCCAGCTCTGGAACAATTGGTACATTTTCAAGTAGCATAAACTGAGAAGCACTTTGTCTGCTTCACAAAAAACTAGCGAAACTTTTCCTCAGCAGGCATGCTGCTATTCAAAACAATTGGCGTCATTCTTTCCTTTGTCCCAGCACTCCTGGCTGATTTCAGACATATACTTAGGGCTAGTCTACACCAGCAATGCTAAAGCTCTCCCAGCGCTCTTTAAAAAAAAAGAATAAAAAAAATAAAAAAAACCAAAACACAATACCACCACACACCACACCTCAATGAGGAGCGTAGCTCCCAGCGCTGGGGCACTGTTTACACTGGCACTTTACAGCGTTGTAACTTGCTGCGCTCAGGGGAGTGTTTGCTCACACCCCTGAGCAAGAAAATTGCAGTGCTGTTAATTGCCAGTGTAGACAAACCCCTTAGAAAGTGAGACAGCTTCTCTAACACGCAAGTTGCCACTCCCAACAGATAAACTGCTGTTCTCCACATTATACTGAGCTACTTTAAACAAATCATTTCTACCTTTTTTAGACTTACTTTCACAAACTTTACTTGCCAACAATCCATCACCTATAAAAAATTTACCTCTTTCTTCTTCAATTAGGGCTTCAACCTGACCATCAACTTTAAGTTGTTCTAGAGAAACCTTTTCTCCATAAACGAGCTTTCTCTGTGCTTCATCTAATTCCAGATTTACTTCTGAGATATCAGACAGACATTCAGAAATTTCATTCACAGACAAACAGCTATTTTTCACCTTCCCCAGGTTTGAGTCACCCTCTCCCTGGCCATAGCAAAACCAGTTAAACACAGACAACTGCTCAGAGTAATACAACATACCAACATTGTTATGAACTGGACCTGCTGTTCTTCCATTACTTTTTTGATTTGGAGCTCAAGTCTGTCAGTTTCTTGCTGCATCTGGCAAACACTCTCCTCAGCAGCCAGCCATTCCATATGTCTTGCATGGGCTTCTCTTTTTCTTTGAGCAGCTTCTTTTTCCATTTTAGCGATCCTTTCTCTAGCATCTCTTTCCAGCTGGGCCAAGGCTTCCTTCTCCTGCCTTCTAAGTTCTGCCAGTCTTTGTTCATGTTCAAGACACAGGCTCTCTCTCAGGGCTTGAAATTTGATTGCTTCTGCTGATGCCTTCTGGCTCATGGTCACTGATCTTTAACCTTTAAAACTCTCAATATCAAATTTTGAATAGCGTGGGGTTCTGATCCAAAGCTTAATTGACTGGGTTCTGTGGATCCTAGCCAGACTATGCCACTGTAACCGTGCCTCAGCGGGTCACAATTGAGGATGCCAAATTCAGGATTACCTGTGGCACCCTAGAGACTAACCAATTTAAGGTGCCAAAAGTACTCCTTTTCTTTTTGCAAATACAGACTAACACGGCTGCTACTCTGAAACCAAAAATTCAGGATTGTGATCCAATAAGCTACCTAGCTGACAGGATTCTAACACCTACGGTAGCTGCAATGTTGCGCTCCTAGTTCATTGATAGTTTCTGATGCCAAAAACTACTGATCAGTTAGCCATTGGATGAGAGACATCACCCAGAATGTCAAAAGAGAAACCTCAACTCATGATAATCGATTCTGCAGCTGATTTAAGACCCTGCATTTGAGAAAATTATATTTAGTGCAGCTCTTGGAGTTTACACCTTAGTCTTCTGCTTTTTCCAGTTAGCGTAGAGAAAAATATAGTGCCTCACTATCGTCTCATCAAAGTAGATGTCTGAGCGAGAGAGGTGCAACTATTTTAAAAAAATGAGAAACACTAACATTTATCTAAGGGTGGCTACTGTTACTGATGGAGCCTTGTTACTGGTCAGAGTCACATGACCATATGAGCTAAAAAGCTTTAGAGGACAGCACAAGAGGCAGAACACATATGGCAAGATGACTTACAGGGTATAAAATATGCAGACTTGAATATTTTTAAGGCCCCAGGAAAATCTATTGTCCTTTCAGATGAAAATGGATCTCCATCAGGAAACTTATGCCTTAAGTACAAGCCTTACAGTCAAAGGTATTACTTCTCCACATGTAGGGTTGATCCGTTTTCAGCATAAAACCTCAATTTCCATATAAATGATAAAAGTAGAAGATAGCTGTAATACACAAGTACCAGATAGTTAATTTGTTTTTTTAACTAGTGTTATGTCTTCTAATGACATATTAGACAGAAAATATATTAATGCAATGCTAATGTTCAGATTTTAAATTGAAGAAGTCAGGAAATTCAGAATTGAACTTTGTGGGAACTTCAATTCGGGATCCCTGGGCTTATGTTTTTTCATTTTGTATTACAATCCCATCAGATCTCAAATTAGGCAGGGTCAAGCGAAATTAGCACTATTAAAAGTATCTCAATGCAGCTATCACTTACATCAGTAGGAAGTAGTTTTGGCATTCAACACGTAGCACTCTTTGCTGGGTCAATGCTGAACCAATGCTCCAGCTAACATCAGGCTGGACCTATGCTCTCTTCCGAATGAGAAAAAAGGACCTGGCAACTTGTGGCCATTAAAAATCTCAGCTTTTGTGTGCATACACAGAAGGGTAAAAATAGAGTGTTAGCCTCAGTGTAATGGCCATATTCTCACTAAGGTAATTATATTAGGCTCCCCAAATTCCATACTAAGTTTCAACAAGAAAAGAATAACTTTTTGTCTTGCTCTGCTGCATAGCGTAGCTGTGTACTGTTAATAAGTCACTGCATTTCATCCCAGAGGTGGCTGCGTTTGTCTTCTAGATGAATTCCATTTATAGATTTGCATTTCATTTTGCAGTCTTGGGATCCACTGAGAAACATATCTCAAGGTAGATGGATCATACAATGTAGTGCAAATTGGAATGCAGAGGCCTCAGATTATAGAAAAGACGCAGTTCTGCTGTATCAGCAAAATCGCCTACCACATATTGCGCGATGACATAATAAAAAGCCCTCTTGCAGCTCATACACCTATGATAGTGATGCTGAGGCTGCTACAGGAAGCTTAACGCAATTTTCTGAGTCATTAAAACCTCAAAATCTTGGAGCATGTTATTATCTTTACTTTTCTCAGAACTAGATTAACAAGTGAAAAGAATTTAAAAAGTCAACAAAACAACTGAGAAGCGATTGCAGAGAAGAATAATGGAAACACTTCTCAATATTCACTACAGAACTGCTACAACAGCAAATGCTTCTAGGGAATTTTAAATTTTTAATAATTGGCATCCAGGCATCAATGTTAAGCGACAGCAGCTCTATCTCTGTCTTACTACTTACCCAACACCAACATAAGAAGATTAGATTAACAAATAGCAAATGCATTAAAGTGCAGTCCAGCAAAAAAAAATACAAAATTGCACATCACAGAATCACAAAACTGGAAGGGACCTCGAGAGGTTATCTAGTCCAGACCCCAGCACTCGTGATGGGACTAATTAACATATCTACACACACCTTTTTGAGGGGAGAAGATATTGGACTATAACCCATTTATTTCTGGTTCCGAGATGCTTCTAAATATTTGAAGTCCATAGGTCTGTATATCCTGCTATGGGAGCATTATAGGGCAAATCCTCCCCATTAACTTCAAAGTGTTAAGAACTCAAAGGTAAGATAATTCGTTTATTACCTTGCTCCATCCACTGGCATGAGCGTCTGTCTCCAGAGTGCGTTCTCGGTATTCCTGATACGTCACTGGCCTGCAGGAATTAAACCAACACCAAAGGTTATAAAGGGAAAAAACAAAGATTAAAATTCTTTCAGTTCCCAGGTAACTAAAGGTTCACACATCCACTGCATGCAATTACAAAGCATGTCAAAATGAAGCTTAAAATTAAAGTGCCGCTTAAAAATTAACCAGACAGCATTGGTATCTCAGTGCTATAATCCAGAGTTATTCCTTCAGTAAAACAAAGCAAATTCATTTTTAGGGAATTAGGTAAAGAAAAACTGATCTTCCTGCAAAGGGGAAACTATCCTCTGGCATTAATGGTCCATAAGCTCTCCATTTCCTGCTTACCAGTTACCAATGGGAGTGGGGAAATTAATGGAAGATGAAAGAACTCCCTGTCTGTATGAGGCCATCTGAAAGATATAGTGTGTATTTCTAAAGGAGCACATAGATGGTTAGCAAGATCTGACAGTTTGTAGAGCACTGCAACAAAGACAATTTTGTGCTAAGGGTTTAAGTACAACTAAGATGGTCTCTGAGCATATATCATATGCTAGGCAAATGAAAGATCTACAGAACTACTTTTACTGTGCACAGGTAGCTCACATGGGTCACCCAAACACCAGTTAGCCTGCAGAGATCTTAGCATAGAATTCTCATTAGCACTATGTACTGCATCAAGAAAAAATTAATGGGGAACCAAATCAGTGCTTAGTACTCATTCTTTCTCTAAAAAGTTAGAGAAATGTCACCATTAGCTGATGTGACAGTCTATTGGTGGCACTATGCACTTCCATACACAAGACAACTTCATTTCTTGGCCCAATAAAAACTGAACATAAGGGAAGATGTTGCATTTATTAGCTTCTGAAGATGGAAGACATAGTGGCTAGACCACATGTTTCAGCTGGGCAGATCAAAGAACAGAGCTGATTGGCTCCACAACCAGTCTTAGTCAGATGCTCTAGATGTAACGAGACCTTTTCTGTGGAACTGAGGGTAGCATCTTTGGGATTCAGTCTGGTGCGATCTTAGCTGGTCTATGTACAAGTGCAAAGAGACCCAATTTGCATACTCAAGAAACTGTGACAATCCACTCTCCATTAACACCAGTTTCATTTATTAAGTCAGCAACTGGACCACTTGATTCATTGCAAGAAGGTAGTCTAGTCAAGGAACTACTTACACATCTCATTATCTCCCAAAAGCCTACCTGACGGTCACTCCCCTCATAAGGGCCTATAGATCCCTCCCCAGTGCCCATACAAGGTACTCTAGGCCCACAATATCAGAAGTAAAGAAACTTGGTAACTGATACTCTGGGCTTTTAGTACCTCGTCATTTAAAAATATCAGGAACAGCTACGCAAGAAGAGTTCTGGAAGAGTAATGCTCAAAGAACAGGCAGAGGACACCTGAAAATCTCAATTTCCTCCTATCCCCATTACTGTATACATCTACAAAATCAGAAACAGTGTAGCCCAAGCTTTTCCAGTGCTGTCTTCACAGCCATATTTATATAGATAATCTCCCAAACTGGTTCATCAGAGCCCAAGTTTTCTATCCACAATTTTTGGACATCAGATACATTGTCATCCAGTGCAACCAGAATAAGAGGAAGTCAGTTTGGCTCCCCTAAACCCAGATTTGCTCATTCATACTAAAAAAAAAAAAAAAAAATGGCAACCAAAGCAACTCTATCTCACACTAGCACTTTAGCCAAGACACTGGGACATCAGTTACATGCCCTATTAGAATTTAAACATTGATTCCTAAGATGAAAGGCCAGTTCTTTATTCACTCCAGATAGCCCAACTACCCACTCTCTCTTGAAAGGATGCAGTCAATCAACAAGTAAAATAACCCCTTTTCTGTCTCATGTGGGCTCCTTGAGGATCCACCCCACTACACAAAATTTTTTATTTTTAAATAACAAAAAAAACTGACTTACATTTAAACACGTTTCTGCGCTACCTGAATGTAACTTCTCTATTATTTCCTACTTGTCCCTCATTTTAAAGGCCAGGAGCGTGACAAGCTGAAAGGTACGTTCCTACAATGAAAATGTGGAAGTAGTTCCATTGGCAGATGTGCAACCAAGACAAGTTTAGCAACATCTGGGTACCTAAAATACAGAGATATCAACAACATTAGCCCCATGGTATTGCAGTTATAGCATCCAGAACCTAACATTAAGACTGAGTATTGAGTGGAGATGCTAATCTGGTTTCAGTCCAGTTTCTAGGAAATTTATGATTTGCTAGATATCAACCAGTAGTTTACAGTATGTCAAGTCAATCTTGGAGGCTCAGTGCTCAGAAGTTAAAAGGGTTTGAAAATTGCCTTAATGTTCAACACAGCAAAGGGAGTGTTTGTGCTAGATAGATAGACACAGATAGAAATGAAGAGGGCAGGCAAAGGAAGATTGGAAGAGAAACAATACCAAAACAAAGTGCAGTCACATAACCAGCATAATAGCAACTGTAAGAATTTAAAGGGAAAAAGTACCTTCCCACTGAGCAAAGCAAATGACAACTTACTTGCTAAGCAGGATCTGTAGGGCTTTGTGAAGAGGTTCTTTCAGTTCCTGGGACACTTTCTCTCCAAGATGAGCTAAGCAATCTTCTATTGAACTCTCTGGATTGGCAGGACTGAATACTGGAGAAGTGTGGCAGTCAAACCCTGTGCTGGTGAAGGCTGAGGATAAAGCAAAAAAAAACAAAAACCCCAAAACACTAAATACAATTAGCCACAAAACTGTTCAGACACTAGTCAAAGTTTATTTCACACAGTAAAATGCTTGGCTTCAGAGTAAGAGCACACTTGTATAACAATTTCAGGAAGACACACCAGGGGCAAATTCAGCCTGAAATAATTAAATACATGGAAGTCTCTGGGCCAAAGCATCCCCTCTAATTTCTTACTTAGACCTTTGTGTTAGCAGGAAGATCCATTCATATATGTGAATTGTAAGCTATACATATTTTGCACAATCACTGAAAACGACCTTTAAGTTACACTTTTTCACAGTTATACCCACTGTGAAAGTTACATCATCATTTACATCACTGCTGAATCTGGCCACAGATGTGGCTAGTTCTGCAACAATGCCTGAGTGCAATTCTTAAAATTATATTCTGTTTGACTAAAATCTTTTCCATCTCTTAATTTCTAATGGGTCATCTAATCCACCCCTGCACATGGAGTACTGTTGCCTACAATAAGTTACCCAGTGACTGGAATTTTAATACCATGATCAATGATAATCATAGACATCACAAATACTGTGTACAGACCAGGTGTCCAAGCTGACCTTCACTAAGATTATGGTTTGATGTTATATACTCATAAAGCTAAAAACACATCAGCTAACAGTCAATAGCATTATTAAACCAATATAACAGGGCATTTTAGTGTTCATTAAGTATTGGAATTTACTGTGACACTGAATTTAAAACTGTAAACACAAAAGTCAGGAGACACAAAAGACAAGGTTCTCACAGCAACCTTAACTTACTCACCTGGCACATGCTGTACACAAATCTCTCTAAAATATTCACATACCACTGCAAAGGTAGCTGCAATGATTTATCCAGGAGCAAAACTGGGTCCTTTCTACATAATCTGGGCAAGTTAAGATGTTGTCAAGCCGGGCCTTAAAAACCTCAGAGGATGGAGATTCCACCACCTCCTTAGGTAACGCATGCCAGTGCTTCACCACCCTTCTAGTGAAACAGTGTTTCCTAATATCAAACCTAGACCTCCCCCACTGCAACTTGAGACCATTGCTCCTTGTTCTGTCATCTGCCACCACAGAGAACAGCCTAGCTCCATCCTCTTTGGAACTCCCCTTCAGGTAGTTTAAGGCTGCTATCAAATCCCCCCTCACTCTTCTTTTCTGCAGACTAAACAAGCCCAGTTCCCTCAGCCTCTCCTCATAAATCATGTGCTCTAGCCCCCTGATCATTTTCGTTGACTTCCGCTGGACTCTCTCCAATTTGTCCACATCCTTTCTGTAGTGGGGGGCCCAAAACTGGACGCAATACTCCAGATGTGGCCTCACCAGTGCCAAATAGAGGGGAATAATCACTTCCCTCGATCTGCTGGCTATGGTCCTACTAATGCAGCCCAATATGCAGTTAGCCTTCTTGGCAACAAGGGCACACTGCTGACTCATATCCAGCTTCTCATTCACTGTAATCCACAGGTCCTTTTCTGCAGAACTGCTGCTTAGCCAGTCAGTCCCCAGCCTGTAGCAGTGCATAGGATTCTTACGTTTTAAGTGCGGGACTGTGCACTTGTCCTTGTTGAACCTCACCAGATTTCTTTTGGCCCAGTCCTCCAATTTGTCTAGGTCGCTATGGATCCTATCCCTACCCTCCAGGGTATCTACCTCTCCCCCTAGTTTAGTGTCATCTGCAAACTTGCTGAGGGTACAATCCATCCCATTATCAGGATCATTAATAAAGATGTTAAACAAAAACGGCCCCAGGACCAACCCATGGGGTACTCCGCTTGATACCAGCTGCCAACTAGACTTCGAGCCATTGATCACTACCTGTTGAGCCCGACAATCTAGCCAGCTTTCCATCCACCTTATAGTCCATTCATCCAATCCACACTACTTTAACTTGCTGGTACGAATATTGTGGTATCAAAACCTTTGCTAAAGTCAAGATATATCATGCCCACTGCTTTCCCCATATCCACAGAGCCAATTATCTCACCATAGAAGGAGGTTCCCAAGAAGCATCTCAAGGTGGAGGAGAATACTGAGGAGGCAAATCTAGAGAGTTCACTCTGGACACAGGTAGGAGGGCATATCTGGTGAACGTGTAAACAGAATCAAGTTGTACCCCTGCAGATATCTGCTATGGGGAGATCCTTCAGGGGGGCTATAAAAGTGGACTGTCACTCTATGAGGATGTAACCCCACCACTTCACAGTGGGTCAAGATACAACCCAAAACCTACTTTAACAGCCTTTAAGTGGATATTGGCTGTCCCTTATGCCTTTTGGAAAAATATACAGTGTGGGATAGGCCCTAAAGATCTTAGTCCTATCAAGGTAGAAGGTGAGGGCCCTCCTAATGTCTACTGTATAAACACTAGCCTCCTTTGTCGAGGCACAGAAAATTGAAAAACGAATCTCTTGGATGACATGAAATTCCAATGAGGTTTTAGGCAGGAAATGAGATGAAGGTACAGCATGACCCCGTCACAGTAGAAGGCAGCATACGATGGGTCTGCCACGAATGCCTTGAGTTCTCCCATTCTTCTTGCTAAGGTAATGGCAACTAGTTATGAAGTCCGGAGAGAGAGGTGAGGTAGACATCAGGTCAAACAGGGGGAGGGGGTATTCCTCAAGGCACTGAGGACCAGATTAAAGGTCCCATGGACAAGAGATGCTCCTGACAGGGGAAATAAACTGTATAAACCCTTCAGGCATACTCAAACTGAGCTCACTGACACAACTTGGCCTTAAAGACACAACAGGTAACATAGGGTCCTTGGGAGTGGAGCTTCTGAGGCTTGTAAAGAGCAGTGAAAACACCAGGAATGGAAGTGTTTCCACTTTTGCTGGTAAGTCTTACAAGCAGTAAGTTCTTTTATCTAGCAGGAAAACGCCTGAAAATTGGCTGAGCAATTTAATTCTATGCCTGAGAACCCCATCTAGGAGCCAAGACTTCAGGTTCATAGACTAAAGGTTGGGATGAGTTAGAGAGCTGGAGCTCTCTGATAGGAGATCCTCCCTGAGAGGAAGGCAGAGAAACATTGCCACAGAGAGATGAAGTAGATCCGAGTACTACTGAGAAGCTAGTCTTGGCCATGAGGGTCTGGATCACCTTCTAGGGGGCTCCGCAGAGCTAGCGTAGAGATAGCATAGATCTAATGTTGTCCTCGTGTCTTTAAAGGAGTGGAGCAAGGAGTCTTTGTGGCCACTGAAGAGCTTGGGCTCTTCAAATGGGAGGTCATCCATAGTATTTTGCACCTCCCTCAGGAGACCAGGACACTTGCTACATAACTACTGTGAAGCAGGGTCAGCAACCGGATGGGAGAAATACACCATTATCTTGGTCAGAATGTAATTTTTTGCCTGCCTGTTTTCAAGTAGACAGAATAGTGGCAGGTGCCTGCTACAGAATACATGCTGGTTATAACAGGACCTCATCGATGGGTATAGTGATCTTACTCTGGTGCGTGATACGTAAAATGTCCACTAGGGAACACTGAGACTCCTGGACCTCCTCCAAAGGCATCTGAAGGGATTCACATGGACATTTCATTAAGTCCTGGAAGGCCCTAATGTCATCTGCACAGGAGGGCGGTGGTGGTATTACCACATCACCACAGGATGACGCTGACTTAGCTAAAAGGGTCGACCGTTCTTCAGTCAATGGGTCTCTCTCCTCTTAGGTCTTTGGGTCTCCTCAGATACCATGGGAACATGCAGTACTGGGAAGCAATCTTGTGGCTGTTGCAGTACTAGCAGGCGTTCTTGTTGGTGTTTCTTTCAGGCTTGTACGCTATAAAACTGATCACCATAATGCATTCAGGAGTTCCAATAGGCCCACTGCAGAACTGGATAGGAGAAGGGTCACTGAGGCGTCTGCTGGAAAGGCCTCCTCAGGGTATGTCTCCAGAGAAGAAGGGTGTTACAGTGCTAAAATAGAGCCCTGTATGGAAACCTCCAAGTGTCATCCCCCAAGTAGAATGGGGAGGCTTTGGGCATTAGTACTGGTACCAGAGGCAGTGGATCAGATCCTGTTCTTGTGCATAAAGCTTCAGTCACCAACATGGGCAGCAGGTTTGTATAATTTTTGGTGGTGCTCATTACAGGTCCAAGTCCTGCACCCCCCACACACACCTGCCTTGTAAGCCGATACATATATTTTTAAAAATAATGTAAAAATGGATTGGAAACAGTAAGCATTTAACAGTTTTCCTGTATTTCACAATATCACTATTGTAAGAAAAATTTATTTAACTAAGAATATCAACTTTATTAATACTCTTTTGAATACACAAACAACCAGGCACTCTTGGATCAATAACTCTCAAAAACAAATACTTCCTAAAATTAAAACAAATGTAGCCCCTTCTTTTGCGATGTTCTTTAAGAGGCAGCAAACACTCTTCATCGCTGTTCGGTTCTTGAAATGAAGTCATCCAGGAGACTTGCAATGTCCAATTCAGAGGTAGAATTCTTATGCATGTGCAGAAATGCCAAGTGATTTAGATGTTCTTGGCCCATTGTCATTCACAAATAATTTTTCAGTCTGTGCAGGCAACTGAATGATCGTTCAACGGTGAAGGTTGTAGTCAGAATTGTGTAGAATAATTTCAGGAGAATTGTAACTTCTGACATGTCACTCAAGTCTTCGTTTTGTTTCAGAAATTGCTTCACTTCGCTCACCGAATTAAGCTGGCAATTTCTCAATCTGGAAATACCACTCAACATTTCTAAATGAAGAGATGGCCGCTTCATGTTAATGTCACCATGGAAAGCTTCACTTATTGGGACAATGTCTTGTTTCGAGCCATTTGCTGCATCAGTTATAGGCTTCTCCAATTTTACTGCGAAAGTAAAGCTTTCTGTTGAAAACCTCTGTTCAATGGCAAACTTTGCAAGCATCAATGATACCGACATATATTTGAAGAAAATACTCTTTGGGGTCACTGAAGGTGTAAGGAAGGCTTCCATGGTGAGCCATATTGGTGGCTTGCATTTTCTCAGGTGTGTAGGATCATCTAAATAAAGATTTCTTGCCTTCTCTACTGTTGATTCCCAGAAGTGACTGTATGATGAGTCGGTGCACTTTCCGTCACTTCATCATGGCCTTGTAGTTGTGGAGCAGTGATTTAATGCTACTGATCCTGAGAGTTCATCTTTTTGGGCACAATGGTCATAAAGAAGGCTCCCCTTCATTCTGAAACTCTCTGAATGCTGCCATATGCTTTGATAACTCCCTGAAGGCATTGAGATCTTTCACCATCGAAAACATATCACAACATTCTGGAATATTATGTAGGGTACCCTGCGTGGCAAGGTTAAGGGAATGTGCAGCATAGTGCACAAATTCCGCTCTTGGCTCTCAATCCTTCACTCTGGCTTTGGACACCAGTTAATTTGCCAGATGCATTACTGGCTCCGTCATAACACTGTCCCCAATAATCAGAAAAGTGCTAATCACACCAGAGAAACGTATCTTCCACAATTTTGAAAAGAGAAGCAGCATCCTTCACATCAGTTTGGCAAAACCCAATAAACTCTCCATAAATCTCACAGTCTTCACTAGAAAAGAACCTTAAAGAAAAACTGACTTATTCTTTTCTTGACAAATCGGTAGTCTCATCCATTACAATGGCGTAAAACTTTGAAGCCTTTATCTTTTGCACAATTTGTCTTAGCGCCATCATTTTGATGATTTCGTTAATAACCTCATGTGACAGCCACTTGTATTTTGTGCGACTAAGCCACTGTCTCAGTTCTTCTGAATCTGTACTGCGTAGCAACAAGAGCTGCATCAAATTTGCATCACTCTCATTATGTCCACATAATGTTATTCCTTCTTGAGCTAGGTACTGAACACTGTTAAAGATTTTGTGCAGTGCATTCCTAGCTGATTGTGATTGTTTTCTGTAACTGGCCGACATTAGCGCAGAAACATTTACCTGCGATTGCAGAGCATCATACTTCATTACCGCTTCTTTGTGACAGAATGATTTTTTGTGTGATGTAAAACCACGCAATGTGTCTCCAATCTTGAAATCAGGACGAAATAAACTTTGGTTTGGCCTTCGTAGAAAATATTAAGATCTGCAACAGTTTTTGCAGACTGAGCAAAAAGCTCTAATTCATTATTGAACTCCAACAACGTAAATCTTGATAGCCAAGATTGCTGAAAACTCCTTTTCTTATCTTGTAGATTTGCTGCATCTTTCTTTTGTATAATTTCAGTTTGAAAGCTGGGTGTTGAACTCAGGCCATCACTTGATGAATTACCCTTTTCTTCTTTTCCTCTGGGTAATTTTATTAAGAATGTATCCATTGTTGATTATTACTGGTCCTACAAATCAAGAATTTGTTGCTGAGATAAAATGAAGCTACAATGCTCCTGCGCCACAAGATTACAAGGGCCAATTAAAAGTGGAAAGTCAGAATCAGCATTCGCCTGCTTCAATACATTATATTTTCTTGTACCTGTATACAACCAATTATATACTTTAAAGAGTGTAAAATAATCAAGTATTGTGCTAAACACAATCATACCCCAAACTGACCAAATTTAAGTTGTGTGTTTTTCCCCTCAGGTGAGGGCTCTGGGGATGTGGGGTTCACGGTGCAGGATGGGGCTCAGGGTTGGGGTGCAGAAAGGCGGCCCCAGGGTTAGGACCAGAGAGGACCCCCTCAATATTCTCCCCGCCAGCAGCAGCGAGTTCCGGGGGAGGGGCCCCCTCCCTCCTCCCCCCAGCAGCACACTCACCACTGTCACTGCACATGCTCCTAGGGTCCCTATCAGATCCAGGAAGTCCCCTCGCCTCCCCTGTAGTTGGTGCCGGGGGCGCGCTGCCATCACATGTGGCCTCCTCCCCTTCTGCTGCCCCTCACCATAGCCTCACTGCGGGTGGGGGGGATTGGGTTGCCCCTTGCCCAATGTGGGGCAGGAGAGGTGACAGAGTGTCACAACACTCACCCAAGCCCCAGCTGCTCAGCTCAAGGAAGCCCACTCACCTCCCCTGTGGTGGTGGGGGTGCTGCCATCACATGTGGCCTCCTCCCCTGCTGCACCCTGCTGCCCTTCACCATAGCCTCACAGGGATGGGGCTGCCAGGAGTGGTGGCTGCAGGCAGGGGGGCATGGATCACACGGTCGGACACTCACCCAAGCCCCAGCAGCTGCTCAGGTGAGGTCCAGACTGTCTCCCGGAAGCCCCCTCAGCGTCGTCTCCTGGTGGGTGCCGGGGCGGGGAGGGCTGCCAATCATGTGTGAGCCTCCTCCCCCTGCAGGTGCAGCAGTCTCCTAAGCCTGCCGCCGGAGCCACTCTTGTGTTGTAGGCAGCAGCGACTGCCAGCAGCAGCAAGGCAGCGGCAGGGCAGCCACACGCTTGAGGCAGGGATGCTCCGGGTCCTGGGGAAGGCACGTGGGGGCGGCAGGTGAGGGACGCTCAGGTGGAGGCACGCGGGGGCAGCAGACAGGGCCCGACTACGAACATTGGTGGAGCCAGGCCCCCCCGGTCCTGAATATTCCTGGAGCTCGGGCATCATGGACCCATACCACTCACTGCCCCTGGTCACCAACTGTAGAAGCAGCACTGGGGGAGAGGCTCTTACAGTACCCCTTAAGACAGGTGACTCCAGTTTCTCCAAGATGAGGAGATCCTCATGGCAAAGGAATCCAGAGGGTGCTGGTAGGCTACGACAGCAAATGGTAGGAGTCCGAGACGATAATGGTAATTGATGTAGGATTGGGGATGCTGCATGCAGTACCAGAAAGGCAGACGAGATGACCTCTCTGTTCTCAGAGAGTTTATATCTCATGGAGGGCAGTCCTGGACAGGGAGCCAGGGGTCGGTCTGGCTGATATCAATGTTTCCAAGAGGATGTCCGTTCCAAAGCCCTTGAGATAGTCTTACAGTCCCTGGTTTTAGATGCACCTCGGTGACTAGAGGCATCAGACAGTACCAAAGCAGGTCTCTCTTGGTACTATGAAACTGAAGACCTCCTATCAAGATGACTTCTTAGGTGTTATCAAGGTTTTGGTACCAGTGTCAGCTGCAGACTCAGTTGTACCCATTATGGGAGGTGAGGTCTCCAGGTAGTTGGCTGTAAGAAGTGACTTTTCCTATTGGATACTCTCAAAAAAGGGGTGAGGGGCTTTTGTCTTTTAGAGGGCTTCATTTCTGAAACCTCCTCTGGAGCTCTGGAAGTCAACTGTGCAGCTTGAGCAATTGAGGCTGATGTATAGTGGGGGAGAAACAGACCCTACCAGAGCTAAGGAATGTTTCAAGAGGAGCTTCAGCCTAGCCTCTCTATCCTTGCAGAACCTGCCCTTAAATCCAGTGCATACTATTACACTTGGATGGGATGTGAGATTCTCCGAGACACCAGAGAGAGCTAGGGAGCCCATCGCTACAGGGAAGAGACCTGTGGTGGGTTTGGCAGGGCTCAGTCTTAGGCATAATCTGGGGAAGTGCCATAGACCACAACAGGTGATACAAGAAATTCAGGGGCAGAAAGAAACGGAGGGGGGGTGGAGGGAGAGAGGAGCAAAAATTGTGTTCTAAGAGAACAAGAAAAAATAAAAAATATAAACTAGCTAAGTAAATAAAACAAACAAGAAAATGTGAAAGGCAGGAAGAAGATGCAAACAGCAGACACCACAACTGTCCCGTCTCAAGCTGCAGATGGTTGGGAAAGAACTGGAGCAGCCGCAGGTCCATGTACGTCCTTGCCTGGGAACACAAGGCACTGCTTTGCACAGGCACAGATCCTGCTATTTATAATCTCTGGTCAAGAACGTACAGATGCACACACATGCGACAATGGAGCATGCACATACTTGACGAATTGTAACAGTATACGGTAAGGTTGCATCAACTGAAACAAACAGGGGGAGAGGGAGAAATCCACCAAACAAGCACAGACCTTCCAAAATTTCTTCATCAAGATGTTTTAGCTCCTCCTCAATTTCTGTCTTAAGCTTCTCTAGAACCTCTTTCTCCAGAGCTTGTGGTATTACAGACTGCTGGGGCCCTGAAACAAACCAGAGAAGTTGGTCAAAAGGTGCACTATCTGCCAGGAGAATTTAATGGTGGCCGATATAAAAATGGAAAAGTGAAAAGAATCTAGAATTTAGTTGCACAAAACAGAGATCAACTTCCCACAGCAACGTGAAGTCTGACCTCTTTTTACATATTTTACAATGGAGCTTTATTACATGATCCATGTACAATCCATGTAACAGTCTATCTTACACACATGCAGAATACTCTATTTGGTTACAATAAGAATATGTAAAAAGTGTTTAACAAATTAATTAGTAAACAACTAAAAGGAAGGCCACAAACAGCAAATAGTGAACACTATTTTAAATCCAAAAATGAACTTAAGAGTAATTTTCAAAACCATCATAATCATAAACCAGAGGACGCAAGTAAGCAATATGCAAATAAATACAGTCAGTCAAAACCATATCAAATTACACCAAATCAAAGCAGACAGCATCAGAAGTTACAACATTTATCAAGTCACATCTGTCTCCTCTAAATACAGAGAATAAATATAATTTGATATTATTTTGAACACTAAATTTTGCAGAACTACATACACAAAAAATCCAAGGAAGCTATCAACCAACAAAAGGCATCTCATTCTCCAGATACTGAAGAATCCCAAAATCTCTATTAGGCAGCCCTTTCATCTTTTGAGCTTTATGGTCTCCTGTTCATATAGGGTCTACAGGTCACAACAGATCATCTAATGCAAAGCTTCCAAAGTCTTGTTCTAGATATTCTAACAACTAAACCAAATTATTTCAGACATGTCAACAACACTTGTCTTCATTCAGAATGGTATAATATCCCAGGTGTTTGACTTATGATCCGGTAAAATCTAAACAGGTGAAAATACATTGAACATTCAAGGCTTTCAGAAACTGCTAACTGGATTTTAATCTAACTGCCCGGAAAGAGTTCACCTCTGGGCTGAGACAGAGCTCACAAAAATGCTGCTTAAATAGCTGCTCTTTGGGAAAAGGTACAAGCCACAAAGAACAGGTGCTTAGAAAGAACGTGCCACATAGAACTCTCAACACCTAGCCAACCTTTTTTCCTTCCCTTTCCCCCATTCTCAACCCTTTTCTTCTGGCTCCTTCCCAGAAACTTTCAAATAAGCCTTTATATTCCCATGTCCTAACGATCTCTGTTCCATCTAAGTACTGTCATATTTCCCCTGAGCTCACTAAGCCAACGGTCTACTCTTGTTTTCTCTACTTCTTTTCCTCCAGTTCTCTACAATGTACTCCAGTCCGGTCTGCATCCATTAACTCAAAAAACTGCTGACTCAAAAACTGCACAATAAGTAAACTCTTCCAGGCCAACTCTTAATTGTTTATCAGTCCTCATTTGTTCTAATCTCAGTTTCCTTCAACAGCATCAATAACTCTTCTCCACAAA
Organism: Caretta caretta; assembly: GCF_965140235.1. Classification (NCBI taxonomy): domain Eukaryota; kingdom Metazoa; phylum Chordata; order Testudines; family Cheloniidae; genus Caretta; species Caretta caretta. Next base: position 241,755,847 of record NC_134206.1, read on the forward strand.
CTAGGCTTCTATGATTATGTTCTCCTGGTTCTTATCTCTCCTTACTACCCTCAGCATTCCATTAGATGCTCCACTCTGTCCCTCCAGGTTTCATCTTTGTCCCCTCCATGGTGATTCTATTCATGATCATTGTTTCCCACATTTCAGATATTTTAAAAAGCCTAGTAATATTCATTTGCATTGCTTCCAGTGACTTCTGTATTTGAAAAGTGAGCTGGAAGTGTTTTCCTAAATCAATCCAGCTGAGCCTGGGTAGGAACTTCAGAATTGTTTATATACACGCTATTCTCCAATTGTAGCTACCTGTGTGAAGCGCACTCACGCCAACTGAATGCATGAGTCAGCTGAAACGGTTTACAGTTCCTGATGTGAACAGTTCGAAAATGCAGCAGATGGCCAGTCCCATTTCATTTTTCTCAGCCCCACAATTATGAAATTATCTCCACCTCTCAAACTATTTTACTTAGCTTCCCAAGTTCCTCTCAAACACTCTCCCTCTCAACCATAAATTCAAGAAAAGAGCTCTTCCTTATTTTGGATCATGAACAGCCACACACTAATGCTTTATCAATTCCCTCAATATCCCCTCTTGGAATGGCTGAAGTACCACTTCACGATCAAGACCAACAAGTACATACACATACAGCCTCCTGTTTTAACATATGCCTCACCCTGCCCTGCTTGAAAGGAAGGCAGCAGCCTTTGTAGACAACGACCTGTTCTCATGTGACGAACGTGATGCTGATTGCACATGACAAGCTGTCATACTTGATAACAAGTCATGTGGAAAATGTGAGCAAGAGAAATCCCACTGCTGCCAGCGTACAAAAGAATTGTTTTGATAACTGATGCTGCAGTGTCAATGGTTTCCATCTCATCAACACCCTCAACTTTACAGCAGCAGATTCCAAAAGTATAAAAGAATTTAGCGGTTCCAGAGCATTAAAAAACAAACAAAAAAAAAAACACCTCTATCCCTCTGGCTCAGTGACTCCACAGGGAGCAAACACTGCAAAGATCAACGGACTCCAGCTCCCTGCAGTTCCATTCTCTTGATCCCCATCAATATAAAAAAACATGCCCAATTTCAGAGAACAGTTCAGTGCAAAATGAAGGTTCTTAAACGAGAAGTACTCCTTTAAATAGTTTTCAAAGCTGTTCAAAAGTAACCAGAAGAAAAAGACTGCAGTATCAGCTTCTGGGAAAATGGAAGTATCCTATGATGATCTCAAGTGACACCCCATGGCCAACCTGGAAGTGGCACTGATAGGGGCAAACTTAGCTTTCCAAGGATAAAAGGACAGGTCGCGCAATGCAGGCCCTTTATTGGCAAGTGGATCCTGTAGGGCCCTTCACTTCCCCACAGGCCAAAAGCACAAAGAACACAGTAATTTGTATCACAGCACTCCAGTTTGCATGAGTTAATTATAGGTGTGTGTGATGAATGTGCAAGTTTTTGTTAATAGATTTATGATCCACATGTGTTTCTCAGTTTATGTATTATACACAGAGTGTAGAAGAGAATGAGACATGCCAAGTGTCACATATTCTCTCTGGGATGAGACCAAATACTTTAACAAGCACTGGCTGGAATCACACATCAGAATGGAGAATGGGACAATGGGAGCCCCAGTAACTAACATTATCACTTAATGACGAGAAAGTCAAAGCAGGACAGAGGAGATATCAAAAAATTGGATTTTTTTTGATAAAATGCTCTTTGAGGAAAAAAAACTGTTTAATTAAGATACATTATAGCTCAAAGATATCTCATCATGGAATAGGGATTATCAATTCTAATTCTATAATATGAGACAATATATTCATATAATGTTTAAGAAAAGTTTTGTAAACGAGTTCCAATAATTCATTGATTAGGGACCCAATCTTATGGGGTTCCAGGGGCTTCTGTATAGATTAATCTTTCTATCTACCCAATGGGACTCAGTGCTCAGCCTAGAAGATACCATCAGAGATGCTTAGTTTTGTAGTTCTCGAACTCTGGATTTGTTCCTCCAGAGATAACACACTTGTTAACACAAAAATGTTTTAAAATAAATAAATAATATGTAGAGGTAAGAAATAACAGACCTCAACCCTACTGTCCCTCTGCAAATTTGTGTACACAGAGCCAATCCCTTACCTCTCTCTAAAAGTGCAAAGTTTCAAAAAGTTCAATGAATAGAAGATTGTTGGAGGTGGAATAGATCTAGACAAGGAGAAGTAGTCTAGAGATAAATGTGAGAAGTGAGGGACATGCAGTAGAAACCAAAGTGAAACTGTTTGAGCAGCATATTCCAGAAGTCTTGAGGTCTTTCTGAGTGCAGCCTTCATTGATTTGAGACCTACCATACCATTCTCTCACTAGAAGGGAAAACCTATAATGGCAGCAGGCTGTAAAAGAGACCCAGTTTGGGAATATTTTAATGAAGTTCCTCTACCTGTGGATAAGATAGGCATGTGTGCAGAATGCAAACAGTGCAACAAAGAAATGCTAGGCCTGGTTGCCCAAATGAAACAACATCATGTGAAGTGTTCCTTCTCAGGAGGAAGCTGCCTTGAAGATGATGAAAGGAACATGTCTGAACATGCAGGATCTTCAGGTTGGTAAACTTTTTTATTTCATACTTCTTTCTTAAGGACTGCCTGTCTTCCTTCTGGACTATTCTTGAATTCTCATGTTTGAGCAAAAAATATAGTTTTTACTCTACAGTACTGTCATTTTAGATGCAGTTGTGATAAAAAATAAATAGCTGAAATAGGCAGATCCTCCTTTTACAATTTCACCTTTAAAGTAGTACTGTCAGTGAATGCAATGAGTAATACTAAATGAGCAGTATGGTAATAATAATTAAACAACTGCATTGACTTATTTTGTTTAGGAGAATTCATCCTCAACATACAGGATTTTGAAGACTCTCCACCTTCAAGATCACCATCATTTTCTATAGTTTCAGAGTTATCTACCAATGATAGTGTTTCAGTCACATCATATGTCACACATAGCCACACTATATCACCTGTAGCAAAAAGAAAAAAAAATCTCCATCATCCAGAAACCACCATAGATAAGTTTGTGATAAGAACCAGCAGATTACACAAAGAGGTAATTGATGAAAAAATTGCCCTGTTTGTTTATGCAACAAACTCTCCTTTCCGTATGATTGAGAACCCACACTTCATTAACATGGTTCAGTCATTAAGACCAAGATACAGTCCACCCAACAGAGCAGATGTTGCAGGCAAATTGCTGTATAAAGTGTATGAAAGAGAAATTGAGCAGCGTGCAAAAAGGTCTAGAGGGTGAAATTGTTAACCTGAGTCTTGATGGGTGGAGCAATGTCCTCAATGATCCTGTTGTATATGCTTGTGTGACAACAGAAGAACGGAATGTCTTCCTTACGGAAACAATTGATATATCAGGAAATGCACACACAGCAGAATACTTACAAGAAGTATCAGTAAAAGCTATAACAAACTGTGAAAAAAAATTCAAATGTCTAGCACGCAGCTTGGTCAAAGACAATGCTGCAAATGTATCCAAGATGAGAAGAAATTTAGAAGAGTGTCCCAAACTAACAACATCCAGTTGCAGTGCTCATTTGATGCACCTCTTTGCCAAAGACTTCAGTGTTCCAGATATAAAGGCTAATGTTGCTGAAATTGCAAAATACTTCCCTAACACCCACTTTGCAGCAGCAGCTGCTCTGAAAAAAGTGGGAGGAACCAAGCTAACTTTCCCACAAGACGTGCAATGGAACTTAGTAGTGGACTGTTTTGAGCACTATATCAAGAACTGGCCTAATCTGACGACAGTTTGTGAACAAAATCATGAAAAAATAGATGGCACTGTCACAGTCAAACTTCTCAACATTGGGCGTAAGAGAAATGTTGAACACATGCTGAGTACCCTGAAGCCTATTTCTGTAGCCTTGAACAAAACGCAGGAAAATAGCTGTTTTATTGCTGACACTGGTGAAATTTGGAAGGAACTGAGTGAGATATTAAAAAGAGAAATCAGCAATGACAGAGTTAAATTACAAGCATTAAAAAAACCGAATGGGACAAGCACTATCTCCAGCTCACTTTCTTGCAAATATTCTCAATATTCAGTACCAGGGTCAAACCTTAACTGCTGAAGAAGAGGTGCTGGCTATGACATGGACATCCAGCAATCATCCCTCCATAATGCCAACTATAATAAACTTCAGAGCTAAGGGTGAACCATTCAAGAAATAGATGTTTGCTGATGTTTTAAAGAAAGTCACACCAGTGAACTGGTGGAAGTCACTTAAGCACTTGGATTCAGAGGCTGTTGACAGGTTTCAGAGGAACAGCCGTGTTAGTCTGTATTCGCAAAAAGAAAAGGAGTACTTGTGGCACCTTAGAGACTAACCAATTTATTTGAGCATGAGCTTTCGTGAGCTACAGCTCACTTCATCTGATGAAGTGAGCTGTAGCTCACGAAAGCTCATGCTCAAAGTGAGCTGTAGCTCACGAAAGCTCATGCTCAAATAAATTGGTTAGTCTCTAAGGTGCCACAAGTACTCCTTTTCTTTTTTCTAGAGGCTGTTGAAGTGATCATCTCACTTTTAAGAGCAGTAGCTTCTTTTGCCAGTGTAGAAAGAATATTTTCTTCCTTTGGACTAATTCATTCCAAATTGAGAAATCTTTTGGGACCTGAAAAAGCAGAAAAGCTTGTTTTTCTTTTTCAGATTATGAACAAATAGGAAAATGAAGGTGACAACGACCGAGTTAGCTGCAAAAGCCAATATTTTAAGTTTCTCATTTTGACCTGGCTGACACAGTCTATTTATTTATTTTTTTTAATTTCAGTTAACTATTTTAGTTAAACAATTTTAACAAAAACAAACCTGATTTTAAAAAACTTGAATGTTTAACTAAATTCAAAAATTCATATGACTGTTTTGTTAAAATATTAGATGTTTGTTGTTGAAGAAAAAAATCCAGAATACATAATAATGTTGTTTTAGTTAAATAAAACAATTTAAATGTCTGCCTGGTGATGTTCTCCTCCTAACAGAGCACGGCAAGAAAATCCTCCAATTATTAATGATTAACCTGTTGAATTGGAGATAGTTCTCCTCCCAATGACTTCATAAATATCTGCTTCAATTACCTTTGGTAAATGAAATAACCAGACAATCATTCATTTTCTGATATAGCTGTAAAACTAATCTGAAAAGTTTTCAAAATAAATCACTTTTAGAAGGTACACACTGTACATTTTTAAAAGGAAACCTACATCTATCACTGAGTTGTGAAGAATATGTATTAAGGTTATAACAACCACCAAGAATGCACTTTTATGTAGATATCCATGATTAAATCAAGTCTTCCTGAGTAGTGATTTAAATCAAATTGATTTAAATCAAATCCACCCTGAAACAGGGTGAGCATGTGAACAGAGAGGCCATAGCAAAGACAAAACGATAACATGTACAGACTGTCTTAAGGCTGCTGCTGAGAACTCAGGAGTAGAGCTGAGCAAATTCATTTTTTCAATCTGATTGCAATTCTGAAAAATAAAAACAAATTGTTTTGGGTTGAACCAAAAACATTTTTTTTTCAGTGAACTGAAAAAGTCAAATATCAGGAGGAGGAGGAGCAGTTTCCTTCTAATCTTTCGATCAGTGGTTAGGGTACTCTCCTGGGACATAGGAAACCCAGAGTCACTTCCCTGCTCTGCCCGATTTACAGAAGGGACTTGAACTTGGGTCTCCCACAATGCAAGAGAGTGTGTCCTAGCCATTGGGATGATCTGGTAAAGGTCTTTCTCACTCTCTTGTTGAGAGACCAAAGTTCATATCCCCGCTCCAATTACTATCGATTATTTATAAAATGTGGAATAGCTTCAACAGGACAGATTGAGATAGACCCACAACAGATATCCCATCTTGGAGCTATCGCTTCTGCCTACGGAATCTGATTTGAACCTGGTTTTTACCACGCTAACCTAAGGACACTGTATTCCAGTTGACTAATAAATGCTACCTTGCTTTGCAAAGGCCTCTGGGTATTGCTGCAAAAAACTTATTGAGTACACTGCTCCCTAATAAGGCAAAGTTTTCAGGAGTCTGATTTCATTTGGGCTGCAGCAAGGCACGGTATGAAACAAGGATGCTGGAGCTCAAAGGCTCATTCAAGTAATCTTTGAGGTCATGTGGTCTCCGCTTGTGAAGAGTGTGGATGCTTGAAGTCTGGCACATCAAAGGGGATACTCCCAGGAAACTGTTTAAAGGCTGCCCTCTTGTTGCTATAGTAGATATAGTTTTCTTCCTTCTTCAAGATCAGTAGACTAAAGTTGATGTAACTGCTGCTTTTTAAGCCAAAGCAACAGCAACCATACAGTCAACACTTCATAAATAATGCACGAATGGCTCTATACTCCATAAAATAAAAGGTATGTCAAGCTAAGTGTTAGCTGTATTAAGAGATGAGCTGCCAAAATCTTAACAACGGGTTCCCTCCTCAGCCCACAAGGGAGTCGTTGCCCACCCCCACCCCCTGGGACTCCTGCCCCATCCAACCCACCGTATTCCTTGACACCCCCCTCCCGGACCCCTGTCCCATCCACCCCCTCCCCTGTCCCCTGACTGCCAGAACCAGGCAGGAGGATCTCATGGGCCACTGTAGTGGGTGCCCACCTCGCCCCTAAGAGCCAGAGGCACCTGCCAGGGGGCGACGTGGGGAGTCCCGGAGGTGCTTACCTGGGGCAGCTCCCTGGAAGCATCTGGCAGGTCCCTCTGGCTCCTAGGGGCAGTGGAGTGTAGCTGGGGGGGCGGGGGGAGCAGGAGAGCGGCTGCTCCCCCACTGATCACATTTTAAAAGTGGCACCTTAGGCGCAGACTCCCTGGGTGCTCCGGGGCTAGAGCACCCACTGGGAAAATTTGGTGGGCGCAGAGCATCCACTGGCAGCTCCCCACCCTGCGCCCAGCTCCAGATCACCTCACCTCCGCTCCGCCTCCTCCGCTGAACATGCTGCCCCGCTCTGCTTCTATGCCCCCCCCCCCGGCTTCCCATGAATCAGCTGTTCGGCGGGAAGCCTGGGAGGGCTGAGAAGCAGGCCACGGCTTCCTGCTCAAGCCGAGGTGAGCTGGGGCAGGGAGCAGTTCCCCTGCACACACACACACACCCCCCGGTTACCTGCTGCAGCGCAGGTGGCCCTCCTTGCGCCCCAGCTCACCTCCACCTCCCTGGGCCTGAGCGGGAAGCCATGGCCTGCTTCTCAGCCTGCGCCAGCTTCCCACGCGAACAACTGATTCGCAGGAAGCCGGGGGGGGGGGGCGGGGGGCAGAGAAGCAGAGCGGGGTGGCGCCTCTGAAGAGTGGAAGTTCTCACTCCTTACCATTGGGGGATCCCAAGCAACTCCTTTCCATTTGCATTTAGTGGCTCTCATACCACACATAATATAAATAATAATCATAATGATCAAGCAGATGGAATGCCATACATTTGTACTGTATGAGCTGCCTGTTAAGCAACAAGAAATGGAAAACTGTTACAAGCACAGAAAACAGTAAAGGAGACACCAAGAGTGAGATAAGAAAAGAAGAGGATGGAGAGGAGATATGAAGGTAGGGTGAGGTTATGTAGGGCCTTAAAAGTGAGAAAATGGAGCTTGAATTATATATCAGCTTGAATTATATAACTGATGACAAGCAATGGGATTCTGAACAGGTAAAAAGGAAAACAACATCGGCAGAGCAGGAGAAGAAGTTGACTTTCGCAGTGGCATATGAACAGATAGGAAGGTGGGGATGTGGAGAAAAAGAGTAATGATGGCAAGAGATTACCAGTGTTTGTCTGTTTGCTGAAGGAAAGGAGGCAGGTTTAAAGCAGTGGGGATGAAAAGAACAAATTTTGAAAGTATTGCTGTCCTAGAACAACAAAGAGCATGTCTGAGACAACATCCCTCTGCAGCATAAGCAAACTTGTCTATGTTCTCTAAATAGCAGACTTGTTAGTTAGTTATCTTTGCTCAGAAGCTCTGTGTTTTACTAGCTTTCGATGTCAGTTGAATACAAAAACTTGTACTGATATTTTGCTCTTAATTCCGTTTCAGTATTAATCTTTAATTAAATGCTTATGGGATTCTCCATTTCCTCCCCACTTTTAAACAACTCAGATCTGTTTATGCAAACATAGAAAATAATTTTGAGTTACAGAAAAATACCGATTCCTCTTGGAATATTGTGTTCTAGTAATGAAAATGTCTATTTCAAATAGTGGCTTTGTTCTTACCCAATGTGCGTTTATTGAAACAAAATGTAGTTATCGCAGATTAGGAAATGGCATGGTCACACCTCCTGTGATAGTCAAATAACCCATGCTTTCCCACAAATAGCTTTATGAAACAGATAAATCATAGATGCGACAATGCATGGGTGTCTTGGTACTCAGGCGCCTGTCCTTTGACAGAGCAGGAGATGAAATTACACTGACACCCAAGTACAAACAGATAATTTTTTTGGTTTTAATAAACTAATTGTACAGACTGAAGTATGAACTTAGTGCCACAGAGATATTCGCAATTTTCAAAAATACTTTGACACTACATCCTTGATTTCTCTACTTTTTGCAAATCCTGATAGATAACCTCCGTAATTCTGATTCAGTACTTGTGTATTTCTATATGCTAGTTAAAGGAAAAAAAGTTTTAAGGATTTCCCTCCCCTAGTAACTTGATTTGAATATGTGCTGAAATACAAGAGCTACTAGCATGAGAGACATTAAAAATGGGCAATCCTGAATCATGACAAAGAATTTAACAAAAATACTGGCTGGCCAATTGCAGTCCATGTTCTCAGTTCTTGTGAATGCAGGTCAAACTGTATTAAGGATAGACAAATGTCAGACAATATTCAGAGAGTACTTGGAATCATCCATAATTGCAGATTTAAACAAGATCCAATTCCTTTGTTATCACTTGATGCAGAGAAAACTTTTGATGGAGTGAAACTTTCTGTTTCAAGTCTAGCCCCAAAGGGACATTACTGGCCCGCAGTTCCTTACATGGATACCTGTTCTTTACACCAGCCCCAAGGCAGCTGCACAAGATAATGGGGTTAAATCTCCCACTTGAATTACACAGAGGAACAACTAGGCCGGGTTGTGCATTGTCTCCTTTACCACTGGCCATGGAGCCTTCTGCACAGAGGATAAGGAACAATGACTACCACAGGAATAAAACTGACAGGAACACATCAGAAAGTAGCTTTATATACAGATGATGTAGCATTTTTATCTAAACAAAATATGACCCTAAAATTAGTATCTGAACAAATCCATGACTTTGGTAAAGCATCTGGATTTAAAGTAAATTATGCTAAATCAAATGCTAACTATAAATCTGCCAGACTCTGAGAAGTCATTCCTCCAGAAGTCATTTGGGTGCAAATGGGCAACAAATTCTATAAAATACCTGGGAACTCAAATCTCAAACAACCTAGAAGAGCTCTATGATTTAAATGTCAAATCACTACTTCAGAAAATAAAGATTTGGAGAGGTGGGGAAGAATGCAATTTCTTGATTGGGAAGAAAAGCCACAGTCAAAATAAATATTTTGCCAAGGATATCTTTCTTGTTTCAGAATCTTTCTGTAATCATTCCAGACTAAAACCCTAGCAGGAACACACAGAGGATGTTAGAATTTATACAGAATAAGAAAAGACCAAGGATGCAAATACTTTGTACAGACCCATTAAAAAGAAAAGGAGTACTTGTGGCACCTTAGAGACTAACCAATTTATTTGAGCATGAGCTTTCGTGAGCTACAGCTCACTTCATCAGATGAGCTCATCATCATCAGATGAGCACGAAAGCTCATGCTCAAATAAATTGGTTAGTCTCTAAGGTGCCACAAGTACTCCTTTTCTTTTTGCGAATACAGACTAACACGGCTGTTCCTCTGAAACCTGCCATTAAAAAGAGTTGACTGACTAGCTGTTCAAAATATTCTATGGTACTATCAAGCCAGCCAGCTCAAAGTAGTAGTAGACTGACGGGAGATTTAACCCAGCCAAACACTGGGTCTTTATTCAACAAGAAAACTGTGTCTGTGCAACATTGCTAGGATACCATGGATTAATAAAAAATATCACACCCTCCAGAAATTACCTCACATTCTTTAGTAAAGGATAATCTATAGGTTTGGGATAGAACTACAGATGAGAAATTATTTTTCCTCCTCCTCCAATGTCATGCATTGTAAAAAATCCAGATCTTAACCAAATTAATGAACCAGAGAGCTTTAAAAACTGGGAGAGCCATGGAATACAAATGGTTGGTCAGCTAGTCAAGAAAAACGTTTCTAATTTATTTAGAGATTAAAACTAACTTTAACCTGCTCACTCTCCATACCAGTGCTTTCAAGTTAGGCATTGTTTCTCAGCTTTCTAGAAAAACTGTTTTATACAGAAAACTAACTTTAATAGAAGCAGTGAAGTCTAGTCAATTAGGAAACAAAAATGTAACTAACTAATATCAATTTTTACAGACAACTTTCTGCACAAAAAAAAATGTCTACAGATGACATGATGGGAAAAGGATCTGGACAGACAAATTACTCCAGAGGAATGGGTTCTGATCTGGAAAAGAGGACCAGAAACCTCAGTCTGTGGCACAATAAAAGAAAATGTCTAAGATACTGCCTTAATGGTACCTCATACCAGTGAGGGTAACAAAATATACTGTATATAGATTGAATGGGGATAAACGTTGGAGAAACTGTGGTGAAAGAGGAGATTTTATGTATATATGGTGCACATGTCCAGTCATTAGAGAGTACTGAGATGCAATTCATAACCAAACACTTCAGGTTGTGGGATATTTCTTACTAAATGATCCTTTGGTAATCCTGCTGTGGCTTTCTAATGGAAATGGTCACACAAAAGGAAATCAATCTCATCTGCTAATAGCTGCTATGCTACTGATAGCCTCTCACTGGAAAAAGAAAAAAGTCCAACTCTAACAGAATAGTTCAAAATAACATGAGAGAGAGTTATTATGGAAAAATTAATGAACCAATTACATACCCAGAAAAAGGAACAGAGACTAGATATTTGGTTACCATTTACTGAAAAAAAGTCAAAGTACATTCACGTGAAAGAAACTCCAGCGTGTCCAATTTTTTGGAATATTAATATTTGATATTTCTGGTCTGCTAAATGTGTGTAATCAGAGATTTCACTTAAAAAAAAATCAACCTGTCATAGACGATGTAATGATACTCACTGTAATATAAAAAGAACTGATGAGGTGAGCTGTAGCTCACGAAAGCTTATGCTCAAATAAATTGGTTAGTCTCTAAGGTGCCACAAGTACTCCTTTTCTTTTTGCGAATACAGACTAACACAGCTGCTACTCTGAACCTGTCACTCTAATATAGTAACACCCTGTCAAATCTGATGACTACAGTTTTACATAATTTCTCTTTAAACAAATGCTCACTATTGTAATGATTATTATTTTGTTTCTGATATTTACATGGCAAGGATTTGTAAACCTGTTAATACTTCCTAAATAAATAACTAGTAAAAAAGGGGACAACCCACCAAAACATATGAGATATTTATACATAATTTATGGTTATATGTTGAATGTTTGGCACTAAAGAATAAGGGAAGACACAGTAATTGGCCTATGCTATTTATAATCTACATTAGAGGAGTACACTGTTCAAGCACTGCTTATTTCCCCTATTCCTTCCTCTTCCCCAAATGGTAGGTTAACAGTGAAAGTCTTTGTGGAAGAATTATTTTAAAAAATAAGGTATCTGAAGGAAGAGAGCGTAGCCCTTTAATACACAAGTGGGGAGAATGATCCAAATACTAGTATTAGAGGTAAATAGGCTCCCTGCATTATTTGCTATAACTTCTGTTGTCTTGCTATACAGTTCAGAACAGTTCTACTTACAAGAAAAGAACAAAATACAATTTAAAAAACATAATTCAGTTCCATAATGATGTCAGATTGTTAACCCTGAAAACTAAAATTATATCCACAAAGCAAGAGAAATAGTCTATGGCAGTCGTGGCTTCCTTTAGACTGCACCCACTTCCAGTATGCCTAAGATCTGCTCTGGAGGAACTGTGTCCATGATCCATGCAATGCTTGACTTCTCTAACCTGGTCTACACTAGCATTTTGCTGGAAGGTATCCCACCACCATACTACTGCTGACTGCAGCTACAGCGGAAGCACTAAGATAAACAGAGCACAAGTGTGTATACCACAGTGTTGTCTAAACCCACTGCAAGCAAGGCTAGAATTAAGACAGTGATTTTAAAAAGTCTGATACCTGTTTAACCCAGCCCCAGTGGATAAAGCATGAGTGGGAGATTGCCCAAAAAATGCGACTGCAGAAAAAGCCTCAGGAGCGGCAACAAGCATGACATCAAGAATATATCTTCTGAGGAATCATAGAATATCAGGGTTGGAAGGGACCTCAGGAGGTCATCTAGTCCAACCCCCTGCTCAAAGCAGGACCAATCCCCAACTAAATAGGGACCTGACCTTAAAAACTTCTAAGGAAGGAGATTCCACCACCTCCCTAAGTAACGCATTCCAGTGTTTCACCATCCTCCTAGTGAAAAACTTTTTCCTAATATCCAATCTAAACCTCCCCCACCACAACTTGAGACCATTACTCTTTGTTCTGTCATCTGCTACCACTGAGAACAGTCTAGATCCATCGTCTTTGGAACCCCCTTTCAGGTAGTTGAAAGCAGCTATCAGATCCCCCCTCATTCTTCTCTTCCGCAGACTAAACAATCCCAGTTCCCTCAGCCTCTCCTCATAAGTCATGTGTTCCAATCCCCTAATCATTTTTGTTGCCCTCCGCTGGACGTTTTCCAATTTTTCCACATCCTTCTTGTAGTGTGGGGCCCAAAACTGGACACAGTACTCCAGATGAGGCCTCACCAATGTCGAATAGAGGGGAACGATCACGTCCCTGCTGGCAATGCTCCTACTTTTACATCCCAAAATGCCATTGGCCTTCTTGGCAACAAGGGCACACTGTTGACTCATATCCAGCTTCTCATCCACTGTAACCCATAGGTCCTTTTATGCAGAACTGCTGCCTAGCCATTCGGTCCCTAGTCTGTAGCGGTGCATGGGATTCTTCCGCCCTAAGTGCAGGACTCTGCACTTGTCCTTGTTGAACCTCATCAGATTTCTTTTTGGCCCAATCCTCTAATTTGTCTAGGTCCCTCTGTACCCTATCCCTACCCTCCAGCGTATCTACCTCTCTTCCCAGTTTAGTGTCATCTGCAAACTTGCTGAGGGTGCAATCCACACCATCCTCCAGATCATTTATGAAGATATTGAAAAAACCGGCCCAGGACCGACCCTTGGGGCACTCCACTTGATACCGGCTGCCAATTAGACATGGAGCCATTGATCACTACCTGTTGAGCCTGACAGTCTAGCTAACTTTCTATCCACTTTATAGTCCATTCATCCAACCCATACTTCTTTAACTTGCTGGCAAGAATACTGTGGGAGACCGTGTCAAAAGCTTTGCTAACGTCAAGGAACAATACTGAGCTATACTGAGACCACCTATGTGTTTCATATATGACAAACAACACGGTGATAATAAATTTTAGTCACTATGGACTCAGCTGAAATTAAACCAGTGAACTAGATGTGAACTGCTTTGTTTCTATCTCCAGGTCTTCATGTTATTTTAAAAATGAACATATCAGGTGAGATACACATGTCTAGCTGCCGCTTTTTGCACTTTTTACATACATACATACAAGACAGATTTCTCAATTCTACAGTTAATTGATAAAGCAACCACACATGTAAATACAATGTTACCTGGAGTCGAGGGAGGATGTTGCTCTTGTGGCTTCTCCTGTGACAAGAGCCCCAGGTAGCTGAGAACAACATATTTTGTTTCATAGTGAAATCCTACAGGCACAGCAGTAGAGGACGCCATTGGATTGACTTGCAATGCTCCACAGGGTTAATGGTGCGCGTAGTTTTTCTTCTGGCTAAGAGGGTAAGAGACTGAAAGAGAGAAGATTAATTTTTTTTGTAAGGAAGAGCAGAAATCCATACTCCCTATTACAGTAAGAGCAATCACACCTCAAGATTCTGCTGAAGACTCTTAAGAGTTTCCATCTCAATACCCTCTGGCGAATTTATAACTGCTGTTTCCATTTGCTTTAGGGTGAAGCTTTGCCTAACAACGCCTCAGTCCAAGACAACTTTTCTTTCCTTTCTTTTCCACTCCAGTATCATCCAAAAATATATGGCTCGATTAAAATGGAAAAGGGGATGGTGGGCACTCTCTTACATGCCTCAGACTGGAGAAACTTTTGTTTATAAAGGAAGACAGTTAACTGGAAAACTAGGCTTAACAGAGTTAAAAACATATTTGTTTCTACACATATATGAATTCACCTCACATTTTTGTGGCTTTCTAATCACTTGCCATACAAAGTAGGAAATCGCAAATTTCCTATTTTCATAAATGTTCTTCTCTTCCCCTGTTGCTGCGTGACAGACCAGCATAAACAGAGAAAACTGATTACAGTGGAACTGCAAATCTGGGAACCTACAAAGTGCTGTTAAGTGCAGAAAAACTACCAGAAAGATTTTTCTCTCTAATCTCTCATTTATAGTAATCTTTGTTTATGCTTTTAACAATAGATAAATTTTCAAATTGTGGTTTTTAAGCCAATAGTATTGTGACACAGCAGGGAGGGGGGAAGTGCCAACCTGATAGCAGATGTGCTGTCCCGGAGAGGGGGCCCTGAACTTCCCCAGGTCACTGGTCAGAGTGACCCCGCTCAGTTCAGTCTCGAAGGGGGGAGAGATGTGATGCAGCAGGGAGGGGGGAGTGTTGACTTGGGAATGTGGCAGGGGAGTTTCAATGGGAGATCTGAGAGCCTGTAACCTGAGCCAGTAGTGGGAGGTTTCAGAGGAACAGCCGTGTTAGTCTGTATTCGCAAAAAGAAAAGGAGTACTTGTGGCACCTTAGAGACTAACCAATTTATTTGAGCATGAGCTTTCGTGAGCTACAGCTCACTTCATCAGATGCATACCGTGGAAACTGCAGCAGACTTTATATATACACAGAGAATATGAAACAATACCTCCTCCCACCCCACTGTCCTGCTGGTAACAGCTTATCTAAAGTGATCAACAGGTGGGCCATTTCCAGCACAAATCCAGGTTCTCTCACCCTCCACCCCCCCACACAAATTCACTCTCCTGCTGGTGCTAGTAGTGGGAGGTAACACCTCTGCCCAGGAATGTGAACAGAGGCTGCAGGAGAGAGCCCGCCAAGGGGAGGGGTTAGTTTCAGTTTGGTGCTGGGTGGTGGAACGCAGGGAACCCCAGGGCTGGGGTCTAAGTTCCCTGCTCCCCCAGAAGGACTTGACTGAGGGGTCCTGGTTGTACCCACAAGCTCTGTTTTAGACTGTGTTCCTGTTGTCCAATAAACCTTTTGTTTTACTGGCTGGCTGAGAGTCTCAGTGAATCCCACGAAGAAGGATGCAGGGCCTGGACTCCCCCACACTCCGTGACAAGTATACCTCTAAATTTAAAACTGTATAGTTTGCTACTGCTTAGTTAGGGCCTTTACATAGGGTCTGAGAAGTTTACTTGCCAGTAATTAATAAGATAGTTTCACTTTGCTGTCTTGTCTCACACATTAGTTAGAAACTGACAGAACCTTGGCCTGTTTCACTGCTGCCTGTAGTGCAGCCATGAAGTTCACCGGATTTGTGAATTTCATGTTGCAGCTGCAATGTTCCCTTTGGATACAATATCAGGAAACTGTGGGGGAGTAAGGGTGGAGAGAGAGAGAGCTCTCCTCTCCCCAATCCTTACTTTCCAGAGAACAGCTGAATTTTTTGTTGTTTCTGCTGCTTCTCATAAGATTCCAGCACTGGTGCTGCTCACACCTTATTGCACAATTGAACTGACAGTGATCATCTCTCATTCACTTTAGTGTTCCAACAGCAACACCACATGGTTAACAGAGGAAAGGAATTCCACATCCTTTACAGATGTCTCCCTCTGCAGGTGTGAGGGTATCTCCCTGACTAGCAGCAGGTTATGAGACTGAATTTCTCAGCCAGGCGCTGTCCCTTGATGAAACAGAGATCCAAATATCTTCAATATAAACATCTGGCTGATCAACTTTTCCATTCCGACTACTTTTATGTATTTCACTTTATAAACGTTCAAATGAGAGAAAAATGAAAAAACGTACGGTCAAGAGAGCTAAAGTATGACAGCTGAGAAAGAGTAGCAAAGAAAAAATAACCAGATCTCAAATGGAAATCACAGAAAAGAAAAGGCAGATTTTAAAAAGTTTTAGACTATTAGTGTCTCTTTACTTAATTAAAACAAAGTGTGGATAACTATTTCCAATGGGAATCTAGTCAAGCACAAGGAAGACAACCACAATGGTCAGGGAATTCAAGATCAATTTTAAAGTTTAAAAGCTCTCAATTGCTTCAAATAGTTATTTCCAAACTATAAGTAGTGCATGTTTTGCCGCTAGAGTGGACATCTAATGATGAAGCTGACAGTACACTCCAAAGATGATGGAGGCTACAGAAACAGCTATTTGATGGGTTCTGAATAGTTCTATCACTGTCAGGACTAGTGACAATTACCTTTAGCTAAAAAACAGCACCAAATGTAATGGTATAAATCTGGTTAGATTTATAGTAATGAAATATTGTGAAAAACAGAGCACTACTTTAGGAGCCTTTTAGGCCATTCCTACTGTTTAAATTTCAGAATGTCTTGTGATCAGTATGGACAATGCATTACAAGGCCATAAGTACAATCCGTCCAGCAAACGATGCCTTTAAAAGAAAAAATCTCATTTGGACACAAAAGGAGACATTAGAAGTAACTTCTAAACCTTCTTATTATTGCAAAGGCATTCAAATAGCTCGCTGGAGCAACCAAATTGTGGAAGAGAAGCAAAAAAAAGTCACATTGCTATAGAGCTGTTTTGAGGTGATATGGAAAGGATAATGAACTTGTCAATAAAAGGTGCAAAAGGAAGAGAGTCAGTGGGGAAGAAGTTAAACCATTCCTTTTGATCTTTAATACTTTCAAACTCATTTAGTAGTAAAAGCAGTGTGGAGATCACTTTCATTTAGACTATACTCCGGGAAGCCCTGCCTCTTCTTGCTTATTTCAGAATGCCTGGAATATTCCCCATGGTTGGCTCCTCTGCTGCAGATATGACTGCAGCTGCAATTCATACACAAGACTAATGGCGAGATACTTCTGAATAATGGCATCTCTTGCCTCACATTAATCATCTTACATTCATATAGCACCTTTCATCCCCAAGTGCTTTATAGACAACACTGTAAACAATGCTACATCCAGCACTAACAGTTTCTGGGGTGGAACAGCAGCTGTTACACAACAACATTACTACACATTATGAGAAGAAAAGCACCACAGCTAATTAAAACTTCAAAGGAAATTTAGGTAGACAGAGCATACTTTCATGAGATGGGTTAA
Source organism: Caretta caretta (assembly GCF_965140235.1). NCBI lineage: Eukaryota > Metazoa > Chordata > Testudines > Cheloniidae > Caretta > Caretta caretta. The sequence continues at coordinate 241,773,385 of NC_134206.1, forward strand.
ACCTTTTGTTCAGTACTGTTTCACAGAACATCCCAGATTCCCACCATTTCCTGCAGCACTTACATGGTTCCTTGGAGGTCTTTGGTATGGAAACTGAACTGCGCAGGATTGTGATTATCTTACACAAGCTGAAAAAATTTCAAATGGTATCTCGAGGAATCCAAGCACTGTACTATATATCATCTAAGAACAATTTTTAACAGAGAATGAGGCACTATCCTTAGATGAGATATCTGAGCCAGTATAGAAAGGAAGAGAGCACACCAATACACAAAGAATGGGACTCCACGGTGGTACAGGGATCCTCATACAACACTTAAGCCTAATTCAAGAGAATTTCAGTACATGCTCAGCATCTCTGAAAAATCAAGTCATGGGCTGTTTGGAAAAAGAGGTTAAAATGTTTCCCTGGGGAGAGGATGAAAGAAAGAACAAGCCACATATAAAAGATGTTGGGAGCTCCAACACTACAGAGATGACAGCATAAGAACCTGTATAGATGAACGAACAGTAAGAGTCCTCAGCTTTGCTGAAAAAACATCAGTGACAAACTTCAGAATCCAAGAGGTGGCACTTCAGTTATTGGTTTTTGCGGAAGAAGGGCCTACAATACAATAATGTGATTACTCATTGATCATAGGTTTCAGAGTAACAGCTGTGTTAGTCTGTATTTGCAAAAAGAAAAGGAGTACTTGTGGCACCTTAGAGACTAACCAATTTATTTGAGCATAAGCTTTCGTGAGCTACAGATCACTTCATCGGATGTATACTGTGGAAAATACAGAAGATGTTTTTATACACACAGACCATGAAAAAATGGGTGTTTATCACTACAAAAGGTTCTTTCTCCCCCCACCCCACTCTCCTGCTGGTAATAGCTTATCTAAAGTGATCACTCTCCTTACAATGTGTATGATAATCAAGGTGGGCCATTTCCAGCACAAATCCAGGGTTTAACAAGAACGTCTGAGGAACAGTGGGGGGGAGGAATAAACAAGGGGAAATAGGCTTGAATAGAGACTGGGAATGGTTGATTCATTTTAAAAAGTAACTTATTTCCCCTTGTTTATTCCTTTCCCCCACACACACACACACTGTTCCTCAGACGTTCCTGTTAAACCCTGGATTTGTGCTGGAAATGGCCCACCTTGATTATCATACACATTGTAAGGAGAGTGATCACTTTAGATAAGCTATTACCAACAGGAGAGTGGGTTTGGGGGGACAGAAAACCTTTTGTAGTGATAAACACCTATTTTTTCATGGTGTGTGTGTGTATAAAAATATCTTCTGTATTTTCCAGAGTATGCATCCGATAAAGTGAGCTGTAGCTCACGAAAGCTTATGCTCAAATAAATTGGTTAGTCTCTAAGGTGCCACAAGTACTCCTTTTCTTTTTTCATTGATCATAGTGGTTTATAGTTAAGATTTTTTTCAATTATGAATAGAAAATATTGATTCTTATACTGTGGGCTTCACAGAAGAGGCCAGATTTTAGAGTAAATTAAAAAGACAAGAGAAGTGGCAAGGCAAATCAGAGGAGGGATGGCATTCCATGTCTCAGGGTAAAATGAAAAAGGAGCAAATACACTTATAAGTGAAGCAGACAAAATGTTCATCAAGGCTGGCATCATTTCTGGAGTAGAGAAAACAGTGCTCAATGTAAGATCCGAGGTCAAATAAGCAGAGATTAGTGTTACGAAGGGTCTTAAAAGAAAAGGCAAAAAAATTAAATGGATGCAATGGATTTAACACAAGAACAAGAGACTGATTACTCCTTATCAAAACAAAATGCAAGGGCTCATATTCATTATTGTGAATGGCTAACAATACTGTTACTTCACAAAACCCAATCCCCATTAAAAATCTCTATATTTAAGTTTGTGACCCATATTCCTCTCTCCCCACCCCCCATCAAGAAAAACCTCCATTATCTGTCTGACATGGGCTCAGCCATTCAACTAACCTGGGAACTGATGTGGTCAGCCAGACTGACATTTCCTCATGCAGTCTGCCGCATCCTAATCTGTTGCAGGGTCTTACATCAATTACATGGCGATAGACAAGCTACCAATGAATACAATGTTTACAATCCTCTGGTGAAGGGGCTTTCCTATGTTTTAGCCCTCGCCTATTAGATGGGATTTCAGTGCACATTCAGCTTTCCATTTGCCTTACTAAACTTACAGTCAACATGCAGCTGTATTGAACTACTGCATTAAAGTACACTCTACCAGATGTCACCAAGATTCACTGGGTATCCATTTAACTCTCATGGATCAGAGACCCACCTTATGCATTTATAGCTACACCAATAGAATACTACAGGTTTTTTATTGCCAGGTTTATAAAGGATAATGGGAGAGGACTAGCCTTACCAGCAGTCTATTTAACACTCTAGAAATACACAGCCTCAAGTATAGCAGCTCTGTTATGTCTTGGGTTCACTGCATAGTTAACTCAAGTTATAACTCAAGTGTCTCCCCTAAAGTTGCTGGCCTACCAGGGGGTCTAGTTTACGGCCTGAGTAAGCACAGCTTGTCAGCTGCTAACACAATCACTCCAGGCTCTTCATGTATTTTTCTGCAGTGTGACCACTCTCACTCAAGCTAGGCTAACTTGAGTGATCGCTATAGTGATGACATAGCCTTAAAATTAAAATGGTTTTTAAAAGCAGCACACTTTTGAAATATTCCACAATTCTGGGCCCTCTCTCCAGCATAATACCTTGAAATAGTTATGAGTCTCAGTTCAGCCAGTTCACCCATTACACTTTACATCGCACCTTAGGCCTGGGTTACACTGGGGAGGATCAACCTAAGTTACGCAACTTCAGCTACGTGAATAATATAGCTGAAGTCGCCATACTTAGATCCACTCACCGCGGTGTCTTCACTGCGGTGAGTCGACAGCTGACGCTCCCCCAGTGACTCTGCCTGCACCTCTTGCTCCGGTGGAGTACCGGAGTCAACAGGAGAGCGCTCGGCAGTCGATTTATCGCGAATAGACTATACGCGATAAATCAACACCCACTGGATCGATCACTGCCCGTCGATCCTGCCGGTAATGTAGACAAGTCCTTAATCTAAGATGTTTTATTTACATAGCACTTTTTATTAAAAAACAACAGATCCCAAGGAGCTTCACTGGTCATAAACATATGAAGATCATTCCCCAAACCAGCAAAAGAAGAAAGTCAGTGAAATGCTCTACAAGTTCAGAGAAGCACTGCAAGACAATTTTGAACTGAAACTAAGAGTGGACTAGTGCAGCGGTTCTCAAGCTGGGGTCCGAGTGTACTCCAGGGGGTCCACCGGCCCCGCTGATCAACTCCTCCTCCTACCTCCTGCACACCACAAGGGAAGAGGCAAAAAGAGGTGGTGAAGAGGAGGGGGAGGGGTACAGCTGGAAGAAGTGAGGTGGGATGGGGCTTGGAGGAAGGGGTGGAGTGGGGGCGTAGTGGGGGCTGAGCATCCCCAGGGAAAATAAAAAGCCAGCTTGGGGATCCGCTACAAATTTTAAATAAAAATAGAGGACCTCAGGTTGCTAAAGTTTGAGAACCACTGGACTAGTGGATTGATTTAAATCAAGGTATTAAAATAATTATTTAAATCATCAAGTGGAAAAAGTTGATTTTAGTAATCAATTTTAATCAACTTTTCCATTTATATGCCAGTTATTTTCTAAAGCAGTGGTCCCCAAAACTTTTTACCTCATGCCCCCGCTTACCGTTGTCCACACTCCGCCCCCCCAGAGCCGGGACTGGGGCCACAGTTTGGGGGGCGGGAACGGGACACAGACAGGGGTAAAGGGGCCAAGGCTGGGGGCAGGAGAGGAACCTTGCCCGTGGCTGACAGCCCAGGCCCCTGGGCATGGGACCAGGGCCAGGAACAGAGCTGGGTGGTGCTCCCTCCCCCCGTGGTGGCTCACCTGGGCCCCAGTTGCGCCCCGCCAAACATTCCTCTGTGCACGCTCCACCGTTTGGGGACCTCTGTTCTACAGAAAGGTGCATTCTCACTGGTTGATGTAACTATTAAAACAGGTTTATTAACAACCAGAGCCTTTACACTACATCTGGTACATCTTTTTGCTACACTGAAGGGTACATTATAACTATATATATATATTGTTTAAGAAATTATATATCTTAATATTTTCAGATTCTTATTAATTGTACATTTTTAGTATGTTAGGAAATGGTTAAATATGTATTGCTTATTTACTACATAATTAACTTTTTGCTCATGATTTGTGTCAAGCTGCATTCAGGTCATAGCTGGAATTTAAACGCACAAAACAGCATATAAATTAATTTTTACTAACAAAACAACCTTATATGTTTTGGATACACAAATTTCTCTTCTCAGAACATGTTTCACATTTACAACTAAATAAGTTTAGGCCTTAACGTTTTTTTATTAAATACAGATTTCATTTTCAACAGGTTTATTTTTACACAGAAAAAATATATAATTTTAACAAAATCAAGAAATCCAATTTAAATTTTAAATGATTTTTTATATAGAAAAAACACCACTATTTTTCCACCGTGGTTTAACCTGGCAGTAATTGGTCTCCGAGAATGTCTCCATCTGCTAGAATTCCCCATAGCACCTGCTTTTGCAAGAGTTGGAAAATAACTACACACATCTTGAGGTATTGCCACTCTGGCCACATCTACACTATGTGTGCTATAGCAGCATAGCTAAGGTGCCATAGCTCCGTTGCAGTATCCCGTAGTGCAGATGCAGACTACAGCAACGGAAAGGGTTTTTCATGCTGTAGGAACTCCACCTTTCCAAGCAATGGTCTCCTAGGTTGACAGAAGCATTCTTCCATTGACTTAGCTGCATCCATACCAGAGGTTCAGTTGGTAGAGCTATGGCATTCAGATGTGGACTTTTCACACCCTTTAACACCGTAGTTATGTCGACCTATGTTTTAAGTGTAGATCAGGCCTAGGTGACACTAACTGGTTTTAGTAAATGGTCAAAAATTCATCAAAATTTAAACATTTCAGTTCCTACTGGAAATTAATCAATATTTCATCTGTTACTATTTCTCAAGTTGTTTGTAGTGGTATTGTAGTCATGTTGGTCCCAGAACAGGTAGGTGGGTGAGGTAATATCTTTTGATGGACCAACTTCTGTGAGTGAGAGAGACAAGCTTTGGAGCTACACGGAGCTCTTCTTCAAAGCTCAAAACCTCTTTCACCAACTGAAGCTGGTCCAATAAAAGATACTACCTCACCCACCTTGTCTCTGTTTCTCAAGTGACATTTAATGGATTCAAAAACAGTGAAAAGCTCTGTGGTAGTCATTTATTTGGGGTGTGGTTTTAGTTAACCTTAGAATGCGCATTTAATTACATTATCCCATAAACAAATGGTTTGATTTTTTTTAAAAAAGAACAATTAAATGACCTAATGAAGAGGTTCTCAACCTTTTGCAAACTTTGACCCTAAACTATGTTGATAAATCATTAAAACCCCAACTTTATTAGTTTTCATTCATTTTTAGTAGTTTGCAATGCCATTTAATTTCATGTTGCATAAATTAAAAATGATAGTTGAAATATAAGTTAACCAATTGGTATATTCGTTTAAAAACATTCACACAAGTATAGTCAGTGGGACAGCTGAGCAGACCTTTCAGAATAAAGATACTCTAGTGATAAGCGAGGTATAAATACCTCTATAGATAGAAAAATGGCAAGAGGCAAATCAAAGCAATAAGTCAGTCAGTAAGGTAGGAATGATGAAATGAACAGAAATCATATGCCCGTATGCTATATCAGCACATGCACTCCAATGTAGGCATATATACCTGTGCAGCCAAGTCACATCCTTCAGCCACCTGATCTATATGCCTCCAAATCATTTGCCATTCAGATCCTCCACACTCTTCCTTGTGTTTACATTTTAAACTTCCCTCAAGAGTTGTCCATTAGAGATAGTTAGATATTTGATATTTCAATACTCAAAGCACATTCACCTGCAAAAAACCCAACACACCTGTCCAATTTATTTGAACATTAACATTTGATCAACATACCTGGTTGTTATATGTATGTACAGAGATTTCACTCAGTTTAGTGAGATCACTAGAAATGACATATTATGGGTGTTGTAAAGATGCTCACCCTATAATAGGGTAATCCCCAATTAAACAGAAAGAGTGGGTGTCTATATTCCTGTAACAACGAGGAATCCGGTGGCACCTTAAAGACTAAGGGATTAATCTGGGCATAAGCTTTCACAGGTAAAAAACCCACTTCTTCAGATGCATTGTTCACTTCTTCTGTACAATGCCTCTCTGAATAAAAGCTCACTGAGAAAACCATTGCTTTGTTTCTATTAATTACACGGCAAGGATGCCAGAACTTGTTAAAACTTACTAAATAAGCAGTTAAAAAGAACTGCCCCTCACAGGGTTTCTGGCACGCCCCCCTCCAAACACCTGGGGTAGAGGCAGATGCCGCAGACAGGGCTGTAGACAAGCAGGACCCCGGGTCTGGCACGGCGTTTCCCCCTCTCCCGCAGGGAGGAACCAGTCAGCCACGCGGCCCTGGGCACCCCGAGCAGGCGCGGTCGAGCCGGGACTCGGGAGCTGCTCTCGGAAGAGCAGAGCGCGGGGCTCGGGAGCTGCCAGCCCAGGGCACGGCGGGGCCGCCAGCTGCAGCGCCAGCCGCATCACCTGTGGCACCCGCGCTGCTGGGCGGCCCGGGGCGGGGGCGCGGGCGCCGGCGGGGGGAGGGCACGTCCTTCAGCCACGGCGCCCCAAACCGTCACCCGCGCGCGGACACACCGCACGGCGCAGCCCCCTCCGCACCGAGAGGCCAGGCAACCAGTGGGGGGGGAGGGGGAGGTGGTAGCTGGAGAGGGGCCTGTGGGGGGGCTCCTCCCGCCCCGTTACCGGTACTGACACCGCCCCCCCCCCGCGCTCGCCCCCTGTGAAAGTTCTCAAGGCACCGAGTCCGACCCCGGGGGAGGGGGTCCGGGCCTCGCGCGCCCGCGCGGAACCCCCACCCTCCTCGCCACGAGCCGCACGCGCGCGCCGAGGAGGGGAGTGAGGGGCGCGCGTAGAGTGCAGACCCCTTACCTGAGTCTCGCGAGGCGGCGGCAGCGGACGCGCGGCGCTGCCTCCAACCTGTGCGTGCGCGCGGCACTCGCAGCTGCCCTAAATTACAGACGCCGCCATGATGGAGGGGGGGGGGAGCGAAAGGGCATCAGGTAACGTTACCGTGGTCACGTCACGCGGGAACTGTAAGGACGGTTCGCGTCGTGTGACCTCCACGCGGCGGCGATAGCAAACCCCCCTCGTCTCTAGCCAATGGGTAACTTCCGCCTCGGTACCTGTCATGGCGGCGGTGAGGGGCGCGTGAGGGTGAGATAGGCGTCCGCCTGACTCGCTGCCCCGTTGCAGCCGGGCTTCCCCCGCTCAACGCGTGACAGAAGCGCCCTCACGCCGGCCCAGGCTCCCTCACCCCGACCGCACGGTCCTGTACCCCGGTCCCGCTGCCCCCTAGGGCACTCTCCTGGGGTCGTCCTGCCCCTGCGACTCTCTGGCCCATTGCCCTCGATGGGGATGGGCTTGTCCTGGGGCCCCCTGGCCCCATTGCCCCCAGTCCTCCTGGCCCCGTGTCCCTCTGACCCAACTGCCCCATGGAGCTGGGCTGGGATCATCTGTCCCTGTGTCCTCCTGTCTCATTAATATTTCCAGTATTTTAAATCTTTCTCTCAGCTCCAAAGTCCAGAGCAAAAAAACCACACCAACTCCACCTCACCAAACCTGCTCTCCCACCCAACTAAAATATGTGCGCCCCCAAGAAAACTAAGCGTCCCTACTGACTGTGCCAAAAATCGTCACCCAGCTGAGCAAATAATTCACCAGGATACAGCAAAAAAGACATTGCATAGCAATACAGGGGTTTTGGCTATTATTTTTATTATTATTTGTTAAGCAGCAACTGCTTGGTCTATGTTGAGTAGAAAGGCACTGCTCCAAGAAGCAGTATTCAATAACTCTCCCAAATGTAACACATGCTACATATGCCTAAGGGTGACCTGTGAACATTCCCCAAGCTGATCGCTTGGAAAAAACTGACACTGTCCCCAAATAACACAGTAGTAGTCAGCCCTACCCAATAAACTTAGGCCTGGTCTACACTACAAACGTAGGTTTACATAAGCTGCATTAAATCAATCTAATAATGTATGTGTCCACACTACCGAGTCCCTCCCGTCAACCTAAGAAGCCTGTAAAGTCGACTTCTATACTTCACCTCTGCGAGAGGTGTAGTGCTTGATTCGACATCCATGGGTCAACATGGGGATAGTGTAGACACTGCGTCGTGTAATTCGAATGAATTGGCCTCCGGGAGGTGTCCCACAGTGCTCCATTGTGACCACTCTGGAGAGCACTTTCAACTCCATTGCACATCAGCCAGGTACACAGGAAACAGACACTTCACTGTTAAAGCCCCAGGAACTTTTGAATTTTCATTTTCTGTTTGATCAGCATGGAGAGCTCACCAGCACAACTAATCATGGAGACTCAAGACCGCAAACACGCTCCAGCATGGAGTACTCACGAGGTGGTGGATCTTATTGCTGTCTGGGGAGAAGAGTCTGTGCAGGCAGAGCTCCAGTCCAGCTGAAGAAATGCATCTATGCCAAGATTGTGCAGGGTATGGGGGAGAAGGGCTACACAAGGAACACGCAGCAGTGCCACTTGAAAATGAAGAAGTGTACCAGAAGACAAGGGAGGCAAACAGTTGTTCTGGTTCTGCCCCACAGACATGCCACTTTTATGAGGAGCTGCATGTGATTCTCAACGGCAACCACACAACTACCCCAAAACGCTCAGTGGATACCTTCCAGGAGTCCTGGGCGACGTCGAGCAACAATGAGGAGGACATTGTTGACAAGGCAGAGGAGGAGAATGTAAGGTAGGCAAGTGGAAGATCCATTCTCCCTGCCAGCCAAGAACTGTTTTTAACCCTGGAGCCCATCCCTTCACAGGACCAATTGGCGGCGGAGCATGATGCCGGGGAAGGCTCCTCTGGTGAGTACACATTTCCAATCAAACTGTAGGGGTTACGTGCTATTATTTTTATGTTTAATCTGAACAAAAAAATAGGTGTAGTGGGTATTGGTGGCCACTCCAGCTATGCAGAGGGTGCTCTCCAAAAAAGACTATTTATGTGCATGGGGATGGCGTGGGAATCCTCCATGGAGATTGCTAGGAAACTTTCATGGAGGTACTCTGCAATCCTTTACAGAAGGTTTTTGGGAAGGACTGCCTTATTTTGTCCCCCATGGTAGAACACTTTCCCGTTCCACTACAGTATTAACTCTGCTGGCATCATTGCAGCATAAGGACCAGGTCTGCATCCAGACACTTGCAGCATCTGCTCCCTTGCAGCCTCTGTTACCCTCAGGAGAGTGATATCGCATAGGGTCACCGAGGAGAGATGAGGGGAAGTTTTCAATGCTAGCCCTTAAACCGCAAACAATTCAACAAGTAATCCACCCACCGTTTGGTGAAATATGGGTCACACAACCACGCTTTCCCAAAGGTGCCATGGTTGGAAGGGATCACCGTGTATTGCAAGCAGCACTGGAAAAAAAGTGGGGAGGGGCTTCCTATTTGTCTCCCTTCGCACTCCCCCAACACTGTGCTGTGCCGCTTTTGTAACAAACTATTTGGGGGAACTATTTGTAACAAACTATCCAGGTTGCCAGGGGAAAGGGGACTTTTCTCAAGTTCCAACCTGTGATCCCAAGGATGTCTTCACAAAAGCAACAGCACAAGACCTCTTGCCCATGCCTCGTGGCCTTACTCACCATGGCTGGAGCAGCAAACCAACTCTTGCAATAGCCAGCAGTTGTGATTACATTGTGGCTTTCAGTGAAGTGTATTGAGGGGTGGTTCTTTTTTTATTAAAAAAAAAATTAACCTTGCACCAGAAACAGTGTATGCGCTGTTAATGCTACCCTTGTGCTTTGCATTCCTTGCAGCTGAAACCTTGTCCACCAATGCATCCTCCACACTGGGACAGAGACTTTCCCAGATTAGAAGGCAGAAAAAGAAGACTCGGGAGGACAAGTTCAATGAGTTAATGCGTGCCTCCAAGAGTGACAAGACGGAGCTCAGAGCATGGAGGATTATACTGTCTGAGAACCTGGACATGGACAGGGAGGACAGGAGAGCATGCAGGGAACAAGAGCGTGCCACATAGGAAGAGATGCTGCGGATTATGAAGGAACAATCAGACATGTTGAGGCATCTGGTTGAGGTTCAAGAAAGGCAGCTGGATGCGAGAGTCCCTCTGCAGCCTATGCTGAACCTGCTGCCATCATCACCCAGTTCTACATCCTCCTCTCCCAAACGTCCTATAAGGCGGGAGGGAAGTTCGGTATCCCTTGCACTCAACACCAGGGGAGGGTACAAGGACCAGAAAGCACGCATTCCCACACCTTTGATTGTTATTGCAGTTCATCTATAAGCAAGCTTTCCTTGTTTCTCCCCCCCCCCCCCGCCAGTGTTACCAGCCCTTTTGCCTCAGAATATCTTACTTTTCTTTGCTGTCTCTGTGTGTTTGTGTGCATAATAAAACTTAATGGATTGAGGAGAAAAGGCTCTTTATTCATTCAACACACGGTGGTTGGTGGGGGTGGAGTTTACAGGGGAGAAAATGCAATAGAGGGGACAGTTTGGTAAAAACAACATAGGTAAGTGTCACATTACTCTGGCTCATTGTTGAAACTGGCTTTCAAAGCCTCACGGAGAGCAGAGACCCTTGATGTGCTCTTCTTATTGCCCTGGTGTCTGGCTGCTCAAAATTGGCTGCCAGGCGATTTGTCTCAACCCCTGCACCCTGGCAGAAACTTTTCTCCCTTTGTTTCACAGATATTATGAAGCACAGAAGGCAGCAATAACAATGGGGATATTGTTTTCACTGAGATCTAACCTAGTAAGCAAACAGCACCAGCAACCTTTTAAACATCCAAAGGCACATTCCACCATCATTCTGCACTTGCTCAGCCTATGGTTGAACCAGTCCTTACTGTTGTCCAGGCTGCCAGTGTACAGCTTCATGAGCCCTGGGAGCCCTGCAAACTTGGATCACAACAGATCCCACAGTAGATTTACCCACTCCAAATTGAAGCCCCCCTGACCAGTAGCAGTTTGGCGTTGCAAGCTTCAACAGAGCTATCACTACTCATTTCTCCACTGTCAGAGTGGCTCTCATTTTAGTATTGCTGCGTTTCAGGGCTGGGGAAAGCAATTCACGCAGCTCCTGGAAAGTGGCCTTACACATTCAAAAGTACTGCTGCCACTGCTCATCATCCAATAGCTGCATAACAATGTGGTCCCACCAGTCAATGCTTGTTTCCTGGGCCCAGAAAGAGTGCTATACCATGTCAAGGTGATGTGTGACTGTCACCAGCAACTGCGAATTGCTCCGCTCTATGTCTTCCATCAGAGCTGCTCGTGTGGCATCACACTGTTTTGCACGGCGGCTCCTGTATCGGCTGTATAAATACTGAAGGATAAGACGTGAGGTGTTTGTAATGCTCACAACAACAGTGTACAGCTGAGTGGGATCCATGCTTATCATGTTATGGCATCGATGTGGGTAACCCAGGCTTGTGAAAAAGGCTTGGTTTGTTTGACGTTGATTCCAGGGAGGAAGGAAGGTAAATGTGTCATGGGATGCTAATGCCATGTGCCCATAACCACCTGCATCAATGTTTTGGTCCCATAAGGCATTGCAAGCCCAACGCCAAATTGGCTACGTGCACTGTGGTATAGCTACCCACGGTGCAGTGCTCCATGTGTCAATGCAAGCCCTGCTAGTGAGGATGCACTCCGCCAACACAATGAGCATTGTGTAGACACACAAGATCAACTTGCTTAAATCAGAGGCTCGATGTCAACTTACATATAAGTCGACTTAACTTTGTAGTGTAGACAGGGCCTTAGCTTACACAGCCTCAAATCACTAATATATCCTAGAAAATATTATGCTGTGAAGATGCATTTTCCACATGGCGATGTTTTCATACAAAATAAGGAAATTGTGCAAATATAGGATTACTTTTTGTTGACATGCACTAGGAGAAATACCACAATATCACACTATGCCAGTTGTTGAAAAAGTGGCAAGCCTATGTAAGACCCAAATTTGTCTTCATCCCACACAAACTTGTAGACGCTTGTACACTAATTTTAGGCTTGATATCCTGTATAGGTTTCAGAGACTAAAGGATGACGGATCTCCAACACTTAAATGTTCATACTTCCACAGATATAGCATTTTTAGAGTTCAATAAATAGTTTGTAAACTGTGCCGCTAAGTGGCAACAATGTCTCTCTCTCTTACACAATTTGCAGGCAGACTTGGAGCTGCTAAAGGCATTCCGTGTGCACTGTCAGCACCAAATACTGAGTATAAAATGGTTTGACTTTGAGTGAACTGTCACAATTGTGTAGAGATCTGTCCTTCCTTCAATCACTCATTTTATTAAAAAGTGGTGTTGCATACTCGTCAGCCATGTCACCTGGATGGACAAAACACGCCCTCACGCTGTGTTCTCAAACTCACTAGGGATATGCTAAGGGGTACACGTTCTGACCTTACCTAGTGCCACTCATGAGGCCTCTCCAGAGATTTGTGGATTTGCAGGATTGAGCCAGATCTAGGAACTTCACTACATGATGGCTGGTGCAATGCCATCAACCTGGTCGCTCTGTCTGGTCAGTGCAACCGTCCTCAGTACAGTATATATGTTTATGATTACACACACAAGAACATTTCATATTCCATCCACTAGAGAGCAGTGGTACACATACCTGTTACAGTGGAAAACATAAAAAAAGATATAATTAGATAATAATTCTTGTGGGAAATTTGGTAATCTTGACAATTGTATACCTGTTAGTGATTTTAGGAAATCCCGCAGAAAAAAGTTACTTGAAATAATGAAGCTTTAAAAGAAGTGTAACTCCATGTCTGCGATCCAGTCCACATAGGTAAGGTTATAGCTTACAGAATTGTTGGAGAGCTAAGAAAGAAGAAGATAATGGCAAGTCTGGGATCTTTTTTTAAAATGAAGTACAAGGAGAGAGTAAGGTATGGAAACTTTGTTTGGACAATCAACACTAAATAAAATAGTGTTCTGATTCTTTGTGAAGTTACTTTAAACGTGATCATGTCATAATGTCCAAGTTGCTTCCTACACTAGGAACTCCTGTACTTTAAAAAAAAAATCTGTGTATAATATGTTCTTCTGTATTGAATGACTTGACAACTTTCATAAAGGTTAAAGATTCATTCAAATAGCTGCCATAATGTCTTGTGCTATTATTTCATTAGATGTTAAGATGATTAGCTTGTGTCAGAAGATTATTTGGTTTGAGGCACTGTAAATGTTCAGTAACCAGAGACAAACCAAAATGTAGGAAGAAGTATGGATATGACAGATATTCAATATGTAACTGAATAGTGCTATTTGAGATTTTACAAAATAATGTGAGATTCTTTATTTGCCTTCTGGTTTGGGGTCTTTTCAGGTCTGTTCAGGTCAGGTTTTCAAGCTTTTTTTTGGCAACCATAACCCTGGGAATTTTTTTTAATGAAAGCGGCAATTCTCCTGTAGTGAAACGATTCCAGGTGCTTGGGCTGTAAGGAAAACACCAAATAGAGCAAGGGATTAACACAGCAACGCTGGGCGCTGCAGGACCCCCTGGAGCCGGGTTACGGGGCATCACTGCTGTGTCACCTCATAACACTGACAGGCTCGTTTTGGGCTGGTAACTAAGCCAGGGACCAGCCCCATGGGGTTACCAAGTCAGATGCGCATGCGCGGCGAGCCGCACGAAGCCGCCCCGCGTCTCGGTTCCCATTGGCGAAGGGCGGTGGCGGTGGTGGGCGGGGCTGGAGTGACGCAGCCCCCCCACATCTGTGACCCGACTGACCCGGATTCGATTCAGTCAGATCCTCACGAGCCCGGAGGGACCCCAGCCACCGTCACCCGCCGCCCTTCTCCCCGTCGTGGCCATGGCGCTCAGTGATGCCGATGTCCAGAAACAGGTACCGGGCCCGGCCCGCTCCGCTCCTCGGGGCCAGGGCGGCCCCAGCTCGGGCGGGGTCAGCCGTGATTCTTCCTCGGGTCCGTTGCTAGAGCTGCTCCTCCCCGACCCGTCTGCTCTGCCGGGGCCATGCCCGGATCTCGGGGCCCTGGTGACGGGGCGGGGGCAGCTTCATGTTCCTGGGGCTGCTGGTGTCCGAGGCCCTGGGCAGCTTTGGGGGGCCGCGGGCCACTGCATCCCCCCCAGGTCTCCCCATGGGATGTGGGATCCTCCCTCGTTTCCTGCCCTGGGGGGCTGCGTCGCCTGGCCGCGCTGCCGTCACCGTGACCAGGACCTGGGCTAGGAGCAGCTACCTCGGTGGTGGTGCTGGCCGCCTCCGTGCAGTCGGTGCTGGAAAGCGCTAGGGGCCTGAGTGGCCGTGGGGGTAGACGGCTAGGGGGCTTTTAGCCACCCCCAACAGTTTAGAGACCGCATTCATAACCAAAGCCCGGGTTAGGAAGAGAAGCTTGTTTATCTCTCTCCATTCAAAGTGGACATGTGTTTTTTGTCAAGGTACACAACTTCTCATTAAAACAGCAGTCGTCAAAAATAAAAGCTGTCTCATGCCCTGCTGACTGGGGTGACAGAGATAATGCTATTGATATTTAAGATATTGGTAACCTATTACAACACTCCTAGCAAAGGTAGCTGAGTAAGACACCTCCCTCTTCCCCCATTTAAATGAGTCGTTGCCGAAGAAAGAACAGTGACAGCCTTGTACCATGGAGAAACAGAAAATGGAAAATCCTGTGAATAATACCCATGCTAGCCGGTGAATAAGGGGCTTTGACTGCAAACTGAACAATGTAATTTTAAAAAAAAATCAAAACTTTGTATTGGAGGCTCAACACATCTCCCAGTAACATTGGAAGCTCCTGTGTTGACAGCAGACTGGGGGATTGCTAAAGTATTTGGATGGCCTCTGAAAACAAGAGATGATGAAAGTGGTCATGGATTATCTTTTTTTTTTTTTATCATATTGTCATGCAGGTATCAGATCACCCTAACACTCATCTGGTGTTTGTACATAACATCAGATTTTTTTTCCTACAGAAATTAGGTGTAAACTTGAATTTGATTATAATGGCTGAGCAGTACTTGCTTATAATCTGGCTCCTGGAGCGTGTACAGTCTTCAACTGTCTGATGACTTTTGCACTTCAGATCTGAAGGGAAAGCAGTCGTCTGACTATAGGAGCTTAGATTGTGCTGCTCCTTTGTAAATTTCCACTGAAGGCTTGTCTTTTTAAGCTATCTGGCTGTCCTTTTGAGTCCGGACACACGCTGTTCTCATTGACAGTAAATAGTGTCCTTGATAACAAACTGGTATGACCTGAATTGCAAATGGTGCACGGTGATGAAAATTACACAGATCCAGTCAATGCTGGTCAGTGAACTTTCCTCTCAAGTGATGGGCAGATCATACAGGTTTGATGCAGGATCAGCAGTTCCTTCTCAGTTCCCATAAACGTTTTCTGCATCTCTTCCCTTCTCATTCAGCAAATCTGATTGGCAAAGGACCACTGTGTAGTGAGAACACAAACAGTAACTTAGCATCCCTATTTGCCTTTTGGCGATCCTCCCTTAGCTCCCTACCTTCACTTGCACAACCAAACTTTTTGGCATGTTCACAGTTATCATAACTTGAGCTGGCACTGTTAGTCACTGTGGGACTGAACTTGAAGGGTGAGCTTTGACATTGGAAGGGCAATAGATCCTAACACTGGAGCTCTGTTCTGTATTCAAATCTAACAACTGTAATATATCTGTAATTGGATTTTTTTCAGCTAAAAAGTAGGGGATGAGCCTGTCCTTATGTTAACTGAAAATGCAAAACAGTAAACTGCATGACAGGTCAGCAGGCATATAGGCCCTGATAGAGCTAGGAAGCAGTTTGACCGTATCACTTTTAATATGCTCAATATTTTCAGTTTTTAAGAGACCCTCCCATTGACTATTTCCCAGCAATACCAACACTTGATTCGTTCTGTAGACAGTAGTTTGAAAATTGTGTTGCAGTTGGTTGAATAGTAAGAGAGCCCTTTTGAAGCTAACTTAATATATTATCTACTGTCTGTGGAAATTTAATTAAAGACTATTACAATTCTTGGATAATCTACTAGCCTTCTTTCTCTAGGAAACTCTCTTGGGCAAGTTTCAGAGTAACAGCCGTGTTAGTCTGTATTCGCAAAAAGAAAAGGAGTACTTGTGGCACCTTAGAGACTAACCAATTTATTTGAGCATGAGCTTTCGTGAGCTACAGCTCACTTCATCGGATGCATACCGTGGAAACTGCAGCAGACTTTATATACACACAGAGAATATGAAACAATACCTCCTCCCACCCCACTGTCCTGCTGGTAATAGCTTATCTAAAGTGATTATCAGGTTGGGCCATTTCCAGCACAAATCCAGGTTTTCTCACCCTCCACCCCCCCACACAAATTCACTCTCCTGCTGGTGATAGCCCATCCAAAGTGACAACTCTTTACACAATGTGCATGATAATCAAGTTGGGCTCAATTTATTTGAGCATGAGCTTTCGTGAGCTACAGCTCACTTCATCGGATGCATACCGTGGAAACTGCAGCAGACTTTATATACACACAGAGAATATGAAACAATACCTCCTCCCACCCCACTGTCCTGCTGGTAATAGCTTATCTAAAGTGATCATCACATTGTGTAAAGAGTTGTCACTTTGGATGGGCTATCACCAGCAGGAGAGTGAATTTGTGTGGGGGGGTGGAGGGTGAGAAAACCTGGATTTGTGCTGGAAATGGCCCAATCTGATGATCATTTTAGATAAGCTATTACCAGCAGGACAGTGGGGTGGGAGGAGGTATTGTTTC
The DNA here is from genome assembly GCF_965140235.1 of Caretta caretta. Taxonomy (NCBI): domain Eukaryota; kingdom Metazoa; phylum Chordata; order Testudines; family Cheloniidae; genus Caretta; species Caretta caretta. The sequence goes on from NC_134206.1 coordinate 241,790,374, forward strand.
ATATTCTCTGTGTGTATATAAAGTCTGCTGCAGTTTCCACGGTATACATCCGATGAAGTGAGCTGTAGCTCACGAAAGCTCATGCTCAAATAAATTGGTTAGTCTCTAAGGTGCCACAAGTACTCCTTTTCTTTCTTCACTTGGGCAAGGGCCATCAATTTTAGGAGAAACTAAGCTCTTCTTCACAAAAATAAAACTAAGTTTGCCAAATGTCCTATTAAAACTCACACTATTTAGAGATGTGGAAGTCCCATCTTGTTCTCTGCATTCTGGAAAAAACAAAATGAGCCTTTGATCCTCTCAGTCTGGGAACTCAAGCTATTCACAGGAATAGTATTGCCTGCAAACATCAAAAAGTATGCTATGTGCTACTGAGATGCCAACCTGGGGAAACTCTGTAATGTCACATCATTTCTCTCTTATCCTCTGAGTAAGGAGGCAGAGTTTCTTGAGGCACTCAATGTAGTTCTAGTGCTGCCAGAACTAATTCTGCCAAGTAGTATGATGCTACATACCCGCTGCTGGGAGAGACGACCAAATTGGGATAACTCCTTGTATTCTGAATCCACTGAGAGACTCTGTGTCCAGCTTAGTTTGACTCCTAAAATCTGAAAATTAACTCAATCGCTAACTCTTTCCCTCCCCACCGACTCCCAGTTCTACTCTCTGAAACAAAGCCGGAGTTCATCCTTGGTTTGATCTGGCCATTGGTAAAATCGCTATTCATGCCAGAATCACTTTCCTCTGGAGGACTGTGTTTCCTTCTTTTATGATGGGCCCTATGCTCTGGACTTCAGAGGATTTTAGAAAGCTGTGGCCCAATGACTCGGTGTCATATAATCCCTGAATCTAAATCCGAATTGTAGTTTTGGTTTTCAGAACATATTCCATCCACTTGTTCTGCCTACCTGTCTGAACTTCTCCATCTATGGAGTCACTTCACTTTCCCCTCGTCCCCTGAAGCGCATGCTCTACTGCAGACATTTACCTATCTTCCTAGTCAGATCCTTTTCTCTGTAAAGCATTTTATAGTCGTGTACAAAGGACAGTGTAAATGGGAATCCTTCCTGCATGTTGCTGTGGCTTGCCTTGTCCAAGAAAAGTCTCTTCACTACTATCTGTATACTGAAACCATCTGTACAGTATAGGCCACTCAGTGATTAGCATACTCTTGCCCAGAGTTGATTACAACATAGTTTCAAGTTGCAGTGTAGTTGGGACTGCTATTGAACATGTCCAGGGCTTTACTCTGAACTTCCAGCCCAGTCACAGAACAGTGACGTTTACAATACATATTGGAATCATATTGCAACTTGGTCCCCTGACTGTTGCATGTACAGCTCAAATACTGTTTTTAAACAGTTCTAGCTAGAAAGGTTCATGTATGCAGGTCCTTGAAGCAGTTCATAATGCACTTTATGTTCCTCCCCACCCACCACAGACTATTGCGCAACTTTTTAAATACACTTAGAATCCAGGGAAGTGCTGCTGATGCTATCCAGAGAAAGTGTTAGATGGAACGCTGTCTAAACCATCCCCTGGCTGTTTCTCTTCTAAATTCTTGTGACTTGTGTGCTTGTTAGGTGGGAGGAAAACAAGAGCCACTGTTGTTTGTGAGATGGGATTGGGTGTGGGGGGGATGGAAATATTGTGGAGTTCAAAGGAAAAGTTTGTTTCTCGTGCAAGTGCTTCCCAGCAGAATTTAACTGTGTCCATTCTATTACAGATCAAGCATATGATGGCTTTCATTGAGCAGGAAGCCAATGAAAAGGCTGAAGAAATAGATGCCAAGGTAACAAACAAAAAGAGCCATTTGGATGGTTTAATGTCAGGCACTCCAAAAGGAGGTGGATTGCATCTGATATTCTGAGTTGCTTCCCAGTCATATCATTAAAAACAGTTCTACAATATTCCTAGAAGCTACTTTACTTTTTGTCATATAATTCCTGTATGTGGAGCAAGTTAACTACTGATTAAAGTTAAATATTTTAGTTTGTGCCAAATTAATACAATCAAGGGAACTGAGCTGAAGCTGCCCTTTCACCCAGAGTCTCCTTTATTAATGCCTAGATGTGAACACATTTGTACACCAGATCACATGTTGATTTGTTAATATTTCAGGGGAGCTAAGGGTAGTGTGAGCATGGATTTTGCATAAGACATAGTGGGTTAAATTGGTCTGTCTAACTTCAGTGGAGTTACAGAGATGAATGTGACCCATTTCTACATTTGTTTTACTTAGGACTTGTGTACACACAAACTTTTACCAAAATAACTAAATTGGTTTTAATTCTCACTTCTTGTTTTTGGTGTAAGTTTGTGTGGACGCTCTTATTCCTAAATAAAAATAGGACAGTTAATCCATTGCGAGCTGTGATTTGCAGCCATGTTAAGGAACCACAAAATAGATTTAAATGGGGGGGGTGTGGAGAATAGGGGAAGCATGAACGCTTCTGCGTTAACAAAATGGAATGCGTTACGCCAAAGTTGTAAGGATCCACTAATCAATCATTAGCGGTTGACTACATTACACATCAGGGCCAATTATGTCAGTTCATATTGGAAAAGAAGGTCTAAAGCAGGGGTTCTCAAACTGGGGGTCGTGACCCCTGTGAGGTTATTACCTGGGGGGGGGGTCGTGAGCTGTCAGCCTCCACCCCAAACTCTGCTTCACCTCCAGCATTTATAATAGTGTTAATATAAAAAAAGTGTTTTTAATTTGTAAGCAAGGAGTTGCACTCAGAGGCTTGCTGTGTGAAAGGGGTCACCACTACTAAAGTTTGAGAACCACTGGTCTAAAGTATGGATCTGTTGGAGTGATAACCAATGTCTTGTTGAAATGAGATTGTGAATATGATCAGTTTAGCACAGTAGTTTACATGGTAGAAATGCTTATGGAAAGTGACTGAGCAAATATATTGCTTTTTTTTTTTTTCTTATTTCTTAAATTTAAAATGGGCCCTATTGCTTTTCTCAAAGTATGGGTAAATAGTCAGGATTCACAACACTTTTGTAGCTGGGTATTTGTAAATAGTGTGCAGCTTTTACCACGTTTTCATATGTGAGGGGACCAACCATGCTCTAAGAAAGCAGTAGCTCCCTCCCACGTATATCCTCGTTTAAGGATTAATGGTAAGTGGTTCAAGAACAATAAATAATTGTGCTAAGTTGACAGTTATAATTAGTGATTCTTTCAGAATCTCTCCCATCTCCTTTACTGCTGCAGTCAAAGATGACACCAATTCTAGAGTTCAGACGAAACAAGTGTCCTGGACTGGACTTCTGGTTACTCCCAGTTAGCCTACTAGTCTTTGCTCACTAGCTGATACTTGAAACTTGTATATCATCCCTATTTCAGGAAAGCAAATGATAGGTGGCAAACAAGGATATTGTAGTGATCAGATTAACTGAGCAGCAATTAGTAAGGCCCGAGTTCAGCAAAGAACGTGCTTAAATCTCACTGGCTTCAGTGAGATTTAAGGTACATGCTTAAATGCTTTGCTTAATTAGTACCTTGAGTCTCATCACCTAGCCTTTAGTTTAGTGAAGTGAAAGTTTATGGAGTCAGCCTCAATTTCAACTGTGTGACTTTCTCTGTAGGCAGAAGAAGAGTTCAACATTGAGAAGGGTCGCCTGGTGCAGACACAGAGACTGAAAATCATGGAGTACTATGAAAAGAAGGAAAAACAAATTGAACAACAGAAGAAAATGTAAGTCGCTTAGGCAGCCTGGCCTGCTACAGGGCTTGAAAAATCAGCAGCTTGCCAGCGATACACAAACAATCTTTCGCCGGCAAGTGCAGGTGACGTAGCTAAACATTTCTGCAGAATGTGAATTGTCACATATGAAAAAAGGTTTAAATCCTTACCGTTGAGAAGAAAATTTGAATGTGGACTGAGGCACTGTAATCGTCCTGAATCTGCAGACACACTGCTGCTACTGTTTACGGCTTTCCCAAACACATCAAAATTGGCAACTCTTGCAGAAGCAAAGTGAAGCTGACCAGGCATTGGAACTCCTTACAGGAAAACCGGTCCCAATAAATTGAGGCTAGAGAGTGGATAGGTAATAGTAGACTCCAGCTCTTCCCCAATTGAGAGATTCTGGAATGGTTTGTGGTCAGGTAGGGAAGAGAAAACTTCTCCTTCCAGCAGCTGAGGGTACATGAGGGGCCTTGCTGGCAAGCTTCAGATACATCAGCCAGAGGCTAATTCTAAATAGTCCCATGCAAAGTTCAGGGATAACACCTAAAGAGAACAGCTGATGTGGTGGAGGGGTCTTTTGTGTTACTTTGGATAATAGATATCTAACAAACTCTTTATGCTCTGTCCTGCTCCATCGCTGGCACACCTAATTCTATCCGTTCTGGTCTTGGTGGCTAATTTCTCTTGAGTAGTTTTTCTGGTTTTGTTATCACTTGTGCAAATTCAATGGAGGATGGCTTTTATAGTAAGTGAGGAATTTATCATAGCTGCTTTTGAAGCAGATTCAAATAAGTGAATGGGCTTGCGTTCAGCACATACTGTGTCACTGTAAGATGTAAAGCATGCTGTTAAAATATTTGCTGCACCTCTATTGCCATCTAAAGCTTGATGCACTGATTCAATTTTTCCATGCAACTTGCAGTCAGATGTCCAACCTGATGAATCAGGCAAGACTGAAGGTCCTCAAGGCAAGAGACGACCTTATTGCAGTGAGTATATATTGCCTCTATAGTAAAGGGACAGGGGATTCTCCCCATTGAAAGTTAAGGAATTACCGGATCCAACCACTAAACAAGCATCTGGTTTGGTTTTGTTTTTTTAAGTGATCCAATGAGATGTGTACTTGAAGCATACATAGACTTAAAAAAATGGCTTTGCTAGCTGTCTTTAAAAACCATTCTTAGGTGGTGGCCTTCTGTACATGTGAAGTCAGGCTTTTCTAGCATACACTAGTATTGTGTTTTCACAGCTACACTTTGCTGTTTAGGGAAGATATATCTGTCTGCCAGGAATCTCAGTTGCAGTCTGCGGTTGAGTTCAGCCCAGGACAGCAGCTGATCTTTATTCACAGAATGGGAAACATCTCTTACACAACCAAGTGCAAAAAGAGGAAGTAACTGGGTGACAAGAGGCCCACAAAATGCTGAGTTGCTTCAGGCAACTAGAACTTAATGTATGCAGTGATACTGAATGGCTGGGCTTCAGCAAGCTTGGTAAGCACTTCCTGTAAATAAATACTACCAGAAAAATCCACATAGTGGACTGATTGTCTCTAACAGTGGCCCAGGGTGGATGGAAAGGCTTTCCTCTTGGTCTGTCTGGTGGACCGTTTATTCCTGGGAGCATGAAGACTTATAACCCCTGTACTCATCTTGTCATAGATAATGGTTACATTCACTATGAATAACAGTAGCCATACTCCAATGTTACGAAAGGCCTCCGTTATAGCTTCCGTGAGCATAATCTACCAATCACACAATATGTAAAGTCCCTTGTCCTGTTTTGAGGCACACTTTTGTGTGTTTCAAATACTAGGTGGTGCTGCTGAGCTATCAGATAGTCCTGTTTGTGAGAACTACAGAAATCAAGAATAAAATACCATCGTAGTATTGCTTGTTCACAACACTGTTCTGAAAAAGGATTTGGTAGGAGGGAGTATCAGCATAGATTGATTCTTTCATCCTAGTGCCACATTTGTCAACCATTGTGAATTTGGTGAGATTTCTAAAACTGTTTATTTAGAGGAGAAGGGTGAGGAAAGAGTTAACTCCATTGTGAAACAATCTATGTTGAATAATCTCTTCCCTGACCATGCTTTGAGCTGACTCAGTCACATGCTTCTGAATGGTGCATAAGACATTTCCTTCCTCGTTTTAAAGTATTTCAAGTCCTATTGTACTAGCTCAGTCTTACCTTGTTGTTACGTGGTCTCCGAAAGGCTGGCCAGTAAGGGATGGGCACTTCCAGAATTTCTGGATTCTAGGGCAGAAGGCATAACTAGGTTTGACAGTGAGGGGAACTTGGGATGGTCTTGTTAATACTCTAGCATTCAAAACATAATACACACTCTTGTTTATCAAGACAGACTTTCCTGCCCCATGAAATCACCTGTGTCGGTATTTCCCTGCTTCTGTTTTAAAGGCTACAACAGGACATCATGGGGTTGTCTACTGATATACGTACCATAACGTTTCAGTTCGGGGGGGAGACTGTACTCGGATCGAAACTTTAGGATATTTTATTTTTTTGAGGCAAAGAGGAAAGAATATTTGGAAGGGAGATGATATGGTAGATGGGAGCAGAATAACAGGGCAGCAGCAGAAATCCTTAAACGTGGACTCTAAAATAGGGTGAAGGACCTCTGTGAAGTAAGACTTGATGCTCTGTTGCCTCAGAACAGAGGATCCAGACTTTAATGTCAAAATTTACACGGACATTGACAGATGCAGCATTTTACATAATTTACAACACACAAGTAGAGGTCCACAGCCATACTTGTTTGAGCTCTTTCAATAGATGAACAAAGTATCTATTTTTATTAATGAAAACGGGACACTAGGAGCTATTAAAAATTAATAATGGAACAGGGATCTGGGCTGTGAGAATAATTAGTCTCCCTTCAGCCATGTTTAGGATGTGCTATGCTGCTTTGACTACCTTATCTTAGAGTATCTAACTTCTCAAAAGTGAAGACAGCCAGTTGAGCACTCAAAAAATACTGCTATTCCTTGGTACTGAATTCAGTCTAAATTTAATGTCACGTAGTAGACAGTACTATTCTCCCAGGCTGGAGTCTTCTACCTGGCCAGTTCTAGAACGTTATGATCACTCTGCAGATTTACATTTTGCATGTGAAGGATTTCCATACAATTTTGGGGAAGGGAAAAAAGTTGTAGTTGATTGCTCTCTAAGGCAGCCTGCAGTATATCATAGAAATGTAGGGCTGGAAGGGACCTCAAGATATCACCCTGTCAATTCCGTCCCAGCCTAGTGGCAATAATTTGTACCTAGACCATCCCTGACAAGTGTTTTGTCTAATCTGTTCTTAGAATCTTCCAGTGATGGGGATTCGACAATCTCCCTAGGTAACCTGGTTCCAGTGTTTTACTAGCCTTAATAATTAATTAGATTAGCCTTAATAGCAATAAATTAATTAGCCTTAATAGCAAACCTAAATCATCTTTGCTCCAAACTAAGCTGATTACTTCTTATCCTACCCTTGGTGGCCATGGGGAACAATTGATCACCATCCTCTTTGTGACATACTTTTACATATTTTAATACTTATGGCTTCCCCTCAGTCTTCTCTTCTCTTTAGATTAAATGTCCCCAATTCTTAATAGGTCAGATTTTGTAAACCTCTTGCCATTTTTGTTGCTCTCCTCTGGACTCTCCAGTTTGCCCACTCTTTCTTAAAGTACGGTGCCCAAAACTGGATACAGTTCTCCAGCCAAGGCCTCACCAGTGCTGAGTAGAATGGGACAATTACCTCACATTGCATTAATATGACATTTCTGTTAATACATCCCTAAATGTCAATTTGTGGTTTTTTTTTGTTTTTACAATAGCATCACGCTGGTTCATTCAATTTGTGATCCACTATAACCCTTAAGTTCCTCTTCCACAGTGCTGCTGCCTAGCCCTGTGTTGTATTTGTGCATTTGATTTTTTTCCTTCCTAAGTGCAGTACTTTGCAGTTGTCATTATTGACTTTCATCTTGTTGACTTCAGACCAGTTCTCCATGATCTGCTGTCATACTGAAGCAGCAGACAGTAGGAGAAACAACTCTAGCTCATTCAGCTAGAATAGCATTAATGAACTGAATAAGCATTGCTGGTGGATATGTAATCCTTTACTACAGTAGTAGCTCAAAGTTATGAACACTTCGGGAATGGAGGTTGTTTGTAATTCTGAAATGTTCGTAACTCTGAACAAAACATTCTGGTGGTTCTTTCAAAAGTTTACAACTAAACATTGACTTAATACAGCTTTAAAATTTTACTGTGCAGAAGGAAAATACTGCTTTCCTTTTTTTTTTTTTTTTTGTAGTAAATAGTTTTAACACAGTACTGTATTAGTTTTGGGGGGTGAAGGGTCTCTGCTGCTGCCTGAGTTGTGTACTTCCAGTTCCAAATGAGGTGTGTGTGGTTGACTGGTCAGTTTGTAATTCTGGTGTTCATAACTCTGAAGTTCTACTGTACTATGATTTTTTCCTTGCCTAGAAAAAGGAATTAGTAGTTAGCATTCACTTTGGGTACTGAACAGGGTAGTGGGGAAAGAAAACCTTTTGTGAAAGTTGTTGCTCAGTGCACACAGAGATGAGGGTCTGGACTGAATTACCAGCTGCACTGTAAGCTTGCTTCTTGGCAGGGTGCATAACTACACTAAGAGTACAGGAGGATGGTAGGCATAGAACAAAACGGACAAACAGGGGGACTTTGCTGACCTGATCTCTTCTTTCTGTAGGATTTGCTGGCTGAGGCCAAGCAGAGACTTGCCAAGGTAGTGAAGGATGCTGCCAGGTACCAGACACTGCTGGATGGACTGGTTCTACAGGTAAAATACTCAAGCTGTAGTAAAAGGCTGACTGCATCCCTAGCTGCAAACACAAACCCTCTGTAGGAGTACTGCTGCTGTTTGGAGACTACCTTGAATGGGCATTTTTAAAACTGCCACTTTCACTATACTCCCCAATCTTCGCTCACAAGGCCCCAGTGTACTTGAGATTGGGAAGAGAGGGTTGGGATGCAGAAAGCTTAAATTCTTGAGCACTTTCATCTGAATATGAGAGAAACAATAGTGTCACAGTCACAAAACACAATATAACTGCTGAGTCTTAAGCTGTCCTTAAGTGAGCACAGCTCAGGAGTGCACATTTCAGGAGAGATGTGCACATCTCGAGTTTCTACTGCGCATACTCAGGATGAGCTCCTTTTTCAAATGCACACTCTGGAAAACATCTCCTCCTCCTCCCCTCCCCCCCACAAAGTTTAGGAAAGTGCACGATCCTGTCTGTTTTCATTCCAAATTTTATACCAAATCTAGACTTGTATGGCTGTAGCTTTGAGCAGTTTTTTTTCTGTGGTGTGAGACGTCTGTCTGTAATAGGTGCTGTTCCCCTAAACTACATGTATGGCTAAACATTCCACTTCAGGCTTTTTTAGCCCCGTAAGTTTTACTTTTGGAATTCTTGCAAATACAAGTAAGGGTTTTAATGGAAACTTGTACCTCAACTATAGTGGCCACCACGGGCAACTGCTCTAGTACAAGAACTTGTCATAAATATTATCCCATGTCCTTTTGCTAGGAACTCTTTAAAGTGTGATTCTAGTTTTCTCCTCTGCAGTCTAACAGTCGTGTTCTTCCAAGTCTTGTTCTTTCCTGTTGCCACACTCAGACCCCTCAATGTTGAGGGTGCCTTGAAACCTGTAGGCTGCTTTACTCCATAGCAGGGATCAATAGTGTACTTCTAATTGCCTGACTTACTGTCAGGCCCTGCCTGTTGCTGTTCACTTGCACACTGGATGACCCAACCTCTCTGTCTTTTGGAATGAACGTTTGTCTTGGTCAGAAGTCTTGGTCTCATAGAATATCAGGGTTGGAAGGGACCTCAGGAAGTCATCTAGTCCAACCCCCTGCTCAAAGCAGGACCTAATCCCCAACTAAATCATCCCAGCCTGGGCTTTGTCAAGCCTGACCTTAAAAACATCTAAGGAAGGAGATTCCACCACCTCCCTAGGTAACCCATTCCAGTGCTTCACCACCCTCCTAGTGAAAAAGTTTTTTCCTAATATCCAACCTGAACCTCCCCCACTGCAACTTGAGACCATTACTCCTCGTTCTTTCATCTGCTACCACTGAGAACAGTCTAGATCCATCCTCTTTGGAACCCCCTTTCAGATAGTTGAAAGCAGCTATCAAATCCCTCCCGCATTCTTCTCTTTTGCAGACTAAATAATCCCTGTTCCTTCAGTTTCTCCTCAAAGTCATGTGCTCTAGCCCCCTGATCATTTTTGTTGCCCTCCGCTGGACTCTTTCCAATTTTTCCACAGCCTTTTCATAGTGTGGGGCCCAAAACTGGATACAGTACTCCAGGTGAGGGCTCACCAATGCCAAATAGAGGGAAATGATCATGTGCATTGATCTGCTGGCAATGCTCCTACTTATATAGCCCAAAATGCCATTAGCCTTTTTGGCAATGGGGCACACTGTTGACTCATATCCAGCTTCTCGTCCACTGTAACCCCTAGGCCTTTTTCTGCAGAACTGCTTCCTAGCCACTCGGTCCCTAGTCTGTAGCAGTGCATGGGATTCTTCCTTCCTAAGTGCAAGACTCTGCACTTGTCCTTGCTGAAACTCATAAGATTTCTTTTGGCCCAATCCTCTAATTTGTCTAGGTCCCTCTGTATTCTATACCTAGCCTCCAGCATATCTACCACTCCTCCCAGTTTAGTGTCATCTGCAAAGTTGCTGAGGGTGCAGTCCACGCCATCCTCCAAATCATTAATGAAGATACTGAACAAAACCAGCCACAGGACTGACCCTTGGGGCACCCTGCTTGATACCAGCTGCCAGCTAGACATAGAGCCATTGCTCACTACCCGTTGAGCCCAATGATCTAGCCAGCTTTCTATCCACCTTGTAGTCCATTCATCCAGCCCATGCTTCTTTAATTTGCTGGAAAGAATACTGTGGGAGACTGTATCAAAAGCTTTGCTAAAGTCAAGGAATAACATGTCCACTGCTTTCCCCTCGTCCACAGAGCCAGTTATCTTATCATAGAAGGCAATTAGGTTAGTCAGGTATGATTTGCCCTTGGTGAATCCATGCTGACTGTTCCTGATCACTTTCCTCTCCTTGAAGTCCTTTAGAATTGATTCCTTGAGGACCTGCTCCATGATTTTTCCAGGGACTGAGGTGAGGCTGACCGGCCTGTAGTTCCCCGGATCCTCCTCCTTCCCTTTTTTTAAAGATGGGCACTACATTAGCCTTTTTCCAGTCATCCGGGACCTCGCCCGATCGCCATGAGTTTCAAAGATAATGGCCAATGGCTCTGCAATCACGTCCGCCAACTCCTTTAGCACCCTCGGATGCACTGCGTCTGGCCCCATGGACTTGTGCTTGTCCAGCTTTTCTAAATAGTCCTGAACCACTTCTTTCTCCACAGAGGGCTGGTCACCTCTTCCTCATACTGTGCTGCCCAGTGCAGTAGTCTGGGGGCTGACCTTGTTCGTGAAGACAGAGATGAAAAAAGCGTTGAGTACATTAGCTTTTTCCACATCCTCTGTCACTAGGTTGCCTCCCTCATTCAGTAAGGGGCCCACACTTTCCCTGACCACCTTCTTGTTGCTAACATACCTGTAGAAACCCTTCTTGTTACTCTTAACACTTGGAGTTGCAGCTAGCAAGGGATGTTATTTGGCCTTCCTGATTTCACTCCTGCATGCCTGAGCAATATTTTTATACTCCTCCCTGGTCATTTGTCCAATCTTCCACTTCTTGTAAGCTTCTTTTTTGTGTTTAAGATCATCAAGGATTTCACTGTTAAGCCAAGCTGGTCGCCTGCCATATTTACTATTCTTTCTACACATTGGGATGGTTTGTTCCTGCAACCTCAATAAGGATTCTTTAAAATACAGCCAGCTCTCCTGGACTCTGTTTCCCCCTCATGTTATTCTCCCAGGGGATCCTGCCCATCAGTTCCCTGAGGGAGTCAAAGTCTGCTTTTCTGAAGTCCAGGGTCCATATTCTGCTGCTCTCCTTTGTACCTTGTGTCAGGATCCTAAACTCGACCATCTCATGGTCACTGCCTCCCAGGTTCCCATCCACTTTTGCTTCCCCTACTAATTCTTCCCTGTTCGTGAGCAGCAGGTCGAGAAGAGCTCTGCCCCTTGTTGGTTCCTCCAGCACTTGCACCAGGAAATTGTCCCCTATACTTTCCAAAAGCTTCCTCCATCTTATACTACTGTCCTCTTATTCCTGTAACATTTTGGCACAGTTGGTGGTATCTGTTCAGAGACCAAATACTGCTGCAGGCCTTAACTAGAAGTTGCATATTTGCTCAGCCTAATCTGTGACTATTGACTCTTAGCCTGCCTTTTCTCATTCTTCTCAACCAACCCTCAGTATTGTCCAGATTTAGTTGCCATTGCACCCCAAAAATTAGGATTATTTATTTCTTGCATAAACAAAACCATTGGTTACTGTGGGTTTCCCAGTAATCGATAGCCAGCCCTATTTCAGAATGACAGTACAGGGGGGACTTGTAACCAATGAACTTTTATCTTCACTGTATGAAATAAGTAATGGCAGAAAGTTGCTTAGTCTTATAACTAACCCCAGAAAATGACAGGAGCTGATGAATCAATTATAAGATGATGGGAGTTTCCTTTATCTCCTCTTACTATAGTTATCTCTCTCATAGGGTTTCTACCAGCTGCTTGAGCCCAGACTGAATGTCCGTTGCCGGAAACAGGATCTCTCTATGGTTAAGGTAAGGGGGTTCTGGCTACAGTAGCATAAAATGTCTTCAAAAACAAAGCCAAGGATTGTGACTGCAAAGGTGTTCCGCTTGGAACCTGTCCAGCAAGATCATAAGGCAGTGGGGCTGGGGCGATTCACTACCAAGTGAAACACTTCTGTTGTGAATACCTCATCTCTTGCACTATGCTTTTCAGGTTGGGGAGTGTCTTCCTCTGTTTGAAAAGCACCTAGCAAACTTTAGGTACTGCCATAATATAAAGAATGATGGCAGCTGCTTCTGGTTCAAGATTCAAAGGGAGGAGTAAATGTGTTAGAAAGTAGTTAGGCCACAACCATTTTTCCTACAGCACCACCTTCCTGGAGAGGCTGAACTAATGAATGAGATTGTGGCATCTAATTGATTATTTCCCCTCCATGCCTGTTCCACTAATGCAAACTAAGTAGCCATCAGTTCTGTGCAACACTCGCAGCGGACTCCGTGTCTTTCAAATCTCTGGCCTGAAGTGGGATATCTGTTGTGTTCTAGGCTGCTGTACAGAAGAGCATTCCCATCTACAAAGCTGCTACCAAAAAAGACATTGATGTTCACATTGACCAGCAAACATTCCTGCCAGAAGATATGTAAGGAATACAGTAGCTTTTAGTGCTGGGTAGTAACTTGCTGGAGATTCAATGCACTGTTAATGGTTGAGGGAGTCTGAAATGTCTCTTATGGGAAATGGCAAAAGGGGTACCCCTGAGGGCACATCTGCCACTAGTTAGTGGGAGTTGACTCCTCCTGACACTGAATTTCTGTCCTCTTCCCTGCTGTGCCGTTTCCCAGGCAACTAAAGATGATAGTTATCTGGCTGCAGCCCACAAAACAATTCACAGCGCAGGGGAATGTTTGGTCTAGGCAACAGCAGTTGGTAACTCAGTGTAACTTCTCAGTCTGTTAGAGGTGAAAGGCATGCAAGTGCAGCCCAAGTTTAAGGTTCAACATAAAGCAAAGAACAAAGTTGTGAGGGGGAATGTGTGGATTATACGTTTCCCACTGATAAGCTTTGTCCTCCAAAACTGTCAGAAAACTGGTTCTGTAACATAGAAAAGAACACTTGAATGATGCACTCAAGTTAAGATCTAACAAACTTGTTACATAGAGCTATAAATGGTACAAGAAATAACACTTCTAAAGGTATCTGTATAGTACATTGCCTCTTGTCCCAAAATCTGAAAACTAACCCTCGTAGCCTAATTTATATTTATTGGGTAGTGGAGAGGAGGCTCAGCTGGCTACTTCAGTCAATCATTTTTCATACCTAAAATCTCCACACGTCCCCTCTATCCTTAAAACGCTAGGTGGTGATGATTGTTACCCATTAGGATGCTCTGCCCATTGTTAGGGCTGTCTTTCTCTTCATCAGGTTATTTTAGCTTCCAGTGTAATGGGAGTAAGATTGGAGTCCATTTAAAGGCAGAAAGGAGGCCACACACTTCTGTTGATTTATCCCTTTGACACACATTCTAGCAGTTGTTTGGGAGAGTGGCTTTTTGTCAGGCTGAGGTCTATTGTAATGTCTGTTTTCTCTCTAGTGCTGGAGGTGTTGAGATCTATAACAGTGATGGTAAAATCAAGGTTTCCAATACCCTGGAAAGCAGACTGGATCTCATAGCCCAGCAGGTGAGTTTGGGAAAGAGGGAGTTGGATCCCTCCCTACTCAGTCTTCGTTGGTAAGGTGAAAAGCTTCATCTTGAAGTCAGCATCCCTTAGTCTCAATCATCCTCTTAATCTTCAAAGTAACTTATTATGGGATCAGGTCTCTTTAGATGGATGACAAGCAAAGGGTTGCAAAAAGTAGACTTGAAAATTAAACTATCCAGCGGGTTGTATGGAGTTTGGGGAGGAGCACATCTCTGCTAGCATCCTCTCTTCAGAGTTTTATGCTCAGCTAGGTTCTTGAGAAGTTAGACTATTGAAAGACTAAGTCTCTAAAGAACCAAACTGCATTAAAAGATCCTGTTACTGAATAGTACAAAAATAGATGGTGTTCATAAAGCTCTACTGCTAGTGGCAGTACATGGGCCAATAGAGAGACCCACTCTATGAGTCAGTGTGAGAATCTTCTAAAGTCCAGTGTAGAAGGAAGACCTTGCAACCCCACCATGCCTCCAGTGAATCTTGGTTTTGGCAATATAGACCTCCCATTATCTGCATTAGTCTTTTGAATATGATTTGCACTAGATGGGGTGATCGCATGCCTGAGCTTAACAGGTGAGTCCCTCTGGCTCAGGCTGCAACTGTGTTAGTGATTGCAGTCTGCTCCCAGTGAGAAAGTACCACCAGTATCTGGCAGGTGAACTTGTACATCCCCTAAAGAGTTGACTGCACTGACAGAAATACTCTATTCATTCATGTCTCCAGCATGGAACTGCAGTTTAGGATTTCTTAACTTTTGTGCATATTAAGTTGCTGTTAGTGCTTAACTCTCTTAGTATTTATTACTGTGCCTCTAACTGGTGCACCTGCTCTCTCAACAGATGATGCCAGAAATCCGAGGGGCACTCTTTGGTGCCAATGCCAACAGGAAGTTTTTGGACTAAGCCTGAGGGAAAGTGGAATCTGTTCCACTGCCATATTGAGGAGAGATGCAAAAAAGCATCTATTCATTTAAACCCTAAAAGTACCTTTTTGAATGCTATAATGTGTTGTCCAATGTGTGTTCTTCGGTGGCATAATTTTGCATACCTGCTGCGCTTTGCCTGACTTATCAAGTGGTTACAATGTATTAATCAAAATGAGGTGAAGACCAACCCGTCCAGAAGTGACACTGGAGAATGAATGCAGTTGGGCTCTTGGCTTGTCCTGCACTCCTGTGGCTATAGTAAGATTAGTGATTGTGAAGTACTATGCTGCCCATCGAAGCAACCTTTCCAGTTAAGGGCTTCTCAGTGTTCTGTTATACAGAGGGCATGCAACCCTTCCCTGGGCGAGAAGTGTAGCTTTTTGCTTGGTCAGGCCCAGAGTTTTCTGTTCTGTATATGTGAGTAAAGTCTGAGCCTGTACTACTTAATTTATTAAAAATAAAAAGGAGTGTGTGTGTGTGTGTGTGTGTGTATATGGAGTGCACTGTAGTCTTTGACCAGCATGCTGTGACTCCAGAGTAACTAGAGGAGGTTGGGTAGGGATTCTAGGTCAACAGCTAAGTACATCACCAGTTCTAACAGGATCTTCTGTCTGTAAGTACTTGCTAACTCTCAATTTAGCACACTTGAGTTGAAGTCTGTGTCCTGATTCTTATGTAGAGAGCTTTATACGAGAAAGATATTAAAATACTCCTGGGGAATTCTGCACCAAAAAATTAAATTCTGCAAAAGTTGTCAAAATAACACTAGTTTCAGTTATTTTGGTAACTTATTTCAAAATATTTGTCAGCAAGTATGTCTAACCATACAGAGACACACAAATTTCCCCAAGAGTAGAGAGTTAATACTCCCCCTACCAGAGCTCAGCTGCAGGGACCCACTGCCCAACCCAGACACTCACCCCCCTATCTCCTAGGGGCCACCTGCAGGGCCCCCAGCCCAGACACACTCACCCACTACCTTCCTGAAGCCCAGGGATCCAGAGGGAGAAACATCCTGATGCTGGGTCCCAAGCTTGCAGGGAGTTTCCTGCATGCCACCTCTTTCCTTCAGGGTGTGCTGGGAACTGCAACTGCTGGGAACCCTCCAGTTCTCTTCTCCCCTCCTCCCCCCCCCCCACCTTATTATCTATTTGCGAGCTGAGCTCTGCTGGGTCCAGTGGCCCCTAGTGGCGGCCAACATCTCTACAGCCCATTTCTGTAGGCGGGGGGGGGGGAAGGAAATTCTGAACACACAACTTTAATTTGTGCAGAATTTCCCTAGGGATAATTAAAAGTATTTTTAATACAGTGCTCTTGTAATCAGTGTAGTTATCACAAATTAGTAATAAGCAGCAAATACTTTGTGTAAACAGTACTGCAGAACTAGCTTTTTGTAGTAATTTAATAGGTGGTAGAAATATGAACATAGTACTGGATGCATAATACACCTTGAACGAGTAAACTAAAATATCAACTCCTAGTCAGAGAGGAGACTGTCCCTAATGCTACTCAATCAGCTGGATTCTCTGGTTTGCCAAGGCCTCCATGTTCTATAAGTAGAGCTTGGACAGAGTAAACAAATGAGCTCATTAGACTAGAGTTTGTGAACTTGCTTTCCCAGAAGAAGCAGAGAGGTCATGTGCACAGAATAACTGCTCTGGCCAGGAAGAGCAGGAGGTGTGTATGTATATTACTATTTACTAACATTTGGTTTTGATTGGCTCTTCGTACTCTTAAGATAAAAATCTGAGTCTCAGAGCATTGACTTTGCTGCAAGCTGAACTGATGGAAAAGTTCTGTCAGTATATTAGCACTGTTCACATTAAAGCTAATATTCTGAATAAGGAAATCTAGGACTAGCCTCATTCCTTCCCTTCCTAGAAGTGAGGCAGTAGCTCCCCTTCTGGCATTGGACAGGGACAGAATTAGAGTGAGACAGCTGTTAAGGATGGCTTATGAGCTGTAAAAGCATCAGCCTCTTCTGCCAGATATACTCCTGCCTTCCTCCACAGTTGGAGGTTAAAAACTTTACTCTTTAAGCAGCTACACTTCAGCACTTGGCTGGTCTGGTCTCAAATAACCTAGCTAGAAAAGCAGCTGCTGCTACCCCAAGTCGCTCCTGCTGCTAGCATTGTGCAGCTTTGATTTACAGTAATATAGCTATCCTCCCTGCATCATCTATGTGGCAGTGACAAAAACTAACTGAATATCCCTGAGATGTTTATTATCCCTAGGGTACAGATTGTGGGGGTGAACTATAGGTGACTTGCCCAGTTCCACAATGTAAGTGGAACTAAGCGATGCTTAGTACACACACTTCCTGACTCCTAGCCCTGTTTAATCCTGTAAATGAAACTCAGCCAACCCTCCCTGCTTTCACGCAGTGGGAGTAAGGCTTTCCTAGTGTGCCATCATGAATATGCTCCTTAGCAGGCTGCAGGGATACAGTTATAAAATAGTGTTATCCTTCATCTCCCAGGCTCAGAGGCAGGACTACAGGTTATTCTCTTGCTTTACAAAGGGTGTACAAAAAAGGTTTGAGCCTCACTCCTCTACACAAATTGCAGATCAAATAATGAAAAAAACCCTGCAGTTCTGAATCCTGAAAAATACTTAACCCAGGATTCTAGTGTCTTTTCTTTCTACCTTGCCTTGTACCTCCATTTCCAAAGGAAATGCTCCCATTATAGTACAGTTCCCCCGTGCAGGCCCTGCACCAGAACACTAACCTTCAGCAATTTTTGTAAGGATGCTTATCACAGTTTTGAGATTTGCAAGAACTAGTCCAGAAATGGCTTTGACACGCCCAGCTGCTGGATGCCTTCAGCTGGCACATAGTGTTTTTGCACTACTAAGGCTTTGGTATAAAATTGACATTTGATTTGTATTAGTCTTTATTTCTATGTAATTGTAACTACTGTACACCTAAGCCTTAATTTTTTCTAGTTTTGCTGCCTTCTTCCCCCCCACCGCTCCCTCCCCCCACTGCATTCTGACCCTGCACAGAAGGAACAAAACTGTTTCACATTTACATCTTTGTGTTCTAACTTCTGTGAGTCATCTGTTTACATTCAGACACTGCTTGCTGGAACATGTGAGTTTGAACCCTCTCGGGCTATTTGATGGAACAGCCACTGCAGTCTTGAAACACTCAGTCCAGATTTTACCTTCTCTACAACTAGGGTAAGGAACAGCAAGTCTAGACTCTCAAGTAAAGCAAACAGTGATGCATTTAAAAACAAAGTGAGATGGATACTGGACAAGAGATTGCAGATCATATATGGGCAAACTGGTCATTAGGGAGCTGAGTTCTATCTAGGCCTCTTTGGTCATACAGGACCCTCTGACCTCAAACAATCCTTGAGATCAACTCTATAAGAAAACAATGAATCTCTACTTACACACACAAAGGACAAGGTATTGTGTTATACTATCCTGGGGAAAACAAGTAAGGATACATAAATCATTCTTCCCTATGTTTAAATGTGCAGGGGCTAGCTGTAGCAAACAGAACATCAAGTGGATGTATGAAAGTAGCAGGAAATTTAAGCCATAATATATCTGACATCCAGTATTGGCCCCTGCTCATGGGCAGAGAAAGCTGAAGGTGGTGGTGCAATCCATAAGAGAAATGATTACAAGATGGTCCTGTCCATTTCTGGCAAATCCAGTTTTGCAGAAGTGGGGAGTAAACTTGTGCGACCTTCAGCCAGGCCTGATTTAGCCAGAACAAGTTCTAGTGGAAATATCCCAAGATATATTCACCAATGCCAATAAAATAGACACCCTGGGCTATGCCAAAGAGGGGTGCTATAACCAGGGCCCGACAGCCTGCCCCCTTCATGAAGGCAGCAGGGCCCTCATGTGTCCAGATCTTCCTGTATATTTAAAAAAGAAAAACAAACAATTAGATAGCCAGACAAGCAGCATTTCAGACAGTTGTTACTTACAAACCAAGACTCACAATCCTCAAATTAAAAACCAGATGCACTCAAAGGCAGGGTTTTTAATGGATTACCCAACAATCGTTCGGAGGGAAGCATCTTGCGCCCACAGGAAATGGTCTAAGCATTTGCCTTGTATATTTCATCTGAACAAGTTATAAACCAGGTGATCATCTCCCAGCAGATCAGCTGTTTAAAGTACTTGGTTTACACGTCGTGGTTTATTAGTCCCCTGCAGGCTCTTTCAGTATTAGGCGCTGTCAGGTATGTTGTGGGAACTCACTCTTGTACCAGCTAATCCTTGCAGGAGCTACAGTAGAGAACAGAGCAGAAGCACTAGCTCAGGGGAAGTTCTGAGCCAATCTAATCCTAGACTCTTCCCACCAGGAAACCCTCTAAGGATTTATGCAGGCGTGTTGGCTGCGGGGGGGCAGGTGTTCCAGGTAATCCACTGTCACAGTAAGGAGGGGCTAAATGGAATGGCAATTGGACAGGGTGACACAGAACAGTAATACACCAGACATGCAGCAAGGGAATATTCTGGTTTACCTGGCACAGTCAATGATTCCATTGTAGGTGTCCTCTCCAAGGCCTTTCTTTAGAGTTTGAATTCGGGTTTTTAGAACTAAATTGCATGGAATGGAAAAGAAACATTTAAAAAAAAAATCCTCTCCAGGCAGAGTTCACAACAAGAGTTGTAACAAGTCAGTACAGAACTGGAAAATATCCCCACACATCTGAGTTACCGCCCCTCTTGTTAGATCCTGGTTTTTCATGCTGGAGAGCTTCTAATGTTAATCACAGAGACACATGCTACATGAATGATCCCAGGGGATGCATGTGGGTGTGAATCCGAGAGAACCTCAAGAGCAAACAATCAGGAAGTGATGGAAATTGGAGAGGCCTCAAAGTGCTCACTGGGTCAGTTTTTTCTGGATATGTAACCTCTTCCAGGGGGACTCTGAACCGGCTCTCTTGCACTCAGAAGGTGGCTGTTATTCATCAAGAAAATGGAGAAGCAGCAGGGTTTGATTCCAGGGTCTTAGCCCTCTGACTGGAGCCAGCCTTGGGGAAAACGGAACCACGTATACAACAATCAGATGATGTTGACAAGGATGTTTTGTTTAAAGAACAGTGATGTGACCCTCAAGAGCAACATCTGCCATTCTTGTGAGTGGGGTCCCTAACCTCAGGAAGTTGTCAGCATTTGCATATGTGGGAAATCACAGGGCTTCAGGGAGTACAGCAGCAGTTATCTGAAGAGCAGGATCTATGTCCTCAGAGTTCTCTACCAGCAGTGTTTGTAAGTCATGTGTTGTACAAGGGTCCTCAGAAAAGAGGTGAGCATGGTGAGAGACCAGGGGTTTTGGAGCCTGAACCTATTCCCTGTCTTCAGTCAGTTGCGTAATAATTTTGGTCAGCCACCAGCACCACCAATTCCACCAACTCAGACACCACAAGGACTTGCACCTGAGGACCGCCAGGGGAGATTGGCCAAATCTGGGGCTGTGGTATGAAAGCAGCTGAACAACCTGAGTTTAGAGAAGTCCATCTCCTCCCTCTCTGGAGGGCTGGCTGTACTGCCCTCAGACACTCACCATCCAGAGGGGTCACTGCTACTGCAGCCACGGATCCCGCCACACAGCCAGACACGAATGAATGGAAGAAGGGTGCCTTCTCAGAGTGCCTCTGTCCCAGTTTGTTGATGTTGGCAAACAGTGGGAAATAGATAATGGAAAAAGGCACATCCCTGTTGGGAGGGGAAAGAGTTAGATAAACACCCGACATAGACCAATACCACAGACTGCATTGGGAGCCTGGCCTCTGACATGAGGTGAGGCAAAAGGCACAGGCTCGCTCTTCTCCTATCCCTATAGGCTCTTGTACAAAGTGGGTCACATCACTACCTGCCAGGGAGGAGATGGGGACCAAGCCCTCATCCTCACTAAAATATGGCTCTAGTGACTCTGAGATGAGACACAGCTGCAGTTTGGAGGTCAAGAGTCTCCTGCCTGATGTGAAAATGGATCTGTCCAAGGAATGGAACAGGTGAGTGCAGAGTAGAGTGTACTTTCCATTTGGCAGGGAGAGGAGCAGAATTTGGTGAGAAAGCTTCAGCATCTGCTGCTGAGGTAGCAGAAAGAAGGTCAGTCTAGAAGGTTATAAAAGGAAAATTATTTGTGTTCCATTAGAACTGAAGTGTTGAAATAAATGGAGATTTCCCTCGAGAAAGGTTCAAACCAAAGGATTTCCCCTCAGTTAAAAAAAACTACAAGCAAGAGCTGCTTTTCATTAATTTGCGGGAAACTAGTGAGCAGAGACGTTAAGATGCTGTAAAGCAACCTGGCAAAGGTGTTTAGCCCGAAGCTCCAGCTTGGACCGAGCAAGCAAAATGCATTGCAGTCAGGTTTAGCATTTGAGGCAGACAGCTCAGAAAAGCGCAGAAGAGGCAGATGTAGGACCCTGCCTTGGATCAAGCATACTTTTCAACAATGTTTCGGGGGAGCAGGGTAGCAACAGGAATCCCAAGGACCATTCCAGAGCTGGAAAGTTAGCAGCATAGCCGCCACCAAACTCAGGCAAAAGAGCAAACTGGGAAAACCAAAGTCATCCTTGCAGGTACACATCCCATGCAGTCCAGGAATCTCTGGTTTGGTTTTGCTTTATGCATAGCAGAAGGGACTCTGCTGAAGGGACATTTTCAGGCAAAAAGTCCTATTTAACAACACCCCCGACCCAAGCCCAGTTTCCCAGCCATGGTTACACCACCATCCCACACTGTAAAAAGGAACGACATTCCCTCTTCTACATGACTTGCTCCCCTTGATGAGGCTTGTGTACTCTGTGCATGTCACTCAGTTTGACCAATAAGAACACTGATGAAATATCGCTCCAGTTATTTTTGATGGCCCAGCTCCCATCCTATCTGGGTGCACTTTGCGTGGGCTAGATCAGTTCAACTAAGAAAATATTCCATTGGCCCTCACGTCACCTAGGCAGTGGACTAAATGCCAAGGGACTGCAATGCCTACAGGCCTGAACAAAAGGGGTGTCTCGTATATAAAGCGGGTTGAAAGTTTTCCTACAGAACAGGCTTCCCTTAGAAAACGCTGGTTCCACAGAATCCAACTATTCAGTGAGAAGTGTTCATTCTGTCAAACTTTCAATGGAAACCAGCCAGGCAGGATAGCCAGTTCCAGTCCGCCTGGTCTTCTGTCAGCTACCCTGCACCAACCTAGTGCACTAACAAGGAGTCAGAGTTCCCAGGGCCTGGCGGGATGCTGGGGCTCTCCAGCTCTTGGACTGCCTGCCTGCTTGCCTCCCAGAGTGAGTATGTGGGCTGCCCAGCTCTCAAGTCCTGCAAGCAGCTGTCCCCCCAGGCTTCCCTCCTGGTGGTTGTCTCCTTGTACTGCCCCCAGCTGGCAGGTGGGCAGGCTGCCCAGCTCTCTGGGGAGCCAGGCAGGCAGCCAGGGGAGCAGGGGATTCTAGGAAGCATATTTTGTTTTGGGAACACAGAAATGTTCTCGCTGCAGGAACGGTTTGCTGCTTCCAAAACTAAATATTTTGGAATTTTCTTCCCACAAGGAAGTTCCATTTTTCAGCCAGCTCTGGTCTTATATTGTGACCCTCTGAGGTGCTACTGAAGCCAGTGGGAGTTGCATGAACTGCCTCTAGAGCTGCTTGTGGCCCCATCATCCCAGTTCTGGTTAGCACTTCTTGGTTCACTGCTTTAATGGCAGCCCGTAATTCGCAGTAATAGAAGGGGGAAAGGAAAAAGACAACTAGATACAGTGATTGATTTGACAGAGAAGAGTTTCCTTAATACAGATATAATAAATAATACCACCCAGTTCGTATGTTGCACTTTTCATCAGTAGATCTCAAAGCATTTCACAAATGACATCAGTGTCATTATCCTCCTTTTACAGACAGGAAAAGTGTTTTGATGTGACTTGCCCAAGATCACCCAGCAGGCCAGCAGCAGAGCTAGGAATAGAAACAAGTCTTCTGAGTCCCAGTGCAATGCCTTATCCACTAGACCACACTGCTGATACAGCTTTCCCCTCCTGTTTGCCAGGTGGTTGGGGCAAGTCCTTCAGGAACAGATGCTAAAACCATGCAGTAAGGAGGGAGAGACCAATTACAAGCCCCTGGTTTGCAGGAGGTTCCCCACCCTTCCTCCTTGGAGTAGGGTGGGACTGGTTTCCCATACTGACTCATCACTCCCTGTGTCTCCCCACTTCTCACCTGAGCAGGGTGACTCCCAATCCCTTGTACAGTCCCACTAGCCCTTGAGTTTTCAGAAGATCTCTGGCGATCACGGTGGCTGAGGGGCGCCTTAATGCTGAGGCTGTGCCAGTGGTGTAAGGCCTGTCCTGAGGCGGCTGGGAGAAGGGAGCCGTTGGCCCATCTGGTCCCAAAACCTTTTGCTGATGAACAGCTGAAAACAAACAAGAAAGAGGAATTGGGTATTTGGAGGGAGAGGGGATCCCTCATTCTTTGCTAAGCAACCCCCTCCTCCCCCCAAGTCACTGCCTGGCTTCCTGGCGACCTGCCCCTAAATCCTTTCCTGAACAAAAGATCACTCCTGCCCAGAAGGTGAGAACAACTAGTGCTGAGAGAATAATTGATTTTGTAGGTTAATGGCTGAACCGAAAAAATCCAAAACAATTTGGTTAGTTTCAAACCAAAAGTAATTGTTCTCGGTTTTTCTTAACATGAAAAAGAAAAAAAATTAATTTGGGTCAATTCAAAACATTTTGTTTCAAAAATACCATTTTGCCATGAAATGTGGAAACAGTTTGTTTCAAAAATGTCAAAACAAAACGTTTCTACAAAAATAAACCAGTTGTTTTCCCCAGCCAAAACTATTTGCCAAATTCAACCCGAATTTGCAAATAGTTTTAATATCCTGAAAAATGCTGAAAAAATGTCACCCAGCTCTAACCACCACCCTATCACTCTCTGTGTCACCGACTAGGGCTTCCCAGTCCAAATCACTCAAGCAGTCCTGAGATCATCAGAACTAACCACTTCTTCCCCACCACCCCGGGAATGGAGAGTGTAACCTCTCTACGTACTCACCAACAATCAGCCTGACGGTAAAACGCCGAATGTGGAGTTTGAATTCAGATCCCAATATGGGAGCATGAGGCAATTACTAGTCTATTGTACCAGTCCAGAAATTAGATCCTGAACATTTACGCAGTTGAACAGGTAAAAGAGTCTTGCATTTCTACATTTCTCCCCAGGGATTTCTTTTGTTCTTAAATCCAAATTACGCTTTGCACTTAAATTATAATCACTGCTGTCTGTGGCTGGGACTGCAGGAGCCATTAGCTCTTTTCACAGCCAGTGTCCCCATGTCATTCCCTGTGGTACTGCTTACTGGGAGAGGCTGAGACGGGGGTCCCTGTGCACTCCCCTTCAGCAAGGATTGAGGTGGTGGGGACTGCACAAGCCTGCTCCTGAGCATCAAGGGCTCAGTGAGATCTGCATTCTAAAGGGACTATGACACCTGCGGGATCTCAGGAAGTCTGTGACAAAGGGATTTACTGCAGAATCTGAAGCAACAATCTGGATGTCCACTCCCACCCCCGCCATGCAAAATAGGGCCTAACCCAGTCGTCCAGCATCCTGAAGCTGAATTTTCAGCATCTCCATGGGGGAGGTGACCACCACTTGGCAGGCCCCAGCTCCACAGCCAGCTAGCATCTCCCTCACCAGCGTCAACTCCTTCCTGCTGGGAACAACACAGATGTAAAGGGAATGCAAGGAAGAGAGACAGACAGGCAGGCAGTCACACAGATTTACACAGCTATCTGGAGGTGGTGGTGGTGGTGGGGGGGTTACACAGCCTTCTCATGCTGCATCTTGATGCTGCCGGGCCACCCCAGCATGACAGCTCTGCACTGAGTCCTTAGACATGTATCCTGAGCTATAAGGAAACAGACTAGACATGCTGTGCCACATATCCACATAGAAACAGGCACACAACGGCACACACCGCCTTGATTATCCATGTACTCCCTGCGCAGAACGCAGGTACATATGCACCCATCCATAAATGCTGTCTCTATTCCAACAGCCTGCCTACAATTGTGACCTTTGCTGCACAAAATCCCTAAAACACCCCTGATTTTACACTGCTGTACCAAGGGAGGAAATTCTTTCCTGACCCCAGCTAATGACTGGCTCAATATCTTAAAGAATATAATTTTATAATTTTTCATCCTAGCTAATGTACTCTTAGACACTATAGATCCTTTTCTCATTCATTTATGTCTCTTCCTTTAAAAACATTACTAATATAGTTGTCTCAATAACATCCTACAGCAGTGAGTTCCATGAGTTAATTTTAATATTAAATATTAAAAGCTGTTTGCTTTTATCCCTTATGAATACAGGTATTATATGCTTCCTTGACAGGAGTCTGGACTTTTAGCATTTCACAGTTTTTTCCATCTCTAATTTCTATGATCCTCTCTACTGTACAGACATATAAAGACCCACCCACACATGCTTGATATGTACTCCCACACACAGTATATGCACATCCAAAGGAACTGCTCAATGGTCCACCTAGTCTCTGGTAATGCTGTGTATCAGATACTTCAGAGAATGACAAAAAATACCTATAATGATCCTGGACATGCACACATACTCATCACCCACATACTGTACACACAGAACCACAGGTATGCAACCGCCCACAAAGCTACACACCTGCATAACTACGCAGACCCCCCATAGAAACACACTCACAACTACAAAAATACACATGCACACCCAAAACTAAATGTCTGTCTATAGCTTCATACAAATACTTCCCCCCAACACACACACACGTAACATTTTTTGCAAGGCCAAAACTAGACAGTGACGTTTCCTCTGTACCTGTCCTGTGACAGCAGCTGTCGAAAAAAGTCATTGGCTGCCAGCTTGATTGCTTTCTCTGGCGTGACCAGTGTCAGGTTCACCGCGGCCCCTGGTCAAGAACAGAAGGGGCAATAAAGGGCTAATTCAGTCACGTTCCATGGTGTATTAGAAATTCCTCCCACATTGATTACTCAAAGTAAGAATGGGGAAGAGAGACATCTCGTGCAAATGATTCCATGCAGCGAGTGTCTGAGGTCTCAGCTGGTCACAACTTCCAAGGGCAGGGGAAGAGGGGCCTTTCAAAGAGACAATAATGGAGGCAGACCCAGGAACAGGAAAAGATGCGGAGGGATTGTGAATGGTATATGAGAGCCAGTGCTTTGATGGACAGCCGTGTACTCAAACTGTGGCCTGTGGAGCAGCAGTAGCTCCACTGAGCCCTACCTGGCAGTCCTCAGAATTAAATGCTTAGTATTGTGAGGGGACTCCTGGGACAAATGTGCAGAGCCCATGGTGGCTCCCATTACAAGTGCACAGGGACCTTGGGGCCTGCTGGGACAGGAGAGAATCTCTTCTTACAAAATAATCTATATGATGAGAAGGATGGAGGAACGCTAACAGAGCGATTAGGCTTCCAATTGCTCCTGGTTTCACTGGAGTTTAGGAACGGGCACATCACAACAATCAATGCTCCGTTCACTCCAACATTCTGCCAACAGCAATAGGCTATGCCATAGGAAGATGCCAACCCTCTAAAATGCCTGATTCTGCAGTGCTTCACCAAGGGAAGAAATTCGTTTTCTGACTCCCGTTGACAATCACTTTATGCTCTGAAGCGTGAGGGCTTACACCTTTGTAACTTTTTAACCTAACTAGTGTAATTGTAGATGCTGTTCTTATTCATATAAATATGCCTTCCTTTTAAATAAAGATAGTGGTCTCAATAATATCCTGCAGCAGGTAGTTCCACAGGCTAATTACATATCAGGTAGAAGGGTATCGGGTATTTGCTTTCATCCATCCGTTTGTCTTTCAGTTCCAGCAAGCAC
The DNA here is from genome assembly GCF_965140235.1 of Caretta caretta. Classification (NCBI taxonomy): domain Eukaryota; kingdom Metazoa; phylum Chordata; order Testudines; family Cheloniidae; genus Caretta; species Caretta caretta. The sequence continues at coordinate 241,817,317 of NC_134206.1, forward strand.
CCTCTCTGTTTCTACTAAGTAGGCTTGAAAGGATTAGATTTCACTGTACACACAAACAGACAAAAAATATTTCCAAATGTACAGGTAGGCAAAGTAAGAAAAATGCAGCTTGAGAATTTGATTTAAGGATATTTACTTATATATTTTGAGATGCGATGTTGACAATTTGTGTTGTAACGATTATAAAACTAACTGTTTGAATCTCAACAGTTACTGTTGTTAAATAATTATTGTCTGATCTCCCCCTAATGTTTCACAATTTAAATAAAAATAAATACAATGAATAAAAGTCTAAAAATGCTTATAAATGAACATGAATATTATCTGTCAAAATGATAAATAAAAATCAAATTCTGTCAAGCCTACTAATAAGGTAAATTAGGAGCATCCAACTGGCCTTTTCTAGTCATCATTTAATTTCTCTCTCTCATATCGTCCTGTCTCTGATAATTTCCACTGCTCTTCTCGGAAAGATTCTTTTTTTTGAGCCAGTATTTCTCTTGTCAGTAATTGTCAGCTGTGCTCAGTGAGAACAATGACTTTGTGTGCCTCAGGGACATCTGGGTCTGAAATAATGTCTCTATTCCCGAGAAGAGGCGTACAGGTGGCAGTATGTGCTTCTGCTGAGAGTCTGTAACTGACACAATGGGCCAATCCACTGCAAAGAGGCCCCTCCCGACATTCCCACAGAGACTACCTCGGTACATGCCGAAGAATCCCTCTGAACGCAGAGTCTTCACCAAGCAATCCCGCCTGGAACCAGAGAGAGAGAAATGGGGTGAGTTACTGCTGCCCCAGGATTGTGCCATTAGTTTGCTACTAACAACCCTTTTAGCTGCACTACAGCTAGAGTTCACAGCCTCTGAAGGTAGAGGCCATTAGGGGGCAACATGATCACATGCCTGGAGCAGGCTGGATAGTCCGTTCATGCAGGGCAGTAGTATGTGCATGCATACACACATGCCCACCACCCTTTGGCAGATCCTTCTGTAGAGGGAATAGACAGAAACAAGACAAAAGTCCCATTCTGGGAAAAGAACTATCCTAGCTACTACCATATTTAACACAGAGATGCCTAGCACGGCTCTGACAGGACAGGGATACTTTGACCAATAGTAAAATGTTATAATAAAATCATGCTATAGAGACGGCGTGCTGGAGGATACTCTAGAGCAGCGTTTCTCAACCTTTTCATGTTGGAGATCCCTTATTTAAAGTCAAAACTTTCCACAACCTCTTACACTGACTGTAAAAGAGTGAAAAGTAATAATAAGCTAGGATAATTTATTTGTGTGCGCGTTTCGGGGGATTGACTGAGAATATCTGACCTTGAAGGGTAAGAGTGTGCAGACAGTGGGGGAACGAGATCTTCTTTTCTTTAGAGTGTAATAAATTTTTCATGCCTTGTGACCCCTTATTTGCCTTTCGTGACCCTTTCTCCCCACCTCAGGGGCCCTGACACTGCTCTATAGCACAGTTTGGTTAGCAGGGTTCTCAAGGACAAAAAACCTTCTTCTGCCCATTGGTCAGAGAAATTGTGCTAGAACCTCTATTAGCAACAACAAGTATATTTAAACACAGTTGTAGCTACAGTTCTGACCCGTTAGAACTTCTCTTTCCTGGCAGGGCTATATAACAGAACTGTGCACATTGCCAGCAGAACACTCCATACACATTACACCCAATCGTTCACCCCTGGCACAGGCCATTGGGTCTGCTCCTTTATGGCCATTGGGGAGGGGCACATTTAAATATTTTCCCCATCTTCATAGTGCTTTACAAGCATTCACTAACGAATCAGTTCTGTTGCCCTGCAGCACCCTCTAGCATCCAGAGTCTGTAGGGCCTCTTTCTTTTCCTTTGTAGTCCCAGAAGCATTGGTAGCTTAAGACAGTACTGGGTCATGGAACGTAAGGCACTAGGTCGCGGTGGCTATGGTCAGCACCACCGACCGGGCCGTTAAAAGTCCCATCGGCGCTGCTGCCCGGCTAAGACAGGCTAGTCCCTACCTGTTCTGACATCACGCTGTGCCACGGAAGCAGCCAGCAGTAGGCCTGGCTCCGAGGCGGGGCCACAGGGCTCTGTGCACTGCCCCTGCCCAGAGCACCGGCTCCGCATTCCCATTGTCCGGTTCCCAGCCAATGGGAGCTGGGCAGTGCCTGCAGGCGAGAGCCACGCTGAGCTGCTTGAGCGCCTCTGCCTAGGAGCCACACCTGCTGCTGGCTGCTTCTGGGGAGCAGCACAGTCCGCGGTGCCAGGACAGACAGGAAGCCTGCCTTAGCACCCCTGCTGTGCCGCTGACCGGGAGCCGCCGGAGGAAAGCCCATGCCCCAATCCCCTGCCCCAGCCTTGAGGCCCCCCAAACCCGGAGCCTCCTCTTGCACCCCAAATCCCTCATCTCTGGCCCCACCCTAGAGCCTGCACTCCCAGCCCAGACTCCCTCCAGCACCCCAATCCCTTGCCCTGAGCACCCTCCAAACCCGGAGCCCCCTCCCTGCACCCCAAACCCCTCATCCCTGGCCCCACCCTGGAGCCTGCACCCCCAGCCCAGAGCCCTGACCCCCTCCCGCACCCCAACCCCCTGCCCCAGCCCAGAGCTCCCTCCCACATCCTGAACCCCTCATTCCCAGCCCCACCTCACAGCCCTCATCCCCGCACCCCAACCCGCTGCCGCAGCCCTGAGCCCCTCCCGCACCCCAAACCCTTCTGACCCGCCTCCACTGGGTCGTGGGCATCAACAATTTTCTTCAACTGGGTCACGAGAAAAAAAATTTGAAAACCACTGGCTTAAGACATCTCAGCTCTGCCCTTATCAACAGGAGAAGGAAAAGAGCATTTCCCAGGGAAGGGGCATTTCCCTGAGGGCTGCTGGAGGCTGAGAGCTGGCACTGTTTGTACAGAACAGTGCAGACTTGCCCTGCATCCTTTCATCAGGATGAGGCTCTTGGAACATGAGTGAACAAACTCAAGAGAAATTCTTCCCAGCATGCATCATGTCTGAGAGAGGAGGGGATGGGGAGAGGTAAACATTCCCAGGATACAGACAACCACAGGGCAGCCATGTATGCTCAGTCAAACATGCACAACTCTATTTCGCAAGCCCCCTACTGAGTTCCTCACTGCCCTTTATCTATTAATATGGAATTTTTATTTTATTTTATTTTGTGGAGGGATTTTGGTTCAATGATTTTCTTATCTCACCGCCCCGGACCCTAGAGATGCCTCGTTCCTCTCCTGCCCCTCCTTGTGCCTCCAGCCAAATGCAGAGTAAAAGCCACTTTGGGGCCCAGGAACTCTTATCAAAGATGTATTGTATCAGTGGTAATGCCCTAAGACTGAGCTAGTTGGTGGATCCCCTGACAAAAGAAAACGAAAGGGAGTCAGCTGGGAGCAGAAGCCTCTTGTGCCTCAGTGGATGAGGAATGAACAACAGGGACAGCTGAGGAAGAGGTCTTCAGCTCCAGCCACCCCCACCATTGTTGGGGGGGCAGGGAGGATTAGGGACAGTTTTATGTTCACTTACTAGTGCCCCCACCTGGGGGGTTCTAAGAACACATACATTCCAGTATAGACTCCTTGTCCCTGCTGGTTTTGAAGACGGGTTTTCGCCAGATCAATTGGGAAGACGCAGCTCACTCCCACTAGCCCGGCCACACCTCCATTAATTAACTTCGCTGGAACACTGAAATGAGAAGGGAGAGGTCAACACCACACAGGCAACTCTCAGCAATAGAATGACAGCTGCTTGCCCTGCCCCCGATCCCTCCTGGATCCCCTTCTAGGAGCCTAAATGCCTTTTGAAAAGGAGATTTAGGTTCCTAAATCAGTTAGGTGCTGTGATGCTGAGCACAGCAACACCTAAATACCTTTAAAAACCTGGGCCTTTGTCTCTTCATGCCTCAGTTCCCCATCTGTAAAATGGGGCTAATAGCATTTCCCTACCTTAGTGGGGTGTTGGGAGGACAAATGCATTAAAGATTGTGTTGTGAGGTGGTAACGGGCCCATGTAAGTACCTTAGACAGATACAGTGGAGAGTAAAGAGTGGAGACTGACAGCTGCCCAAGGGATTTCTTCAGGTCCTTTCAATGGGAGTTGTGTGGCAAAACCTCCTTGGCAGCTTTGAAAATCTCAATCACAAACAGAAAGAATGAATGAAATCTGAAGGTCAGCCCTGCGCAACTACCAACAGGGATGCTGCACAAGGCCATGCCCCTTTTAAGGACTGCTGCTCTTCGGGACCCATCCCCAGAGCATGGGAACAAGAGTGTAATGGCTGCTTCCTCATTTCCCATGTAGTTAGCACAGTTAGGCCCCACAGCTGCAATCCCACCCTTTTGTGACAAGCCCCCCTCCACCCAAATCAGCTACCAAACCCTTTGCACTTGCACAGCCCAGGCAGTAGGAGCCAACCTGAGCCCCTATTAAACGGATTTCACACATGGATCCACCAAACCTTGGGCCAGGCTTTTCCTCAGTCTAATGAGGAGCTCTCTGGATGGGCTGGGAAAGGTTGCTAGTGAGTGGACTGATTCTGCAGTTTGATTGGCTAACATCTCCCTCCCAGGCAGAAAGGGGAAGGTGGTCAGCCAACCACCTCAGCACAGACTGCAGAGCTTGATGAGCACCAAAGGGCCTTGGACTTTCCAGGGTTTTACGATCCCTACTCACTGAAGTAACACAGCCCGGCAACCTCACACAACTGGCCCAAGCAAGGCTGCGAAAGGGAACTGGGCTGCTTATGAAGTCCCAGAGGTGGTGCAGATGCTGGGACAATAGACTGTAGAGCTAGGCTGCTTGCATGCATATATATCTTTTCTTATGAGTTTGACCATGTTACATTATAGGTTTGTTATTTGTTATTATAATAGGTTTATCAATTTGTATTAGAGTATTTTAGCTGTAATGCAAGGTACCTACAATGGCCGCAGGCTCTGTAGCTTAACCTAAGACAAGTTAGTATATATGTTTGTGATCTTTTGCATAGATAAGTGGGCAAGTTAAAGCAAGTTGGTAGGTAAGGCCACCTAAGTTCATGGCCTTTGTCAGACTTAACAGATACACCACAAAGAACATGGAAATAACCAGTTAGGACAGAAACAACAGAGGTGAGGATGAGCTAATGGTCTCTAATAGTTACAAATATTTCATTAATACACATGAACATGCCAGCCTATAGAATAAGTGCATACCCTAACATTTTTGTGGGTGCGGAAGTTAAGTTTGGACATGGAAGGAGGGCACTTAGGGATCAGGCCCTATAACAGGAGCAACCCACAATATTGGGAAGGTTCATCTTGTTTTATTGTTTGTTCTTCCTTGTTTTAAGTAAACTCTAAGTTAGCTTCTATGGTCTTTCTATAGCGTTTAGCTCTAGCTTCTTCATCTCTCACTCAAGACTTGAGGAACCTGGACCAGCAAACCCTCTTGGCATGCCAGAGGCAAGGCTAATCCTTTTGTTTCTTATCACCAGGTTATCAAGGAAGGGTGTGAGTAAATTAATTGAGAAACTTTTATAGTATATAATACCACACGAACTGCTAGAACATTATTGCTTTTGTAATCAGTTGAGTATTTGTTATTTGATTACTATTCCATTACTGTTCTATTTATCTCAATAAAAGGCTTTAAAGCTGCATTTTCTCAGTGAGAGGTTTCCTTGTCATACATCCCAAAGACTGCCTGATTTTGGGACAAGAACCGTATCATCATCTGATCAGATTAACTGGCCAGCCTATAACCCATATTATCTAACAATATTATTAACCTCCCATAAAATCAGGAAACAAGCAGTAGGATTAGGATGTCTTCTGCTCGTGCTCTTAGCCCTTACAGGTGGATTAAAACCAAACTCTGTGTACATGCAAAGAAATCAGGACCTGGGAAAACTCATACTCCATCATCCAATTGGATGGGAAGAGCTGGCCCACCTGACTCCCAGCTGTTGCAACGGACAACCAGCTAGCAGTTTAGCCAGAGGCCAGAATTATGCCCCAAAGGGTAAGAAACTGTGGGAATGGCACTGACCTGATTTTCTTCTTGCTCCCCATAGTTCCTCGAGGACCTTTTTCCTTGACTGCTGCAGACACAGGGGGATTCTTTCACCACAGAGACACTCTTCCCTTTGACAGAAGCTGCCTTGTTCAGCTGGGGGATAAAACATCAGATCTTTTAGCACCAATTGCCACGTGATTTAATATCTACAAGCATATTATACACTTGTCTCTGGTATTTACCACATGTGATCTATTATAAGCCCATGGAATACATCAGTGGGTTCACAATTTATCATGCACCATGCAATTGCCTCACCTGCACTCTACCCATTTACCCACCTCCCCTTCACAGCGAAGCCAAAATCCCCAAAGTGATCCCCTAGCACTCACTGATTTCAATGGGATTTAGGTGCCTGAATCCCTTTGAGGATCTCAGCCTACGCCTAACATCCCAAGGTGCTGGGCAGCTTCGAACAGCCACCATTTTCTTTTTCTAAATCAATTCATCACAGAAATGTTCCCTTCTTTTCTCCAGTTGTGGAATTCCTCACCCACCCTCCTGCCCAAATTACACCCGCCCTAGTCCCTGGATGGGTGAGATTCAGTTCTGCATCTGAGATACATTCAAGGTCTAATCTCATGCTGAGTGCCAAGGGGCTGAAGAGTCACGTACAACCCCCAAGATGGATGAGCCATACAGAATAGCTAGCCCTATTATTCCAGTTGCTCTGACAGCTCTCTGTGGGGCCGGAGAGCATCTCTAGTTGCCAGGATAGCTTGCCGTAGCTCTTTAAGCTGGTCTTATCCTAGCAACAGGATTGTTGAGGAACCACTGAACAGATGGTACACAAGCTCCCCTGTCGTAGGCCTTCTGTCTCTTGTAAAAAGCAAGGAGCAAAAGAATCCCTGAGGTACAAAGCCATGTCTGAAAGACCATGAGGTGTCTCCCCCACCCCCAGCCACAGCTGGCTCCAAGATTCATAGTAAAGGATGTCTCCTCCTGGGACTAGCATGGCCTTGTCTGCCGAGTGCTGTGGAAGAGACAAGGGGGTGGAAGGCAGACAAAGGCAGCAGCAGCCTGGAAACCACCTTAGGAAGCAGGGGAAGAATTGTGAGTGGGGTTGGAAGAGGGGATGAAGTGAGCAGAACCTTTGTTCTCTGTAACCTGATCTCTAGGGACACCAACACCTGGCCATTCTCTGCACATCTGCCCTCAGAGCACAAGGTGCCAGGGGCCAGCGGGAAGGCCCAGACATGGGAGTGGGTGGAGAAGGTGGCTTGAATCCGGGGCTGAGATCACAGCCTTTTCCAGTTGTTTGCGTACATTCTCTCTTTCAATGAGTATAAGCAGTTTTCGTGCTTGTCATTAAAAAACAGCAGTAGCTGGAGTCAGGCAGAGGGCATGCAGGCCCTCCTCCAGCTTCCTCCTTCCTCCAAACTCCCCTGTGCACCTCAACCCTGCCCTGCAGCACCCCCTGCTGGGCCAGTCCTGGCCTCCTCCAGTCCGAGCTCTGCCAATGCATGGCACTCCTGACCTGGGATCCCAGCTAGTTTGTGAAGGAGGCAGAAACTGAAGCGAGTGCTGTTCTAAACGCAGATCTCTTGTGCAAACACTTTATTCTGATCAATGCTAAAGCAGCACTGCAGGGCTCCAGAGGAGCAGACACCAACCACTGCCAGCTAGAGAGTGGGTTGGTGTGGTGCTGGGATTTCCAGGAGTGAGGGAGATACAACAGAGGACTGGAAAGGGAGGATCCTTTGGAAAGTAGGCCCTGCCATTGGATGGGGCCCTGCATTAGGGGGGAATAGGTGAACAGCAGGCGATGTGGCACAAAGCTGATTGCTGCCAATACAGGGCCCAGGGAGAAGATGCACTCTAGGTCCAATACTTCCCCTTTCAGCCCCCTCCGCGCTCCCCCACCAGTCACATTATGCAATGACCTGAAAGTGGGGGGGCAGGGGGGAGCGTGCAGGGGCAGGACAGTGCCGGGGAGCTGTGACTCATTGGAATGGCATGACACACACAAACACTGTGTGTTGACTGCGTGGAGAGGAAAGTCTGATGCTTTGGCAGCGAGGGAGTTCAAATGTCAATGGATCTGGAGCGCGAGCATGGAGTAGAAGAATCCCCTAACAGAAAGCTAGAGCCTGCGGCCATTGTACATTCTTCTCTGTCCCAAAACAGGTTACACAGCGTGTGGGATGATGCTGTAAGTGACGAGATGTCAAGACTGGCTTTGGGCAGTCTCTGCTAACACCCAGACCCAGATTTGCCAACCCCCCAGTGTTCAATAAATAAATAAATAAATAAATAAAAATCAACATTTGCTTAAAAATCATGAGATTAAAAAAAAAGTTTGGGGTTCTTTTTAGTTGCCTTTTGGTGGTGGAGTGTTTAGTGTTTTGAGCTCTTCCTCACAGCTGTGAGGGCTAGACACTTACCTGATTTTTAAAATGAAAGCTGACAGATTGTCAGGCAATACCCTGACTCCAACAGCCAGGGCATGAGGAAAAACCCCCAAAATCACAAGACACATGATAAAAATGGTGAGCTTTTGAGCGTGGCAACACTGCAGTCCAGTTCCTACTCCTCTAACTCCCATTATCACCCTCCTCCCAAAAGTGGTAAAAGCCCATGCTGTGAGGTGCACTTTGCTAGGTTATTTTCTAGACTGCACCCTGATCTGTTTGGGGCAGCTAATTCTGACAGGGCCCAGAAGGAGCACAATGTAGGATGCGCTCGCCTCCTTCAGCAAAGCAACTACTCTCCATACATTACTAAAGAAATCAGAGACAGGCCTGAATCAACACCCCTGAACTCTGGGGAAGTTCAGACCCAGGTCTGAACTTTGCAGCTTGGATCCACATCTAAGAGAAACCCAACTTCCAGATTCCAGCACCATCAAGCACTTCTGAAGCTCTAGGAATCCAAGTGGCACCAGGAGTTTAAGGAGACCCAAGGCTGGGTTAGAACTGCACCAAGTGCCATTCAGGCTAGTCCTCTCCATACCCTCGGCTGTGACTTACCCAGAAAACATGTATTTATGAATGATAAGGAGCGTCTGTGTGTGAATGTGTTGGGCTGATGCACAGATGGAACTGCTATAAGGTCAGAAGAGAAAGAGGTGAGACTTACCTCTATTTCTGACCCATCAGTTTTCTCCCTTCTCCTTGTCCTTGCTCCTCTTCTAAACCCAAATATCTGACTCACAGCTGGATTTCACTAGCAAGCAAACCCCATCCCTGGCTTAAGGGACAGTTCACAAATTCCCATTGTTTTTAAGCAGTGTAAAAATGCTTTTTCTGTTTGGTTGGCTTTTCCTCCCTTAGCCTGGGAAAGAAGTCACTCCTTGTCCCTTCCAGCCAGAGCTTTCCCTCTGGGTGGGGACAGACATCTCACACAAAAATGCCTGTTAGGTTTTTAACCTAAAATTAAAACAGGTTTTTAGATTAACAAAGGCTGGATTTCCTCCCACTTTGCTGAGCCACGCCCTCCCCACAACTGTCAGGCTATAATCATTCAGTTAACAGAACCACAGACTTGCTAGACCAGTCAGTCCCTAACCCTGCCAGAGCAGGCTCGCTCGTTTGGGCTTTCCCCACTCTAGTTTTAAATGTCGTTAGCTATGGGACTTCCACCATTTCCCCTCCGAGACTGTTTCATAGTCAAACAGCTCTCACCATCAGGAAGCATTTCCTGATATTCAACCTCCACTTTTTCTTTCTTAATTTCATCCCATAGCTCCTAGTCATTCCCCCTTGTTCTACAGGAACCAATTCTTTCAGCCCTTGGTGCTTACACTCTTCACATGCTTATAGATTTAGGTCTCTTCCACCCACAGGCAGTTTTCTTTTACCCACTTTATTACAGAAACTTGGCCTCGTATCCACATTTAAGGGCTAGTCAGCTGATCCAGAGAATCAATCCAGTCAGCACTCAGCCTTCTATGCAACAATGGCCTCAGAAGGATGTTAACAAACTTTAACAAACCGTAGGAGAATTCCTAAGAGATATTTGAGGTTTATCTGTAGGATAAACAAAAATGTGTAAGCAAATCTGGTCCCCAAACTCCATGCTATTCCTAGTCACTCATGAGAGTGGTGCATGATGGGGCTCTCTCACTTCGTGACCAGTTTGTCTGACACGTCCTTTCTGGGCAACCTCTGCTTTCCCCTCTTCAATTCCAAACAACTCTTCATCCTCATTTAGAGAGTTGCTTTCCTGCTCCCAGTGACTTATATCCACTGAATTATAATTCTTGTGCTAGGAGCTTTCCGGAAAGGTGCATTACTACAAAGAAACTTAAATCTGTTTTTTTATAGTGAATTCTTCCAGAGACAAAAGATGAAGACTAGATGTTGTCTTAAAAAACACCCCCTAGTTCCACCACAAATTGCTGAGCTAGATGGAAGAATCACTGTGAATCTATGGCCTGTGTTCTGCTGGAGGTCAGATTAGGTGATCATAACGCTCCCTTCTCGTTTTAAAATCTGTGAACCTGTGGCTGCTTGACTAAGAGATTCATGGGAAAGAATCAGTTTCCCCAGGGAATCTCTAATTAGACACAGGGAGCGTATGTGTGATGCAGCTGCACAGGGATGCTCAAATCAGAGGGATGCCTGTGGGAGCGTGATGCACATTTCCAAGGGAAGCTTGGCTAAGGTGTATGTGGGTTGCATTTCCCCAAGAAAGATTGTTTCAGATGCAGATATGGCTGCGATGCATTTCCCCAGGGATACTTTGTGCAGGGGTGTCTGTGGTTCTGTGATGCATTGCTCCAGGGAACATTAGATGAAGGCAGGTTGGGGTGGGATATATTTCCCCAGCAATGTTCCTGGTTTTTTCCTCACCTCATTTCCCTGCTGCAGTGATGAAGGCACTAGGATCTTGAGTGGCAGACATTGGAGTTTAAACCATCAGTATTGAAACTTACAATCTTAGACCCTATAACTCTCTCCTGCCTCTTTGCTTCCTGCCCTCCAACCCTTTACTTTAACTACTAGATACCAGGTCCTGCTTTACTCTCATTGAGTCTAGTAGCTAAAACAGGAGCCAGACTGACAGATTTTGAGGAGTCCCTGTCACTCCAGAACCCCATGGTGCTGAATGTTCTTAAACCCCACAGAAACTAAAGGGCACTGAAAATATCAGAGTGTCTAGAGCTTGGATGCATTCCCAAGAGAATATGAGAGGAGAGTGTGGTTCAGTCCAGTTCGCCTACGGACATCCTCTCCCCCCTTAGCCTGTGCCCTGCCATAAACAGGATCTTCGTCCAGCACTGATCTTTTCAGGGAAGGGGGCTTTAAAGGAAGGAGCATGGTTGGGGGTCTCTAGATTTGCCCTAAAACAACAAGGACCCCACCAATAAATAGGGTATGTCTAAGCATTTGCTGGAAGGAACCTAAGGGCATCGCAGACACATTCTGATAGTTTCCATTGCCAACGGAAAGGCAGCAGGGCTGGCCTTTGGCACAAGCAATAAAAGCAACAACTTGCTGTCCCATGCTGACTCAGCAAATCATGGTCCAGTCTCTCCCACTGGAAGAAGAGAGGCAGCTCCACTCTTGTTTCTTCTCCATGGGGCACGGTAGCTCGGAGTCCTGAAGAATCAAAATATGGCACCAGTGAGAAGTGCCACCAGTGGTATAACCCGCTGGCACTGGCTGGCTGCCTTTAGCTCCAGCTCTAAGGTTTGTGCTGTCCCAGGCACGGTGAGACAACAGTCCAGGCCTCATAGCCTGAGGCATACTACTGACACTGAACGTTCTGCTTGCCTAGGGGAGCGCTTGTTTTGGCTGTACAGACATGGCAACCCAGAAGGCCGACTGCACTTCTCACTGCTCCAGCTCATCAAGGCTCTAAGGAAATAACTGTGGATCTGTAAAAGCTCAGCCAGGAGCCAACCTGGGTCCAAGGGAGGGAGGCTGAAGAAACTGTGACTGCATCTAACACCTATGCAGGAAGGAAGGTTCAAGAGAATAAACGTCCTTTTTGCCATTCATCGTGGATTGAGTGGGTAAAGGAAGAGCAGAGGTGAAAGTAAGCCAGTCCAGTCCGGTGTATCGGCAAGAGCCGGTACACAGCCGACCGTACCAGCATGGGGCAGCTTCCCCTGCTGGCAATTTAAAAGGGCCCGGAGCTCCTGACAGTGGCCGGAGCCCCTGGCCATTTAAATCACTGCCAGAGCCCCTAGGCTCCTGGCTGCCCCTGCCGTGACCGCTACCATGGGGCTCTGGCGGTGATTTAAAGGGTCCTGGGGATTTAAAGGCCCCGCCCCTTCCAATTGAGCACCCCCCTCCCCACACACACACACCTTGCTCAGGATCCCGGCCCTGCGTACCAGTAAGTCCCTTAATTTACTTTCACCCCGGAGGAGGAGGGAAGGCAGGCAGCTGTCTCCACCGTATGCAAACAATATGAAGTAGTGCCTAAAAGGCCTAAAAGCTGGTGCTCTGGCACACGCTGGGTGTCCCGTCCATGATTGCAGTACATTCTCCTTAGGGGTAGCAAAAAGCTCACAGTAACAACTGACACAAAGGGTCAGGTTTGCCCCTGCAATAACAACTCCACTGAGTTACGGTTGCCAAGCCTCCAGGATTGTCCTGGAGTCTCCAGGAATTAAAGATTAATCTTTAAAGATTGCTTCCTGGGATGAATCCTTCACGTATACATCCAACCAAAATTGGCAACCCTACCCTGACTTCAATGGAGTAATTACACTGTGGACAAAGCTGACCCTTTGAAAAAGCTTCAATTGCAAAGCCCTTCTGTGTTTAGCAAAATTCTTCTCTGCCAACATTGGCTTAGATGGGGCCCTTCCCCCTCCCGCTGTATGTCAGAGAGGAGCCAGGGTTTGATCGATTGCAATTCTCCTCTTCTGTGCCATGGTCAAAACACAAAGGTCAAGGCCCCAGGAAATTGCAAACAACTTTTGCCCGCCAGCCCCGGAAGAATTGGTGCATTTGGGAAGAGAGGGTGATCTTTTTACAATCCCTAACTACTGAGAGTGTGTTATGGAAAGAAATGGGTTTTTTAAGTTGGCAGGGAACATGTGGTTTCCTGGTGCTGCTGGGGAGAGCAGGAGTAGCTCCACCCAAACAGAAAGGAAATGCTGCAGCAAAAAGCTGGAGAGACTTCAAGCCAGAGGGCTGCTATCACATTACAAACCCCACCCAAGCTGCCCCTTCCCATGCTCACCCTCTCCCCAAAAGCCCATGTACCCCCTTCCAGACCCGAGCCTTTTCTTCTCCACATGGGGCTTCAGAGAACATGCACAGAGCTGCCAAGCTTCACTCATTTGCAGGGAGGGACTTCTCCCTTTGTGTGTTGATTTTAAGACTATTTTTACAGTATAACAGAAACTCACAATTTGCAGTAATGCCTGGGAGGCCCATACAGGCTCAGGGAGCGAAGCAAAGCCAGCCATGTTCTGTTTTGTACTGAATGGTGTTTAGTGTTAGTATTTTTATGCAAAATACTTCAGAGTGCTCTCTTTTGTAAAAACATTAAAGGGGAAACTATGCTTTAGGGACTGAACGTAGGGCTGTGAGTCAGGAGACCTTAAATTCTATTTCTGACTCTTCCATGTGCTTGGTATGTGTGTGACTTTAGTCAAATCACTTTACCAATCTGTGCCTTGGTCTCCCTGACTGCAAAACAAGAATATTTTCTAGAACTGGTTTAAAAAAAAAAATCAGAATTTCCATCACCCAAGAAATGCCAATATTTCAAAATTTTGTTTTTAAATCTCAAATTGGGACAAAAAGCCAAAATATTAAAATTTTTCCTGGAACATGAAGTTCCAAAAAATTCAATTTGGAAACAATGAAACATTTCAATCAAAACAAAACTTTTTCACTTAACAGAACTGAAAGCTTTCATTTTGGCTTAGTTAGACAAACCGGCATCCTCATGAGGTGTCTCATGGGTGCTGCAGTTCGAGTGGCTCATGCCATCCCTCTCCTCATGCCTCTCTCTCCGTCTCCTCTCTGGGTGGACTCTCCAGCAGAACTACATCTCCCATGATGCACTGCGGTCACATAACGCTCATGATGCTGGGCATCACAAAATGGGGAAGAGATGGCCAGCCCCATCTGTGGAGATAGAGGTGGTTAGGGACTATTTAGAAAAGCTGGACGTGCACAAGTCCATGGGGCCGGACGAGTTGCATCCGAGAGTGCTGAAGGAACTGGCGGCTGTGATTGCAGAGCCATTGGCCATTATCTTTGAAAACTCGTGGCGAACCGGGGAAGTCCCGGATGACTGGAAAAAGGCTAATGTAGTGCCAATCTTTAAAAAAGGGAAGAAGGAGGATCCTGGGAACTACAGGCCAGTCAGCCTCACTTCAGTCCCTGGAAAAATCATGGAGCAGGTCCTCAAAGAATCAATCCTGAAGCACTTGCATGAGAGGAAAGTGATCAGGAACAGCCAGCATGGATTCACCAAGGGAAGGTCATGCCTGACTAATCTAATCGCCTTCTATGATGAGATTACTGGTTCTGTGGATGAAGGGAAAGCAATGGATGTATTGTTTCTTGACTTTAGCAAAGCTTTTGACACAGTCTCCCACAGTATTCTTGTCAGCAAGTTGAGGAAGTATGGGCTGGATGAATGCACTACAAGGTGGGTAGAAAGCTGGCTAGATTGTCGGGCTCAACGGGTAGTGATCAATGGCTCCATGTCTAGTTGGCAGCCGGTATCAAGTGGAGTGCCCCAAGGGTCGGTCCTGGGGCCGGTTTTGTTCAATATCTTCATAAATGATCTGGAGGATGGTGTGGATTGCACTCTCAGCAAATTTGCGGATGATACTAAACTGGGAGGAGTGGTAGATACACTGGAGGGGAGGGATAGGATACAGAAGGACCTAGACAAATTGGAGGATTGGGCCAAAAGAAATCTGATGAGGTTCAATAAGGATAAGTGCAGGGTCCTGCAATTAGGACGGAAGAACCCAATGCACAGCTACAGACTAGGGACCGAATGGCTAGGCAGCAGTTCTGCAGAAAAGACCTAGGGGTGACAGTGGACGAGAAGCTGGATATGAGTCAGCAGTGTGCCCTTGTTGCCAAGAAGGCCAATGGCATTTTGGGATGTATAAGTAGGGGCATAGCGAGCAGATCGAGGGACGTGATCGTTCCCCTCTATTCGACATTGGTGAGGCCTCATCTGGAGTACTGTGTCCAGTTTTGGGCCCCACACTTCAAGAAGGATGTGGATAATTTGGAGAGAGTCCAGCGAAGGGCAACAAAAATGATTAGGGGTCTGGAACATATGAGTTATGAGGAGAGGCTGAGGGAGCTGGGATTGTTTAGCCTGCAGAAGAGAAGAATGAGGGGGGATTTGATAGCTGTTTTCAACTACCTGAAAGGGGGTTCCAAAGAGGATGGCTCTAGACTGTTCTCAATGGTATCAGATGACAGAACGAGGAGTAATGGTCTCAAGTTACAGTGGGGGAGGTTTAGATTGGATATTAGGAAAAACTTTTTCACTATGAGGGTGGTGAAACACTGGAATGCGTTACCTAGGGAGGTGGTAGAATCTCCTTCCTTAGAGGTTTTTAAGGTCAGGCTTGACAAAGCCCTGGCTGGGATGATTTAACTGGGAATTGGTCCTGCTTCGAGCAGGGGGTTGGACTAGATGACCTTCTGGGGTCCCTTCCAACCCTTATATTCTATGATTCTATGATTCTATGATTCTATGCACTTAGGCTGTTCAAACCAGAGAGGGCATGGCAGTGTGTCATGGAAGATGTAGTCCTGCCAGGGATCACAGCCCATTAAGAAGAATAGGGGCACATAGGATGCAAACTACAACCCCCATGGGCACTACAGCCGATCAGGTAGACACAGATTAGATGTCAAAATGAAACATTCTGATTAGTTTGAGCAAATGTAATTGTTATGATTCAAGTCAACTTGACTCAAAACAAACTATTTCATTTAGATTTTATCCATGGAAAAATCAAAAAGTCTCAGCAAACTCTAAATATTCCTGTGGAAAAAAATCATTTTTGTGGAAAATGCTTTTCTCATTAAAAAAACAGACAAAATTCCCGACTGGCTCGAATACTTTCCCACTTTTGTAAAGGCCTTTGAAATCATCACCTAAAAGCACTACATGAGCTCTGCTCTTGGATCTTTGTGGAAAATCATGGCTGGGGAGAGGCCACTGCATTTTCAGTGTATATTATTGAGTTTCCAGAATAACACAGTGATATGCAGCTGAGTGATGCAGTGAGGCTGGGCTGTCTCTCCACTCTTAAGGTTTCTCACCTTCACCATTTCATCCAAATGCATCACAGTTCTCCCACTTCTATTCTTCTTCAATAACAGAGGGAGAAATTAAGTCTTAAATATGAAAGTAACACATTTCAGGATACAGGGTGTATGGCAGATATTACACACTATGAAGTAGCAAGATATTGTGGTGAAGGGTTCTGCTATGTTTCAGTGCAAATTAGGAAGATATGACCGACAGAATTCAAATCCATTTCTCAAAAACTCAAGGGGGTGTTCAGATCTGGACCATTTCTTTAAGACACATTACACTACTACGCTGATTGGTGCTACAGGGAAAAGTCAAATAGAAGTTTTCCAGCAGGCAAAAGTTCCTCCCACTAGAAATAAGAGACAGTCCCTTGCAATCTAATTCTAAATATGATACACTAAAGGAGGGGAGATCATCAAAACAGTAGTGCGGGATGATACAGCAATAATTACATGGTCATTCAACAAAGTCTTGTAAACAGCATGATGGAGCAAATGTCTGTATGTATATAATAAAAGCCTCTGACAGCTCTGTTGCAGGCGTTGTAGCAGGATGGGTGCTGAGAGATCTGAAAGAGAGGGGACTGTGGTCTCATGGAGCATCTTAGGATGTGTGTTCCACTGAAAGAAAGCTCACCCAGGGGGATTCCCACAAGGCCAGCCTTGGAAGCAGACAAACCAGGCACGGAAATAAACACTCAATTTAAAAAGGCCTCCCTTATTCAGGTTAACATAGCTGACAGCTGTGCTGAAATGGAGGGGCAGTCAAGAGGCACAGCCTGGGGGACAGCCCAGTTCTCAGGTACAAGGGACCTACACCACTATCAAAGAGTGGTCTGTTTAGATGTCATCTGCAAGCTGTTCTCTGCACAGGGAACCCTGCTCTTCTCCCCCCACCACTCCCCCCAAAATAAATTCCACCACCCCCACATAGCCTAGCTGGCCCAGAGGAGAAACTAGAAAGGCGCAGGCTGAAGAATCAGAGTTTGGGTGCTATTCATTCCCACCAGCACATGGCCTAGGCTGACATTCCCTGTCAAAAGCACATGACAGCAGCTTGTTGAGATTAGTGTGGGGCATTTTCTATAAAACAGATGAGCTTTGTCTCTGTTTAATATTCTGCTGCCTTTAGAGCCACTATCGCCCCCTCTCAGGGACTGGTTCCAATTAGTGTCATTTCAGCTCAGAGCTGGTTTAGCCTGAGGATTAGAATCCCCCCAGCCCCCTCCCCAAATCCCCTCTGACTCAAAAGCTTCCTGGGATCGAGGAAGCAACAGAATTCCTTCCCCTCCTAAATTGGACTCCAGCTTCACTCTCCCCCACCTCTGAATTATACATGTCGGGGCCAGGGAAGTAGTGGGTGCGAATGTGACAGAATGACGCTGGCTATCTACCTGAGAACCAGGGGAATGGATCTCCCTTTACAGAGACTCCCAACTTAGAGGAACAAACCCCATTAGAAGCCACACTGAATGGAAGCTGCTGTCAGGAAATGCGTGGCCGACCGGTTCACTTACCTTGCCCCAGGAAGAGACAGAAGGCCAGCTGGCACCAGCAGAAACGGGAGATGTAGTTCTGATGGGCTGATCCATGCTTCAGTGCCTCTAGCTGCAGTGCTATCATGCATGCTTATCATGTCATCCTTTGTCACTCAGGGGTTCTCTGAACAGCCTGTTAGCACAGTGACTCAGAATGGACTTCTGCAGGTTTAATGCACGGTGGCCATGCCCATAACGTAAGACAAAGGTACAGCAAGCCCCAACGATGTAGTAAATCATTCCTAATTTATCCACTTGGAGCCAAAATCTGCCCTCAGATAAATTGGTCAAAGGGAGCTACAAGCACAGGCCCCAGGAGCAGACAGTGAGTGGGACAGGAGATTTGTGTTTTTATTCCCAGATGGTTTGTTTAATCTTGAGCAAACAATCGGTCTTAGTTTCCCCATTGTCTTTAAAATGAACACCTACAATACCACGGTGCTAATTCACTGTTTCTGAGTCCTTAGGAGCATCACAGAAAGAGATGCTATAAAAGTCTGATTGCTGAGGACGCAATGCAGCTATGCAAGTGCAGAGACAGCTTCGACAATGAATATTTTGCTCTCGTTTCTTTTCAAAACCGAGGGGCAGCTTTGGTGACCAAACTACATCGGAAAGCCAGGTTCAGGAGCAGCCTCATGTGTTTTTCTATGGACTGCAGCCCAGCAGGAACGAGTTTGGGCTCCCGAGGGAAGGGAAAACAAGCAGTATCGGCATAAGTGCCTGATACAGGCAGGTGTAGTAGAAGAAGATGTGAGCAACAATGTCTGCTATAACCCTCAGGGAGATAGAGGGGAGCTTTTATGAGTGGCAGCTTTGGAGGAATGGGAAAGGAAGTGTTTTACATCTCAAAATGCTGCCTGAGTCTTCCACGCCCCACCTCCAGTTATCAACTGCTCAGAGATTAGTTGGGACAGTCTTTTTTTTAAAACGTGAATTTAGTACTGATGAAAAGCTGCTGGATCACCAGACAAACTCACTGGTTATCCAGAGAACAGCTCCAGGAATGACAAGAGCCAGCTTCCCAAAATATACCTTGAGGAATCACCTTTAAGTATGAATGGGTAAGATCAGTTCTCAGCTTTGGTGCTGAAACTGTCAACTAAAGCATGGTCTGTCATGGGAACCCCCATCTACTCAAAATAGATTGCGATGACCACCGCCTCATTTCACAGAGGCTGTTTAACAGACAGCAGATGCTAACAGTCACTTTGGATTTAGTCTGGATTCAAAACAGTGGCCTCCAGCTTGAAGGGCTCCCTTTTCCATTACCAATCCCCTGAACTATCCAGGCCTCTATCCTCTGGCACGTTTAGCATTAGAAAGAATTAAAGGCAACCAAAGAAGTGACGTTTAGTTCACCTTTAAAAGCAGCTGGGCCTTGTGGACTTCGCTTAATTTCATCCTTCAAACCTTCTCCGCCCTTTTAAAGACAAACGAAGATTTAGGACGAGCGCAAGGGAACGTACTAGCATTAAGATCAGTTAAATGGCGAACTGTTTCAGACGGGATTAAAAGAAAGAGATGAATCCCCCATCATCGGAGACTAAAATCTGGCTTGAGCAAAACACTACAGCATAGGAAATAGTCCTCCATTGGTTCATGGGACAGATATGACACCACCTCTAATTTCATAATTTTAGTTCATATGCAGACAGTTATGTTAAGGACAGCTGCCCTGCTGGTTTTCCAGGTGCTCTTATAAATGACCTTGAGGACATTTCCAGATGGCATGACCTTAGCCGATTACAGTTCAACGCTTTGCCTTTGTGAAAAGCACTTCCTCAGTCCCACCACTCCAGATTCCATAGGAAGACCATTTAGGAGACAAAATACACGCACAGCAAGGGCAGTTGCTATTTTAAGAATGTACTTTATACAAAATAACCAATTCATATGGAAATAAAATCTACAGACCTCCAAGGATCAAGCTTTTAAAAAAGTTCTTAAAAAAATTACCCATCACACAGTATTAAACTAACTATTGAGGTAACTGTCGCTCTCGGAGAAAGAATCAGCAGACCAAGACAAAATATACACAATATAAAAATAAATAGCATTCCCCCTTCCAGTATCGACCAGGAAAGTTCACACAGCTTCGCAGCAGCAGGAGAGAGAAAAGAGTCCCTGACACTGTGCTCCATGGGCGGGGCGAGGCAGGGAGGACTGAGACCTGGGCTTTCCAGGAGCAGTGGAGAAGGCATTAGAGTGAGGTACCTGAGCCCCAGCTGGGGAGGAGGGACGCACATGGGAAGTTAGGGGAGGAATTTATTAGGCGCCATTCTCAAATTGGATGCTTTTAGGACATTAAACACAACTTTCCAGTACGTGCCTGCTGAGCTGTGTAGTAGCTCCCATGTGAGTCTACCCATGGTGTAAACTTGGTGTATTGCAGCACGGGCAGAGAGTCCTGTAATCCAGCCACATGCTGCAGTGCAGAGCCCTGTGTGAGTCAGATCCCCAGAGTATGTAGCTTTTGTATACGGTTTATTTTCAAAGCTTGGTGTGGGAGGTCTCTGCTGCAGCAGCAACTTGCAGTCCTGTTGCCCAGGAGCACTTACAGTTGTTTTGACAAAGGCCAAGGTCCTGTGCCCAAGGCCACTAGACCCCCACCCTCCTCCCAACAAATAGCAGCCTTACCTAGAAAGAGAAAGGCCCCATCCTTCTCCAAACAGACAAATTATATTCTTTACAAACTTACAATAATACAATCCCCAGCATGACCCAGCAACCCAGCTTAGAAAAATGGAGACTGGCAATGGATTTCCCCAACTACACAGTCAACGTAAAGTCAAATTGTACCAGGGAGGTCTCAGCTCCCAGGCATGCAAACACATTGTATGCTCCTAACTGCATCGAGAAGAGGAGCAGTGCAGAGCAGTGTGTGTCAGCACCAGCCAGGGGTCACACTTCTACACACCCATTTGAAACTAGCCTGTAGGAAAGTTACTGACTGGTCCCTCTCCCCTCTGAAGATGCATGTAGACAGAGAGCATGCAAGGGTAACTGAAATGCATCAGATACAAGATACAACCTTCTGACTGAAAAAAGCAACAGTAGCTTTGGGGAAGGCTCTTCAGTTCCAGATGGCAGCTAACTCGCCTCATTTACATTAAATTCAACAAAGGGATAGCCTTTAGAAGGTCCCTGCTTTCCTGCCATAGGGATCCAGGCATAATTTGTACTGCAGTAATGGCCCCACACCCGGCCGCATCCCTTCTAATGATGGACCCAGCTCTCTCGTTCCCTTCACAGACCTGGTCTCTCTCTCTCTTCCCTTGACTTCTGTGACTGGCCCCATCACTGATTTGTGCCCATTCCATCTGCATTTTCAAAAGAAGGAAGAACTTCATCAATGGAGATGAGGATGACTGGAATGTGATGAGACAAATCCAACCCACTATGCTGTAAGCAGTGTTGTTTACAACATCCCACCACTTCTTTAATACTGCCAGTGAGCATGGTAGTGACAGGAAGGGGGACTGCCCCAAGGGATGTAGCATCATGCAGCTCATTAAACCCAACACAGGCACTGAAAACACACTTGGATCCTGATTCCCAGTTCCACCAAACACACACTGCCCCGGCTTCCCACACACAGGGGACTGATTAGCCCAGCTCTCACCAGGACATTTCTTATTCAAAGGCATTTGGAAAAGCAGAGGTTTTTTTCCCTGATTGGTGGGGTGGGGAATGGAGGGAACAAGAATGGTAGGTTCATTATGTGCCAGTTAAAAGTATTTTCCTTCCGCATGGGCGGCAGGGGTCCAGCAAAACTGGAATGTGCTTTACCCCATCTGTATATTAAACAGATACAGATGGGGAAAGGCTGGAAGGTCAGTGTTTGAGACGCCTTTTCGGTTACAATACGCACATGCTATTAAGCGCATCACATGACCTGCAGCTGCAACAACACTTTCGTGACCTGCCGTCTCAATCTCAGCTTTAGAGAGAGGGCGCAGTGCTCACACACCTGCTGTTCAACCATTAGTGCTGTGTGCACAAAGCAGAATAGGAAATGCACAGCAGCAGCCCTCCACACCAAAGGGCTGAAGTAGAAGTTTTTACAGGGTGGTTTTATTAAACTAGATCCAGCTGCACCGCTGCTATGCAACAGGAACCACTGGCATCCGTACAGGTGCCACTGTTCATTCTCTGAAGTACCCTTGGGATGATGGGAACTGCAGGTTTACCACTAACCATGACCTTGTTCTGCATCTTCTCCTCACCTAACCACGTCCTTTGCAAGCCCCAAAGTCAGCGTGTTGCTGCACAATGACCGACAGGCAGCACCCTAAAGATGTGTCTCCCCACTGCCACCTTGAAACTGGAAACAGGATGAGGTCATAAAGGATATGGACACAATCCTGGCTGGGCATAAAGACACGGCTAATGACCTACAGGTTATGAAGAGACTGAATAGCAGGAGGGAAAATACAACAGGTTATTGTCTAATTACTGCCTTTTTCATTTTAAATGGAGGAGGGCTGCAGTGTGAGGGAAGAAAAGCTGCAGGAAAGCCTGCATTCATCAGCAAAATGGGAGACACCCCCTCCATAGTTAAGGCCGTGACTAGTTTTCTGCTAAACCATTAATTGTGATATCTCGCCAAGCCTCCAAGAAACTAGCTTTGAAAAAATTATACCAATCCACTTGAGATTTCTCACACATGGTGCTCCTATGCCAGAGATATGTTTCAGAAAATCTGGGGAGTCATACAGCAAGGTGTTAATCAGGTGCGACCACTTGAGACCAAACCCCCCTCTGCCCCCCCCCCAAAAAAAACAAAACCAAAAACCAGCAGTTTGCTTTTCCAAAAATGGTTCCTCACACTTTCTGGAGTCATCAATCAAACAGCTCAGCTAGAAACTCCAAATTTGGTTTACTATATTGTCCTGATTAAGGACTGGTGCCTTGATTATTTTTGAGTGGTTTGGTGGGTTCATTTTGAAGTTACTTCTTACGTTTTTACTGGTCCTCCATGGAGTTCATAAACTCCACACGGCATTGGATTAAGCTTAATCACTGCACAGCCACAGGTTGCAGACTTCTTAAACTCAAGTTTACACGGGCAGTTCAACATCCCTGGAGCTCCATCACATATTACTCACAGAAAAATGAAACAAAACAAATGAAACAAAAAAGTCCAAGGGTCTGGGGTAGTTTATACAGCTGTGAGGATCAGTTTGAAATCTATGTCATGTGTGTTGGTGGTCACAGGATCTTTCAGCACAGTATCTATTCTAAATATTACATAGCCTGGTTTTTGCCCCACATTGGTAATTATAGCAAAACCTGTTCTACGCACCTGAACTAGTACAGCTGCAAAACGTTTTCACATATCACGGGTTTAATATGCTTTCTAAAGAGGGATTACTTATTGTTCATTTGTATTACGGTAGTGCTTAGGGGCCCAATCAGGAAGCACAGCAACCAACTGTACATCTGCTAAAAACCTTACTGATGTGTAGCAGTGATAAAATTCAAATGTTCAAGAGTCAGGAAATTTTAAAGTAAAGTTACAATTTCTCTCACCAATGCATGGAAAAAAAAATACCCTGTCAATATTCATAAGAGCTACTACCTATTCTCTTTAAAATCCTCCTTAATAATTTCTCTGCAATGATGCCTAAAATCACTCCTGCCTGGCATTGGCTAGGCAAGTGGTGAGCTGTAACTTCTGCTTTTCCACTAATCTCTATTCTTTTTATTGTTCCTTCATTCTCCCAGTCCACTCTGACTCTGTTTTTTCCCACCTGTTGTATCCTATTTATTATGTAGTGTATGAGCCCTCAGGGGCAGGGCTGTTTTCTTTGTGATTTGTTGTACAGTGCCTCATGGGCTGGGGTCCTGATCCCTGAGTGGGATTCCTAGGCAATACTGTAATAGAAATAACAATTTATGAACAAACTGTTTGAAAAGCTGGAGATTCAGAGTTAAGATTCCACAAACAATTCTGTCCCAGAACATCCTACTCCTGGTTACTGTAGCCAATCATGATTCCTGTCATATATTTCCAATATAAGCCATGTGCCCCAGAGTTGTAACTAGACATTTTAGCACCAGGGGCGAGAAAGCATATTTGCACCCCCTTCCTTTTTTTCCCCCGGCATTTCTCTGCCCCATTTTTCTGCCCCCGTGGCTTTGCGCCCTGGGCATCTGCCCTGCCCTGGTTATGGCCCTGATGTGCCCCATTACAGCAGCCCATAATCCAATAACATACTAACTACACACTACATAAAAGCCGTCACCTACAGACCTTCCTAGAATGGAGTTAGCTACTCTATCCTGTCTCTTGTT
This sequence comes from Caretta caretta, assembly GCF_965140235.1. Classification (NCBI taxonomy): domain Eukaryota; kingdom Metazoa; phylum Chordata; order Testudines; family Cheloniidae; genus Caretta; species Caretta caretta. The sequence goes on from NC_134206.1 coordinate 241,841,415, forward strand.
CATTGGATACAGATCACCCTTGTCCCTCCTCCCTCCCACATTTCCACTAGGTCAAGAGACGGCCATACTTTGATATCTCACGCGCTGTATATGGTGTTCAAAAACTCAGCATTATCTACCATTCCACAACCCTCTCTAGGGAGAGAGAACAAACCACACTATTCTCATCATATGCAACTCTGCCCTGTTTTGATGTGGGGCTGACATCGGATCATCCATTTACACTGAGATATCCACTCAAACCCCATTTCCAATACTAGTATTAACTGCAGACGCAAGTGCTTTATCTCATTCTCTACAATTTACAAGCCCTCCTATCCTACAAAGAGGAGTTTACAGGAAGTTGAAAAGTACTTTAAATATTTGGTATAGCTGCCACCTTACATCATATGCAGGGCCTGTGCTGTACTGGGGTAGGGGTTGTTTGTAGAATCTGAATTCAATTTCCAGCGTTTCAGATGTTTGGCCATAAAATTATATTTAGAGTTTCTTAGTTTTTAAATATTCTCTTTTGTTTTAGTTCTTTTATATCCATAATGAACCAAAGGTTTTTAAACAGGAATAATTACTGTATTTAAAACTTTCCCTGCTGGCCAGGTTTATCATCTGGGAATGTGGCCACACATGCACTTTTTATAAATACTTGACACTGTTTCAGTACTTCCATTCAGTGAATTGGACTAAGCCTCTCTCTCAGAGAGAAGAGATTGCCCAACTCCCATTCATTCTAGTGGTGAGCTGCATTTCCATTTCCTGTGTTCTAGCTCAGTGGTTCTCAACGGGGTCTACGAGCCATTTGCAGGGGGTCCATGAAGCAAGGCCAGCTTTAGACTGGCTGGGGCCCAGGGCAGAATGCTCAGAGCCCCAAGTGCTGGCACCCCATGGCAGAAGCCTCGAGCCCCTCCAATCACAGGGCTGAAGCCCATAGCCATGAGGCCCCCCACCCATGGGGTTAAAGCCTCAAGCCATGGTGCCCTGTGGGGCAGGAGCCCGGCACCCCTGGGGCAGAAGCCCTGAGCTCCGGTGCCCTGTGGTTGAAGCCCAGAACCACTCTTCCTCTCTCCCCCTGCAGGCTGTGGAGTTTTTATATCATGTTGGGGAGGAGTGGAGCTCAGAAAGAAAGTTGAGAACCCCTGTCCGTGCTTCACCACACTGCCAAGGATAGCTGCTCCCTGTCTGCTGAACAGAATAAAGACTAATTAAAACTGACACTTCACTAACGTGATGGTCTATGTAATTAGATATTCAAATATTTTATACTAATTTTCCTCTGAGTTGAATGAGGGCTTGGGCATAAGCCAAATAATCAGGGCACTGCCATAAGCAGGGGGCAGACAATTCACAGGTTGACTTCAACATGGAGTAAGAAGAATTGCATTTTAGAAACACGCTTGCCACTCAAAGCCTATTTGATTCTAGTGTGAATACCCCTGCAAGTGTGTGTGTCTGGGTAGCAGAGTACACTGATGCTTACACTCCTGTTAAGTTTGTGGGCCCAGAGTTAGGAAAACGCCTGGAACCCGACAAAACATTGCTAGAGGTAAATGGTATCATAGCAGCAGACCAGCCAGAGTTACTAGGAAGTGTGACAAACACTAAAACATTATTCTTTCCTCATCCGGACAGCTTCAAGAATTTTTGTTTTTAATCCAGCAAGTTTCTGAATCTCACGAAAGCTGTGGATAAAAGAAGTAAGAGTACAGACGCAGGTGCTGGGGCAGAGGTGCTTCATGCCGCTCTGCGGATGCACCCCAGTCCTATCCAGCAGCGTGCCTTATACCAACACCGGGCCCCTGCACAGTTCCACCAGTGCAGCAATACCTTCCCTTCTTGCCCAACAGACCTAGTCCTGCCTCCAAGACTCTCAGCTGTGCCTGCTTGGTGGCTTTACGATGTGGACAAAAATCTGCTTCTAACGGGCAAGGATAAGACCCACCAAACTCATTCAATTTGTAATCAAAGCAAGATTTAAACTTAAGTTCTAGCAGGAAAGACTAGTGCATTAACCCGAGGCATTCTTGCCCCACTCCACAACCTCCACTGTGCCCCTTAACCACTCTAGCTATAAGAAATAATTTCTGATTCACATTTATCTACTAATTTACAAAACGTCCAAAGCTGATGTCACAGGTTGACAACTTGTTTGCACTGCATCAGACAGACCCTCCCTAAAGCAGCTCCATTTCCTATTTCACCTGAAAGCTGGAGTTCTCAGAATTTAAGAGGGGCTCTATTTCTGCTTTGCTTTCATTGAAGATGACAATAGTCAAGTTACACTGAGAGAAAACCAGGGATATCTCTATTCCTGTCTCCTTTCTAAGGGGTATTATATGCTAGCACAATTACTTGTTCCAATAAAGACAACAACTCCATGATACCATTCCACATTTCTTACTCCAAACTGCATTGGCTTCACCTAAAGAAGACTAAGGTACAAATGAATAATTAGCCAATTGCTGTTACCCAGATAACTCATACCAGAAATGCCTAGAGGACAATGCTATGAGAGACTTTCAGTTCCTGGTCCTGGTTTCCTTGTTCCCCATGTAGGCAGGAGGTGGACGTGCACTCAACTACCGGGTAGAAGAGGAGAGTGCTATGCTTTGCTCCTGAGCAGTCCCTGTGATCAATTACAGGGTCGTGTCTTAGCTCTAGAGGACTGGAAGGAAATGGGGGGGGGGGGGGGGGGGAATAGAAAGTTGCAAGTTCCCATCATCTCCCCCATTGCCCTGCCCTGAAAGATTTGTGTGTGACATGATTGTAAACAGTTAAGGATCACCCCAGTGCTACGCCTACTACAAGCTGGGTCCCATCCCTCCCCCATTATGTACAATACATTCACCAACAACAGAAATTTATTAAAAAAGGCAACAGGTAAATTCTGTAAACTGGATCCAGCTCCAAACACACACGTTAATACTACAAGTAAATTCCATCGTCGTCCCTCTTCCACCCTGAAAAATATACCTGAGTTTAGCAGTTCATGACAGTTTCAATCTCCCCCTCCCAACCCAAACCCTGAATGAGATACACTCTTCAGTCATGACAAGCCACTAGTTTGAGATGCATCCTCTGCGCTGTTGAGATCAGCCATACGGTCGGTAGCCAGGGACCCAGGACTATCCCATGTTTAAACACACACAAGAGCCATCAAGGCACCATGTTCCACTGGACCCTGGAAGCTACATGCCGCTGGGGAGATGGAGAAGGTAGGAGGCCTATGTCCTCCTTCCCCCATGTCCAAATCACGTGTGGCTTTCATCTCCTTGGGGTTCTTCCTTCCTTGGACTAGCTCTGTAAGAGGAAGAACAAAAGTTGCACGGTTATTTGCTTAACCAAGGAGTATTATAAAGAAAATGCTCCGTCATTTACAGTACAACTACTTCAACACAAGTGACGGGACAGGTGTTGTCCCAGGTATAATCTACAGTCAGGGATTCAGCTACGAGCATCAGGAGAATCTTGTTTCCTTCCCACCAGAATTGTTCCATTTCCCTCCTTCCCCCAACCCACTTCCAAATATTTCACTTCTTTAATTAGTGAAGGAGAAAAGTTCTCATCTGAACTCTGCTCTTCGCTGGCTCTTACTTGATCCAGAGGCAATGCTGATGGTTTTTGTGGTGGCATCTCCTCCCGGGATGTGGTTGCTGTAGGCACCTTCGGGAAGGATGCTTGGGTCTGGTGTATTTGCATTCTGGAACCACATTGAATGAAAGGAGAGTTTTAGCACAAAACCAGCAAGAATAAATCTCATCTGCATGGTGTGTACAGATTATTTACATACAAATATGTATTTTAATTACACTCAATCTAGACCCGCCCCTCTCTCTGAATTCCCCCACACCAGGCCATGGCCCCACCCCTAAGCCAGGTTTTTTTTGTGCATTTGTCTTTGGGTGGGAGGCCAATTCTTAAAGCAGCACCATTTTCTATGCTGTAATGAAAAGTGGCATGTGAAATGGCAAGGAGGATTGGTTTCCTCTGTGGTAATTTAGGGTAGGGGGCTTCCCCCATTGCTCAGGAGACATGTAAAACTGGACAAAACAATAGACATGTTCTGACTAGTAAGATGAAGCATTGGTAAAGGGATGGAACAGATAGCTTGGTGGGTCTCTCTCATTTCTATTACTGTGCTCTTTAAAAGACTGCCATGAAATTCTCCCCAAGTTTTGTAGATGCCTGACCTATGACAGCAGAACTATTTTGTCAATTTGTTCTTCCTACCAGCACCTCGGATTCCAAATCTAGACCTTTTCCAAGAGCACCCAACACTCATCACATCCCCCAATTTTCCCCCCTTCCTGTGGAAAACAATCTTACCCCGGTGGTCTGTACATGTCCTGGGCCCCCCCCATGCCACCTCCGCTGCCTCTCTGCTCCATCAGTAGGGCCTGAAAGTGACCCATGTTCTCTTCCCGGCAGCGGTACAGGGGCCCCTCCTGAGTGAGGCCATTGGCTTGGCCAGTTGCTGGATGACGAGACAGGTGAGCGTTCACTGGTGATCCATAGGTCCTGGGCTGGAAATGACTGGCTGGATGCCGAGATGCATAAGGAGACCCTGTCTGCAGCATCACCCCATGGGGAGGGAAAGCTGATGGACCAAATCCGATCCCAGAACTCAGAGGCGGGGGGAGAGCCCCATACAGGAACTCCCCTGCTGCCACCGAGCTCTGCCTCTTGGTGGCTGCGTTATGGTTGTCCAAATCAAGAAACTCTTTGGGACTCTCTGGCCTCTCCTGGGATTCATCTGACTTCTCATCTTCAGGCCCTGGATCCTGCCCATCGCCTGGAGGAACCTCTTTGGCGCTTGCCATGTCCATTCGGTTTGGGGACGCCAGGGCAGAGCTGAATGCCTCGCAGCCCTGCAGACTACCCACGTTCCCCCTGTCTGAGAAAGAAGGCCTGGCCAGAGGTGGGTGGGCGGGCGGATGCCCACCAGGGTTGGCCTGGGGGTGGAGAGGCCTTTGCCAGTCTGAGTAGCCTTGTGGACAAGTGTAGTATGGAGGTCGCTGATAGTGGTGGTAGGAAGGTGGAGGCTGTGGCTGATAGGGGTATGGCACTCCCTGATGGGGGCGATACCGAGGAAAGACACTGGGATGGGTGTTACTATGCTGAAAGCCCCGAGTGGGGAAATGCTGTGGATGGGACACAGAGGGAGGCTTCCCTCCCATCATAGGGCTGAACCCCTGCAGTCCTGGATTGATATGGTAACGTGTAGCTGAATTTGGATACTCCAAACCAGGCATGTAGAGAGGGGGAAACTGGCTCGGAGCCCCTCCCACTGAGCCTCCATCCACACCAGGAGTACTGGTGTTCTGTCCCATACAAGGCACAGCAACCTCTGACAAAGTCTTCCCCCCAGGACAAAGGGGCTTCTCCAAGATGTTAACAGCCAGTCCTTTCCCCTCATTGCCACTGGAGGGTCCTTCACCTACAGCCCCATTTTCAGGGCCAGGCCCTCTCTCAGGTGCTGTCACAAGGTCTCTCACGCACACCTGGCCTGTCGGGCCAGTGTAGGTGCTCTGTGCTGGCCAGGCACTCTTGCTCTGCATTGCCTTCAGGTCATTTTTAGTTCCAGAGTCATCTCCCTCCCTCTCCCGTGGCAAGTTCCGTCTGGTGCAGTCCATCTGTAGGGGGGGGTTGGAATGAGGTAGCAGTTTGGGGTACGTCCCTTCTGGAACACTGATGCACTGAGCCTTCTCCTCTACTCCAGGTGGGGGCTCCACTGCAAAAGGGGAAGTGGAAAGAATTAAAAAAAAAAAATCACAACTTTGTTTGATTTCACGAAGTAGACTTTTTTTCCATTAAAGTACATTTGCCAGTTAGTAATTCCTGCCACTTTAACCACATGTACCAAATATCCCCAGGATCTAGATTCGCAAGGAAGAACACCAGCCCCTCTCTTTCCCTCCCAGCCTACCCCTTCTTCATCTCCCTGACATCCATTCCTGCTGTTGTCAGCCCAAAGTCACTGCACCTCACTTCTTGAACAACGATATTTAACCATTTCTTTAACATAGCTGCCATGTTACCTTGGCTGTTGGCCGATTACTGTCACTAGCCAGCTTGTAGGCCAATGGCTTAAATGTTCAGTGTTGGTTGCCAGCCAGCACATTTTCCATGCTGGGAACCACCACCACCAAAGCTACTACTGCTCCAGAGGTGGCAGGTGAATCCTGTTTAAAAATTAGAGAAGACCCCAAACAAAACAGCTTTCCAGACCATGCGTTGATGATGCTCGTCAACGCACTGCAAATTAAAGTAAATTCTAACACTTTGGGGAAATCAACTTTTATATAAATTCCAAGTCAACTCTTGAAATGTGACGTACTATTATTATTGGTCCTGTGGTAATGCCCAGCAGGATCAGGGCTCTTGATGTGATGTGGAAAAGAAGATAAGGTCCTAGCTTTAAAGAGTTAAATATGAAAATATCTGTAATCCAAAACCTAGAAGTTCTTGCTGCTTCATTCCAACTGTTATTAAGTAAAATTTAATAAAAACCAAACACACACAAAAAAAATTTGTCTATGCTTTAATAACAGCCTGATGATTTTAGACTTCTCTCTCTTCGATTTCTTGCATTTCTAATTATATAAATATAAAAAATTAAGTACGTCTGGGTGCTTAGCAGCTGGTTTAGCCAATATTTAACGTGTTTAACTATGTATCAAAGTGTATTAAGCCACTCTAAGTAGTTTGGGATCTAGCTTACAGTTTCTGCATGGGGCTCCAACACTGACTTTGTCACAAAATGACATCACCTTGCAAGCAAGAGAGCTGCTGTCTGTGCTAGATGCATAAATGCTAAATTATAATTACGTGACCACTCCCCGCATCCCATTTCAATTTGGTGTAGGTGAAAAGAGTGGCTTGAGCTGCTTGGTCTAGAAAAATAGTGCCATTTTCCTTTAACAACAAAACCTACTGACCAGTGAAATGGGCAGTCTATCAAAAGTGAGTGAAACTGTATATAATGGTGAAGGGGAAAGGTGTGGAAAAGAAAAAAGGAAATGAAAAGTTAAACAACTCTGGCAATGACTGCTGGCCTCTTCAGACCAACAGCATGCATTAAAATTACCTCGGTTGCTTTCTGGCTCCACTGTCTGACTGGCATCCTGAGAGTTTCCGTTACCCAAGACTGGTTTCGGGGGCTGCACATTTGCTGATGCAACATGGGCCAGCTGTGGGAAGGGACCAGGAAGATGCGGGGGAGGAGGCTGACGGGGGTGGTAAGGCACACCCGGTGGGCACACGCGAGATGACAGCTGTTGGATGGCAATCATCTCTGGACTGTCCATCATGGAATCCCCACCTTGGCATCCTCTCTGAACCTGAGGGGGTCCCCCAAACACAGAGGCTGGAGGCTGCTGCATTCTCTGACCGGTGGCTTTACCAGGTGGTCTGATGTATCCTGAGGCAGGGACCCCATGAGGTAGGAAATTTGATTGCTCAGTCCACTGGCTGGGAGGCAGAGGTGGTCTTATTGCCCGAGGGTCCATCATGTGACTAAGAGCACGAGACTGCAAAGAAGGTCCTGTGTTCAAGGGGGGCTTCTCGTCTGGGCCCAGGGAGGTCTGGTTTGTTGCACTGTGGCTTCCATTCCATGCAGCAGGATGCGCTCGATTTAGATATTTATATGGTCTATACATATGGCCTGGGGGGACCTCTGAGCTCTCAGGTGGTCTCATTGGAGGTCCATTGTGCCTTGGAGGAATAAATCCTTGCTGGAACTGCACTGGGGGGTACATACTAGCATCTGGGGGAGGGCCACTCATCCGCCCAAGCTGCAGGGATCCAGGCCGTGGCCCCAGTGCAGAGACATGTGTTGGCCCTGCACACACCTGCTTCTCTGGTGCAGCCAGTCTGTGTCCTCTGTGTTCATTCAGTCCGACTGTAGACTGTTGGAGGAAGAGAAAGGGGCCAGGTTCAATGAAAGAATCATCACTTACTGGCACATGAAAAGCTACAAAGAGTAACAGGAGGAGACAGGAAAGAATCAGTGACTCACAGCATGGGACAGATCCCTCCCCAGGCAGAGGATGCCATTTGGCATTGTAACCAATGAATGCACTGAGGTGGAAACCGCAGTCACTGACTCATACACCATGAGTACAGAAGGGCAGACCACGGCTCCCAGCTCTCTGGATCCACTCTATTTCCTCTAAGAGGCTAGGACACTGTATACCTGAATTTCAAAGCAAGGCTCTTACCTGCATGGCAAAGTGCTGGTGCTGCTGAACTGGATCTCCAGGGTGGGGTTCTGGTACTCGTGGTGATCCATACAGTTTAGCTGGATCTGATCCCCGCAGAGGGCCAAATGTTCCTGGCACGGCTGGCCGCTGGAAAGAAAAACAAAAGCTGTTGTAAGACTCTGAAGAAGAGCAAAGCTGCTACAGATACTGGGCAGCCATGGACTGAGGTGTGTCTCAGCAGAGCCAACAGGCTGTTTGAGTCTCTGACTGAATTCAGGTGCTTATTCTGAGGAGCTATGCTGGAGACTGTGGTGTACAATAATACAGCTCACTTGCCACAAAGTTACTTTTTCACACAGGGAACCAGAAGAAATCTCCCAGCCATGAATCCCACAGACCAGGCCTTTTTACAATTGCCAGACATCTAGCTAGCTTGAGTCTAACAATAGACAGATCAGAGAGGAGCCCACACCAGCTAGTTCCAGGACAATTCTCAGACCCTGTCAGAGCCTGGATTAATTGAGAAGGGGGACTCTTCTGGGATTCCTATCAGGTTGCTTCTTTCACATGAGCCTCTGGGGCTAGAGTTCCAAGCAGCAGTCTTTTTCATTTTATTTGGCTTTTGCTTAGGAAGCTATAAGTAGCAACAGAGGCAATTGAGCTGTCTATCTGCAGTCTCAGGAAGACAAAACTGTATCATCTTTGCAACCCTAAGAGCTAAAATGTTTAAGCTTAAAATCTGTAGAACTGATGGCATAAGTCCCACCACTCACCAAAGAAAAGTGTTTTATTTACCATTGCCATGGGGACTTTTCAAGTCTTGCATGGATCACACCAGGAAGGAAGAATGGAGGCGTGAACCAAAGAAGGTTAAAAGGACACAGAGAAAACTATGGAGGGACAAAGAAGGAAAAGGGAGGAGGAAAAGAGAAATAAGAACCCATGTTCCACCAACAATAAGAGGTTCCGATCATACAGTAGGGATTCTGCTAGGAACTTACAGGAGACAATTTTATTCTCGGGCCCTTCTCTGCATTTATAATCTATGAAAAATCACAGAGGCCAGTCCTTACCATCTGGCCAGGGTGTGGCACCTGGCTGGGCATTCCACCATAATGCAGTGGGCGAGGGAAGCCTTGGCCGTTGGAAGCGCCCACCTCCCGAGGGGGCTGCATTGTGCTGCTACTTGGATCCTCTGCAGAGGAGGAAGACGAGGAGGAAGCTGGAGCCCGGGGAGTAGCCCGGAATGGCGGTGGTTTCCCTCCATTCTCCAGGTGTTGCTGTCTCCTGCCTGGGCCCTCAGGGTCTCTAGATCGGGTCCAAACATTGCCAGTGCTGGAGCGCCCGGTCCGACGGCTCCTCTTCTCCCGTTTCCCATCCACTCTGATCCAGAACTCCTCATCTGTGTCCCCATCTTCACCAGGGAAGTGCTTCATCATTGCCCGATGGAAGCATCTCTCCAAGTTGTATGCCATCTTGGTGTATTCTGTGTTCAAAACAAGAGAGGCAGGGAGACAGACCTTAATGGAGAAAGATAATCAGGCAAAGTCAGATTGTCCCTACTCTAGAGACTCTGACTTCTCATGTTTATATAAAGATCTTCCTCAGAAAAGCTAAATAGAAAGGTGAAAAGGGAAGGACTGTTTGCAACCAGCCCACTCTGGGTTATGATCTCATCCTACTTGGTCAGTACTTGCACTGGAGACTTTCAAGAAACACAAGGTGGGTGAGGTAATATGTTTTATTGGGCCAACTTTTGTTCGTAACAGACACAAGCTTTTGAGCTATACAGAGCCCTTCTACAGATTTGGGAGAGCGAGCATCATAGCACAATACACGGTGGGACAGATTGTTTAGCACATTTAAGGTAGAGTGGCCCATTAGCACCTCTGCAGTCATAGGACAAAAAGAGGGAGTTAGTGGGTTACAGATTGTTGAAGTAAACCACAAATCCAGTGTCCCTGCTCAGTCCGTGATTTTTAGTGTCTAGCAGAGTTATGAATTTAAGCTCCCAGGTTTGTATTTTGAAAGTGTTTTGCAGGTTTCCTTCATGATGCAGTTTATTTTAAGACCGCATCAAACTAACATCCTAAAATGGTTTTAAGGGGAATTATATTGCTAGAAATATCAACTCTCAAATGATACTTAAGATAGTGGATCTGAACAGTCAGTCAGTAACAATCCTACGGTAATTTTAAGGGTGGTGTCAACCTCCATGTCCTGGAAAAATTCTTATGTTTTCCCAACTGGAATTCCAAAGTAGTGTAATCTGGTTATTATATTCACTTTCTTGGACTGTTGTTAAGCTTTGCTGTGCATTATAGAAAAAGGTGAAATTCTCTCTCTATAGTTTTGAAAGCACTTTCTGACCCTTGTGCACAGAACATGCTACACAGATGTCAGTTAGCCCCTGTGCGGTAGTTCCACAGGAAAATTTGCTCAGATGTAGTTTCTTGATTTTCAGTGGAGTCCACAAGAAGTAGAATGGCATGCCAGGGGCAGCAAGAGAGTGACTCAGTGAAAATCACATGGTAGTTGTTTCCTTGAGACCACTCCAGAATTTTCTTTGCAGCACACCACTACTGGAAAAAAAACGGTTACTTACCTTCCATAACTGTTGTTCTTTGAGATGTGTTGCTTGTGTCCATTCCATTCCCATGCTGTGTGTGCATGCCCACATGCGTGGTCATCAGAGATTTTTGCCTTAGCAGTACCTGTAGGATTGGCTGCAGCGCCCCCTTGAGTGCCGTGCTCAAGTGTCAGTATATCAGGTGCTGCCTGCCCTATGCCCTCTCAGTTCCTTCTTGCTGGCAACTCTGACAGAGGGGCAGGAGGGCGGGTAACGGAATGGACATGAGCAACACATCTCAAAGAATAACAGTTACGAAAGATAGGTAACCGTGTTTTCTTCTTTGAGTGCTTGCTCATGTCAGGTCCATTCTAGATGGCTCACAAGCAGTGCCAATTGAGGTGGGCTTGGAGTTCATGGTCTTGCAGCTTGCAGCACTGCTCTGCCAAAGCCAGCATCGTCTCGAACTTGCTGAGTAAGTGCACTGTTACCTGCGAAAATTTAGGGCACCCCTCCTATACCCTACCAAGGGCTTAAGGTGTGACCTGGTTAATTTAGGACATCCCGCATATACCCTACCGAAGGCTTAAGGCATGACCCAATTAATTTAGGTACCCCCATGGGGGGGGGGGGGGTTGTTATGGTGTAAGGCACCTATTTTTATCCATGGGACTTAGGAAGAAACCTGGTCAATTTAAGTACCTGCCCTTTTTGGGCTCTATGGGTCTGCAGAACCTTTTCCCAGTGAAAGAGCCTTACACAATTGTGCTTTAAACATTTATTTATTAGCCATACACACGGAATACATACATTAAGCACATGTTTATGTTTGCCATTTTTAATAAACAGACAAATTTTACCCAATGGTTAGTCAGGATTTATTTACTTTGGGGGTTTTTGGCGATGCCTCTGCACATTATGGTCGTGCAGAGGGGTTAGAGTTTTAGCAGCTTGATGTTCAACTGCAGTCCAGAAAAGCTTTTCAAAAAGCACTGTTTTTTATTTATATTCTATAGGTGAAACTAGCTTTTAAAAAAAATGTATTAAATTTATTATATTTTATATTTTTAAATAATAAAAATTGTAATCAATTACGGACTGGCACTTGTGTTGTTGTTTTTTTGCTTAAGTTTTTTACACTTTATTTTTTATGCCCAAATTGTAACTTAATTGTGACCTTTTTGTTTGTGCAGATGGTCAGCATCAAATGCTGGTTAGAGCTTATTTTACCATTTGTTGAGGGTTTTTTTAATATTTTTAAATTTTTTTTACCATTTTTATAACCTTGGTGGTTATAACTTTTGTTCGGGACATTCCTGAGGTGGGGGTGCTTTCTTAGCAGTAGAACATTCCTTTTTTTCAATTTTAGTGGTGAACTCCCTGAGTTTTACACAAGGCTGGTTTAATATGGGATGGGGGTCCAGGGATTGATTAGGTCTCAGGCCTAAAATTCCCCTCCTTGATGACTCTTTCACCAGAGCAGTCATCATTACCATGGGATACCCATGTTACATTACTAGGGTATGCTTTCTGGGTATGGTCAGCAATGATTGATTTCGCATATTGGTTGTATGTATTTTTTTGATGTTTTTTTTTACCTATACCACCAATATTACCATGCTTAAAAGCAAAGCCAATTGGATTTCAATTATTCAATTATAAATTATTCAATTATAATGTGCTGTGTTTATCAGTTATGCTGATTCTTATGCGTTTTGCATTTATTTAAGATGGTGGATTTTGCCTGTAATTACTTAGCCACCAAGTACCGTCCCTGCAACACAGCTGCCTTAGTTTGCTCTTGCAAACCCCAAATTTGTTTCCCCAGTGCCCGTTCCCTTTTTTTGCATGCCAAATGGATGGCAGGATTCCCCTTTTTTGCTGCAATTAATTGTTCCTGGGCAACTCCAGGGAGTAGTGTATTAACTCTAGATGTTAACCTGCTCACTCTGTTTTTCACCTTGAAGAAAAAAAATTTTCTTTTAATTTACTCCCCTGTGATTGATTCATAGCTCTTGTCTCTTAAGGTGGTCCGTAAATTCTGCTACCATCCATGATTACTGCCATTCCCTTCTCAAGGGGGCACATGGACCTTTGGGAAAGGCATGGGGCTGAGGGGTAAGACCATCCGGGATCTGTCCCCTCAGGATCAGTCCAAATATCCTTCCCTAGGTAAGTATCATCTCAGGGATCTGAAGTACTCCTGGTATCTGCACCTATTCCTCCCCTTACTGCTGCCGCAATGCCCCTCTGGGCTCCCAGTTTATATTTCAACTCTTAATCAGTTGCATGCAGGCGGAATGATTGCCGCTTGCTTGGGCCCGATCCCGTTTTTCCTGCAGGATTGTTCTGACAACTACCTGAGTGTCCCTCAATTTCAAGCATAATATCTCTATTTCTTTACTTACAGAGGCTTTATGCTGATTTAAGGTATCCTTTACCATACCCAATTCCAATTCAGAGTCTTCTAACTGGCTCTCCTGAGATATTAATAACCTTGAAAGATTATAAGACACTTTCCATAATGCCCACCCAGCCACAGTCTTTACAGCCCATTTATTCATTGTAGACTTCATATTATTGCAGTATGCTTCAAACCTTTTACAAACATGTTCCAGTGCATTTTTCCCCTTGAAAAGAATCATCTTCCCATGGGCACAGACCTTGGTCTGCTAGTCACTTTGCAAGGAGGGTTAGTTCCTCCGCCAGTTTCCTGGCTTTTCAACATAAACTTCCCACTCTCCCTATTCCCTGGAGTGTTCATTCTGTCAACAGGCTGAAGTCTTATTGCCAGAAGGGCACAAATATTCTGTCCAACTGCTATATAAGGCTCAATCCAAATGACCTAGGTTGCCCGCATTCTCCACCAGTATGTTACCTGTGGAAAACTAGAGCACCCTGTCTATACCCTACCGAGGGCTTAAGGCATGCCTGGTCAATTTAGGACAACCCGCCAATACCCTACTGAGGGTGTAAGGTATGACCCAATCAATTTAGCCCCCTTTCCCTTGGGGCTCAGGGTATAGTAAGGCACCTATTGTTACCCATGGGACTTAGGAAGAAACCTGGTCAATTTAAGTACCTGTCCTTTTCCTTGGAGCTTAGGGCTCTACGGGTCTGCGGAACCTTTTCCCAGTGAAAGAGCCTTACACAATTGTGCTTTAAACATCTATTTATTAGCAACACACACAGAATACATGTACCAACCAAATCTCTTATGCTCATCACTTCCAATAAACAGACAAATTTCACCCGATGGCCAGTCAGGATTTATTTATTTGAGGGTTCCCAGCAATGCCTCTGCACATCACGGTTGTGCCGAGGGGTCAGAGTTCCAGCAGCTTAATGTTGAACTGCAGTCCAGAAATGATTCCCAAAGAGCATTGTTTTTCATTTATATTATATAGGTAAAACTAGGTAAAAAATTTCTTTTTTAAATTTATTAAACCGATTACATTATTCCATACGCCTAAATAATAAAAAAATTAACCAATTAGTCACTGGCACCTATGTCTCCTTTTTTTTTGCCCAAGTTTTTTACATTTTATTTTTTATGCCCAAATTGCAAACTTTATTTTGACCCTTTTTATTTGTGCAGATGGTCAGCATAAAACACTGATTAGAGCTTTATTTTACCATTTGTTGAGATTTAAAAAATTTTTTTTAGCATTTTTTACAACCTTGGTGGTTATAACTTTTGTTAGGGACATTTCTGAGGTGGGGGTGCTTTATTAGCAGCAAAACATTTTTTTAAAAAATTTTAATAATAAATTCCTTAAGTTTCACCCAAGGTTTGTTTAATATGGGGCGGGGTGCAGGTTAATTAGGTCTCAGGCCTACAGTACAGTGAGATGCGAACGTGTGGATAGACGACCAGGTAGCAGCTCTACAGATCTCTTGGATTGGTGCTTGTGCCAGGAAGGCTGCTGACGATGCTTGTGCCCTAGTCAAGCATGCCATCATGATTGCAGACAGAGGCACCTTCGCCAGCTCATAGCAATAGTGGATGCAGGCCATGATCTAGGACGAAATCCTCTGAGCAGACATTGGGCGACCTTTCATTCTGCCTGCCTCTGCAACAAACAACTGCATTGACTTACAGAATGGCTTTGTTCTATCTATGTAGAAGGACAGCGCCCTCCTGACGTCCAGGGTGTGTAGCCTGCGCTCCGCATCTGACGTATGAGGCTTTGGAAAGACGACGGATAAGTATATGTCCTGGCCAGTATGAAACTGGGAGATGACCTTAGGCATAAATGCTGAGTGCAGTTGCAGCTGGATCTTGTCCTTATAGAAGACCACATAGAGAGGTTCTGAAATAAGTGCCCTTATTTCAGACACCCTGCAGGCTGACGTTATCGCAACCAGGAACACAATCTTCCATGAAAGAAGCAGGAGAGAGCAGGAAGCCAGACGCTTGAAGGGAGGCCCCATGAGCAAAGATCGAATGGACAGTGGAAAGCCGAGATAGTGCCCAGGTGGACCTTGACTGATGACAGAGACAAACCTCGGAATTTGAGGTGCAGCAAGTAATCCAGGATCTCCTGCAGTGAGGCCCACTCGGCCCGGATATGCCGTTCTGAGACCCAGCACGTGAACCTTTTCCATTTGTCCAGGTAAGTCGCTCTGGTGGAGGGTTTCCTGCTACCCAGCAAGACCTGCTGAACATGGGCCGAGCACGCTGGTTCATCTGGGGTAAGGTGGATTTTTTCTCGTTTATCAACAGGCCCAAGTCATGGCAGGTGGAACCCACCAGATCGAGGCTCCTTTGTACTTTTTCCAGGACCTGCCCAGTTGTTGAGATACGGGGAGACCTGGACCCCTCAACGTCTCAGGTAAACCGCTGCTGGTGCCGTACATTTTGTGAACGCCCTCGGAGTCGACGAGAGGCAAAAGGGCAGCGCCGTGAATGTAAAACGGCCTTTGCCCACTATGAAATGGAGGAAACACCTGCGACCTTTGTGATAGAGCAGGGCCGGGGAGCAGTGGAAGAGGGGAGATATAAAAGCCCTAGGCTAACTAAAGCATGGTTCCCTGTAGACTAGGGAAGGTTACTACAGGTTAATTGGAGCACCTGTAGCCAATTAAGGCCCTGTCAGGAACCTAATAAAACCCCTCTGCTTCAGGCAGACAGTGTGGAGCGAGGAAGGAGAGAGGACCGGAGTCTGCAGGTGTGTTGCTGAGAATTTCAAGACCAGAGAACTGGAGGAAAGGAGACTCTGCCCCAGCAGGGGAGGGAGACTCCCTCCCCCAGCATCAAGGACTGAGGATAACCCTACCCAAGGGGGAAGAGGGTAAGAAACCCACAGGGGTTGAGAGGGGCTGGGGCTCAGAGTGAGGAGCAAACCCAGACCCTTTTCCCCGCTTCCCTCCTCTACCACCTTCCCGGGCCACTACTGGGGCCCTCGGCACCCCAAGAACAGGGGCAAGGAGTAGTGTCCTAGCCCCCCCGCCTCCAAGAAAAGCACGGGACCCACCATACCAACATTGGCCATTTTGTCACACCTTGGAATATGGAAATAAGCATCCTTCAAGTTGATGACAGTGTACCAGACTCCTGGATCCAGGGAGGGGATGATCTAGGCCAGGGAGACCATGCGAAACTTCAACTTTCTGAGAGACTTGTTGAGGCGACGCAGGTCCAGAATGGGTCTGTGCCCCCCTTTTGCTTTCAGGTTTAGGAAGTAACAGGAATAGAACCCCTTTCCTTTCATGTCCTGAAGGACCTCCTCCACTGCCCCCAGGTGCAGGAGGTTCTCGACCTCTTGAACGAGGAGTTGCTCACGAGAAGGGTCCCTGAAGAGGGATGGGGAAGAAAGGGGCTGGGAGGGAGGGGCATCTGAAAATTGCAGGGCATAGCTCTGAGATACTATGTCCAGCACCCAGTGGTCCAAGGTGACTGTGACCAGACTGAACGGTATGGAAGAAAACAGCTGAGGAAAGGAGAAGGTGGATCCAGAGAGTTGACTACGGTATCGCTCAAGTGCGCCTTCAAAATGAGCACTTCTGGCCTCCTGGATGCTTAGCCAGGCCGAGCTGCATGGATGAGTGGGAGTTGGAAGGGCGGCTAAGACTAAAACTTGTGTCTCTATCCCTTTGCCTTGCAAACCCCTAACAAGGCTGCCAAGGCTTTGGCAGTAGGGGTGGCCAGAACTGCTTCCTTGCAGATTGTGGCGTATGCATACCCACTGAGCGAAGGGTGGTCCGAGTGTCCTTTAACCCATGCAGCCTAGCGTCCATTTGCTCTGCAAAGAGACCATTCCCATCAAATGGAAGTCCTGGATCGAGGTCTGTATCTCTTGGGAGAGGCCGGTGGTCTGAAGCCAGGAGCTGCGCCTCATGACCATCGCTGATGTGACCGCCTTAGCTGCTGAGTCCACTGCGTCCCACGTCATTTGGAGGGAGCACCTAGCCACCTCAGTGCCCTCCTCTACCAGGGTGCTGAATTCCTGGGCCAAACCCTGTGGGAGGGACTCCTTGAACTTACAGAGGGAGTCCCAGAAGTTAAAATTGTACCTGCCCAAGAGGGCCTGGTGGTTCGTCACCCAGAATTGCAGGATGGCTTTCGAAAACATTTTTCTCCTGAAAAGGTCCAGCCTTTTGGACTCTTTACTTCTGGGAGTTGATCTGATGTGCCCCTGCTTGTTCTTCTCATTAGCCACAGAGATGACCGGCGAGCCGAGAGGTGGGTGGGCATAAAGGTACATGAACGCTTTGGCTGGGGCAAAGTACTTCTTTTTGGCCCTTTTGGAGGTAAGAGGGATAGACGACGGGGTTTGCCACAGGGTCTTGGCAGTTTTGAGGACCCTGCCATGCACATTCAACTTGTTGTCAACCTGCTTGGTCATCTCCTCCACCTCTAGGCCCAAGTTCTCAGTCACCCGTCGAAGCAGGGTCTGGTGTTCTTTAAAATTGTCCGGCAGGCTGGCCCGAAGGTCCCGTGACTGCCTTGTCCAGGGATGAGGATGATGAGTGTACCGCCAGGGGAGGCTCCGGGGCATCATCCCCCACAGCGGAAGGGGGTTTTGGGGTGGGTGGTGTCTCCTCTACCCCGAGCGCCGAGTGTGCTTCATGCACTGAGCCCGGTGCTGTCAACTGTTGCTCCAAGGTGACAGCAGATGAGCGATGTGAAGGGGACATCATCATCACTGGCATGCCCCATGCACACCAATAAGGCCACTGTGCTGGCCACTGGCTGTGCTGCCAAGGCAGCACCGTAGACGTTGATGCGGCCTCAGGTGCCCAATTGCACCGGTGGATTCTTGGTGAGGGGCTTAACTGCCCTTCCGTGCCAAAGAAATCCTCTTCTGCTGACCACAGCGAGGCTGCCAATGCCTGTGTCTGCCTGCTAACTGTTGCTGCCGGAAACCAGTGTTTGGAGGAAGATCGGCACCGGTGTCGAGGGGACCAGTATCACGATGGGGAGCGCTCCCACGTGGCAGGCGATGGAGATCTGCACCGAGAGGACGACCGGTGGGAGGGCGAACGGTGCCAGGTGTACAGAGATGGCTGCCTCGCCCTAGGTGATTCACGTTGAGATGGCAGGGACTGCGAATGCGGTGCTGGTCATCGAGGGCGAGCCCCAGAGGATCTGGGCAGCGATGCCGAAGGTCTGCGACATGGAGACAGAGTGCGCTGCTTTGGCTCGGGGGGATTGGTGGTGTTCCACTGCCCCCTGGGGGGGTCTTAGCGGCTGGCTTGCCCTCGTATGGAGCCTTTGCCGCCTCCTGTGGCACGTGCAGTGCCAGCGGCGTGGGCAGAGGCCTCTGCTCTCTCGGCACCGGGGGAACTTGGGAGGGCACTGATGTCGCCACAAGTTTGAGTCTACATGGCTCCGGAGTGGCCGGGCAGCCCGAACTGGGTATTTTGCCTGATGCCCCATGGCTGTTCTTGCCCGGTACGGGGGAGCTGTGCTTCTTAGTTTTCTTTCTGGGCACCAGCGCTGGGGAGCGGTGCCTGGTACAGCCCGGTGCTGGGGGTGCGCTGTGCACCAAGGCCGAGGTAGTTGGAGTCGAGTTGTGGCGGGATGACTCAGAAGCTGGACGGAGAGCAGCCTACATGAGAAGAGCCGCAAACGAATATCCTGCTCTTTCTGAGTCCTGGGTCGAAAATTTTTACAAATATACTTGTCCTTCACATGTGATTCCCCCAAGCACTTGAGGCAGCTGCTGTGGGGGTCATTTACAGGCATAGGCTTATTATAGTCCATGGAGGACTTAAACCCTGGAGACCAGGGCATGCCTCGCCTGGGCAAAGTCCCCTCTGGGACTCTAACTTCTAACTACACTTAACTATTTAACACTATCAACAACTATTTACAAGGCCCTAAGGCTCAAAGTCAGAAGAGACAAAACTGCTAGCCCTTGCTATGCAAGGAAAGGTGCTCCAATCAACCACCACGGGCGGCAAGAAGGAACTGAGAGGGTGTAAGGGCCGGCAGCGCCTGATTACCGACACATGAGTGCGGCACTCAAGGGGGCACCACAGCCGACCCTATGGATACCGCTAAGGAAAAAATCTCTAATGACTGTGCACGTGGGCGCATGCATACCTAGAATGGAATCGACATGAGCAAGCACTCGAAGAAGAGCAGAGAGATCTCATTCCTCTGTGGTGTTGGAATTCACTTTCACTAGGGGACGATGCTTGAGGGATCTAAACTCCCTACTCTCCACTGTTGTGCTGGATGACACTGGCAGGTGCTGGCGACACAGAGCCTGCAATATTCCCATACTCGAAACCTGCATGTTTCACCTCAGTGAGGCACCTGATTTTAATTGCCATAGCAATGGGGAGTCCTGATGGTCAGCAGGGCCTCCCACCAGTTGACTTGTGCTGCTGGTCAAAGAGCCAAAGGAAAACCTAACACCATTCCCCTCCAAAAGGCTGTACACACTGTGTGTTCCTCCCTTAGTTTTACTTTAAAGACACTGAGGGCTAAGCATACTCCTGCCCTCCACACAATCCCTGTAATTCAGACACCATCCCCATAACACAGAGAACACACATATACAAGAGAGCAAACTCCTGAAGGGTCTTTTTTCTTCACACCTACTGTACTCTCTGCCCAACTAGACTAGATCCTTTGGTACAGTTAATAGGCCCCAATTTAGCAAGGTATTTAAGTACATGCATAACTTTATGCGTGTGAGTAGCCCCAACTGAAGTCAATGTGACTGGTCATGTGCTTTCCATTACACACATATTCACGAACCTTGCTGAATCGGGGCTTTACTATCCATGAACTCCTGCTGTCACCTCCACCCTCCAGAAAGTATCCAGAAAGAGTTCTGGTGTCCAGTACGAGCTAGCTATGGATGACTAGGTAGAGGCTAGGGCTTTTTGACCACCAAGAGCTATCAATAGATGGAACAAGTTTTCTCATGGCTCTTACCGCTGCCTTCACCATTGTATTTTAGGCAGTTCCTGAACATGGTCTTCATGTCACCCACAAACTCCTCCTTGGTGCAGTACTGACCTCCATTCAGCTTCTTCTCCATGCTAGAGATGTCCATGGGAGCCTGAAACACATCAAGATCTCACTTCAATTACAATGTGCATGAGAGAGGCCCAGAAGGCGATGTTACTAGCGTCCTAAAGAGGCCAGAAGGGACAGTTATGATCATCTAGTCTGACCTCCTGCATAACACATGGCCAAAGAACTACAAAGAACTGACTAAAGACCTAGCTTTCTACCAATCCAAAGAGTCACATGCAAGACCAACGGAGCAGGTTGGACCACGTTGCCTACCTTAATGATCTGGTAGTAGTTTGGAGCATATGATTCATCAACTGGTTCTAAGAAGGGCCAAGAGTCCTTGTGAGCCTTTACCACATCTAGAACTGACCGCAACAAAAGGAAGACAAACTGTTACGGACAACCAGGCAGACATTTACTTATTTTTAACTCCTGCAAAGTGAAAGGTGAGGGTAGGAGACTGACCTTTGTACATGGCGGTGAACTCATCATCCAGTTCAAAGCTGCAAATGGGAAGTGCAATAATGAATACACACACTCTTATTTTCATCATTTCTCCATCCCTGCCAACAGTAAGGTTCTGCAGAAGAACCTGTACATGCATCCACACTATGAACACACATTCAAACAGACACCCTCTTGCCTGTACCACACTCTACTCCCCTCAAACATTCCTCCCACCTCAACCGCCGCCTCTCCATCCTTATTACCAACCACCCCATTTACTTTATGGCTGGCCACATTCCTCCTACCCCCTACCCTGAAAGCATACAAATGGACAGGCATGCTGCACACACTGTAATGTACTCACAGATCCTTGGTCTTCCTTTCCTCCCTGGCAGGAGAACTGGGATCCAAGTGGGAAAGTTCTGGGGGAAGCTCCTTCCCCTGGGCCAGAAGCCAAGCCCGTTCCTCCCGGAGCTTCCTCCTCCTTGCTCGTTCTGCAGTGGGAGAAAGAAAGCCATTTAGCCCTCTTACCCCTCATCAGTAACATCACGCCAGAAAACTGAGGAAGCTGTTCAGCAGCCAGTTTCAGGAGGTTGTTGTGTCCGATGGCCAAGGGCTTTACTCAGTAAACGCTGTCATGCCTCCAGAAAGGGCAGCAGCAAGGAAACAGAGAATACAGGAGCACCACACCTGCCGTTCCTCCTCTCCTCTTCATCTAAACAACAACCTATTTTGCAGTGTCACTGTTGCAAAGCTGTTGCTAGCCTATTTCCAGACAAATTCCCACTTAACTGACCAGTCTGGCCCAGCTGTGTTGCTGAGGTTGAAGAGGTCAGTGGCAGGGATGGCAGGAGCTACTTTCAGACCACCTCTAGTCTGCAGCCAGGCATTGGTTAACAGCTGTTCTATTTCAGATGGGGAAGTTTACTGGATTTGTGTGAGCTTAGAACTAGTATAAGAAAAAGAAAACTAAGGGTATGTCTACACTACGAAATTAGGTCCATCTTATAGAAGTCAATTTTTAGAAATCGATTTTATACAGTCAATCGCGTATGTCCACACTAAGAGCATTAAGTTGGTAAAGTGTGTCTTCACTACCGTGGCTAGCGTCGACTTTCAGAGCATTGCACTGTGGGTAGCTATCTCACAGTTCCCGCAGTCTCCGCTGCCCATTGGAATTCTGGGTTGAGCTCCCAATGCCTGATGGGGCAAAAACGTTGTCGCGGGTGGTTTTGGGTACATGTCGTCAGTCGCCCCTCCCTCCATAAAAGCAACGGCAGACAATCGTTTTGCGCCTTTTTTCCGTGCAGACGGCATATTGCTGTCAACAGACGGTGCAGTAGGACTGCTAACTGTAGTCGTCATCCACCGCTTCCGCTGCAACTCTGCTCTCCTGGTGCCATGAATCCACCTCATAGGTCCTCTCGTTGTTCTCTATAAATATCTATTCTCGTGGTCATCCACCACTTCCGCGGCAACTCTGCTCTCCTGCTGACGTCATACCACGGCAAGCCTGGAGCCATCTCAGATCACTGCTGCTGTTGTGAGCATTCCAAACACCTCGCACATTATCCTGCAGTATGTGCAGAACCTGCAAAAGCATGCGAGGAGGCGACAACAGCGCAATCACGATAGTGATGAGGACATGGACACAGACCCCTCTCAAAGCACGAGCCCTGGCAATTTGGACAGCATGGTGGTAATGGGGCAGGTTCATGCCGTGGAATGCCAATTCTGGGCCTGGGAAACAAGCACAGTCTGGTGGGACCGCATAGTGTGGCAGGTTTGGGATGATTCCCAGTGGCTGCGAAACTTTTGCATGCGTAAGGGCACTTTCATGGAAATTTGTGACTTGCTTTCCGCTGCCCTGAAGCACAAGAATACCAAGATGAGAGCAGCCCTCACAGTTGAGAAGTGAGTGGCGATAGCCCTCTGGAAGCTTGCAATGCCAGACAGCTACTGGTCAGTCGAAAATCAATTTGGAATGAGTAAATCTACTGTGGGGGCTGCTGTGATCCAAGTAGCCAATGCAATCACTGAGCTGCTGCTATCAAGGGTAGTGACTCTGGGAAATGTGCAGGTCATAATGGATGGCTTTGCTGCAATGGGGTTCCCTAACTGTGGTGGGGTGATAGACGGAACGCATATCCTTATCTTGGGACTGAACCACCTTGGTAGCCAGTACGTAAACCGCAAGGGATACTTTTCAATGGTGCTTCACGCACTGGTGGATCACAAAGGACATTTCACCAACATCAACATGGGATGGCTGGGAAAGGTGCATGATGTTTGCATCTTCAGGAACTCTGGTCTGTTTGAACAGCTGCAGGAAGGGACTTACTTCCCAGACCAGAAAATTAACATCGGGGATGCTTAAATGCCTATAGTTATCCTTGGGGACCCAGCCTACCCCTTAATGCCATGGCTCATGAAGCCGTACACAGGCACCCTGGACAGTAGTAAGGAGCAGTTCAACTATAGGCTGAGCAAGTGCAGAATGGTGGAAGAATGTGCATTTGGACGTTTAAAAGCTCGCTGGCGCAGTTTACTGACTCGGTTAGACCTCAGTGAAACCAATATTCCCATTGTTATTGCTGCTTGCTATGTGCTCCACGATATCTGTGAGAGTAAGGGGGAGACGTTTATGGAGGAGTGGGAGGTTGAGGCAAATGGCCTGGCGGCCGATTACATGCAGCCAGACACCAGGGTGATTAGAAGAGCACAGCTGGGTGCCCTGCACATCAGAGAAGCTTTGAAAACCAGTTTCATGACTGGCCAGGCTACGGTGTGACAGTTCTGTTTGTTTCTCCTTGATGAAAACCCGCCCCCTTGGTTGACTCTACTTCTTTGTGAGCCAACCACCCTCCCCGCTTCGATCACCGCTTTCAGAGGCAATAAAATCATTATTGTTTCAAAATCATGCATTCTTTATTAATCCATCACACAAATAGGGGGATAACTGCCAAGGTAGCCTGGGAGGGGTGGGGGAGGAGGGAGGCACCAGGTGAGGTGGGGGAGGAAGGAAGGACAAGGCCACACTACAGTTCAAAACTTATTGAATGCCAGCCTTCTGTTGCCTGGGAAAGCCTCTGGGGTGGAGTGGCTGGGTGCCCGTAGTCTCCCGCCCTGCATTCTTGGGCGTCTCGGTGAGGAGGATATGGAACTTGGGGAGGAGGGCAGGCAGTTATACAGGGGCTGCAGCGGTGGTCTGTGCTCCTGCTGCCTTTTCTGCAGCTCCACCAGATACCTGAGCACGTCACTTTGCTCCCCCATTAGCCTCAGCACTGCATCCTGCCTGCTCTCATCGTGCTCCTCCCTCCTCTCATCACACTCCTTCCTCCTCTCATCACGTTAATTTAATGCTTTCCTGGACTCTGGCACTGTTTGCCTCCAAGCATTCTGCTGAGCTCTTTCAGTGCAGGAGGACTGCATGAGCTCTGAGTACATTTCATCACGAGTGCATTTTTTTCGCCTTCTAATCTGTGCTAGCCTCTGGGACGGAGATGATAGGGGGAGCGTAGAAACATTTTCAGCTGCGGGAGGAAAAAACAGGGAGAGTAATATTTAAAAAGATACATTTTAGAGAACAAAGAAAAGACTATTTCACACTGAATCAAGCGATTCACATTACATAGCACATGTGCTTTTGGCACAAGGTCGCATTTTGCCTCTTATATTGAGTGCCTGCCGGTTTGGTGTGAGACATCACACACGCTCAGCTGGGCAACAGAATTCGGCTTGCAGGCAGCCATGGTAAGGCAAAGGGTTTTGACTTCTTCAACCTTCATAACATGTGGGAACGGTTTCAAACAGCAGCAGCCTCCTTTCCCATACCAAGAAAAGCCTATTGGGTTGGCCATTTAAAAGGAGGGGCTGCGGTTTTAGGGTGAATGTGCAGCACAACCTTCCCCCCCCCCCAATTCTCTGGGATGATCACTTTCCTCCTCCCCACCGCGTGGCTAGTATCAGAGAAGATCCCTGTCAGCCAAACAGCTGACAAACAGCTGTCAGCAAACAGCTCAGCATGAATGGGCCTCCCCTCACCGCGTGGCTAACAGCGGGGATGATTTCTTTTCAGCCAAAAGCAAACAGCCCAGCAGGAACGGGCACCTCTGAATGTCCCCTTAAACAAATTTCCTGTATTTCAGCCAGGTGACCATGAATGATATCACTCCCTGAGGCTAACACACAGAGTACCACCAGGAGAGCTTCATGGAGATGTCCCTGGAGGATTTCCGCTCCATCCCAAAAAACGTTAACAGACTTTTCCAGTAGCTATACTGGCCACGAATGCATCCCAAGTCTTCAGGGCAAAGTAATCATTAAACACGCTTGCTTTTAAACCCTGTATTATATTTACAAAGGTTCACTCACCAGAGGTGCCTTCTCTGGCTTTATGGTCCAGGAGCCTGCCTTGGGAAGGTTGGAAGGGTATTGGCTCCAGGGTGATGAACAGTTCCTGGCTGTCGGGGAGAAGGGATTCTCCGCTTGCCTGCTGTGTGCTGTCCTCAACCTCCTCTTCCTCCTCATCTTCCTCATCCACAAAATCCTTATCCCTGTTGCGTGAGACTCCCTCCTTGCAGGTGCCATGGACAGTGGTGGGGAAGTGGTAGGGGCTCCCCCAAGAATTGCATGCAGCTCATCATAGAAGCAGCATGTATGGGGCTCTGACCCGGAGTGACCATTTGCATCCTTTGTTTTTTGGTAGGCTTGCCTCAGCTCCTTAATTTTCACACAGCACTGCTGTGCGTCCCTGTTGTAGCCTCTCCATCATGCTTGGAGATTTTGGCAAATATATTGGCATTTCATCTTTTGGAACGGAGTTCTGCCTGCACGGATTCTTCTCCCATACAGTGATCAGGTCTAGTACCTCCCATTTGGTCCATGCTGGAGCTCTTTTGCGATTCTGGGACTCCATAGTCACCTCTGCTGATGAGCTCTGCATGGTCAACTGTGCTGATCAGCTTGCCACGCTGGCCAAACAGGAAATGAAATTCAAAAGTTCCCAGGGCTTTTCCTGTCTACCTGGCCAGTGCATCTGAGTTGAGACTGCTGTCCAGAGTGGCCACAATGGAGCACTCTGGGATAGCTCCCGGTGGCCAATACCGTCGAATTGCGTTCACACTAGCCCAAATTCGACCCAGCGAGGTCGATTTTAGTGCTACTCCCCTTGCCAGGGAGGAGTACAGAAATCGATTTTAAGAGCCCTTTAAGTCGACAAAACAGGCTTGGTTGTGTGGACGGGTGCAGGGTTAAATCGACCTAATGCTGCTAAATTCAACCTAAACTCATAGTGTAGACCAGGGCTAAGTGCACTTAAATTCACAAGCACCTATTTTGTACCAAGATTATGTCTCCAGAACTGTTTACTGAGAAGATTCTCTGTCTCCTTGGTCACTGAAGCTGCAGCAATCCATATTCAGTATGAAGCGTAAGGTGGAGATCCAAAGAAGGGTAGGGGGTCTGGAGGAGATTCTGGTGTATTTGCCTCCTACAGCTTCTGCACCTCAGGCCTGTCACCTGTGAGATGGCAACCTTCACATCCCTTTTCCAATCATTCTTAGCCCTGGTCTACACTAGGACTTTAGGTCGAATTTAGCAGCATTAAATCGATGTAAACCTGCACCCGTTCACACGATGAAGCCCTTTATTTCGACTTAAAGGGCTCTTAAAATCAATTTCCTTACTCCACCCCGACAAGTGGATTAACGCTTCAATCGGCCTTGCCGGGTCGAATTTGGGGTACTGTGGACACAATTCGAGGGTATTGGCCTCCGGGAGCTATCCCAGAGTGTTCCATTGTGACCGCTCTGGACAGCACTCTCAACTCAGATGCACTGGCCAGGTAGACAGGAAAAGAACCGCAAACTTTTGAATCTCATTTCCTGTTTGGCCAGCGTGGCAAGCTGCAGGTGACCATGCAGAGCTCATCAGCAGAGGTGACCATGATGGAGTCCCAGAATCGCAAAAGAGCTCCAGCATAGACCGAACGGGAGGTACGGGATCTGATCGCTGTATGGGAAGAGGAATCCGTGCTATCAGAACTCCGTTCCAGTTTTCAAAATGCCAAAACCTTTGTCAAAATCTCCCAGGGCATGAAGGACAGAGGCCATAACAGGGACCCGAAGCAGTGCCACGTGAAACTGAAGAAGCTGAGGCAAGCCTACCAGAAAACCAGAGAGGCGAACAGCCACTCCGGGTCAGAGCCCCAAACATGCCGCTTCTATGATGAGCTGCATGCCATTTTAGGGGGTTCAGCCACCACTACCCCAGCCGTGTTGTTTCACTCCTTCAATGGAGATGGAGGCAATACGGAAGCAGGTTTTGGGGACGAAGAAGATGATGATGATGATGAGGTTGTAGATAGCTCACAGCAAGCAAGCAGAGAAACCGGTTTTCCCGACAGCCAGGAACTGTTTCTCACCCTGGACGTGGAGCCAGTACCCCCCGAACCCACCCAAGGCTGCCTCCTGGACCCAGCAGGCGGAGAAGGGACCTCCGGTGAGTGTACCTTTTAAAATACTATACATGGTTTAAAAGCAAGCATGTGAAAGGATTACTTTGCCCTGGCATTCGCGGCTCTCCTGGATGTACTCCCAAAGCCTTTGCAAAAGGTTTCTGGGGAGGGCAGCCTTATTGCGTCCTTCATGGTAGGACACTTTACCACTCCAGGCCAGTAACACGTACTCGGGAATCATTGTACAACAAAGCATTGCAGTGTATGTTTGCTGGCGTTCAAACAACATCCGTTCTTTATCTCTCTGTGTTATCCTCAGGAGAGTGAGATATAATTCATGGTCACCTGGTTGAAATAGAGTGCTTTTCTTCAGGGGACACTCAGAGGAGCCCATTCCTGCTGGGCTGTTTGCCTGTGGCTAAACAGAAATGTTCCCCGCTGTTAGGCACAGGGAGAGGGGGAGGTGGAGGGGGTAGCCACGTGGTGGGGGGAGGCAAAATGCGACCTTGTAACGAAAGCACATGTGCTATGTATGTAATGTTAACAGCAAGGTTTACCCTGAAAGAGTGTAGCCACTGTTTTATAAAATGTGTCTTTTTAAATACCACTGTCCCTTTTTTTTCTCCACCAGCTGCATGTGTTTCAATGATCACAGGATCTTCTCCTTCCCAGAGGCTAGTGAAGCTTAGAAAGAAAAAAAACGCACTCGCAATGAAATGTTCTCCGAGCTCATGCTGTCCTCCCACACTGACAGAGCACAGACGAATGCGTGGAGGCAAATAATGTCAGAGTGCAGGAAAGCACAAAATGACCAGGAGGAGAGGAGGAGGGCTGAAGAGAGTAAGTGGCGGGCTGAAGACAGGGCTGAAGCTCAAATGTGGCGGCAGCATGATGAGAGGAGGCAGGATTCAATGCTGAGGCTGCTGGAGGACCAAACCAGTATGCTCCAGTGTATGGTTGAGCTGCAGCAAAGGCAGCTGGAGCACAGACTGCCACTACAGCCCCTATGTAACCAACCGCCCTCTTCCCCAAGTTCCATAGCCTCCACACCCAGACGCCCAAGAATGCGGTCGGGGGGCCACCGGCCAACCAGCCACTCCGCCACAGAGGATTGCCCAAAAAAAAGAAGGCTGGCATTCAATAAATTTTAAAGTTATAACTTTTAAAGTGCTGTGTGGCATTTTCCTTCCCTCCTCCACCACCCCTCCTGGGCTACCTTGGTAGTCATCCCCCTATTTGTGTGATGAATGAATAAAGAATGCATGAATGTGAAGCAACAATGACTTTATTGCCTCTGCAAGCGGTGCTTGAAGGGAGGAGGGGAGGGTGGTTAGCTTACAGGGAAGTAGAGTGAACCAAGGGGCGGGGGGTTTCATCAAGGAGAAACAAAGAGAACTTTCACACCGTAGCCTGGCCAGTCATGAAACTGGTTTTCAAAGCTTCTCTGATGCGTACCGCGCCCTCCTGTGCTCTTCTAACCGCCCTGGTGTCTGGCTGTGCGTAACCAGCAGCCAGGCGATTTGCCTCAACCTCCCACCCCACCATAAACGTCTCCCCCATACTCTAACAGATATTGTGGAGCACACAGCAAGCAGTAATAACAGTGGGAATATTGGTTTCGCTGAGGTCTAAGCGAATTAGTAAACTGCGCCAGCGCGCCTTTAAACATCCAAATGCACATTCTACCACCATTCTGCACTTGCTCAGCCTGTAGTTGAACAGCTCCTGACTACTGTCCAGGCTGCCTGTGTACGGCTTCATGAGCCATGGCATTAAGGGGTAGGCTGGGTCCCCAAGGATACATACAGGCATTTCAACATCCCCAACAGTTATTTTCTGGTCTGGGAATAAAGTCCCTTCCTGCAGCTTTTGACACAGACCAGAGTTCCTGAAGATGAGAGCGTCATGTACCTTTCCCGGCCATCCCACGCTGATGTTGCTGAAACGTCCCTTGTGATCCACCAGAGCTTGCAGCACTATTGAAAAGTACCCCTTGCGGTTTATGTACTCGGCAGCTTGGTGCTCCGGTGCCAAGATAGGGATATGGGTTCCGTCTATGGCCCCACCACAGTTAGGGAATCCCATTGCAGCAAAGCCATCCACTATGACCTGCACATTTCCCAGGGTCACTACCCTTGATATCAGCAGATCTTTGATTGCGTGGGCTACTTGCATCACAGCAGCCCCAACAGTAGATTTGCCCACTCCAAATTGATTCCCAACTGACCGGTAGCTGTCTGGCGTTGCAAGCTTCCACAGGGCTATCGCCACTCGCTTCTCAACTGTGAGGGCTGCTCTCATCTTGGTATTCATGCGCCTCAGGTCAGGGGAAAGCAAGTCACAAAGTTCCATGAAAGTGCCCTTACACATGCGAAAGTTTCGCAGCCACTGGGAATCGTCCGAGACCTGCAACACTATGCGGTCCCACCAGTCTGTGCTTGTTTCCCGAGCCCCGAATCGGCGTTCCACAGCATGAACCTGCCCCATTAGCACCATGATGCATGCATTGGCAGAGCCCATGCTTTCAGAGAAATCTGTGTCCATGTCCTGATCACTCACGTGACTGCGCTGACGTTGCCTCCTCGCCCGGTATCGCTTTGCCAGGTTCTGGTGCTGCATATACTGCTGGATAATGCGTGTGGTGTTTAATGTGCTCCTAATTGCCAAAGTGAGCTGAGCGGCCTCCATGCTTGCCTTGGTATGGCGTCCGCACAGAAAAAAGGCGCTGAACGATTGTCTGCCGTTGCTCTGACGGAGGGAGGGGCGACTGACGACATGGCTTACAGGGTTGGCTTCAGGGAGCTAAAATCAACAAAGGGGGGGGCTTTACATCAAGGAGTATTTCAGGCAGGACTTCACGGAGGGTTCCAATAAGAAATGGTGCACCTAAGTTATTGTTCTTATTGGAACAAGGAGGTTAGCCTGGCCTCTGATTGATACATGGCTAGATTTACCTTGCTGCCCCTTCTCTGTGAGTGACTGCAGTGTGACCTAGAGGAATGAGTCCCCTAGACAGGGGAGGAGGCAAATGAGTACAAAACAAATCTGGTCTATTTCTTGTTTTGATCCACTCCATCTATCTTTTACATCTTTGGCTAGCAGCAGATGGTGCAGAAGGACTGCATGCCATCCACATCTCATGGCTGCTCAGCAGAAGATGATGCAATAGGACTGCTAGCAATCCGTATCGCCTGCCTGCTCACCATAAGACAGTTCAATAGGACTGACTGCAGGACTAAAGAGAATGACCTGGTGAAGTCACTCCAAATTTAGTCCCTGTGCCCATGTCTGCCCAGGCGCTCCCAGCCGACGTGGCCAGGAGCACCTCGGACATGACGAGGACGGCTACCAATCGTACAGTACCGTCTGCTGCCAGAAGGCAATGGGTTGCTGCTACTGTGTAGCAATGCCGTACCGCATCAGCACCCAGGAGACATAGGGTGACGGTTACCTGAGCGGGCTCCATGCTTGCCGTGGTATGGCGTCTGCACAGGTAACTCAGGAAAAAAGGCGAGAAACGATTGTCTGCCCTTGCTTTCACGGAGGGAGGGAGGGAACGGGGGCCTGACAATATGTACCCAGAACCACCCACAACAATGTTTTAGCCCCATCAGAGTGCTCCATTGTGACTGCTCTGGACAGTATTCTCAACTCAGATGCACGATTGTTTGCCGTTGCTCTGACGCAGGGAGGGGCGACTGAGGACACGGCTTACAGGGTTGGCTTCAGGGAGCTAAAATCAACAAGGGGGGGGCTTTACATCCAGGAGTATTTCAGGCAGGACTTCACGGAGGGTTCCAATAAGAAATGGTGCACCTAAGTTATTGTTCTTATTGGAACAAGGAGGTTAGCCTGGCCTCTGATTGATACATGGCTAGATTTACCTCGCTGCACCTTCTCTGTGAGTGACTGCAGTGTGACCTAGAGGAATGAGTCCCCTAGACGGGGGGTGGGGGGGGAAGCAAATGAATACAAAACAAATCTGGTCTATTTCTTGTTTTGATCCACTCCATCTATCTTTTACATCTTTGGCTGGCAGCAGACGGTGCAGAAGGACTGCATGCCATCCTCATCTCTTGCCTGCCCGGCAGAAGATGGTACAGTACGACTGCTAGCAATCCGTATCGCCTGCCTGCTCACCATAAGACGGTTCAATAGGACTGACTGCAGGACTAAAGAGAATGACCTGGTCAAGTCACTCCAAATTTAGTCCCTGTGCCCATGTCTGCCCAGGCGCTCCCGGCCGACATGGCCTGGAGCACCTCGGACACGACGAGGACGGCTACCAGTCGTACTGCACCGTCTGCTGCCACAAGGCAATGGGTTGCTGCTACTCTGTAGCAATGCCATACCGCGTCTGCCAGCACCCAGGAGACATAGGGTGACGGTTACCTGAGCGGGTTCCATGCTTGCCGTGGTATGGCGTCTGCACAGATAACTCAGGAAAAAAGGCGCGAAACGATTGTCTGCCCTTGCTTTCATGGAGGGAGGGAGGGAGGGAAAGGGGGCCTGACGATATGTACCCAGAACCACCCGCGACAATGTTTTAGCCCCATCAGGCATTGGGATCTCAACCCAGAACTCCAATGGGCAGCGGAGACTGCGGGATAGCTATCCACAGTGCAATGCTCCGGAAGTCGACTCTAGCCTCGGTACTGTGGAAGCACTACGCCGAGTTAATGCACTTAATGCACTTAGAGCATTTTCTGTGGGGACACACACACTCGAATATATAAAACCGATTTCTAAAAAAACGACTTCTATAAATTCGACCTTATTCCGTAGTGTAGACATACCCTTAGAGGGCCACAGTGACAGGAGACTAAAGCAGTAAAAGATGAGCAGGGCTCAAGAAGTGCCACACCCTGAAGGAAAGCTATTGCTACATTCCAGTTTGTCAACTAGTGAGGGAGGTGAAAAGGGATGAAGAGAAAAAACTGAGAATGAATGTCTCTGAACTACCTTACTCCCACTGACACCAGGAGCACCATTCCTGTCTTCAAAGGTATGTTTTTGAGGGAGAACGTCCATCAGGGATGGTGCAAAAGCCTCCTAAACTTTCCCAGAACCTCAAGGGGGAAGATGTTGGAGCTTTCTTTGTTGTGCGTGGCTGGCCATATTTTGTGACCAGCCACAGAGCCAGTGGATTCCTTTCCTGGTACCCTTGTTATCTGAGAAGGCACTTTGAGGTCTATTGTACCACATGAGGACACCCCTGTGACTACTCCTAAGAAAAAGCTGCTATTCTAAGAGAAGAGTCAGGTCTCTGAATACTGCTGAAGGGTCAAGTTGGACACCATTTCATCAGAAGCAGCACCCTGAGAAAAACTTGATTAATTCTACAACACGATTGCTACATCCAAAGAAATCTACTGAGGAGATACTGGACATTATCATTCAGGAGCTGTTCCAGACCTGGGTGTGTGTCAGAACAAAGAATGGTGAAGAGTTTTCAAGTTTACCCTTACAGGACTCTGGCTAGCACTCAAGGTGCAAAAATAGGGAAAAGGAGAGAGGGGACTTGGTGTAAAATAAACCTGGATACTACAGGGGCAGAATGGATATAAAAAAAACACGGTATACTTTTACTGTGACCAAGTGTGACATAAAGCAGGGGACTCTCCAGTGAAAAATGTCATGAACCTGTGTCTTTTCCCAGGAGGAATCTTAATACCAGCCATTTGGGTGATGGCATCCAGATGTGTGTGTGATTCCTAAATAGGAGGAAGTTAAGAGGCCTCCTCGATACAAGTAGTGCACAGACCTTTGTCCACCACAGATGGATCCCCACTAAAGGTCTGGATGTAAGCAACATCTTGGAATTGTGCTGTGTACATGGACATTCATGGGTTTCTGGAGTTCTGAATAGAAATTAAGGACCAGTAAATTTTTGATGAAAGTAAGTATGGCTGATAAACATCCCCTCTAACATAGAATTGGTATATCCTGATTTAGAATACCACAACTTGTAGCAGACTATCCAATATCATGTGTGGTAACTGGGTCTTTGGCTACAGACAAACAAGTTTTTTCCAGAGGACCTACTGTATATGGGAAACCAGGAAAGGTGGCATATGTGGAAAGAATCACAAGGGGAATTTACATCTTGTGGGCTGATCCAGAAGATCAAAGGGGAAGGAAAGGCCTTGGATCCAAGTTGGTCTGGTCAGAAAGATGAGAAGGAGGAATCCACCTGGCTTATCTTTGAACCTGGAATAGAGCAATCCCAACATATGTTCCAGTTCTCGCTGGATCATTAAATTGATCCAGCAAGAACTACCTTAATATCACACATCACTTGTTACAGGATTAGGGTCACTGAGACCAAAGGTGCAATGGATACCCGTACGATGAGTTGAGGAAAATGAATGACCTAGGAGTAACTGAGCCATTTAATAGCAAATGGACAAGCCTTGCAGTTATAGTGCCCAAGAAAAATGGGGGTGTTCACTTTGTGTAGGCTGTGGGACGCTGTCTAAATCTGATGATGCTTTGCATGATGAGATGATGGAGAATATAGGGGAAAGCTACCATATTTCCATGTTGGAGCTCAGTTAAAGGCACCTGCCACTAACCCCATCACTGCAATATAAAGAATCTCTCATCTTTAAGATCACAATTGGACTGTTTTAATTCACTGGCATGCTTTTGGCCTACACGGACCACTACTCATCAAACTCCAAAAGGTTGCCAGTGCCCTTAAGGTACTTCATAATCTTCCAACTACATATCTAGGTGATACACAGTGCCATGTGAGAGGAGCACTTGAAACCTCTAACAGCTATTCTGGTGGAAATCCAGAAAGCTGGTTGAAACCATAAATCCAGGAAAATGTAGATGGGCCCAGCAGAGGTTCACCATCTGGGTTATACCCTGAAGAAGGGGCTAGCAAAATATCGGATTGACAAGATACAGACAATCTAACTATGCCCTCATCCTGAAACTATAAAGCAAGTGAACTCTCATTAGATGGTACAAATCCTTCATTCTCTGTTTTTCTGTCATTGAAGTACCCCTTACAGAATTCAGTTAAGAGGATCCATAAAGTTCAAAGTCTTTGTAACCCTGAAAACCTGTATATGTGAAGATCCAGTCTTACAAAACAAACTACTTCATCTTCACTGCAGATCTGTCATGGAAACTCTTTTCCAAGAGAAAAACCTGATTTACTGTCATTGAGAGCGTGTCTAGTCATAAAGTGAACTGTGGAAAACCCAAAATATTACCTGGATAACTGATGTTTCCAAGGCCCAGTGTACATGAAAAGTATGCACTGATTTAACTAAAGGTTTGATTTTAAATCAATTTAGTTAAACCAGTGCAATAAGACTTCATGGACACTTATTTTGGTTTAAGACAAACTTATTTTGATTTGGCTTAAGTTTATTGGGAGCAGCTTTAAACTACACTGAAATAAGCCACTCTTAAACCAAAATGAGACAGTCCACACAGAAATTTACACCAGTTTAATTAAATTGTTTTAAAAAACAGATTTAAGCTAACGCAGAGCAATTTTTTTGTGTAGACAAGGTCTAACACCATCAGATAATGCAGTGATTCTATTTATCTCTTTATGTACCTATATGACTGATATCAAAGCAGTATCTGACAATCTCCCATGTATTTGCAGATTTATCCTCATGACACCTGAGATGTAGAGGAGTATTATGCCCAGTTTACAAATGGGGAATTGAAGCACTGGAAATTATGTCACTTGCCAAAGTGACACAGGAAGTCTGTGGTAGATCTGGAATTGAATGGGTTTGTGGTTAATGCACTAGATTTTGACTAGATTAGCTGTGACTGACAATCAGAGAAGTATAAAGGCCACCTGTGTAATTCGGTTTTAAAAGGCTAACGGGGTAGCAGGTAGAAAAAGCTACTCTGTTACAGGATATCTGGCCTGCTACCAAACATCTGGTTAGCAAACTATTCTGTATTGCAAAGTTTACTGGTTTTGTGTACTTAGTTTTTCTTTTTGTTATACTAATTCTGTATCATCTTAAACAATTCACAAGTGCTTTTACTACACCAGACATTTACATCCAGAGCAGTTTTCTGGGGACATGCTGGGTCTTCCTAGCACTGTAGCAACTCAGTCATTTGTTGTGATAACCACAGATCTGGCACTTCTGACCCCAGATGAAATGACTGACTTGCCCTGCACCTGGTTGCAGCAGCCCAAAGCAAGAGTGAAATGAAACCTGACAATGCTGCATTAAGCCCAGAAAAAAATCTGTCCTCCCCACATCTGTACCACCTCTGACTTCTCAAGCTCACACTTGCTGCTGCTCCTTTAGCTCAGAATTACTGCAGAGGGAAGAGGGGCGGGAAGAAAGCAAGAGTCATTTCTGTTCAGCTGGGAGATTGAGTAGTTGGATAAACTGCAAATATACTCGAACCACAGGAAATAAATTAATCCCGGTAACTCAGCCGAAAGGCAGAAGGGCAGTCAGACCCCATCTTATTCCTGTGACATTCTAGTGCCAATGCACGCCTGTCTGATGATAGGTGTTCACATCCTCTGACTGCTTAAACCCCAGACAGTTATCTGTTAGGCAACAGCGTGTGGACAGCATGAACTAGCACTTGGAAAAGCTTCTAAAGTTGTCCCCTGCACAACCTAGGTTTTAACCCTTGGTCCAGTCTGGACCCGGAATTATGAGAGTGCTATTTAATGGCCCACACCAGTGTGGAAATGCTGCTCTTGTGGCACCCACCCTTCCCCCTCGCAAGGCTATTCCACCTTGCAGCGTTTCTGGCCACTTGCTTCAGGCAGAATGGAACGAGTGCTGCTCAGAGGCAATGAAAACTCAGCTGGGCAGGGTGTCTGTGTGGGGAGCTCTGCAGCACCCAGCGGGGAGGCAGAAGAGGGGCAGGAAACTGCAAGAGAAGCATAAACAGTAGGGAGGAGGAAAGGACAGAGTTATGGAAGGTGATGAAGCCAGGGTGGTAGGAGGAAGACAGAGCTGGAGGGGATACAAGAGGACAAGGAGGGAGAAGGAAAAGGGAATACAGGTGGCCAAGCAAGAAGAGGCCAGAGAATAACAAACCCATTTCTGAGGCAACACAATCACTGATTCCATCTTGGACATATATGAAGGAGTCTATGGCATGGAAGGAGCACAAAGGATATATCTCAATTCAGTTTAATAACCCAATCAGGGGCCCTTTCAATGTCCCCACCTCCACTTCACACAGCTTTACAGGTACCTTCCACTGCTTTGACCTTCTCCTCCATCTCCCTCTTCCTCTCCTCCTTTAGCAGCTGTTCCTGCTCCTTCTTCTGCACTGCTAGAAGGATTTGGCGCTCCTCCTCTTCCTCCCTGCGCCTTTGCTTCTCCATCCTGCTGAGCACACTTGGAGTTGCCTGGGACAAAAGGGCCATGTATGAAATTGTAATGGGCATAAAGCGTAAGGCGGCACTGGTTTATACGGATCTGATCAGCTGCAGATTTACTTTGAAGGAGACTTAAAAATGTAACTACAATAAGTTATGTAAACAAAAATACATACAATCTCTCTGCCAAAGAGGCTACACTCTATGAGCTGTATTCTCCTCCCATTGTGTACAGTTCTTATCCTGTCCCAGTTCCTTCTCCTTCGATCCCTGGCATGTTGTAATTAGTGTGTATGATCCTGTTACACTGTAAATTCCACGGAGGAGATACCACATCCTCTTATTAGTCTGTGAAGTGCCATGCACACATAGGCACTGGGGAAAAGGCACCATGGGAAAAACTTTATTTGCTTGATTTCATTATAAGCCGAATGCTTGGATCATCCATCAACATTCCCACTGACAGTTCTACAAAGCACAGATGCCCTGAACATACCAAGGGAAACTATCACACTTGGAAATAACCCATATGCCCATAGGCTCTCTACCTCCATTCTCAGGATATAAACAGCAACAGTCACTTAGGCAGAAGGCATTTCTTGAAGATTAATGATCAGCTGGGGTCCCTCAGCTGCCTCTCAGGCCATCAACTTTTTCTTGCCCACCATTAATCCCCAGAAAAAGCCCGGCACCTCAATCACTATTGCTTTACTGTTTCACCTGCCTGAAAATAGGACCTGTGGGTACTTTGATAAATGGCTTGAAAGGTTGTACAGTGAACCCAGACATATTGTAAGTGCCTCCTTATTTTTTTCTCTTTCCTGAAATGCTATTTAGTGATGTCCTGCAGCAATGCTCCTTGGAGAATCACCCCACACTATCCCCTACCCGCTGCCTCCAGCAACAACAGTACTTGAGGGGGAATTATTCTTCACCTCATTTCGCCCTCCAGTAGACTCATACCACAGTTACAGAGATGTGTTCAGTTGGGGCCCTGGTGTGCTTTACAGCATTACCAGCGGATCCCACGTTAAAGTGCACACCAAAGAAAAAACAGAAACACCTGTTCTGTTCTGACCAGAATGCAGTGAACCCTTTGGGCCTTACCATGGAGTGGTCTCAGTTATTAAGATTCAAAATCTCCAAAGGGCTACAGAACCCAATTAATCCTGCCAGACTCACTGCCTGCATCTTAGGGGAATTAGCACAGAATCATAGGAATTAGAGATGGTAAAGACCCTTTACAACATCTAGTCCATTTCCCCAGCCACTACAGGACTCTTCCTACAGTGAAAGATCTTTGCCCAGTTGTAATATCACAAGCAACAGGACTCCTGTCACTTTCCAAGGGAAACTATTCCATGGGTTTATGCATTCCACTATTAGCGGATATCTCTTGCTATTCAATCGAAAATTAAATCTGTTTCCTTATAAGTCAACCCTTCCAGCCCTCAGTCACTGTAGCTTCTTTTTTCAGAATCCCCTCTACATCCTCCTACTCTTAGGATGCCCAGAACTGAACCCAATACTCCAAGTGCAGTCACAACAGAGAAGCAAAGAGAGCTCCTTGTTCCACGAGATGATGCCTTGTTCCACGAGATGAGGTCCAGAGTTGCACTGCCATATCAAAACGCAAACGCCTCTCTAATTTAATTTCCTCTATCACCTGGAGGTCTCATTGGCTTTGTGACCTAACCAGAGGCCTAATCCTATGAACAGGAGCATATATAAATGTAGAGGTTTGAGTATTCCCATTGACATCAGTAGGGCGACTCGTGAGAGTCAAGTTCCTCACATGCGTAAGCGTGCGCACAACTGGGCCCCATATTTTTAGATTCTGAGTCTCCTTGCATGTCTCTACCCTCAATGGGGTTCAAACCACCCCCCTGTTTAGCATGTGCTAATGTCATTAGCATGCTAACATATACAAAGACAATAAGACAAAGGGTGACCAATCACCGGTAGCAAGTCCATAGCAGATTTTATTTATGATGTGTCAGCCAGATTTTTTATTCGCATGGCAGTGGATCCAAACAAATCTGTGTGCTTCACCAGACACAATTTCTGCAGATGCTAAGCTATTAATATGATCCTCTCTTCTCTCAGTCTCCAAATTTATATGCACAACGGTTATGGTCGTGCATATAAATGTGTTCTAGGGAAGCGTTGGCAAAACATCTAGCCTGCAGTCCTCAAAAGACTGTTTTCAGAGCTAGTCCAAGTGCACTAAGCTTTCCTATGACATTCGGCCATAGACACAGGGTATCTACCTACAATGTGGAGGCAGCAGCCACAGGGCTTATACCACCCTTTGGACAGAAGACAGTATTTATAGAGTAGACAAGAGTTTTAAACAAACCAAAGGTGCCCCACACAGTAGATCTGGTGCCGTTCTGGTGTGAGTTAAGAGGAAAACAGGAAAATCACCAACCCAACACTATGAGCACTGCGATTCCAACATACAGCCACCCCAAAAAAACATTTGTTCCAGTGGCTCTGGCAGTCCGACTGGGCCTGCTCAAGAAGTCTTATTACAGCAGTTATAGGATGGGTGCTGTAAGATGTTCTAGATGGATAGTGGCCTGACTTTCAGAGGGGCTGAACACGTGCAACTTCCAATGAAGTCAGCCAGAGTTATGGGTGCTCATCTTGGAAATCAGGCCACAGACACCCAAGCAGGCAGTCAGGTTGTGTGTTGGGAGTGTCTCTTTGCACACCTGTTGGAATGAGAAATGCCAGTACGGAACATAAGTAAAACTTTCCGAACGAATAGTTGGCAAGGATTTTTTTTTAATCCAGCTTTTCCTTACTTGCATAAAACAAACCCGATTTCTGTGATTTTAATGTAACCACCTCCTTCCCTCCTATAGAGGGCACTGTGAGACATAGCATCACCATCCCTAGGTTCTGCCTTTCACGTTGGCTTCTGAAATGGGCCATCTCAGGATACTCAGTCAACATAAGGAGATGGAGTACTGGTCCCCTTGGCCTCCCCCAGCCCGAGAATAGCTCGTGCCCCTTCCCCTCGTCCCCTAAATAGTCTCTGCCAGGATTTCCGCAGTTTCTCCTTAATGAGGGTGCTGCTCAGAAGGTTTTTAATGAGGAGTTAATCTGAACCACCTGTTGAGAAATCCCCGGAAGGATCAGAAGCCTATGGAGCAGTTACAGCTCAGATTTAAGAAGCATCCAGAGCTCGGGGCTAGAAGGAAGGGGTCACGTACACAATACCACACTGAGCAGGAGTGACATTTTGTGCCTGAATCTTACCAAAGCAGCCCCTACCCAACCTTTAGCAAACCAGTCACCAGATATTCTGGCACTTTTCCTGGCTTCCATGTGGCACATGTGACTGCAATGTCATGCTGGGCAGCTAACAGACTCCCCCTCCCTGCAAATATGAATGTCCTGAGACCCCCTATCACAGTAACTGCTGGCACCCCCAACTCCAAAGCACAGTAAGAAGCAGTGCAGGGATAGCCCTGAGCTCACTGGAACCAATATGCTGACTCACAGGCAGCAATTAACAGCCCTCTGCACCCCTGGACCTGAAGCACCTGTGTTACTGATTGGCAGCCATTCAGACTCCATGTGTTTTCCTGTCCCCACATTTGGATTTTTGCTGCCTGCGTATGAATGTGTCATCTCACTTCCTGGATGGTAACGTTTTTTGTAGCACAGGAGATAGGGTTGCCAGGTGTCCGGTTTTGGCCAGAAAACCCGGTCGAAAAGGCACCCCAGCAGCTCTGGTCAGAACCACTGATCAGGCTGTTAAAAGTCCAGTTGGTGGCGCAGTGGGGCTAGCAGGCTCCCAACCTGCTCTGCATGGCGCCCCAGAAGTGGCCGGCACGTCCCTGCGGCCCCTAGGCAGAGGTGCTACTATGGGGGCTCCGTGCGCAGCCCCCGCCCCAAGAGCTGGCTCTGCATCTCCATTGGCCGGGAACCGCAGCCAATGGGAGCTGCAGGGGCGGCACCCGCGGGTGGAGTCACCACACAGAACCGCCTGCCTGTGCCTCCACCTGGGGGCCGAGGGACACGAGGCTGCTTCCGGGAGCCACCTGAGGTAAGTGCTGCCTGGCCAGAGTCTACACGCCCTCCCAGAGACTGTACTCCCTCCTGCACCCCAATCCCCTGTCTCAGCCCGGAACCCCCTCCCACACTCTGAACCCCTCCACCCACCCCCCAGCCCGGAGCCCCCTCCTGCACACCAAACCCCTCATCCCTGGCCCACTCCAGAGTCTGTACCCCCAGCCAGAGCCCTCACCCACTCCCGCACCCCAACCTCATGCCCCAGCCCCCCCCAACACCTTGAACCCCTCATTTCTGGCCCCACCCCGGAGCCCACACCCCTAGCCAGAGCCCTCACACCCTCCTGCACCCACCCCAACCCCCTGCCCCAGCCTGATGAAAATGAGTAAGTGAGGGCGGGGGAGAGCGAGTGACAGAGGGAGGAGGGATGGAATGAGCAGGGGCGGGACTTTGGGGAAGGAGGCGGGGCAAGGGCATTCGGTTTTGTGCAATTAGAAAGTTGGCAACCCTAACAGGAGAATATCCCTGGTCTAACTGACAGTGGTTAGTACATCATCCCCCTCTCCATGGGCTCCTATCTATAACACAAGGAATGGCTCATCCCTACATTTATTCAACTACTCTAATTTGTTTATTTTAACAAGTGGAATCATGTGACATCCTTTCTGCTCTTCCCTCATATTACAGGTATTAGAAATAGAACAGACAAAAATCATCTATCCAGTCCTGCCCCCTGGCTCATGTGGGATGTTCCTTGCAGGATGTTTTCCAATGTTTTGTCCAGTTTAATTTAAAACATACAAGTAATGGTTCTTTTGCCACCTCCGCTAGGAGATTATTCCGTGACCTAATAGATCTGAGTCTAAGCTTTCCTAGGACAATCAACCTACATTTTCTCTCCCTGTTCCATCCTATTTCTCCTCATTACACCTTGTGTACTAAACCAAGGAATTCATCTCCACCTTTAGTCTTTACTCCCTGACAAGTATATGGAGCCTCATGTTTACCTTTATTAAGCTATACGTTCTTCACTCCTATAATTTCCCTTTGTAAATCAATCCTTCTAGCCCCAGGTCCTACTTAGATTGTCTCTGAATAGCCTCCAATTTGCCAGTATTTCTATAGTAGTGAAGCTCCTCAAAGTAAACAGATTCCTGTGGGTGCAGCTGCCTCTGAGTTAGAAAGAAAGGCTGTTACTCCCCTGATTCATGATATGATGCTTCTGTGCATGCAGCCCATAATTGCATTGGCTTCTTTTGGTGCCATTGCATATTCATCTTTAATTTGATGGCTGCTATCAAGCTCTCTTTCGGCATTAATGCTTTTAAAGTTTTCCTTCCCACTGAATATCCATGATTTGGGTTATTTTTCCCTTGAGGTATTTGCTTGCAACCATTTTCAAACCTTCTCACCTCCTGCTGGATTGGCTTAATGGATTGACGGTCAGACATCCACCTGGGCGAAAACTCCGTTCGCTGCAGACGCTTCTCCTGAAATGGGGGTGGAAGAAGGGAGAGAAGGAGAAGATGTGGATTGGGGCACACCACTAATGTTGGTTGGGGAATTTTTGTATTAGGAGTGACCAGGAAGCTACTATTAGCTTTACAAGGGTAGCGTCATACTGGCTATGGAGTTGATTTAAGAGGCATGTTCTCAGGAAGATCATACTCCAGATCTGTCCCATCTTAAAATAGTTATCTGATGAGTAGCACTCTTCAGAGTCTAGCTATCCACCACTCCATCACCAAAAATCCCACTCCTTGCAAACAAAGCCTAGTAGTCCGTTTACATGGTACCTAGAAAATATTTAGGGATCCTGTACTGCTCAAAGTGTTTCTGCTGCAGCAGATAAGATATCCTTCCCATTCCCTATTCCCACGGGTGTTTGATGGCTGGCTGGATTTAGCCCTCTTCCAGCCATCCAGCGTCCCTGCATTCAAGAGCAGTCACCATACAGAGATAAGCAGGCTGACACCTCCCCAGCCTTATGTGCTCACACGCACCTTCTGGGCGATCATGTTGCAAATCTCAGGCAGGAAGTCTTCACTCAGGAGCTTGTAGAGCTGCCGTTCTCTTAGGGAGGTTCTCTCTCTGAAGCTCTCTGTGACTTGTCTCCACTCCTCTTCTGTCTGACACAGCAGCCACCATGTCCCACGGCCTGGTCCCTGGGACCCTTCAAGAACATAAAGGGATATTATCTCTACAATGATTATTGTTGGCGGCTTTCCTCCGACCTACGCCCTCCCCTCCAGAACTTTGGAAGAAAGAAAGACGTTGGCTGTGTACACACCCCTACGTAACATGGGTTGTGGTCTAGGAAGAAGCAAGAAGAATCGTTCATGTAGGTTACAGGAAGACCTGCCTAGCTATGGCTTCATTCCAAGCTCTCTCAAGAGCATTGTCATGGCCCCTAGAGCCAGTAATACACACTCCAGGGCACTGTACGCCGAGGTGGGAAATAAAACAGTGGCAGCACCTGAAATATTTTGGGTGAAATGCCATTATTAACCTAATCCACTCTAAAAACACAACCCTGACTATCCAGCAGCCCACAGGAGGAAAAGACAAGTGGGGAAAGGAAGAGTTAGTTTCCTTAGCTGTAATTTATTTTTTATAATGGAAGGCATCAACTGGGTCTGGCACTACTCATGGGTTACAGTTGCTCAGACTCCCTCTGCTGGACTGCTGCAGCACGGCGCTCTGACCCAGGAGATAACTTCTAAAG
This sequence comes from Caretta caretta, assembly GCF_965140235.1. Classification (NCBI taxonomy): domain Eukaryota; kingdom Metazoa; phylum Chordata; order Testudines; family Cheloniidae; genus Caretta; species Caretta caretta. Next base: position 241,884,652 of record NC_134206.1, read on the forward strand.
CTGAAACTATCTAAGCTAGCAGAAAACATCCATCCTATAAACCTACCACATTTCTATTTATGTAGTTTCAGCTTTGGAAGTTCTCTTTTGAAATTCCAAATGTGGAGCTGCAGCAGTCCAGGGAGAAGTTGAACTCTGAGGAAGGGGTAGAGAAAAGACAAAGCCAGAGTTGCCTCCATCGTGGTGGAAACAACAGTTATCTTTTCTGTAACTGGTGTTCTTCGAGATCTGTTGCTCATGTCCATTCCACATTAGATGTGTGTGCTCACCACATGCAGCGGTGCTGGAAGTTTTCCCCTCAGCAGTATCCATAGGGGACGGCTCTGGCGCCCTCTGGAGTGGCACCCAAATGGCGGTATAAGGGGCGCCACCGGTTCCCCCCCCCCCCAGTTCCTTTTTGCCAGAAACTCCGACAGTGGGGAAGGAGGGGGGTTGTGGAATGGACATGACAAACTCACCTCGAAGAACACCAGATTTGGAAAAGGTAACTCTTTTTCTCAAGTGCTTGCTCATGTCCATTCCATATTAGGGGACTCCAAAGCAGTACCTCTGGAGGTAGTAGGAGCAGGAACCCCACAGTTCAAAGGGTGGGCTGGTGAGCCTAGAGAGGACCAAGTTAAGATCCCACTCCGGGACAGGAGCCCATACCTGCGGAAAGAGTCTCTCAAGCCCTCTCAAGAATCCGACCATCATGTCAAGGGAAAACACCGTCTGTCCTTGGATCGGTGGGTGAAAAGTGGAGATGGCTGCAAGATGCACTCTAATAGAAGAGCGTGCCAGGCCCTGGTTCCTCAAATGGAATAGGTAGTCTAGGAAAACCTGTATGGAGGAACACGAGGGAGAGACGCCTCCTTCGGACGCCCAGCGGGAAAATCTTGTCCACTTGGCCAGGTAAGTCAGTCTGGTTGAGGGCTTCCTACTTCCCAGGAGGACCTCCTCCGAACAGGTCCGCTCCTCCAGGTTCAGCCATGCAGCACCCATGCCGAGAGGTGGAGGGATGCAAGGTTGCAATGTAAGAGCTGATCGGGACAGCAGGTCCAGTCTGTCAGGTTCATGAGCATGCCGAACCAGTGCTGGTGAGGCCAGACCGGGGCAATCGTGATAACCTGCGCCCTGTCTCGCTTGATCTTTGCCAGGACCTTGGCGATGAGTGGGATCAGAGGGAATGCGTACATCAGGCTCCCCAACCACGGCAGGAAGAAGGCATCGGAGAGGGAGTCCTTGTCCAGACCTCGCCAAGAACAAAACTGATGCCATTTTCTGTTTTGCCTGGTAGCGAACAGGTCCACTTGGGGAGTTCTCCACCTCCAGGTGGTGCAACCACTTGTGGTGAGAGGAAAAGGCCGCGTTGAGGTGATCTGCTAGCGTGTTCTTGACACCAGGGAGGTGACAAGTTTCCAGGTGGATCTCGCAGTCAATGCACAAGTCCCATAGACAGAGTGCCTCTTGGCAGACAGCCGATGAGCACGCTCCCCCTTGCCTGTTGATGTAGAACATCGAGGCTGTGTTGTCCATCAGGACTCTCTCCACCTTGCCCGACAGGTGAGGAAGGAAGACGCTGCATACTAACCGGACCGCTCTGAGTTCTTTGACGTTTATGTGTAGCACCATCTCCTCCGGGGACCACATACCCTGGGTCTGGAGAACTCTGAGGTGCGCACTGCAGCCGACGTCTGAGGCTTCCAACACCAACTCGATAGAGTGAGGGGGGTTGTTGAACGGAACTCCCTCTAGGACCATCTCACGATCAGTCCACCATCGCAGCGAGGTGAGTATTGCCGGGGGGATGGTAACGATTTTGTCCAGGTGATCCCTGGATTGGGAATAGACCATCGTCAGCCATTGTTGCAGGGGCCGCATCCGGAGCCTGGCATGGATACATCATATGTTCAAGCTGCCATGTGGCCCAGCAGATGCAGACAGATGCTGGCTGTAGTCAGGGGAACGCAGACACCTCTGCAACAAGGTCTGCTAATGTCTGAAACCTTTCTCGCGGCAGGAACACTCTGGTGCAGGTCGAGTCGAGCACTGCTCCGATTAATTCTATCCTTTGCATTGGAACTAACATAGATTTTCTGCCATTCACTAGTAGGCCCAGGGAGCGGCACATGGCTTGTAGCACTGCAACATCCTTTTGGACCTGAGATCTGGAGCTACCCTTGACCAGCCGGTCATCGAGGTATGGGTAGATCTGGATACCCCGGCACCTGAGGTAAGCCGCCACCACTGACATCCACTTGGTAAACACCCTCGGTGCTGTCACCAGGCCAAACTGGAGGACCTTAAATTGGCAATGGCCGGGTCCCACCGTGAATCAGAGAAATTCTGTGTTCTTGGAAGATAGCTATGTGGAAGTATGCATACTTTACGCTGAGGGCAGCATACCAGTCTCCTGGATCCAGGGAGGGGATGATAGAGGCCAGGGAGACCACTTCAGCTTCTTTAGGTACTTATTGAGGTCTCACAGGTCCAGAATGGGTCGTAGACTGCCCTTGGCCTTTGGGATTAAAAAGTATCGGGAATAAGCCCCCCTGTTCCTGTACTCTAGAGGAACTTCCTCTACTGCCCCCAGATGCAGCAACCCTTGAACCTCCTGCACGAGTAGACTCTCATGAGAACAGTCCCTGAAGAGGGATTGGGAAGTGAGGTAGAAAGAAACAAGAGGGTGTAGCCCTGTGCCACTGTGTTCAGGACCCAGCAGTCCAAGATTATAGTGGTCCATGCGGGGAGGAAAAAGGCAAGGCAGTGGGGAAAAAACAGGGAAGGTGGATCCAGGGAACAGTCTGGTAGCTTGGCCCCTTGCTTATTCTGGGTGAAGCCCGACTGAGCAGGAGGTGGAGGAGGGTGGCGAGGGTGGCGCTTGTAGCCCTTGGCCTTCTTGTGAGGCAGGTCCTGCTGAGGCTGGCTCCCTTGTCCCTGAGGCTGTTGTGGTTTGAACTGCTTACGTGCCGGGCCTGGGACGTACAGCCCTAGTGTTTTCAGGGTGGTATGGGAGTCCTTTAAACCGTGCAGCTTGGTATCAGTCTGTTCTGCAAATAGGGCCTGGCCACCCAAGGGAAGGTCCTGCATCGACTGCTGAGCCTCGGTGGACAAGCCCGAGAGGAGCAGCAAGGAAGCTCGCCGCATGGAGACGGGGGAGGCCATGGTGCGGGTTGCAGAATCTGCTGCATCTGAAGCTGCTTGGAGGGCTGCTCTAGCCGCTGTCGTGCCCTCCTCGAGGATTGCCCAGAATACCGCAGGAGCCTCGATGTCCACTGGTTGTCCAGCAGGCTGCTCTTCTGGGTTCTTCTGGACCTGTGGGGTCCTTCCCCGCAAAGTCTTGTGGACTGGAGAGGGTTGGGATGTTGAGGCCGCTGGCCTGTCCGAGGCTCCCGACACCGCCAGGCAGCCTGTGAAGGTTGGGTGAACCCCCAGAGGTTCCATGGTTCAGTGCTGATGATGTAGGAGGCAATGCAGGCACCGGAAGCTGCCCCACTGTTAGGGAGCCTTGCTCAGTGCTGGAGCTGGAGCGGTCGCTACCCTGCGACCAGCATCGGGTGGAGTGGCAGCTCTTATCTGACCGGTGCCAGTCACTGCGCTTGGAGGCAGACTTGTCCGAGCGAGACGAACATCTTGGTCGGGGCCTTGGGGACTGACTGTGTTCGGCGTATCGGCATGGGAAACTTGGCAATCTTCACCTTCTGCTACCTGACCAGTACTGGGATGTCAATCGGGACCGGGAGCTATCACAAGCCAGTTGCCGGGAGGGACATCCCGAATGCAGAGATCCCTGTTTCGGAGACCGACAATGGCAGTCTGGTGACTGTTGGCTTTGGTCCCTCGATCGGTCCCGGGATCTGTACCAAGGTCTCTGCAACGCAAGGGGTCGGTCTCGGTGCTCGTGGAGCGGGAGGGGACGACAACGACACACGACACGCATGCCTCAGTGGATCTACGCCAAGCTACCGGCGAGGTATTGTCAGTGCCCAAGGTCCGGGGACTGAAAAGGGCTCCGCTGAGCCTGCCTCCCTGAGGCGTGATGACTTCGGGTGGGCGAGTGGTGGTGGGACATCCCATGTGATGGGGAACGGTGCTGGGGAGGCAGGGACATACGTGGAGATCCCAAGGTGGGTTTACCCAGAGACTGGGGTACAGCCAGAGCTGCCCGGAGTGGGTCTTTGCTCACCCCCAGCCCTCTCCTTTCCCTTGAGGAAAGTAGGAGATCTTCCCCTCCCTGTCTTCTTTGGCTTCTTGGCCAGAGCAGCGGGGTGAGACAGGTGCCAGCTCGTGGATGGCGCCGACGGAGTGCTGCGCACCGACTCCGTGGTGCCGAGTCAGACCGTTGCTCCAGTGCCCGAGTGAGGGCTGACTCCATCACGAGCACTTTCAGGCGACTGTCCCGCTCCTTATTCGTCCTGGGTTTGAAGGACTTACAAAAAAGACACTTGTCGCTTATGTGCCCTTCGCACAAGCACCTTAGGCAGCTACTATGTGGATCGCTGACGGGCATAGGCCGTTTGCAACGATTGCAGGGCTTAAAGCCAGGCTGAGTCCTGTTCGGGACTAACGAAGACTCCAAGAATTACTATTAAGGGTAACTGACTCAACTACTAGCCATATTACAGATTTTACAAAGTTTGCGGGAACGGAGAACAAAACAACGCTAGCCAAAGCAGCGAACGTTCCAGCTCCGTCACTGGTGGCAAGAAGGAACTGAGGGTGGTGGGGAGCCAGAGGCGCCCCTTATACTGCGCCATGCGGGCGCCACTCCAGAGGGCGCCAGAGCCAGTCCCCTATGGATACTGCTGAGGGAAAATCTTCCGGCACCAGTGCATGTGGCCAGCACATACACCTAATATGGATGGACATCAGCAAGCACTCGAAGAAGAATGGGCAGGTCTAACCCATAAGTAATATTCAGACCAATGGATTCTCATGTTTGAGAAATGAGTCTCTCACCCAGCCCCTTTGGAGAAACTGTCACAATATGTTGGCATCTCACCTCACTAACTCCTTGTGGGCCAAGGACTCCCCAGTAAGGACCTGGAACGTGGATTTCCCTAATTCCTGGTTTACACAGTACTGACAGTGTATACATCTGACACCAGATGGGAGACAGGCAAGGAGAATACTTTGTTCTCCTACAATACTACCCACCCTTGTGACTCTCTCCCTGTAACAGAGAGGGCAAAATGCATCTACCACAACAAGATGTGTGTCCACATGGCCTGTGCTCACCTCTTCTCAGGAGAGCATCTGTCCATACATAGTCCTTCTCTACTGATTTTAGTGCGTGAGTAGTGGAGGGTTCCCCACCAAGCCTATTCCAAACTCAGGCCTCCCACACAATAACCGAATTCATTAGTCACTCCTATTCCCAAAATAGTGCCTTGCTATACAGGAAGCATTTAGCTGCCTAGTCTCCTGGGAATAAGTTAGTCTATTTCTTTAACTGCTCATGCCAAATACAATCAGAACCAACCAGGCTAAAGACACAGGGTACCACCTCTAGAGAGCCTCTCACTAAACAGACCCTCCTCCTTCCCTAGGAATCTTGTCTCTCTTAGCTTTGGATGATTTTAAAACTGCAATAGCAGATCAAATTCCTCCCATAATGTCTTTACCATTTTTCATCTGTGTCTCATGCATGAGCAAGTTCTCTTCAGCCTTCTCCCTACAAAGAGGAAGGTAATTATACACACAGGTAATGACATAAAAACATATACAAGACATTTCGCCAGCCGCTGAAATGCAGCCACTTCTGGGGAAGAATGCAACGGCTGTTTAATGCACAGCAAACACCACACACATTTTGTACAGGAAGTGAGAAATATCCTATTTGAATGAAACTTCAAGGAAAATTATGTAAATGGCCAAAATGGAATTTGGCCAGGATAACATCCCTACTCTTATGGATAGAACCAGGAAATCTTTAATGACTTCAGGTAGGCAGGACTTTGTTTTAAAATAGCATCTAAATACAGTTTCTCTAGCTGCTATGTGCCCCCTAGCAACATGCAGATCAAATGGGTCAGTACAGACTCAGTGGGAAGAACGGCATCCAGTGTTTTACCCACATTGCTTCCTGCAGCACCTGGATTTTCTTAGAGTCCTCACCCAAGTACCAGCCAAGCCTGTCTGTGCAAGATGATTTGAGATCATGGCTTCAGGGGGTATGGTTGCAGGGAGAATTACCTTTTGACACCCAAATGGAAAAAAACACAAATTGGGGTGCAGGGGATCTCCAGTTCCAATGGGAGGCCCGAAAAGGTACTATCAATGCCAAGAAAGACCAGCCAGCTTTCCTCCTTATATGAGAGTATATCACATAACCATTCCAGGAACACCCTTTTCCTTACCTCAACAGATTCTCCTCCAGCAGTTTTTTCCGTTTTGGGGGTCGCCCTCGTCTCTTGCCTGTTTTCCCGGGAACATTTGGGGTGTTTGTCTGGCCCCCACTTCCCCTTTAACAAAATGAAAGGTTAGAAAATATCTCCCAAAGAAAGGAACTGTGGCTGTCAGGGGAGGAGGGAGAGAAGAGCATGAAAGAAAAAAAAATCAGAACAGCTGCTATGGGCCCAACTAGGGGAGGGATTAACTACAGCAGCCAAGTGGGGGGGGGGGGGGGGGGGGAGAGAAGGACAGGAGTACCACTAGCTGGGTGACTAATTCAGGAGCAGACAGTGACTCTTAACTGCTGCTGTCTCCAAGGGGCAGATTGCTTGGAAGGTGGTGGTGGTGGCAGAGGAATCTTCCTACCCCACTGGCAGATTTTTGTAGTGCCATGAAGGCTATGCGTGGCTTTAGTTGCCTTGCATCAGGATTTAGTTACTGGTGCATTTGTCAATTTTACCCATGTCCTGCACAAATTCAGGCCACCGTCACCCTCCCAGCAACAGCGGCAGTCAAACAGATTTTATTCAACTCAGATTTATTGCTGCATAGTCCATTCCGCTCCACTTGCCCTGCCCTCTTCTCCCTGTTTACCCAGGCTGTGTGGAAATTAGGAAAACTTCAAAGCTGTTGTTACCTGTCTGAAGCCAGCTCTCCATTTGATTTCCCCTGCATTGGCTCTTCTTTGTACATACGAGTGCCATAGAAATACCAATAGAGGGCGCCATTACTATCCTCACCCAGTGGTTCTACACGGAGGCTGTCTGCATCCAAACCCTGCATTCAGTGGGAGCACGCAGTGAGAGAGACAGTGACAAGTTGAAAAACAGCCGCACTGTCACTCAAAACATGCTGACATCCTTCCACAAACACCCCGCTCCACCCCCCACAACACATCTGTTCTGATGCAGTTCTGGGAAGAAATTACTCTAGAGAAAAGAACACATTCCCTCTCCACCTAGGGAGAGATTTAGATTGACATTTCTAATTTGCATGCTCTCTTTAGTTTTAATATTTCATTTTTGGTGCTCATGACAGTGAAGGTCTAATTAGCCCTGGCTAAAGTCATGCAGAGCATGGGAGGCACTGTGGAAACTTTGCACATAGAGCTCTCCCAATATACTTTAATAATGGGGGGGCACTGCTGCAGGACAGAACTGCACTCCTAGCTCCCACAGATCTATCAATACTCTGGAAGCACCTTATTCGAGATATTCAAGTCATGGTCTTCAGAGATGTAGCCAATCAGGCCAATTTACTTAGTGACATTTGTGCTGTGAATGCATCAATGACAGAGAGACCCTACCACTTGCCTAGATCCTTTGTAACCTGACATAACCCAGGTCTCCAGAGGTGGAAAAAGCATGACTATTAATTCACTGCACTACCACCAAGAACATGACTTTAAAATATTTCTTTTTGATTAAAAAAATTACATCTCCAAACCTGTAAAATATACAGACTATGGGAAACCTATGTACCTCACCAAGAGGCTGTCTCAAAAAACCCCAAACCAACCCAATCCCTTTTAACGTTAATAGAAAGAGAGAGAATGGGGAGACCCCATCACCAATATTCCCAAAGCTGGGTCTGGAGACAAAGAGAAAAAAGGGACCTTAGAGAGAAATACTTCCAAGCTATAGTTCAAATCCCCAGTCTCTTCTTGCTCCCCAAACGGACAGACTAGAAATGCCACAGGAGCATCAGCCCCTAAACGGCCTGTCCCCTGGGTTGGAGGCTGGCTGATGTATACAAGCAGTGGCAGGAAAAAGGAAAAACAGCCTCCATGAAGGCAAACATTTCCCTCCATCCCCGCTTCCGTTTTACAACCCAGCCTAGCTCCCTGTAGCTGCCATCTTCCCCATCTGACAGCTGTGGCCCAAAGCACCTTGAGGAGGTCAAAGACATCATCTGCATCAAGCCGGTAATCGCAGAGGCGGTGCAGGATTTCCACGCGGGTGCGCAGTGGCAGCTCCTGGAAAGTGGATTCCCGTAGGGGGTTGGGTTTCCCTTCCTCCAGCTCCCAGCGGTAGTTGATAATGTCCTCAAGATAGCTGTGAAACGTCTGCGACCTAATCAAGAGAACAAGTCCCCCCATTGTAGGTTAATATGCAAAAGACAGGACTTAGTGGGGGTGGGAAATGGAATTAGAAGATCCAGGCAAGGCTGAAAGCTGTGCCCTGCTGGCTCAACACAACCTAACTGAACTTAATATGTAGCAGGAAGTGGAGCGACTGACACTGGGAAACTTTCCTGAATGCGTTTAAGAGCTGTGTCCTAGGACAGCCAGGGCTAGTTAAAGCTGTGCAGCTAGGCTTGACCCTCTCCTACCTGCTGGTAGTATTCCTAACTGCGACAATACAGGATTTTGCATAATTTAAAGCCTCTTTGTTAGTCTCCCTCCTTTTCGTCACATTAGGTAGCTGTTCACATCAGCGCAGACTCGGACTTTTATAAAAGGAAGATGCAATGGAGCATTCACAGACAATTCCGATCCTCTTCTTCCTTCCTCCATTTTAGCTGACACCATCATTATCTACCAGGCTCACCATCTCTCCCTTTTCCCTGGCCATAGGCAGGTAATTACCAACTCCTGAGCCTTCTTCCAAATCATTTTGAAAGTCAGACCCTTTGTTGTCCTAAAAGGCAAAACACTTCTCCATGCTCAGACTACTCTGTCCTCTCTGGCCAAAACGCAGCTACTAGAATGATCTTCCTTGCCTGCCAGTCGGACCACATTACTCCACTCTTTGAATCTCCTTTGCCACTAGCTCCCCACCTTGCCCACCGTATCTTATGTAAACTTCTTGTCCTCACCTTACACTAAGGGTTGCTGTAAATAATAACAGTTCTGGTGTAAGTGCTGCCCTGTCACACCTTAGATTGCTGACTGTGCTCAGATAAATGAATGTGTGTCTAATTTTAGATGCAGCTTGTTCTGAGTGTGGAAGTTTCAGTCTACAGAATCTGGGTGAGATGAAGCACCGACTATTAAAACTTTATTTGTTACGAGTGGTGCTGCTGCCTGACTCCTGTGACTTGCCAGCATTCCAGATCTGTGGTCTGAAGCGGCAAAAATGCCTTTCTTTCACACACAGGAAGTTCATGTGTCTGAATGGACACTACTGGATAGCCATTCCCACATGCGTTCATGGAGGCACCTCAACTGGATCCTTTTTGGCACCAGCTGACTTCCCTAGACAATGCAGGGAACTATGCCACAACTGCAGAATAGCCACAAACCAAACAAATACAAAACTGTAACCAAAAAAAGCATTAAATCTTTAACAAACAGAGAGAAAAACATCATCTGGGGGAAGACTACTGAGAACTAGCAAGAAGGTCAGATGTTAAGAGAGGGAGGAAGAAAGAAAAGATAGTAAAGAGAGGTCAAGATAGAATGGCAACCTGCAGGACCTGATGCCACATCATTTGTGGAAAAAATGGCCACCTGATAGTATCTTATAAATGAGTGGAGAAATGCCTATGTCCCCACTCTGCAGATTACTCCATATGACCCTGTTTCTTTCTGCACCTCAAGTGGAAAATGATTCCTTGTTGACTGACCCCATTTCCCTGAAGGAGTTTTACCTGACCTCCTATAGTATTCAATGACAGATGCTTGTATAGAATTGGATATGGAGGCTTTAGCACATGCCTTTCTGAATGTCTTTGTTCTGCCCAGCTAACAGGGACAGTTCACCTCCCAATCAAGTAAATGCAATGTGACCTCCTTTAATAGAAGGAAATATTTCCACTGAAATAAGGAGGGATTATTTTAAGGAAGAATTCCTGTACCAGCTCAAGTACCCACTTTGTGGGGTAAAAAGTGCAGAAATTGTTTTTTCCTAGACAAAACAATCAAAACATACAGCCTTCTATCTTAAATAAGAGCAGCCATTGGTTCAAATAGTTGTTCCATGACACATTGAAGGGCCAAATTCAATTTCCAACTTGCAACTGGGAACTTTAAAATGGGCAATGTTTGGTTACTGCCTTGGAAAACCTGCAGACAGGATATCAGATTCTCTTTATAGACTGAGCACCCCTAAAACTTCTATTTGATCACACAGAGCACTTAAACATTTAGATCTTTAATGAAGTCATCAAATAAGAAAGCGAGGCAATATTTGACAAACTTTTAGAACAGATGTCATGCCTGGACCCCATTTCCTGGAAATATGCTAACTATATAAAATCTCAGACAACTTCCTTCCAGGTTTGAAGAATAAAGCCACAAACTAACAGCATCCAAATTCTACCCTCTCAAGTTCAAGATGTCAGAATCTGATTGAACTTCGAGTCACAAGATCATCTAATGAGGGCAGAATCTCAGGGGAACCAAACCGACATTTCCAGGTTCCTTGAGAACAAGGGCCCATGGGTCCAAGAAGGAGCTACCAGGAGCAGTATGGCTTTCTCTGTTCTGATTTTTCTGGTTATCTGAGCAAGAATTGGAAAACAAGGAAAGGCACACATCAGATGATTGGACCACTGGAATGAGAATGCATTGATTTTCCTTGATCTCCATTTTTGTTGAGGCTCAGAGAAAAAAAATGGATCCATGAAGTTCCCCATTTCCAAAAGATGATTTGAAGGACCTGGTCATTTAATTCACATTCTCTCTGGGGACAGGGGTTGTTGACTCAACCAAATGGTTTGAGTTTTATTTGTACGTAAGTGGCTAAAACTAGACGTAATATCAGCCCGATATCAGCTGCACACAGCCTCTGTTCTCAGGAGTGCTCAGTCTCTCTCTCATCAATTTGCAAACACTGCTGCTGTGTGTTTGGCGCTTTGAATTAGGACAGAATGAGAACAGGAGATGGGAACCAGATGTCTCACGGCATTCCCAATAACCCTCAACTCCATCCAGCCAATTTATATTTATCCTCCTCTCTCAGGCTGGCCATTTCTCCCAGACAAGCAGGGGTCCATATGTGGATTTCACAGTCTGTCAGAAAAACACCCGTGATTTTTCTCACCTCTAATATTTCTATTAACGGTTCTCCTCTGGAAAGGGTTCTGGAGCAGGCCCCCTCTGCTGGAGATGGAAAAACCTGCTGGGAAGATTGTGACCTGTCTGTGCAAGGACTCCTGTTGGCGATCCCTTACAGATAGCGGACCTGCTTAGGTCTCGTGTTGAGCTGCCCATTAACAGTGCCTGAGTCCAGGAGTTGAAGGATCACCACCAGATTATAGAGAAGTTCTACACTATACCTAGATCTTGACCATTCTCACAGTCCTACATTCTGTGAAAAGGTTAGGGAACGCCTGCTGAAGCTGATCAGAAACCCCTGAGTCTATAGGATTTATTACCTGTTGCGAATCCCAGTGAGCTGTCTGTTTGGACTGGGAGAAGGGCAACAGATCATCTAGATATGAAGATTTGCATATTCCTTCTTCTGCGGTTATCAAAATCACCATAACTTAGGCTTTGTCTACACTAGCATTTTTGTCGGCAAAACTTTTGTCGGTCAGGGGTCTGAAAAAAACACACCCCTGACGGACATACGTTTCACCAACAAAAGTGCCGGTGCAGACCGTGCTATGTCGGTGGGAGAGGCTCTCCTGCCCACATAGCTACTGCCGCTCGTTGGGGGTGGTTTAATTATGCCGGTGGGAGAGCTCTCTCCCGCTGGCATAGAGCAGCCCTTACAGCAGTGCAGCTGCAGCGGTACAGCTGTGCCACTGTAAGGTCCGTAGTGTAGACATGGCCTTACACAAAAGTTCAACTGATGGAGACAATGCTAAGCCATATGGCAAGGCTACATACTGAAAAAAATGTCCTTCCATTGCAAAATAAAGGTATTTAAAGTTGAAGGGATTAATTGGTGGACTGAGATATTCTATGGATCTCAGAAAAGTGTATTTAAAAAAAATCTTTCTGGGGATCCTGAATGATGAGAAGAGATTTTCCATAAGAAAGGAGGAGTATATTTGATTGCCAGCTTCAGGGAAGACAGGTGTAATATTGGTCAAACCCCTCTGTTTCTACTGGGGACTAAAAATAGTTTTGATTAAATACCCTGACCTCTCTCTAGAAGGTAAATTGCGGCTACTGGAAAGGAATTTTTGAACCAAGTCCCCAGTCATAAAGAATACAGCTTTGACACCCACAGCTCTAGATCTCACCCTTTTACACCCAGACACACCAAGTCAGAGCATTCATATAACTCTAAAACAAAGGACTGTTAGAAAACTCTCCCAAAGATGTACCTCCACAAAGACACTTACAAGTAAGGAACCATAACACATATTTATATATACACACACGTGATCTCCCTCCCCCTGCCCTCCCCTTTATTTTATAAACCATCATGCCATTAATACGCTTTGTATTATCACACTTTCTTTTATATTTGGAGAACACTTAATACACGGGTAATACATGAGTTGCTCATGATCTGTAGTAGAAGCTGCAAAAGTTTCAGGGCAGTTTGGCACAGAGGGGATGGGAACAAGTCCATGGAAGGGCTTCTCCATCTGGGCATCAGGGTTTACACACTTAAGAGAAATAAATACTCCACTCCCAAGAGGACAGCACTGCAGCTTAGACCATCTCTAAGAGAAGCCTGGGACTCCTCCCACAGGCAGGCTATTACTACTGAGCAATGTGTCCAAACAATGGATTTCCCTGCATTCAAAGCACCCTTCTCAGCTCTGTATTTTAGTGCACTGACCTGCATTTTTCTCTCAGTCTGTTGGGATCCTGGAGATGGGCGGGCCTACTAAAGGACCTCCCCCAGCCTAAGGGGAGGATCCACAAGGTCCGGGATCTCAATTAAGTTTGGGGGACAACTAAAGATATAACAGGGACAGGAGTGAGGTCACAGGGCTAAACGAAGGGACCCGGACGGGGACACCAAGCAGAGAGCCCCGGACAGCGCCCACTGCTCCTCTAAGGCGTCAAGGAGCCAGCGGACGCCGCCCAGAGGAATTCTGCCCGGATGCGTGAGACCAGGGAGGAGCGGAAGAAGGCCCTACAGTCACAGAGCACCCCCTCGTCTACAGTCCTCTTCCTGGTGGTGTAAAGAAAGAACATTTCTCCTGACCCATCCTGCATGCTGAGTGAACCTCCTCCTTCCAGGCACTTATCTGTGCTCAGTATGCAGAGCCAGGTTCCAAAAGAGATCCTTTGGAACAGGAGACAACCACAAGGAGGTGGGAGGCTTTCAGAAGGGCTTGGGAGAAATGGGAAGATTTGTCCAGTGCTTGTGGAGGGTGGACTTGGGAGAGGACATAATAGAGCTGTAGACGTCTGGCCCACAAAACAGTCCAGGGAAAGACCTCATTCTGAGAGCTGAAATCACTTCTCAGTCAGTGCAGCATTGTTGGGATGACACCATTTAAAAAAAATTATTATTATTTTCACTGTCCTCTTCTAAGAGGGAGGCTGCCTGTGCCTTTTCTGAAACAGGCTCCAAGATATTGGAGCGTGACTGGAAGACAGAAGACTTGCTTTTGTTTACCAATATCCTGATTCAATAACACAGTTCCAGAGTCTATCTCCACTTCCGATCCCATCAAGAGGAACCCAGGCCCTTCACAATGGTCCAAGTATAGAATTATTGCCACATCATCCTTTCTTAATGGGGCTACCCACTGCCAGTTGTGTTACAGAAAAACCCAGACCAACTTCTGATTGTCAATATTAGATGACAAGGAAATGTGTGATAACGAACTGAAAACACACCAGAGGCAGAATTTTTTATTGTTGATGTTCAGCTAACACTAGCACGTGTAGTTAAGCATTCTGAGGGTTCACAGATGCCAAATAGTTGGCTGGACTCATTGCTACAATATTCGTCACGTTACAGTATTTTAAGCCTCTTGTATATTAAATCCTGCTTCACCATTTTGCCTATTTTCTTTGTGACAATGAATGACTAAATGCCACAGAAAGAGCTGGGACAATGGCAGGCATGTTTTGATCTCGAGAGGGAAACAACATTATTTGGGACAGAACTAAGAATTGTGACATAACCTCAAGACTAGAAGGGGGCCCAGAAGTAATCCTCCTCTATCGCCTACCCAAGAGTTCTCCAAAATGGTAGGAATATGGAAACGATGAGACCGGGAGTCTCAACCTTTCCCCTCAAGAAACAGCGGGGTGAAAGGAATGGTCACACTAGTAGTTCCCTCTACTGCTTGGCCAATAAGAGGAAATAATGAAAGTTATATTGATGTCTGGTTAAAGCTGTGAAAATTGAAACAGACTTGGCTAGTCAGCACAATACCCCCGCTCCCCTTTTTTTCCTGCAAGGTCCTTATCAGCAGGAGTCTATACGTTCCCTGAACAGATGGTTCTCAGTATACAGAAGAGGCTGTTGGAAAGTCTCCCTCTAGCTCAATAGCCAAATATCTCAACAGGACAGGCGACCACCATGAAGTCCATTTTGGAAGCGAAGAACATTTGTTTTCCCTTATCAGCTGGCAGCTTGTAGTTTCTGAACAGACAAAAGGGGGCAAACTTAGTTTTGGGAGTCACTCCAGTGTAAGTGAGAGCATTAATTGACAGGTGGATACAAGATATTTTCCCCTCCACAGTGAGGGGAATAGTAATAGCTGAGGTCAGGAAAGCTTAGTTCTGAATAAGTAGGGAATTTTTTATTTTTTTTTCACAAAGGCAAGTCCTCTAGAAGGAAGTGGGGAGGACTTCTGGTGTTTGTTGAGATGACCTCAGTCAGATATCGTTAGCGGGGGGTCAGGAGAAGCAAAGACTACTTCAGGAGAAGAAAAAAAATGTAAGGGCCCAGCTAAGGTTCTCTCCCTCACAAATCAATCAGTCTATCATGACTTGTCAAAAAAAAGAAAGGTTAGGCTGACCTTATCAGAAGCAATGTGAGTTACAGCTGCAGGCCTGGCCTTGGGCTGGGAAGTGGGGTAACAATGGAGGCCTTTTTTTTACTGTACTAGTTAGCATTCTTATCTTTAGAGGGGGAGGGAAGTTCCAAGGACCAGCCTATACCCTAGGCTAAAGTCTTTGAAGCTACTGAAAAGCTAAGTCAGGCAGAATGGGGGGGAGCAAGGTATTACCCCTTCAGGGAAAATAGTTTAACTAGTATATTCTCTACCTCCTTCAGAGATTTCTGTGATGCAAGAGAGTTATCAGAGGCCAGTGTAAGGTAGGCAACCTCAGAGCACTGGCTTAGACTGTATGCAGGGCATGGAAAAAGGAGTGATTCTGATGGTCTAGCACTGCCATGCCAGATAGGTGTCAGAGTTATACAGGGACAGAGCATAGCAGAACCAGTGCAACAGGGATGAGGAACACCTTGCCTCACACCACTCTTGTGTGATGTGAGCTCTTCTGGCTCATACTTGGAGAACATTAGTGGACTCTGCAGGGAGCTGTGGACAAACGAAGAGTCACTAGTAATAATGGTTCCTGGGCAAGGGCAGGAAAAGAAGCTCAATGGGGGAAATCAAAGCTCAAGTGATCTCTCTGCAATTTCAAGGCATGGAACGTAACAGCCTCTTGTCCAAGAGACTCTGTCATGTCAAAGAACCCTTTCCTATCCACATGACCAGCTTTCCAAATGGAGACAGCACCCGGATAGTCAAACCTCTAATACTCCTTTGGTTCATGTACATGACTATGTGGGAGGGTTGGAGGTGGGGGGACAAAAGAAAGAGGCTCCAGGAGTTCAAGGGTGGACAATGCCACTGCCTTCCTCCCACACTTTACCTCTTTCCTTCTACTCTTACTGAGCCAATGACATTTCCCCTCTGATGGGGAGAGTGGGGGGTTACTGCTTGGTTGCAAACCATTAATATGAACTCAGCTGGATTAGTAAGTGGTGACAAACAATGAGTCAGTCTCTGCCTAAGAGTCCAATTCTGTCTCCTGAATTCAACAGCCTGAAGTGTGGGAGATCAGAGGTTTCCACACCCCTGCAAAATGCCTCTGGGTCTTCTGAAAAGGTCAAGGCAACATCAGCACTCCCTACATCCCCTGCCCTGGAATTTGCATCAAAAGCCCCAATATGTCATTTACACAAACTTCAAGCATCTTAAACTGGCAGTTCTATGAACAGACTGAAAACAAAAGACATTATAGCTCTATAGGCTTTTCAGGTTGAGTCAGGAATTTCCTCTAGAGCAGAGGTTCCCAAACTTTTTTTATTGAGTACCCCCTTCCAGATCTACCACCTGCCCACATACCCCTACCCGTCTCATCACTGATATTTTGTGTGTTCTTCTTAACACTACCCGTCTTTAGCCATCTGTCCATATTTCACTGTAACATACAGATATAGTTATAGTGTGACATATACAACTGAAAAAATCCCCAGCCCTGACTAAGTTCTGAGCTCAGTTAGACTGGACAGTTGTTGGGCTGTATAGTACCACTGCACTGTATGGTGATTGGAGGTAAGGGCTCTGTATATCAGCGTCTCTGTGTATCTGTGTTCTCCTTGGTTCATCTTGAAGTAAATTAATTACCGTATTTTATGTAACAAATTCCCACAGAGTTTTAAAGCTTTATCTGAGTAGCCGGTTATGAAAATGTAATAAATAAAATAATTAATAAATAAAATCCACTATTACACAATTTCTCCCACGTTCCCCCAGGATGTCTCGCGTAACCTCAGGGTATGCGTACCACAGTTTGGGAACCCCTGCTCCAGAGTGATTTGAAGCAGGGGGCAGGAAGTCTGATGGTGGGAGGGATTTGCTTAGCAAGGTAATTCCCCACCTCTAATGTATATAGTTGAGTGTGTTGGGGAATCCAGTGTCTTCTTAGCTGAACTCTTGATCCATCCAAGTTTAGGGCAAGAAGGAGTTAGTTTATAGAAACTAAGACCATTTATTCAGAGTTTAGCTTGTGTGGCTCAAAATACTCCCATATCACTCCCACTCTATCTCAAAGAATCTTCCATAACTAAAAGCTAAGGAAGGGAGCAGTTGGCATGCTGACTCCCACAGCGAGACAGAACAGGAACAGCATTCGAGCAGAGGGAAATCTCCAGGGAAGCTGAGGGATTGGAGAGCTGATGGGTGCTGTCTAATCTAATAAGAGATCACATCACAGAAGCATGTGCCAGCTTGACAGAAGCAAACACAGCCACTTAACCTGGATATGACAGCTGAGGCTGGCATGTTGTTCTACCGCCCCCCCCAAAAAGGGAGCAGGAAGAAAGAAAGGAAAGCAGCAAGGTCACCGCAGCTGCAAACCCCTAGGAGAGGTTCCAGTTCTGCATTTAGAGGCTGCTCCCAGCAGCCATAATACAAATACATGGCATCAGAGAAACTTTTTTCAACTCAGACATTTCAGCACTCCTATACCACATTTATCCACTCCAGGGAAACACCAGGATTACCCTCTCACCTGCTCTGAGCCAAAATGTCCTACCACTGATCACATATATCCCTCACTCCCCTTCTCCACACCCGGGGCAAGACCAGATTACTGAACCAACAGGAACTGTCTTCCCAGCTCACCAAAAGCACCAGCGGAGGAAGTGAATTAATCTCACAAACTAGTAGATGGGCATTCGCTAGCATTCCCCAGAGAGTCTGTGGTCTGAGCTCTCCATATGATTCCACGCTTAACTAGTGTTCTCTCCATGTCCACCACTCACCCCTAGCAAGTACTGAGGACTGGCTTAGGAATGACTGCATGTTATTTGGTGGAGAGAAGAAAGAGGGACATCTATATTGGACCAAACAGAAAAAGCTTCACCGTATCTGCCTGTTCTGAAGAGGCTTTTCCCTTAAGGCTGGCAGAAGCCTGGGAACAGCATAGGGGCTGAGAGGAGAGAGTCTATTTGATCTTACCTCCCACATTCACCTAGAGTTTTCACTGTTTTGTTAAAACAAAACAGAAGCAGCCAATCTGCGCTCTATGACCCCTGTAACTGGGATGTGCTAGGTGAAGGTAGCACCAGAGAAATCACACATACCTGTTACTTTGAGCTGTCTTGTCAGTTTCCCTTTTGAGCTCCAAGTACCCATGTATGTGTGAGCCCCTGTTTTATTTGTCTCTCCTTCTCTGGTAGCAGCAGGAGGGTACAAATGTGGAGCTGTTCTCCAATACATAAAGTAGGATGGAGGCAATAGAAAAGCAAGTCCAGGAAGTTTTGGGAGGGCGGAGGGTTCTCTAGCTCCCTGTTCTCTATGTAGGTTTTAAGCCAGAGAGAATGCGGCTCCACAACTGTCAGGGTGATGTGTGCTGCACTCCAAGTCTACTCTCCCCATCCATGGCATGAAAGTGACTTTCAGGCAGGGAAGGGAATGTTTGCTCTTGAAGCACTAAAAACCTCTTATTGCACCACATCAAATTGCCAATGTCCCTCTTAAAAACTGCTTTGTTCTCCAACCACCACCCCTTCCAGGACTCTGACATTCTCTCATCTCAGAGCATCAGTCCGTTCACCCAAATATTCCAGAGAAACCAGTTGATGGGAAGAAGAGAATAAGCCCTAAAGAAAAACAGAGTTGGACCCAAGTCTGATTATAAAATACTCTGAAGATGAAAAGCATAGGTCCATGGTTAAAGACGTTCATTGTTTGGAAGTGCATGAGTTGTATTTTTAATTGATCCAGGACAGGATTGTATGCACGTTTTGCTGGTTTGGGTAGAGTGGGGAAGAAAAGTGGAGTAGTGAGGGAACCCAGAGTAACAGCTGAAGAGGTGTGTTAGCAAGTGGAGAGGAGTTGTATTTGCAGGCTGGCTGGGATGGGGGAGGAACAGCCAAGAGGCAGAGAGTGAGTATATCCAAATGATGGCCCAACAGAGTTCAGAAAACATTAAGGGCTAAAAATAAAACCTAAAATATGAAGTTTCTTTGACCAAAGGCCCAATCCTTTACTCATTAGTCAAGAGAAGTTTTGTCACTTACTTTAATGGGAGGAGGACTGGGCCCCAAGACATAAAGGCAAGTTACTGGGCAAATTATTCCTATAGGTTTGGGGGAAAACAACAACTACAGTCACTTTAGTTTTAGGGAAGACCGGCTGAAGATAAAGTGCTGGTTTGGGCAGCTGCATTTTTTTCTGAGCTGCTTAATTGGCTTAAAGGAAAAAACTTTGTCAAAAATTTCTGAATCCTTTTGTTTTCAACACAGTATTATTTTACACAATATATTTATAAAAACACCAGTGCCGAGACTACCATTTAGTCAGCTGTGACAGGTGAATAAAAAACCTATTTACACTCAATACATGGGAAAAGCAAGAGATTTTAAATAGTTTTCAATATTTTTTCTTAAGTGGAACATTGTTGTAACATGAACTGTGCTTGCTGTATGTTTCTGCAGATACTGTCATTGTTTGTTGAAACAGGACACAGCCAAGTGTCCCCATGAGAATGCATCTTGAAGTGCAATCACAGAGCTTTGCTCAGTAAACTAATCCCCAAACCACTCTACCCTCCCCAATTTATGTGCACTTGTCAACCAATGTACACCCCAACTAGCCCCACACCTGCAGTGATTTTAGCCTTTGAGTGCCATCCTGAAACCATTACCCCTTCACATTTGCCTCAGGTCCCATCCACAGTGTAAAAACTACAGTTGGGAGGAGCTCCGGTTGTCACATGGTTGTCTCCAGACACTGTTGAAACACAGCGTTGTCTTGTAGGGTAGATAGGACCCAGAAGTGTTTTAACCAGGATATGATGATTTCTAGTGAACCCATCACCACAGAATCTGGGCACTAAAAACCGAGGCAGAACTGCGTCTATGCTGTCCACAAAGGACCCTACACTCCAGTCCTCCTGTTTCTGTTGCTGTTAGATTAAAAACCCTGAAAAATAATGCCAGGCCGTTGTCCATTCCTCAGTGATGAAAGGCTTGTGTAAAAAGGTACACCTCATGGAACAGCCACAGGGGCTTTGGCTCACTCTGATCTTGGCTGCAAGGAGTACCACAGTCAGCCCTCCACTGAGAATGATCTGTCTCAGGTTCCTGAAAGTTTCATCCTCATCTCAGTCAACCACAGCATGCTTGCTGAGCGCCGCTGCTTTGGAGAGGGAGAGGCAGTCGAGATAGTTAAAGCCTTTAATGGACTAGAGTCTAAAGATTTGCACTCTCAGGTAATGCAGAACAGAACGAAACCTATTTCGCACATACACATTATAGTGTGTGAGAATCATGGCTGTATTGTGCTCAGGTCAGGGTTTTTTGCTCATACTTAGTTAAGAGCTTCCGTGTGACCTTGACAGCCTGCCCCATGTACAGTATGTTGCCATAATTCAACCTAGAAGCAATGAAATGCAGATCAATATGGCTACATCTGCATCCACGAGGAATGATTAGTCTCTTGGCTGGGTGAGGATGAAAGAAGGCATCTTTTGCCACAGCCTATGCACTAGTGTGACAGAAGGCAAACGCCCCCAATAGATTATTAGGTCAGTGCCCTGACCAAGTCTTGAACGTATTTCCCCTGGCTAGTATTACCTCTGGCTTACCAGGCTTTAGTCTGTGCTAGCTGCATTTCATCCATTTCTTTCCAGCACTGGGTCATTCGGAGGATGCTGCTGTATCTGCTGAGAAACAGACCTACTGCTGGGAGTTGGAGCCCATGTAGTCTCATAGTCACACCGAGAGACCTCATATTCTGACAGACAGCAGACAAGGTTGCTGAGATGTGGCATGCGAGTCAGCAGCTCATGGTGTCCAACTGTCTGTTGTGAGCTAGTACTGCGAACACAGAGATATGTCCCCTGCACGTAGCCATAAGGAAGTTATCCACCAGTGCCAGAACAATACAAATGTCATGTGCCTGTCTGAAGCCTGATCATGAAGGGTCTTATGGGTAGAGATCAGAAGTTTATTCACCTTCAATAATTCTGCCCAGGAAAATGGAGGTTGGAGACTGGGGTGTAGTTGACATGAAGTTGGATTATTGAGAATTGATCTGACGACTGCATGCTTCAGTGTGGTCATGTTGCTTTCTCTGAAAGAGGTAGTCAAAGATTTTGGACCTAAATTTTCAAATCAGAGAAATGCAGGTACTCAGTACCGTGGGGGCTGGGCAGAAATAAGGACTTATTAGGAGCTTAACATTTAGCACTCAGGATTGAAAATGCTACTCTTGATTTCAAGTGGCTCTAGTTGCTCTTCACTGGCTTTTCACCATTAGAAGAGGTGTCTATTCTGAAGAAGAGGGGTCTGTTTTGCATGTGGCCATCTGGACATTCCTCAGTGATTTCACAGCCTCTACCGTCCAATGTATCAACTGCCTTTGTTCAGTGGTTGACCCATGAGGAGCTGAGGGAAAACAAGAGGTGAAAGGAGATGGGACATTTTAGCAGAACAGAGTTCCGGTCCAGGATGGGGCTCCTAAGTGCTACAAAAATACAAATAATAACAGGGCCAGAGAATGTGTGACTGGATATAGTAGATAGTTCTAGGACACAAGAATGGTCAGCATACTGGCCCTGTATCTGGACAACTCCCTCTCCGAGGATGTTCAGGAAGTTCACTAGATCTGGGAGCCTCTGAAGATGAAGTCAGACAAGAGGTGGGAAAGCCTTTACATCCCTGCTTGGAGGTGGTGGATGGACAAGGCAATAGAAGTGGTTAATATGCCAATATCCATCTGGGCACTGAATGTCTGCTGATCTGCTTCAATGTCTCGCTGAATGTTTAGGTCTGGCAGAACAGACACGCTGGACATGAAATCCTGCACAAAATGTGTGGGAAGTATCACCCACTTTGACACTCAATGACTCTTAGGACAAAGAATCCCAGGGATTCCTCTACCAAAAACTTGACAGCTGTTCTGTTAGCCCTGATAAGTATCTCGTGGCGTGGTCTTTAACCAGTAACAATCCCATAATTTTCTTGTCCCTAAACACAAACAGCATGCGAACTATTTAGTTTCCAGTGTCTTTGGATGTCCCACTATCATTTTAAGCTTAACTTGTTTAAGCTTGTTTTTCCTCCACTCTCCCAGATCCTTATTACTGTCGGCAATACCACTGCCTTCCGTCACTAAGACCCCATAATCTGGGAGTCATCATTGATTCTTCCTCTACTTCATGTCCCTCACATCTGGACTGTGTCTAAACCCTGTCATACCTCTCTCCACAAACAATCTGAATAGCCATCCTTTTCTTTCTGTCCAAACAACCAGTTCTTTCATCCAGGGACTTCTCTCCCATCTCGATTAATGCTCTCTTCCTCACAGGCTTCCCTGGCTGCCAACATCATTCTCTCTTACACTCATGCAAAATGCTGCTGTCCAGAACATCTTCATGGGCTGGTAATCTGGCCACCTCATCTCACATCTGAATCCCATCACTGACTCAGACACCTCCTACATAACTTCAAATGTAAACATCTCATCCTCACATTCACAATGCCCTGCATAACTCTTCCTCTCCTGAATTATCCAGTCTCTCAGCATGTCACCTGTATGCTCGCCAATGTTGCCAACCTTCATGCTCCATTTGTCCACTTCTCCCACAATCTCTGCTTATTATTCCACACCACATGCATAGGATGTTGTTCCTGGTTTTGTCACCAACCACTCATTTAAATTCTTCTTTAAAACTGATTTCTAGCACAATGTCTATAAAGTAGTGAGTCAAAGATATTTATTTACCTAACTCCATGCTTACACTCCACAATTTCATTCCACCCTGCTGTCCACTAGCCTTTGAATAACCATGTGATCTTATTGCTGTAACTTCTGTCCTTTCTTCCTTCTAATCTTTTCACAGTCTCATGTCAAGAATTAGTTTCAAAGTTCTTTAGGGCCAGGAACATGTCCTCCATCCGTCCTATAGGGCACCTAGCACCACTCTGTAAGTATAAGCCTCAGCTGGTTTATGGTTTTCTGTTGCACCAGCCATTGGTGTAGTTATTACAGCCAAGATCAGCAGCATGCCAGTAAATGTTGGTTAATACAAACAGTGTGTTCCCCGTGTCTATCATGATTGGGTTTGCGTATCAGGCCCCAGAGATTATTGCACAGATTACATAGATAAATCCACTGGATCACTAGGGTATTCCACTTTAGTTTTTCTAAGGTCTCCTTCACAATAGTATCAGTGAGCCTGAAAGTTAGTACTGGCTTTGCCTAGATTAGGAAAAGAGACTAAAGGTTAGCTAGCAACCTAGGTTAGCTAATCAACTTTGTTACAGTTCAGGGCAACTGCACCTGCATTTCGTCTCTGTGATCCACCCAGGGAACCCGCTCCAGGCTCCCAGATCCTCAGCCATCACCTCTCTTGGGCGGAGACCTGTCTCTCTCTCCATCCTGACTGGGATTGTCCCAGGTTGCACAGTTCCCTGCCTACACTGCATTATTCCCAGCAAGCAAGACTGACTAAACAGGCCAATTTCTGTGCTTTGCTCTCTTTTCAGAGGCTATACGCACCGTAATTGCCCACAGTTATAAGTGGCTACATAGCTCTTCCTAAGCAAGCACATTTACTCTTAAAGTAAAAGCGCTGCTTAGAAAACTTCTTAAAAATAATAAAAGAATCTACATGCATACAAATAAGCTTACTGGAGACCATCCTCACTCCCAACTCCAGCAGGGCTCTGGTAGGAGTCAGTCCTTCAAACTCCAGAAGGGGAGGGGGGAAGGTTCTGTGTCCATAACAGCTTCAGCTCAGAACAAGCACCCTCCCTCCCTCCATGAATGGGTTAGTCTTTCCTTTATACATTTTGGGTCTATGATCTCGGATTCCTGTAACAGCTATAATCAAATAAATAATGGTCTCCTCCTCAGGGCAAAGCTTTTAAAGGCTGGGTGTTTGCATAACCAGAGGGGGCGGGGGGTTGCATTCACCTCCTCCCTAGACATTCTCCAGGTGAACCACTTGACATTGTTTGTCCATAAGTCCACTCTTGTCTGGCCCATTGTTCAAGATAGTCCTTTGAAGTTCATAATTCCCAGGGCTCACAATAAAATATAACATTTGCATTTAATACAATGAACTCAAAAGATATTTAAACTTAATTCAATAAAGTTTTCCAAGGATTTTGCAAGAAATTGCCACATCTGTCACAAACCACATCTCCTAGTGTAGAAAAAAACACCGTATTCCTTGAAAGGGCACAACTGATATAGCTGCATGCACACTGTAAGGCAATTTAAATTTTTTTTTGTAACATTTATTCATAAAACAAACCTCTGAGAGAATAGTCCTGGAGGTAATGCTTGAAGGATCTGCTCTGTGCAAGAGAATGAAGACAGAAAATAGTGACAAAGGGAATGGAAAAAGTGAAATACATAGAACCATTAAACCTGGTCAGTAACAACAGATATTCTGTCCTTGATGAGTCAGGAGATGACTTTACTTTCCTCCCAAACAGTAGCTGGGCCAGCAATTAGATGGAAAGCCCTGAAAATAAGTTGCTGGAATAGAAGTGCCAATAAGTAATCCTGAATAAAACTCAGAGGAGCGTGGTTCTGATAGAACAGGATGGGATGCTACATTCTGGGCATCAGGACAAAGGATATGACAGGGAGAGTAAAGGAGATCCTGAAGAATGCTGTGGAATGTCCTCCTATTTTCCATGATAGAACAAAACATGATTGAAAGGAGATGCCATAGACTCAAAGCTGGCTTTAGGGATCTGGAAAGAGAGCTGAAGATTGGGTCAACAGAGATTGATCTATTTGGAAATTCTTCCAGTGCTTAGTGAAGAAAAGAGAAGAAAAGAGGGGAGTTTGGGATTCATGGAGCACATTAATGCCTTCTATGATGAAAGCTGAGTTAGACAGTCTCCATCTAAGCAGGTGAGGTACCAATCTTCTGGATTCAAAAATGTCAAGGAAAATAAGTAGAAAACAGTGGATTCTGTTTATCTTACCATCTGCCATAGTCTTCCAAACTGAATCCTAATAAAATGATGTTTTACAACAAAAGGTGACTTTAAAAAGGAGCTTTGAAGGGACAGTAATGGAATATAAAATAGCTTCCAATGTAAAATAATCAAATCACTGTTTCTTTAAAATGTTAAAACATTAAAAATTGTAAATATGAAACAACAAAAGAGGAAACAGCTATATGGTCAGCATGACAACATTTTTCACAACAGTTCTAGCCAGAAACACAGAGAACAGCAGGACATTTTCTGGATTATTTTAATTTAATGTGTATATCCATGTAACATGGCCATTTCTTACTTAAAAACAGCTGTAGAAGTCTCCTGCTGTGGCCTTTGCCTTTAGCAGCAGCTCTGATCTTCCTGTCTTGATACAAGTCATCAAGCTGCATTTCCTGTTGGAATTAAAGTGGTAGCCTGCAGGGATTATGCAGCTGCCCAATTTGTATCTGTGGACATTGTGTGTGTGTGTGTGTGTGTGTGTGTGTGGAGGGGGATCAAGTATTTTTAAAATACCACACAATAATTTTCTTATATAAATAGCATATTCTGAATAAGCTATTTTTTTCCTGGAGTCATTTTTTGTAATTGTAGAAAGTCATAAGCACTTAAGGGTCTATACACAAAGGCAAAGGGTATGGGAAATACATTAAATGAGCTAGACGTGTGAGATTATGACCTAGTGGATGTCGGTTTGGTGGGGGCAAATCACATCTGCTATATTAACGTATTAACATTGACCAGTATGATGTATACAGAAGAGCTAGAAGGGGAAGAAGAGGTGGAGGGATATTAGATACCTAAAATATTTACAAAACCACAATAAGCAAAAGTACTTTATAGTTTTATACTTCTGCATAATTAAAGTCAGGCACCTCCAGTCCAACCATGGGTTCTATATGCTGTCAAACTAGACATGCAGAGAACTACAGCCTGCTACCAGTAGATTGCAAGAAAATATAAATACACAATACTTTGAATAGTGAAGAGGTAAACTACTACACAAAATTAACTCATCATTTCAACACTGAGAAGCAGCTGAATAGTAGTATATAGATGCAGAGACAAATATTTAAGGCACAAATGCAAACTATCTGACCCAAATAAAAGATTAGAAGAATAGTAAGAGACCCATATGGCTCCATCTGGAGCAATTTAATGATCTGCAAATAAAAAAGGAATCCTACAAAAAGTAGAAGCATGGCTAAATTGCTAAGGAGATGTACAAAAGAATAGCACAAGCACATAGAGACAAAATCAGGTACAAAAAAAGGTACAAAATGAGTTACACTTAACAAGGGACACAAAAGGCAATAAGAAGAGGTTCTTTATATACATGATTAGGAGGAGCAAGAGTAAAATGAAGGAAAGTGTAGGTCAGTGGTCCCCAACCTTTCTGTGGGAATAGCACATTCCTATTCCCAAAAGACTGTGGCGGGCGTCAATCACCCCGCCGCCCAAATGCCGCTGAGAAGTGGCAGTGGAAAGAAGCCTCGCCGCCGAAATGCATTTCGGTGGGCAGTTCTCTGGCGGTCGCGCTCGGCAACGGCATTTCAGTGGCGTGGTGTCCTGCGGGCACACAGAACTGCCTCAGCGGGCGCCACTGCGCCCACGGGCACCGCGTTGGGGACCCCTGGTGTAGGTAGTAGGAGAGCTAATAACCGATGACATCAAGATGGCTGAGGTGCTTAACGCCTATTTTGCTTCAGTCTTCACTAAAGAGGTTAATCGTGACCAGATATTCAACACAATTAATATTAACTAGGGGGAAGAAACACAAGCCAAAATAGGGAAAGAATAGGTTAAAGACTATTTAGATAAGTTAGATGTATTCAAGCTGGCAGGGCCTGGTGAAATTAATCCTAGGGTGCTGAAGAAACTAGCTGAAGCAATCTCATTAGCTAGCAATTACCTTTGAGAACTCATGGTGGACTTGTGAGGTCCCAGAGGTCTGGAGAAGGGCAAACACAGTACCTATCTTTAAAAAGCAATACAGAGAAGACTGAGGGAATTATAGACCAGTCAAGCTAACTTTGATACCTGGATAGTGGAATAAATTATTAAACAATCAGTTTGTAAGCACCTGGAGGATAACAGGATGATAAATAAAAGCTAGCATGGATTTTTCAAGAACAAATCATCCCAGACCAACCTAATTTCCTTCTTTGACAGGGTTCCTGACCTAGTGGACAGAAGAAAGCAGCAGATGTGTTGTATCTTGATTTTAGTAAGGTTTTTAACTAAAGTCCCATATGATATTCTCATAACCAAACTACGGAAACATGGTCTAAATGAAATTACCTTAAGATGGATGCACAGCTAGTTGAAAAACCATACTCAACAAGCAGTTATTAATGGTTTGTCATCAAACTTGGGGCACAGTGTGAGATCCCACAGAAGTTTGTCCTGGGTCAGGTACTAGTCCTATTACCCATCACACCATTCTCCCTGCAGATGAGCTCTCCCTTCTCCATCATCCAAAGTTTAAGGCCCACCACAATTTAGCCCTTCTTTACGTATAACCATGGAAATGACTGCTGCCTTCACTACTAATATCCTCATTCTTCACTGTTCATTTGTCCATTTCTCCTACAAGGACCTCAATACTTTTTCTCATGTCACCTCTTGTGCACAGCATAACCCACCCCCGACAAAACTGAAAAAGCCACTACCTAATCGTCCTTCAAATTCACTGTACCATGATGCCTACAGAACACTGCCAGACGGTAATAGGAAAATTTATCCATGTCTTACCTAAGCTTTTCCTTTCTTGGAGTAATGAGGGCCATGGAACCATGACATTGGGTGCTCTGCTCTATGCAGCTTTGGAGGCAGACCAGACCTGTCCATCAAAGGGAGGGCTGGTGTAGCTCATGCCATCTCTGAGAAACTCTCAGTTTCTACCCTTCCAAACCTAGTAAAAACTAAGCACTCTGTATCAGTAAGGAAAATTAAGCACTGAGACTAAAGAGAACAATTCTCCTGAATAACAAACTTGAGTGCCAATTAATAATCCAATATCATTTTCCAATTAACAGTCCATTCAAGGTTGGCTTTATCTGTGGACCTCATTACTCCAAGAAAGAAAAACTTCAGGCAAGATATGGATAAATTTTCCTATTTTTATTCATACTGAGGACCACAGGTCTACCACTATCCACACGATATAGTGGGGAACAATATACAGTTATGTACATACGGGAAAAGGGAGAACACTTTCTTAAGAGTTATTGGGATACTATAGCGAGGAGCACTCATCTACCAAAGGCAGCATCAGATGATGACTGAAGTCCAGCCTGTAGAATTTTGAAGGTGGTATGAACAGCTGAGAAGATGCCTGCTTTACAGATTTTCTTGTTTGACGTATGTTATCTTTCTGTCCGTGAAGCTGCTACAGCTCTGAGGGAGTGAGCTCTGATATTGGAAGATGGAGTTATACTTTTTGACCTGAATGCTTCTGAGATATAAAACTTCAGCCACCTGGAAATGGAGGATTTTGAAACCATCTTTCCCTTTGACACTAGATAATAAAGCACAAACAAAGCCTTTGTCCTTCTGACCTGAGCTGTGTGGTGAATACATTCTTTGAGAGCTTAGCAGACATCTAGAATATGCCACAGTTTCTTTTTGGAGTGTGATGGAACTGGACAAGAGGATAGCAGAACAATTTCCAGTGCTCTATGGAGTCCGGAGTTAATCTTTAGTATGAAGGCATGGTCAGATCTGAGTACCACTCTACCCTTATGGAATTTAGTGCTGCGGTTCCAGGAGAAGAGCTTCCGTCTCAGGGACACCCTGCAAACAGACAAGATTGCTATCAAAGAGGCCACTTTAACGGTTAAAAAGTAATGAGACAGCTTCATGAGTGGTTCAAATGGAGGGTCCATAATGGCACTGAGAACCAGGTAAGAGACTTCATGCATTTCAGGAGGATGTAGAAGAGATACTGCTCTCATAAGAAAAAGGCTCGATATCTAGGTAGGATGAAATTCACTGCTTGTTTATTGCACTAAGGATTCTTGACAAAGCAGTGACTTGACCCTCAGTGTCCACAGCTGCCAGTTCATTGTGAAGAAATCTGAGAATCTGTGGTATCAACGCAAAGGTAGGGCTGAGACCTTTGTCCTGGTACCAATGGGTAAATCTCAACCAGGCCCCTGGAATATGCTGAGTTAGTTGATTTACTTCTTGAAACTAAAATTGTGGCTATTGCCTCTCTGAATAACCTCTTTGGCTTAAGAGGCTCTGTTTAAGAACCAGACACATAGGCTCAGTCTGTCTGGATTCTGATGCATGCATGGCTGGCCCTTGCAATATCAGATCTCTTCTGAATGAAAAGCAGACATTTGTACCATGTCAAGGAAGTCAGAGAACCAAGGCCTCCTTGGCTAGAATGGGAGTCCCAGATTTAGGAGTGCTGCTTCTCTCATCTTGTTTAGTATTCTGGTGAGGAGAGGAAAAGGGAGGGAAGGCATGTAAGAGACCCTTTTGGCCATCTTTGCAACAAGGCGTCTTGTGATTCCACCAGCAAGAGAGTCTAAGAACATGGACACCTTGAATTTCAAATGGGAGGCAAACAGATCTATTGCTGGGACTCCAAATTCCTTTACCAGAAGGTGGAACATCTCTGGGCTCCACTCCATTTTAGATTATCCAACTTCTAACTGCTGAGCCAGTCAGCCAAAACATTTAGTTTTCCCTTTGATGTGAAGGGAGCAAACGGACTGCAGATTCCCCTCTAAGTCACCAGAAGGTGAGCATCTCTTTGAAAGATTGTAGACCTAGTTTCCTTTGCTGATATATGACATGGCTGAGGTGTTGTCTGTCTTGATCAGCAGCAGGGGTGTCCAGATATGGGAGCAAAGCCTTGAGATCATATAGGATTCTCCTGAGCTTTCGCCACTTTATGCTGTGCTTGCTCTCTTGTTTGGACCAGATCCCTTAGACAGCCCTTGACCTTGTGTGAACCCCCATCCCTCCAGGCTTCATCCCTGGTGATAACTGTCCTGACTGGTTCTCCTATTGGAAAACCTGACTTGAATCTGTTTCGACTTGTCCACCATCTGAATGATCCAAGAATCCTTCTGAGGTGAGATACTTTTGCTGAGAGGTAGATAAGGGATAGCTGAGGGAGGGCTAAGAGGAAGCTCCGTAGTGTTCTCATGTAAGCACAGGCACGCTAAGCCCTGGTCTACACTTTGAGTTTAGGTTGAATTTAGCAGCGTTAGATCGATTTAACCCTGCACCCGTCTTATAGAACAAGACGAAGCCATTTTTGTCGACTTAAAGGGCTCTTAAAATTGATTTCTGTACTCCCCCGATGAAGGGATTAGCGCTGAAATCAACATCGCCGGGTCGAATTTGGGGTACGGTGGATGCAATTCGATGGTATTGGCCTCCAGGAGCTATCCCAAAGTGCTCCATTGTGACTGCTCTGGACAGCATTTTCAACTCAGATGCACTAGCCAGGTACACAGCTCCCTTCTGTGCTCTTCTAATCGTCCTGGTGTCTGGCTGCACGTAATCAGTGGCCAGGCGATTTGCCTCAACCTCCCACCCCGCCATAAATGTCTCGCCCTTACTCTCACAGATATTGTGGAGCACACAGCAAGCAGCAATAACAATGGGAATATTGGTTTTGCTGAGGTCTAACTGAGTCAGTAAACTGCGCAAGCGAGCTTTTAAACGTCCAAATGCACATTCTACCACCATTCTGCACTTGCTCAGCCTATAGTTGAACAACTCCTTACTACTGTCCAGGGTGCCTGTGTATGGCTTCAGGAGCCATGGCATTAAGGGGTAGGCTGGGTCCCCAAGGATAACTATAGGCATTTCAACATCCCCAACAGTTATTTTCTGGTCTGGGAAGTAAGTCCCTTCCTGCAGCTGTTCAAACAGACCAGAGTTCCTGAAGATGCAAACATCATGCACCTTTCCCGTCCATCCCAAGTTGATGTCAGTAAACGTCCACTGTGATCCACCAGTGCTTGCAGCACCATTGAAAAGTACCCCTTTTCGTTTATGTACTGGCTGCCAAGGTGGTCTGCTCTGAAGATAGGGATATGCGTTCCGTCTATCACCCCACCACAGTTAGGGAACCCCATTGCAGGAAAGCCATCCACTATGACCTGCACATTTCCCAGAGTCACTACCCTTGATAGCAGCAGCTCAGTGATGGCGCTGGCTACTTGGATCACAGCAGCCCCACAGTAGATTTGCCCACTCCAAATCGATTCCCGACTGACCGGTAGCTGTCTGGCATTGCAAGCTTCCAGAGATCTATCGCCACTCGCTTGTGAACTGTGAGGGCTCCTCTCATCTTGGTATTCTTGTGCTTCAGGGCAGGGGAAAGCAAATCACAAAGTTCCATGAAAGTGCCCTTACGCATGCAAAGGTTTCGCAG
Organism: Caretta caretta; assembly: GCF_965140235.1. Classification (NCBI taxonomy): domain Eukaryota; kingdom Metazoa; phylum Chordata; order Testudines; family Cheloniidae; genus Caretta; species Caretta caretta. The sequence continues at coordinate 241,916,221 of NC_134206.1, forward strand.
CCACTGGGAATCATCCCAAACCTGCAACACTATGCGGTCCCACCAGTCTGTGCTTGTTTCCTGGGCCCAGAATCGGTGTTCCACGGCATGAGCCTGCCCCATTGCCACCAGAATGTCCAAATTGCCAGGGCCCATGCTTTGAGAGAAGTCTGTGTCTATGTCCTCATCACTCTCGTCACTGCGCTGGCGTCGCCTCCTCGCCTGCTTTTGCAGGTTCTGGTTCTGCACATACTGCAGGATAATGCGTGAGATGTTTACAATGCTCATAACCGCCGCAGTAATCTGAGCGTGCTCCATGCTTGCCGTGGTATGGTGCCTGAGCAGAAAAAAGGCGCGAAACGATTGCCTGCCATTGCTTTCACAGAGGGAGGGGCAACTGACAACTTGTACCCAAAACCACCCGTGACAATGTTTTTGCCCCATCAGGCAATCGGAGCTTAACCCAGAATTCCAATGAGCAGTGGAGACTGCGGGAACTGTGGGATAGCTACCCACAGTGCACCGCTCCATAAGTCAATTCTAGCCATGGTAGTGAGGACACACTCCGGCGACTTAATGCACTTAGTGTGGACATACGCAATTGACTGTATAAAATCAATTTCTAAAAGTTGACTTCTATAATATCGACCTAATTTTGTAGTGTAGACGTACTCTAAGAATATCCATGTGGAAAACAACCGATCCCAGCAGAGACAGAAGCATATAAACAGGTACTTCCCTTGAGACATTGACTGGTTTGATAAGATTTCTCAGCTTCTCCTGTCTTTGCTGCAGTAAGGAGCTTTGTAGAAGACAGTGATTTTTCCCACTCAGAGATTGGGAATAGGGTGAAACTGCTAACTGTCTCTTTCACAAAACCATGACTCCATAGCATCCTTATAGATGAACTCTGGATGAGGTGGTTCCCCAGGAAGAGGTAGATAAACACCCCCTCCCAGCTGAGAGTTCATATTAACACTCCCAGCACTTCAATTAAAACTTGAAGTTGCTAAAAGTTGCTAAACCAAAGAGCAAGGACCTACACTGGTAATGTTGTTCTCCAAGAGCAAAGTTCAGGAAGTATCTGTGAGGCTGTAAACTTGGAATATGAAGATAGTAGATTTGAAGGGTGCCTGATATCAAACCGTTCCCTTTGCGGATGGCAGATAGTGTGGATTTTACAGTCTCCATCTTAAAATTGGATTTCTTCATGGGTCTGTTGACATACTTGATGTCGAGAACTGTTCTGTAGACTTCTGAGATACAAAGGAGGGTGAGGTACTATCTTATGGACCAACTTCTGTTGGTGAGAGACAAGCTTTCGAGCTTACACAGAGCTCTTCTTCAGAAGAGCTCGTATCTATCACCAAGAGAAGTTGGTCCAAAAAAAGATATTACCTCACCCACTTTGTAACATCTAATATCCAGAGATGAGCTGCCAAAACTTAACAACTGGTTCCCTCCTCACCCCACGAGGGGGTCGTTGCCCACCCCTTGCCCCATCCAACCCCCTGCGTTCCTTGATGCCCCTCCCAGGACCCTTGCCCCATCCACCCCCTTCACCTGTCCCCTGACTGCCCCCAGAATCAGGCAGGAGGGTCTCGTGGGCCACCATAGTGGGTGCCCACCCTAACCCTAAGAGCCAGAGGGACCTGCTGGGGGACGAGGTGGGGAGTCCCGGAGGTGCTTACCTGGGGCAGCTCCCAGGAAGCATCCGGCAGGCCCCTCTGGCTCCTAGGGGCAGGGGAACGTAGCTAGGAGGGGAGCAGGGGGAGCGGCTGCTCCCCCCACTGATCACATCAAAAGTGGCGCCTTAGGCGCCGACTCCGTGGGTGCTCCGGGGCTGGAGCACCCACCGGCAGCTCCCTGCCCTGCACCCGACCCTAGCTCACCTCCGCTCCACCTCTGCCTCCACCCTGAACGCATCGCCCCACTCTGCTTCTCCGCCCCCACTCCACCCCTCCCGGCTTCCTGCGAATCAGCTGTTCGGCAGGAAGCCTGGGAGGGCTGAGAAGCAGGCGGTGGCTTCACACTCAAGCCGAGGGTGGCGGAGGTGACCTGGGGCGAGGAGTGGTTCCCCTGCGCGCGCCCCCCCGGGGTTACCTGCTGCAGCACGGGTGGCCCTCCTCACGCCCCTCCCCCCTGCCCCAGCTCACCTCTGCCTCCTGGGGCCTGAGTGCGAAGCCGCAGCCTGCTTCCCGTGTGAACAGCTGATTTGCAGGAAGCCTGGAGGAGGGGTGGGGGTGGAGAAGCAGAGAGGGGTGGCGCGTTCAGGGGAGGAGGCGGAGGCGGAGCGGAGGTGAGTTGTGGCCGGGGATGGGGTGGGGCGGGGAGCTGCTGGTGGCTGCTCTGCACCCACCAAATTTTCCCCTTGGGTGCTCCAGACCTGGAGCACCTATGGAGTCGGCACCTAAGGCGCCACTTTTGGCCGGTTAAATTTAGAAGCCCTTTTAGAACTGGTTGTCCCTCGCAGAACAACCGGTTCTAAAAGGGCTTCTAAATTTAACAACGGGTTCTAGTGAACCGGTGGGAACCAGCTCCAGCTCACCACTGCTAATATCTAATAAGGTCTAACATCCTCAGACCAACATGGCTACAAGAACTCTGCATGCTGTGCACTTTTAACTTTTTGTGGGGGAGAGGGGATACTAGGAACAGTTTAGAGTAAGGCTCTGTTTCCTCTGAAGAGGAGGGACAGGTTGTACGGCTCCCATTCATAGGAGATCTAGGATGGCTGTCTGCAGGCCCCACGACTTCTCTTCCTCAGTGAGGAGCCCTTAGGCCGTGTAATTTATTTATAGGTTGAGGGGGACCGTACTGGCAGTACTGTTCACCCATGTTAGCACTGCTGGTGAAAGCATGCGGGGGCATTTAGGGTATCAGATTATGGCTCTTTTTTATTTATTCTTGTTGGCCTGAGGCACCTGGTAGTTTTCATGACTGAAAGAAGGGGCTGAGGTAACGCCTGCCTCCATCTGGCTGCCTGTATAGTGATGAAGCCACTCTTACGGGTAAAAATCTCTCCCATTTAGAAATGACAAGTCCCTGACCACTAGGGAAAAAGGCACATTTACTTTTGGTAATCGTGCCAGGATACGTTTTGCCTGGTGCACACTGAGGAACCTTCTGGCCTTATAAAATGGAGACCGGAGGGAAGTGTGAGGTAGAAAGAAAATGGTGGGGCCAAGAGGTCCCTTACTGCCTTGCAATTTTCCAGTCTGGGCTGCTGTCCCTCTCATCCCTCCCTAGCTAATTGCTGGGGGAAGGAGGTGGAAGCAAGGCATGGCCACCTGTAACAGAAGCTGGGAGCAATAACCAGAACCATTAGGGCCTGGTGACTCACAGAGGCAGCTGGTAATGATAGCTCAATTGTTTGGACATCGTGACCTGCAGTGGCAGCTGAGGGGGACAGCCTGATGCTTTCCCAATCTTTAGGTGCAGCAGAAAAATCCCTGCCCTGCACTCACATATTCACAGGGGGCCTGGGGAGGGATTTATAACTACAGGTCACCTGAGACAACTGCAGACCTCATAAGTGTGGTTTACAATACTCAAAATACTTTTGCTCAGTGTCTGTCCTCTGGCTTGCTGTAGAACGGAGGGAGGGATTGGGCCTGAGCTCCCCTTGCCGGGCTCTCCTGGCTCTGGCTCTGGATCCTTGTCAGTAGCTCCTTGCTGTTGCAGCAGCTGCAGGGAAGTGCCAGGGAGCTGCTCTGTAAGTTAACAGACATGGCTGTGAGCGCAGGCTCCAGTGGCTGGACAGGAAACTTCCCTGGCCCTTTGAAATTGTGCTTCAACCTACACTCCACCCACGTTTTGTGGGAGAGGGAGGAGAGCTGCCGCTTGCTGGTCCTGGCATCACTGCAAGCCTGTACCAGACCCAGGGAATTTTGCTACTGAGGTGCTGTCATTGTTTGCTGGGAGCTCTCCTGCTCGGGAAAGGAAGCTGCAAGAAACTCTGCCCATGCTTGAGGATTTGACGGGGGCCTGGGTCTCCACAGAACAGGCACAAATCTCCATGCAGGCTCTTAATCAGCAAGGGAAGTGCACGAGTCAGAGTGTCTGCTTTCTCTCTCTTTTTAGCCTTCTCTGCCATGCCGCACTTTGGATGGGTGAGCAAAGGAGGAGGAGGAGAAAGGTAATCTTCTCTGCCAATAAAGGCTGACCTGAACAACCTGGAGTTTTTAAGCCTTTTTTCCCACTTCTTCTTCTTCAAGTTTGCTCTGCAGCACGGAGGAACTGATCTGCATGCCTGCAGCTGAATAAGTAGACAAAATCTGACGCTGTATCAGAAGTGGAGCCACACCTACCCATATCTCTGATGGACAGGTCTGGCTTGCCTCGAAGGCTGTATACAGTAGAGTACCTCATGTCATGGATCTGCGGGCCTCATTACAAGTAAGAATGGCTACAGAGGTGGCAAGCTAGATCGAACACACAGCTAGCCTACACAAAAATACACTCGTGTTACCCCTTCTTCCTTCTACAGTCATGTTTGTTTCTTCCACCTGTTGCATCTTATCAGTAACCAAGGCCTAATCTACACAGAGAAGTTGTATTTATTTAATTAAAATAATTTTTTTAACTGATGTAGTTACATTGGTTACAACCCACATATGCACACTCAAACCACTTTAAGAGTGCCTAACATGTTGACATTAAACTGCAGATTAGTTTAAACGAATTCCTAAATTCCTAAAAAAAGTTATGGAAACTTCAATGCTTGAGACATTTACAACTAAACTGGACAAAACACTGAAAAGTATACTTAGGGAACGATCCTGCATTGGCTACTGGGGATTAGATGAGACGGCCAGACTGTTCCTTTCTACTTCTATTTCTAAATGAAGAAATAGAAATCACCTGACACCATAACTCCACAATCAGGATTACACACCACTGTTACGGTTATTCTGATAGAAGCAGTATATATGGTTTCAGCTGCTTTCTGATCAGCCTACTCTCCATCTCAGATTCATTCAGGGAGGGCAAGCACCAGTTTGGCTCAGTGGGTGGGCACTACCCACCAAGTCAGCTGCTTACAGATTCAGGTTCTGCACCACATTCAGTGCCAACCCAGCAATACAGTGGAACCCACTCAATTACCTACCACCAACAGCAAGATTTCCTCATGTCCAGAATTGTGCTCTGCTCTCCGTTCAAGTTCATAGGAATTCAGTGAAGAAAGCTGAGACTTCACTTTCACTTCGTTATAAATGAAGCTTCGCTCTTTGGGCAGAGGGGAGCATATTGCTTTGCTGTTGGAGGGAGCTCTTCTAAAGGATGAGACTTTACAGGAGTCTTTTCTGCTCATTTTTAAGGGCTATCCAGGTGGATGTTAACAAAAAAGTGCCTTTGGATCTTTAAACACCAAGAAGAATACCTCAAAATCCTGGCCAACACAACAACAACCTTTCATTCTGATGTCGCAGGCCAAGTGTTAGCTATTCCTAAGAGAATAGTTGCTATATTTGACTCTCCACTCCTGCTATCCAACTCACTCCAAGATAAAGCTCTGTGCCGTTTTTCAAATAATTTAGCATAATTGAAAAAGTTACAAAAAGAAAAGGAGGACTTGTGGCACCTTAGAGATTAACAAATTTATTTGAGCATAAGCTTTCGTGAGCTACAGCTCACTTCTTCAGATTTTCCAAACACTTACTGTGACTTCTCTAAATTAATCAGGCAGAGGGCAGATTATAAAGAACACACAAATATCCTGATCACTAACACTGAAGGGAAACAATACACAGAGTACAAAACAGGTGTGTGGTCTCAGGGTAAAAGATAATTAAAAAAAAAAAAGAATTTGCCTAAGAGTGGGGGGGTGTGAATATTAACGATGTGTGATTTAAGTAGGGGCTAGAGTAAAAGAGAAATGGGACTCCCTTGCACTTATTGGGCAATCTGGCCTGGTCATTGGTGACTGCAGATCATTTCTATAGCATCATTCAGAAGCTGTGTAACATCCCTGTGACTATGTTAATTAGCTCCCTTGCAAAAGGGCTTCAACCATAGAGCAAGATTACTTACGTGATGTCCCTGCGCTGATAGCAACCCTGAAGGAGGCAGGCAATCAGGTCACTGATAAACTCCACATCATCCCTGTGAAGAGCAGCTTCCAGTTCCTATTGAGAAGGGAAGAGAGAAACAAAGATCAAATTCTTCAAAATACTCCCTTGGCAGACCAAGAGCAGGAAGCCTCAGACGGCCTAACTGATGTGTACTGTACCCGAGGGAATGCCATCCTCTGGAGCAGCCAAGCCGTTCCCCTGCAGCCACCACTACAATCACAACTGAACTTGTCTTTTTATTTTTCTGCAGAAGGGTCATTCTTCCACACCAACTTCCACTATAATCAATCCTCATTACTTTTTCCTTACAAGGACTCACAAGTAAACCTTGAAGAGGTTTTACCACACACCTACTAGCACCAGCCCTTGCCTTCTGTCCAGAAGCAGATATGGAAGATGGGGTGTCCCTGTTCCAGTGAGGCTGAGGCACTGTAATCTAGTAAGTAGCACAAAGCCTCTTCCATCCGAGGATGATGGGAGGCAAGAAGGCAGAAATTGAACAATTTAATTCTGTTGCCTGCATTTCTTCCTTAACCAGGGGAAGTTTTCCTTACTTCAGTGGTGAGCTCTTAAAACACGTGTTCAGGAACACGGCCTGAAAATCCCACTCACCTAGGATGAGCAGCCGATTTCAGATAGGTAAGCAGAGAAAGGAGAAAGCATGGGGGGAGGGACAGAGGCCACAAATGGAGATGCTGCTCCTTTCCCTGAAGGGAATCAGGGAATTTGCTCTCAGAAAACATTTTTTAAAAGAGAAAAGGTGCTGTCACACCACATGATCTGTACCCAAACTCCCTTTCCTTGAAAGAACAGTGGGAAATAGCATGGCTTATTTCAGTACAAAGGAGTTCACTTAGAATGTGTAATACAGGAAGTGACCTATAAAAAGGATAAACTTCTTAAACAGTGATTAATACAAATCTTGTATGCACTGAGATAATGTACTAGTAATTTTCTTTCTGTTGGTAATTCACAGATTCATATTTACTCAACATGGTTAAAATTTTATGCAATACCAAAAATACTTAATTTTAGTTCAAAAAACTTCACAAGATGACACAAAGCAATCTACTTTCCATTAATAACTACTGATAGTACACAGCAAGAGTTAATTGAATAAAATGTAGTATGGATAGATAGCCTAGTCATAAGACTATTCTTTATGGTTTTAGTGTATACAATAGACTGAATACAGATTTATGGCTGAATGTTGCCCAACACATTATTAAATAAATGGCTATATTAATGGCTAGATAATAAAGAATAATCAATAATGAGAAAAACATTTTGAGTGCCGAGAACTCTTTGATTAGACTCCTGCTATTACAACAATAAAATTATTGATAACCGATTAAAATGATTAAATGCTGTTTGTATTATTTTATTGGGAACGTATGATGGAATCTTTCCATTACCACCACTTTTGATTTACACATTACACATTTACAAGGTGTTTTGTAAACAGAGCTCACCATATCCCTTGTGGGGAAGATAAACACATTTTACAAATAGGGAAACTGAGGCACAGCACGGGTAAGTGACTTGCCTATGGCCACACTGCACATTAGTGGCAGAAAGGAATAGAGTCCTAGAAGTTGCTTGTTTCCTACTCTAGCCACTAGACAATACTGATAATGATTAAAAGATATTGTGGCCCATGGTTAGGCCTGCCATCACCTGCATGAGGTAATGTTATCTCTATATTAATAGGAATCATAAGGTACATAAGAATGTGTTTGGTAAATGCTCAACATTCTGGCAGTATCTACCTTCTGCAGGGCTTAAAGGGTTACATCTTCCAATAAAATGTGCTTGGAAAAAAAGGGTAAGCAGTGTGACTAGACATCTGCCCGTTCAGATAACTTACCATGGACAAAGTCCAGCTCATGGAGCATGTAGTGTTAGGACACAGAAAGAAAGGAGATCCATGAGATTACTCCATTTAGGGCATACACCCCCCACAATACCCTTGTTGTCTGCAGGGCACTTACTTTTGTGCATTAAAGCAGTCACTCAGCGTTCTGTCTTTGCCAGGATGTGGGAGGCTTTTCTAACAAGGTATGTACAAATTGTTTCCCCTGAACCTTTTCGATATGCTGTTTGACTAACACTCATCAAACAGTTGACACAATCCACTAAGATAGCCTAGTATCTACTGTGATTGTTTTCAAAGTACAGGGGGTGGAGGTAGAAAACTTCTGACCTTTACACAGTCAGAGTTCACCAGTCACTAGTGAAGATGCAATGTGCATTCTATAAGGCGCTGGCAAAGTGCTGTTGAAGGAGGATGACGTACATGTGAGGAATCAGACCAACCAGGACTGCAGTGGTATAAACCTATTTACCAAAATACAAACCTAGGGCACACTCCTAACATTACCTTTTCAGACATGTCCCCGTCACTTTGCAACCAGTGGAGGAAAAAAGGACAACTGGGCTTTAAAGCAGTTCTAAAGCTGCAACACAAACACTTCACCAGAACTAAAATGGGAGTGGGATTAGGGAAGGCGGAAACTCAGCTGAGTTCTCATCTTCCAGAAGTTCAGCATCTCCGACTCTTGGGATCACTCCCCTCCACCGACACCAAATTTTAGGAAAGAGCAAGAAGAGGGGTTAGTCACAGTCTCGGTGTCAGCCCAATGTTTGACAGACCCAAACAGCTCTTGTGATCTTTTTGGTATCTGTTTAAAAAAGATAATGACTTGTAATCTTTCCCAGAGGGATCTTTCTTTCTACTGCTGCGTGGGTGATGCAATGTGAACAGTCAGGCATGAACAGGGTTTTTAGTTTAATTCCTGCCGAGTGGTCAACTGACTGGTCTGTTTAATTTAATGTCATTTTTTCTCCAGCCAGGCAAGATTTTAACCTAAAAGGTTAATCCTGCAGTTCTTCCACGTGCATAACTGTCACTGAAGTCAAGGGGAGTTGTAGGGATGGACACTTGGCAGGATCACCACGCCCTGAAAGGGACTAAGCAGAGCGCAGTTCTAATGTTTCAGCTTGAGAACAAAGAATTAGCATGATACTCTTAATATGTTTTCATCTACTCAATTAACCCAGATTTTGTATGAAAAGAGAAAGAACATTTTTAAACTTCAGTCCGAACAAGGGGAAATACAGCCAAGATGATCGCTAGTGCACTGTTTAAGCAGGAGATGATAGAACGATAACAGCAGGGAATTACAGCACTTCGAGAAGAAACTCTCACTGGAAAGACAAGGTTCTCACTCACTTTACCCCTCAGTGCTCTGGCCCAGAGCTCAGTCCTGGGATAGGGCAATAAGTGACTCTCCCTCCTCACCACCCTCCCTCAACCCTTTGTTTTTCCCTTTTCTCTTTGAGCACTGAGCTGTGAGCACAGAAATCTGAACCTTGCCAAAATGCTTTGGGGATAGAACAGAAAGGAAACAGAAGAGGCAGCAAATCAGCAGAGGGGGGACCCAGTTACTCCTCCTCCTCCTCTGTAGCTTCAGAGAGCAAGGGACAGGAGAAAAGCAGGATTCTCCCCCTCTCCAGCTGGCGTCACAGCTCATTAGGGAAAAGCCTGTTTAACGTCTTTCCCTCCCCCCAGCCCCATGACTAAATCCCTCTGTGTCATGCAATGGCTGTTGGGAAAAAGCACATTGCACAGAGCAAGGGTAACCACCTCACCAAGGAGAAGCACTGGCCTGAAGCAGGGTTATCCGGGGGAGGCGAGAGGGCAGAAATAGATCCCTCAGCACTAGCTAGGAAATAGCTTGCAGTTCTGCTTTGAGAGATGTTGCTTGTCTGGCAGGCTAATACTCTGCCCTGCTTAGGAGTCACATTACTCCCCACTTTTCCCCTTACTGACAACCCCGGGCAGGTATAATTAACCTTTTCAATGCTCTATTAGAAGCCCTGAAAGTCTGTGTGTGAAGTGAGTACTGTTAAGGAACTTTTATAAACACATTCTGCCCTTGCTGTTGTGTCTTGTTCTCAGTTTCTACCTCATTCCTTCCTTGAAGGGTCTGTAGGGTACACATAGGTGCAGGGGCGTTTCCAATAATTGGAGTGTTACAAGTACAGCTCAAAGGCATCTGTGCCTGCAGAATCCAAAAAAAGCAGCTTTCAGTGTCCAGGTGAGGATAAAGCTGATCAACACGTGCAGGTTACTGCTGGTGAACTCAAAGAACAAAATAATGAAAATTAGTGTGTTGGTATCCCAGCAATGAATATCCTAAAAACTGTTATAAACATCAACTCAGAGACGATATAGAAACCAGCAAAAATGCTTGTGTCCACTTATTTCTGATGAAAGGTCAATTCAAGTTAACGGTGACACTCCAGATCTCTGGCAAGCTGTCACTATGGACCACGGAACACAACATTTGGGTGCTTTTGCTTCGGAAGCCAGGTCCAAAACCAGCAGGCACTAAACGTTTAAGGACACAGAGAGCAGGTGTTCTGAAAGGCAAGCAGACTGGTCTGATGAGGTAATGGGACAGAATTCTAATGCTATGTCTATGCTAGAGAACTGACCTGCCTGTAATTGAACTGGTTGGACAGAATCAGTTTAGCACACAAGGTTAGGTATGTCCATGCTCTCCACTGCAAATCATTTTAATAACCCCATGCTCTTTTGTCTTGTGTCACCACTCTTGCCGTACTAAACTTTCAGTGACAATGCCTTCTGGGTATTGATCCCACAGTTCCACACTTTCATCTACTCTGCATCTATAGTGTAGCTAAAACAGTGTAGTCTGAAATAGTTTTGCCTGAGACAGTTCTTGGACCCGCTGAAAAGCAGCATCTACTCCAAACAGTCCTTGGAACACATAAAAATCCGATGAAACACTTTGCATGTGTGGACATCAGGGGTTTAAAAAGCATTCCTGAGGATTAGTCAAGTTCTTCACAGAGAACATTTCCTCATCTGTGACATAGCTTTAGTGCCTCTGAAAAAGACTGCAAGCTTTTCTCTGAAAAAAATTAATTGGTCAGAAGATAAAGGGCATGCCACATGGAGGGGTAAAGAAAGGAATACAGTTGTCCAGCTTAGGCACAAAGATGGGGAAACCTGGAATTGGTTTTTTATCACACTTCCAATCCACACTATTTATCCAAGGGTTCCCCAAGGCTGACACATCTGCTTTACATCTCAGCCTGACCATTCCCACTTCCCCCTCCCATTATTTAATCAGCTGTTCTCATAGCTGGGGAAAGAAGCAACCACCCTCATCTGGACACTGGGCTTCTGAAAGCAGACAGTACTAGCCTGCAATACATGACAGATATAAGAGTGTGACACCTCCTCCCAGTTTAACTGCCCTGGACCCCTGAACTTGTATTTACCCCTTACCCTCAAATATCACCAGGAAAATCCCAGAGAACACTCATTCAATCCCTTTTGGTAATGGGAGGAATCAACACAGGGAAAATGATCACAGACTATAACAGATTCTTCCACTAACCTGCTCAGGATAGCTTGAGCCACAGGTGAACAGTAACATGCTACTCATATTTGGGGAAGGAATGACACCCACAAAGACCCACTTCCACACTACAGTCAGAAGTAAACTAAGAAGAGACCATTCAAATTATTCAAAAATCCCAGTTAAAGACTGTTGATTGGGAAACATCCAGCTATATCTGGATGAGCCCAAAGCGGCTGCCTGATCTGGTAATCCCAGCATGATGCTGCCCCGCAGGGGAGGGGAATCCTGAGGGGGAGGTTTTGAGCTTGTTGCACAGGCAGCATACTTGGCCCTAGAGAGTGTTTTATGTTGCGGTCAAGTTATACCGTCCACCCAGCACCTAGGAGAGCTAATGGGCTCCAAAACAACAGAGGCCCTCTTTGGCTGTGAAATTGCAGCGAATGGAAGAGAGAGGAGAAAAAATGGGATCCCTAAGGTTACCCCACTCCAGGAACCCAGATGGCAGCACACTGGATGTTTTGGTAAAAGGTAGAAGTCATGGAAAGAAATCTGGAACGTTCCAGATCCTGATGGAGTTTCCAGATCAGATTAATTTACATGTCATGGACAGTAGATGTCCATTTCCCAAATATTTGCCAGGAGATTCCACTCCCACTGCCTCAGCCACACAAACGTTACTCTCTGGCTCCTGTGCCTTCATTTCACTGATAGGTGGCTTGGCAACACCATTCAGATTTGTATTTGTGCAGCAGTCCTCCTGCCCGCCACAGCTGTGGCTAAGCACCCCTTCCCAAACTGCCCAGTGTCCTTGCTTCCCTGCAGTCCTGTAGGCAGTTGCACCACAAGAGCCCGTCTATTACCCATTTTCAATAAGATGCTCAAGTGTTTTATGGCTTCCTGAGCTAAAAGCGCCAGTGGCCCCCCCCTCAGTGCCCCCCCCTCGCCATTCTGTATTTGAACTGCCTCCACAGCAAAGACAAAAGACAATGCCAGAGTTAAGTGTCAAACCTCCCCCCCACCCCCCACCCCTTGCTGCCCTGACTCCTGGCAACAGGAACCTAATCGACAGCTCTCCTCAAGGAAACAGCTTCTTGGCACCTCATCCACCGGGACTATTAACTCTGAAGCAGCCAGCATTCTACAGCCGTCTCACAGGGAAAGAGGAAGAGGCTTAACAACAAGCAACAGTTCAGTGGCCCCAGTAGATAATATTTTGGGCTTACTGGCTCTTGTACGCAGAGACGAAGGGTATAGGAAGGGTGGGAGCAAATTCTGCATGGGAAATAGCAATTCCTGATGCAAAGGGAAGGTGGCAGGAGGACAAAAACCTTCCTCCATCTTTTTTGCTCTTCAAATCTGTTTCTAATGCTAGTGTGTTTTGAGACTTCTGAGTTTCTCCCCCTTCCACTTTTTATAAGTACACTTTGGAGTCTATGTGGAGTCCATTATAACAGGGGGCATAGTGTTACAATAGGGTTGAGTAGAGGTGTGAGATGACAGCTTAATACAAAAGAGATGGTTATAAACAAAAAAACAGAGAGAGATTGTGGCATGACTCCACAATGGCCAGAAAAACTTGACAGCCACTTCAACTGCCAATGGCAAAAACAAATCTCACCCGCTGCCCATGAATCAGAGGCATGATGGGAAAACCTTCGTCTTCCTCTTCCCCACCAGCCCCGCTCCTGCCTCTAAAACAGATTCCGTGAACTGATTTTGAATACGGTTAAGTTAAACTTAACTAGATTTGAAAAAACTGAATACAACTTCAACAGTTGATGGACTTGAAGCGTGTTTTGATTTAGGGGAGAATATTTAGGGGAGAATATTTTTATGCAGGCTGGAATATTTAAACATGATTTGGCATGGTACCTCCTAAAACTCTCCTTTGCTGTGACCCCTAAGAAAACCTCACCCATGGCGAGGATGCTGGTGTATTGAGAGCGCTGCCTATCATGCTAGCCAATAGTGTCTCATTGTTTCCTTGTACTTCCTGTCTGCCTGCACTGTTGTCTCTTGTCTTACACTGTAAGCTCTTTGGGGCTTTTGTTCTGTTTGTACAGCACCTAGCACAATGACATCCTGGTCCTTGGTTTCAGCTTCTAGGCACTACAGTAATACAAATAACAGCAGGCCCCAATGTCTATCTTAACAGTGCTTAAAATGTTCAACCTACGTGCCCACAATGCCCCAAAGCTGCGTATCAATAATGACAATAATGTACTCCTTCCTCTGGGCTTCCATCGTGTCTTGTCTGCTCTGTAAGCCATTTGGGGCAAGGTCTAGCTGTGTTTTGTATTTTATGCTTTGCACTGTGCAGTCTCAATCCTTAAAATAATAGGCTTAAAATTTGTGTTGATAACAGTTTCTTACCAGGGCTGCAGAACATTTGGAGCAGTGCAGTAACAAGCTAGTGGTTCCTATTCAGTAATCAAATATTAGCACTATGCACTCCGATAGCATCTTTCTCCAAAATTCTTAAAGCTTTAACAAACATTTAATGAAGCTTCACAACACCTTTGTGAGGGAAGGCAGTAATATCCCCCATTTTACAGGTAGGGAAACTGCCACAGAACAACTGACTTTAGCAAGGGCACACTTTATTCAGTGACATGGCTGATAAGATAACTCAGGAGTCTAGACTCCAGGTTCCTGTTCTAGCCAATGCATCACCTCTGTTTTTCAGCAATGTTATTAGCAGACAAATCACCTGGAGATCACGCTGTTTTCTCTCGCTAACAGATAGCTCCTCCCTTTCAAAATCCCCTCTCCTCCAGAGCAGATCATCTACCCCATTTATCCATATGTCAGTTATGCTGGTTGAAGAATAAGGATCAGGTTCTAAAATGGAACAGCACTGATCATGCTTCAAATAGGAGGGGGACAAAATGTGCAGGCTCCACCCACAAATTTGTCTTCTGTAGTTGAAAATACAGCACTTCAGTAGAAGAGAAGACAATAACCACGCGAATATCTGGAACAGCCTTATTTTGTACCTCATAGGCAAGGTACAATTTGTTGCCTAGAATGAATCTCTCCCATTAGTACCACCTGTATATCATCTGCATTCACACCATTTGACAGCAGCACCAACAGATAGCTTAAGCTCCACTTTTTTAATGGGATGACAGATGACTTTATAACTAGGTTGGTCTCTCTAGGGGAGAGGGATGGAGGTCAGCAGGAGGCTAAGTAGATGCTAGACTTTTCTGCAGTTAACACACTGCTGCATAAACCATGGAAAGTTTTTAAGCTCCAAAAACTTGAGACACACCCATCCACAAACCACTAGCTGTATTTCACTTGGTGAAGGCGGGAGCCCATCCACACATACTGCAATTTAGTGTCCCCCTTCACTGGCCATGTGGTTACAAACAGCTCAAAGCTCGTAGCAACTATGTTTTACATAGCGCTGTAAGATGACTGCAATCACATACTTTATTAGGGAATAGCATCAGCACTGCTATCTGCTGTCTATACACCAGTGCTCGATATTATTCCCAGAGGCATCATCGGTTTAGATCCAGTGACTACAGTGCAGTGTGATAAATACAGAACAGCTGATCCTGTGATGTCGCCATCTTCTACAGTAAGAGGCTTCCTGAGTATCTGCTGAGAGTTCTGTTAAGCTTTTAAACCCATTGGCAACGTGGTGAACAGGCTGTAGCTCCAAAGCCAAAAGGCTTGAGGTAATAATCTGATTTCAAAACTCCTCCTCTCCAGCCAGAGGATGAGATCAGGATATGGATGTTCTCCATTTTAGGTCTGGCTGTAGTGCTCATCTGCCCAGCATGTGGATAGGGGACAGAGAAAGAATGGACACCAATACCTGAAGTGGTCTACTTGGCTAAAATTTCTGTAAAGGTTTCAAGTCTTAGTTGAAATAGTATTAACTTTCTACAGGGATTTGCACGGTTCATTGCATATTTAGACTAAACAACATGTCTATTCATGCCAACTTTCACTTTTCTAGTTTCCTCGTTGTAAAGTGTCAACTAAAGTTTGTGGTTTGCCATCATTCCTGTCAGAGACATGATACAACAGCAGCCATATAAGCCAAGCAGTGGTTTGGAACACTAGCACCATGAAAGTCCTGCATAAAGGGAAGAGCACCTCCACCACTCACCCACATCCTACACTATCACACACAGGGATATTACCACTTGAGGAGGACCCATCTTCTTGTGTGCTGGGACAAAAAATATTTAGAGAACACCTTCCTTAGAATTAAGAAGGTTCCATTAGCCCAATTTCAAGGATTGTGGTTCTATTGCCCATCTTCAGCCACAGCAATAGTCCAACTTTTCTATTTGAGGAAAAGGTTCCCACACCACACTGCACTCCCCCAGAGAGAAAGCAGGATGCAATGCTAAAGGAAAACACCACCAAGATATAAAAGGGTTTAAAGCCCTGCATTTCCCTTTAATTTCATCTTTCCAGCCAGCCATTCTAATTCCCCTTCAGCTGCTATCCCCTGCTACTTCCAGTGCAGTCAGATCTAAATACCTACCACAAATAAACCATAGCCAGTGATTCAACAGGGAGATTGGTCTTCTCATAGTGCTAGCAACATCAAAAATAAGGATAATACTTACTCTGAGTAAAAGCACGGAGA
Organism: Caretta caretta; assembly: GCF_965140235.1. Classification (NCBI taxonomy): domain Eukaryota; kingdom Metazoa; phylum Chordata; order Testudines; family Cheloniidae; genus Caretta; species Caretta caretta. The sequence continues at coordinate 241,932,285 of NC_134206.1, forward strand.
AGCCACAGATCTCTGTTTGAAGCTGAACAGATTGGAACTATGGTGTTTATAAAGCTTGCTGTCAGTATGCACCGGGCCCCATCTATTCCATGATTGCATAGCATTTCCTCTTGCCACAAAATTGTACTCCGAAATCCAAACTTCCATTTCAAAAATATCTTTTGGTTTTAGCAAAGAAAACTTTGAAAAGGTGAAATGAGCATAAACCGATGCCATATTGTTATCCTGCGTATGTAGGCAGCCTGAAACAATCACTCTGAGAAGTGTGAACTGCCTCTCTCAGTGGGGTTAGTTTGAAGCTTAAAGACGACATTGGAAGACAAACGTAAACTAGCAAAAAGAAAAGGAGTACTAGTGGCAGCTTAGAGACTAACCAATTTATTTGAGCATAAGCTTTCGCGAAAGCTTATGCTCAAATAAATTGGTTAGTCTCTAAGGTGCCACTAGTACTCCTTTTCTTTTTGCGAATACAGACTAACATGGCTGCTACTCTGAAATCTGTCATATTGTAAACTAGCTCACTGCTGATCATTTAGCAGAAACCTCCAGCTAATGTGCGTCTTTCACAGTCCCAAACTGCTTTCCATCTGTTCGAGGTGGCAAAAATCACAACCCTACTCCCTGTTTAGCTGCCAGAAGCAGCAGCTTTGCCCCCAGACAACTTCCACAATGGAGTTGTATGTTAATACAAAAACTGTGGTCTTTAATAGACGGTGGGGGAAATGTATCACATCAATACAGTAGTGTCTGTGTATTTTGATGTCAAATTAAATTTTCATCCGATGAAGTGAGCTGTAGCTGTAGCTCACGAAAGCTCATGCTCAAATAAATTGGTTAGTCTCTAAGGTGCCACAAGTCCTCCTTTTCTTTTTGCGAATACAGACTAACACGGCTGCTACTCTGAAACCTGTCTTAATGCAAATGTATCTCAGTTATTTTTGATGGTGCCTATCCCTGTAGAATCCAAGCCATTAAAATAAATCTAAGGAGAAGTTAACTTTTCAAATACTCATAGCACAGTCTTCAACTCCATGTCAAAATGTCTTCAGATCCACACAAAGGCCCCCCCATGCTTTTAAAGCCTGGTAGAAACTGAATGTATCTGTCCCTCAGTGATTGCATGCTAACATTCTCAGGCTGGCCTCTCAATCCCAGTTGGAATTCCACACTTCCTCAGCTCTCCTGCTGAACACACAGTTCTGCCCTGCTCCACTGAGCCGTCATCTTCCACAGGATGCTAGTAAAAAAAACCAAATAGGACCCAACGTGTTGCTTAGTGACCAAGACGGCTGCTCTCACCACTCAGAGCAGCTGAGAAAAGAACCAGGAACCTCGGCAGGAATTCACATTCCACTAATCACAGCTGGGGAGAAGAGTCTGATTAGAAGACAAAATCTGGGGGGCAGGTTTTAAACTGTTAAATTAAGACAAGAACCCAATTTTAGGCCTAAGGTCCTGGAATGCTTTGTGACTCACTGTGAGTAACTGGTTTCAGAGGAACAGCCGTGTTAGTCTGTATTCGCAAAAAGAAAAGGAGTACTTGTGGCACCTTAGAGACTAACCAATTTATTTGAGCATGAGCTTTCGTGAGCTACAGCATTACTACAATTACATCACTGCAAACAACTCAGAGTAACACCTCTTGGCCAGACATGACAATGAACTAGCCAGAGCTACTTCCAGAGCTGGGGCAGATAGTGAACACCAGAGTAAACTAAGGAGAGTGAAATGGAGCTCCTCTTACAAGTCTTTAGGAATCAGACAATACACAGTTGATCCTAGGCCTGTCATGCTGTTCTACATAACGATGGTAAAGTGTTTACCAGCTCCATCTTTCTTTTATCTTTCTAGTGCATAGACTGGATATTTTTCTCAGATATATTCTGTATAAAAGCCATTTTGTGTATTGGCTAAACTGACTAAAAAATTTACATACAACTTGTCCTCAGTTATCTGCAAATTGCTGACTGGAAACCTTCCCTCAGCAGTACACAGTTCTCTCCATTTCTCAGAAATGACAGACTAAGGAGACTCCTAGCAGAGGAAATACTAAACTGGTGGCAACAGACCCTGGAGGTGGAACACAGCAAGGACTGACTGTGACTTGCATCAAGGCCAGGGTCTTTGAAACGGCTTAATTTTGTCAGAACAGAAATTCGATTCCTCACTAGGTACAGCACCAGAGTTAATAACAGGTTTATTAAACCTTTTTTGCATATACAACTTTTTGAAAAGGATGATCTTGTGGTTAAAGCACAGATCTGGGGACAAGAAAACTCAATTTCTAGTCCCCATTTTGTTACAGACTGCTTGTGTGTTACACTGGGCAAGTCAATTCAACATTATGCTTTGGTTTCCCACATCTATAAAACAGAGATAGTGCCTAAATCTCCTATCACTATCTCCTATCTTTAATACAACAAGAATCTAACTGGATAGTTTACAGACCTCTCAGTGATAGAGAGACTGTATAGATCTTGTCTAAGGAGGCTTTTCTCTTAAAAACTCTTGTAAGGGTTCATCTCAACTGATACTAGCAACAATGGGTGTTGCCAGGATACTCAGGTCACAAGCATTTGCATCATGTTGTCTAACCCTACTCCAAGCAGTTCTAGATGACAAAGTGGTAAATACGCTTGTGTCCGGTGTACACTAACACTTCCACTGTTGCTACCACAAACGGGGCTGAATCACAAATAGTGAACTAGAAGGGAGATTTTAAGGAAAATGTCTATTTAGACAAGGCTATAATGGCTAGATCTCCCTTGCATGGTGCCCTCTCCCTACAAGTCTATAATCACCATACAAGTAGAATGTCGATGCCCTAAAGGGTCCCTGATTTTCAGGGGTTAAAATAGAGAGAGATAACAAAATAACAAACACTAAGGCAAAACATAACATTCAGGGTGTGGAACGGCTGCCATAGCTTTGCTTCACAAAATAAGTATGTTTTCAGAAGTTCTGTCCTGGAAACCAATATTGGCTCCAGCATAAGGATTTTTCACAGAATGCAAACACCATGTTCACAACTACCATTTATATTTGTTAGATGTGACTAATGGAACCACTAAGATGTGCTCACAACAGACATGAGGAACTGATATCATCAGTTATCTTTGTCTTCTCTTCCCCCTTTATTACTGCACATATTCCATCCTCTTTAAAATTAGATTGTAAATTCTATGGGGAAGGGACTGGATCTTGTGTGTTCTGTAACGTGCCCAACACACTTTTGGGAATGGTACAAATAATGAAAAAAACCAACATAGCTCTATGAGAAGAAGGCCCGCATCTCTGTTCAGAATTCTTCAGACAGCCTCGTGTTTTCATACTACTTATAGCCATGCTGTTGCCATTACCAGCCCTCCATACTGTGATATATATTGAGCCTGTACCAAAAGGTATCCCACAAAACCTCCCAAGGATCCAATACTGCCCACTTCCAAAGATGGGATTCACCAACAGTTTGATTATGGCATTCTTATGATCCTACTTGTTCAACTCACCTATGGAGTAAAGGTGCCTGAATATCACCTTTGTTGGTAGACACGATAGTATTTCTTGCAAACCAAGCATAAGATTTTTTTTAGCCACACTGCATACCCAAAAACTGTTTTCAACTCATTCTCTCCTAGCACACAGCAGATCCCAGAGGTCATTTCAGCTGAGTAACCTCTGAACCACATCCACCCCAATCAAAAGAGCCTCCACTCAAGAGATTGTCAGCTCTGCCCATTCTAGGGTTACTCGCACAGAAGGAAGTTATCAAACCACAACAACCAAGCTTCATTTCCCCCTCAAATAAACCCCAGCACAGAGTAAATTCTCAGCTGAACGGCAGCAGAATTCCACCATGGTCAGGCCTGGGTCATTGACTTTCTGCACTTTCCAGAAACATAAGTTCCTTATGCAGGGCCAGAGCTCAAGGGACCTTGTTTAACATTGTATTAAAAGCATTTCAAAAGTGCAGCCACATTGATTTCTAGCCAAGCTGCAGAGCTGGGGCCTGGAATCAAAGCCAGCTTGTCCCACTTGCCTCTCGAACTGAAAGGGGCATGTTTCCAATGTGCCAGTCTGATTTCCAGGTGAAAGGGAGCATATAAGGAGATAAAAGGCACAAAAAGGGAGACCAGTTCTTTGTTCTAGCAGCATTTCTGAAAGAGCTGGAATACAGCCTAGTCCACTGCATTCATCCTTTAGAACAAGTATCTAACTTTTCTGGCACAAGATGCTTATCTGCACAAATGCGAATACTCACCATTGGCTATATACAATGTCAAATGGCTAAGCGTTTTAAAGGACAAGCTCACATAATGGCAAAAAGCAGGAGTCCCAAATATTGGGAGGGGACAGAATAAGCCACTGGATTCAGGGTAATTTAGCATGATCTTATTCCCAGACTAAAAACTACTTTACAATGGAGTTAAAGTTGAGAGTATGTATCAGTAAAGTCAGTGTAAAAAAACCCCAACCATTACTGGGAGGTTGTAATTATCCCAAAACCAAGCGTTATATTATAATATTAAGCCAGGAAATTGAGAGTTAAGGTTAAATTTTAAATAAATCCAAACATGGTAAGCTGTGGAAATGCAAGTCCAAACATCTCAACTCTGCCCTGTAGTGAGGTCATGCAATAACTATATGATTATGATTAAGGAACATTTTAGTGTCTGTAATCCCTGAGTAAATTAAACTGATTTTTAAAGACAATTTTTTATTCCCATATTCCCCGCCCCATGGTATAATTGGTAAATGACTGGTTTTGCTACCTCTCATTTCAAACATATTGGCCCCACCTAAGAGCATCATGAGCTAGCCCTATAGCCTATATAACCATAACCATTAGATACAACCATAACCATTAGATATAACAATCTTTAATAAATCTGACTTAATTCAACCTAACTTCTCCAACTATAGTCTATGCACAAGAGTTCAGAGTTTTAAGTTTATGGGGAATTTTAAGTGTTTGAGTTATTCTATTATTAAGGTCATCTGGACAAAGAAGAAACTGGCAGATATTACATTTCTGAAACGTTGGGTTTTTTTATTCCTTTTTAATTAGATAAAATTTAATTCATCACTTTGTTAACGGATTTACTTAATAAATTCTTAGAAAATTAATTCTTTACTCAAGAAGCCTGGGGAGGTTACACTATATTTTCCATACATCACAAAGACGCTGAATACCTGCTTTATGTGCACAATGGAACTCAACTTTAACTATGGAGCCACAATAAGCACCTCCATAGTAAGTGTGGCTAAAACAATGGCCATCTCCAAACTGCAGATTACACTATAACTAGACCTGTTGGTTCCAAAGGAGCAGCGGAGGAAGTGCATTAAACTCATCTCCCCACATTTACAGGCTGCTATGCAACACTATGAATCCATGCTTGAGCTGGGACTAGGCAAAGTTCATGTCAAGATTTTTTATTTATTTATTTTTCTAATGGGTGTATAAAATTAGGCTCCAATGTTTGTATTGAGGCACGTAAATGATTTTTCAAAAATTTGGAGCCCCAGCAGCTTCCTCTTATTTCAATAGAAGCTACTGGGTACTCCACATACTCCTTAATGTAGACAGGGCCTAAATAAGATGATGCATGTGGCAGGAGAAAAGACAAGTGGGTATAACAAAGTAATGTGCATTTGTAGTTTTTAGGTTTGACAAGTCTTGTATAGTTCCAGGATTTTTTTTTCCTTTCAAGTATGTTTCCTACCTTCTTCTTCTTCTTTTTTTTTTTGGTACAGTAGGTAAGAGAAAAGGGAAGGAAGATTAGTGGTGAAAGGCTTGTTGGAAGGAGTCTTTAGCAGGAATTTGGAGAGTGAGTGGCTAAGAACTTCAGAGGAGGGAGGCTGTTCCAGGTGTAGGGGCAGAATGAATAAAGGAGCAGATGTGTGTGGGGAAAAAAGGAGATTCCCGTGAAAGGAGAGTAGCTGGCAGAGTACAGAGCACAAACATGGGCATAGGAGAAAAGGCCAGCTGACATGCAGCCCGAGTAGCACTGTGCAGAACTTTGAAAGTAAGAACGAACAGCTTAAACTTGATACAGAATCAGACAAGTTAGTGGAGAGATTCAAGCAGATTTAAAGGGCAGATACAGAAAATGCTGGCTGCTGAGTGCTGAATGATTTGGAGAGACAAGAGATGAGAGCCCTGGGAAGAAATTAAAGTAATATGGAACAGAGATAATGATGGTATGGATGAGAATTTTGGCAGAAGATATATATAAGGAAGGGGATTTCAGATGTAGAGTGAGCAAAGATGTGATTTTATGGGAGCCTTGATGTGACAAGGGGGGGAGGGGAAGGGATGAGGGAAGGAGGAAACCCAAGATGTAAAAACTCCACCATCCTTCCAATTCCTCAAGGCAAGTTATCAGAGGTGGAGAAGAGAGGAAGATGTCATTTAGTTTGATGTGTTCGTTTAGCTTGAAGAAGTACGCAATATCCAGGAGATTATATGAGAGATGGGCAGCGATCTGAACCTGGACAGAATGGAAGAGAGCCGGCAGTAAAGAGAATGATTTGGGAAGGAAGGATGATCTTGTGGTTACAGCACTGGACAGATTCAGGAGATCAAGGTTCACTTCCCAGCTGTGCCACTGGCTTCCCTCATGACCTGGAGCAAGTCAGCTATTTTCTCTGTGCCTCAGTTGCCCATCTATAAAATGGACAAAATACTTTCCTAATTCAGAGGGGTATTGTGCGGATAAATTAGCAAATGCTTCTCAGGTCCTCAGACACTAGGATGATGACCATAAGTATCCAAAAAGAATACTTGAATTCTGTGTACTGGCCACAGGTTTATTGGATTGCAGCATAGTACAGAACGAGGCACAGAACACAGCAGTACAAAGATATGGGATTTCAGGAAACAAATTTTGGAAAATTAAATCTAATAAGGTGTAATGGAAAGGAATATTAAAATTAACGAGGATAAAAGACTTGGGAAGCCTTATTTAAGGTGATGACAAACTACAATTCCTCTGAAAATGAATGGTTTCAGAGTAACAGCCGTGTTAGTCTGTATTCGCAAAAAGAAAAGGAGTACTTGTGGCACCTTAGAGACTAACCAATTTATTTGAGCATGAGCTTTCGTGAGCTACAGCTCACTTCATCGGATGCATACCGTGGAAACTGCAGCAGACTTTATATATACACAGAGAATATGAAACAGTACCTCCTCCCACCCCACTGTCCTGCTGGTAATAGCTTATCTAAAGTGATCATCACCTGATGATCACCTGATGATCACTTTAGATAAGCTATTACCAGCAGGACAGTGGGGTGGGAGGAGGTACTGTTTCATATTCTCTGTGTATATATAAAGTCTGCTGCAGTTTCCACGGTATGCATCCGATGAAGTGAGCTGTAGCTCACGAAAGCTCATGCTCAAATAAATTGGTTAGTCTCTAAGGTGCCACAAGTACTCCTTTTCTTTCTGAAAATGAATGCCAGGGACATGAAACTGTCAACATGACTTCACGGGGAAACTGAGCAGAACGTTATATTGTAGTATCTGGATCTAAACTATACATGAAAGGCAAATTACATATTGCAGGGTGTGTACAGATCATATTTAGGTGCAGACGGACCAGGTGACTGCCCGGAGTGCCGGGCTTGGGGGGGGAGGGGAGGGAAGAGGGAGGGGAAGTGCACCATGCTTACAGATTTACAGATCCTAGCGTGCAAATTTATCATGCAAATCATGCATCAAAGTTGTGAAATGGGCTACAAATGCAATAAGAAAGAAGGTATTCAAGAGTTTAACAAATGGGTGAAGGAACGCAGAAGATGCTCCTCGCCTGGGGCACCATTTGGTCTACGGCCAGCCCTGGGTGTGCGGGTAAGGTGGGGTAGCACACTATAACTAAAATTTCCATAGATTTTTATTGAAAAGTGATTTGAAGGAAGAGCACTTTGTAGTAGAATCTGGGATACAAATTCTAAGTTATAAGAATACAAATATAGTAATGGAGACTATACAACCTGCCCCTGCCTCAGGACACTGACAGCACCAAAATCTGCTAAAACAGCAGTACAGGCGAGTTCAACTATCCAAATATTAACGTTTCAAACATTACATTGGGCTACTTTGGAGAAACAATTTAACAACATAAATAATTGCTTCTTGGAACAGCGAGTACTAAATAGAGCTGGTTGAAACTCAGAATTTCCTGTTTGCTGGAAACCGACACTTCAAATTTTGTTTTTGTTCCAAATCTGAATAGAAACTAAAAAAAATTTAAACTACTTGTGAAACAAAGTCTGAAAAAAAATAATTTCAAAAAGTTTTCATTTTGAAAACATTTGGAATTCCAGTTTGAAATGAAATGTTTGTTTTGCAATTAATATTTCATGACTCAGTAGTAGTAGTGCATGTATGAAAATTGAAACAATTTTCATTTAAAACAAAATTTCAAATATTTTCGAAAACAAAAGCTTTTGTAAAATAAAAAATTTCAAAACACATTGTTACTGACATCTCCATGATTTTGCAAAATATTTCCATGCCAACAGAACTGCATTTGCTAAAGGAAAACGGTTCGGTAGAAAATCTTCCAACCAGCCGTAGTACTGGAGCAAACAACAGGAGTCACAAGTATGGAACCGGAACTGGTTCAAGCAGTAATTGGCAGTTGAACCACTAAAGTTACAGTGACCAGGACATAATTAACTTCAGTAACCTTTTGGTACGATCCCTTCCATAAACTAGCACTGCGGCACTAAACTCTCTGAAGAAGGATTGTTTGTTTTAAAAAAAATAAATACCCTGTTTTGAAAGAGCTTAAATAAAAGACGTAAAGGGTTAACATCCTTTTAAACTTAGCAGGGAGGAAACTTAAACATACCGTATTACAGTTACAAAAAGCAGTTATATTTTAACAAAAATAAAAGCAGGAATGCAACAAAAAGTGTAGTTAAAATGGTAAGGCACAAAGCGTTTATTCAAGTCAAAAAAGAATCCTTCAGAAAGTGGAAATCCCACCCAATGAAGCCAATACTAGGAACGAAACTGTATTAGGTAAAATGTAATATAGGAATTAAGCGTGCTAAGAAGTTTAGAACAAAGGCAGAGATATTAAAAGATATATTCTTTAAGTATATCAGAAGTAGGAACCCTGCAAGGGAGATTGTGGGTTTTCTAGACTATCAGGTAGTAAAAGGAGCAAATGAGGAGGATAAAGTAGATACAGAGAATTTAAACAAATTCTCTGCTTCAGTTTTTGCCAGAGGATGTTGGCGAGACACCTGTAAAAAGAGTACCTCTTGAGTAGGTACCATAGCAATGAGGTCCTGTAAGACTGCAGTGTTTAAAATAGTGTTCAAACAAATTAATTTAAATTGCAAACGGACTGGCCCTGATAGTATTCATCCAAGCCTTCCAAAGGAATTTAAGAAGGAAGTGGCAGATTACATATTTTGTTGGCAGCTCTATCACTAAAATTAAATTTAATAATTTTATTAAGATGATGTTAAAATAAAAAGAAAACAGTACAGAGTTTAAGCATAGAAATTTCTGGTCATCAGGGAATAAGGTACAGATTATCAAGGGGTGCGAAGTTCGGTTTAGGAACGGGTGGCGTAAGGAATACCTAATCTGCAATCTCCCCGCTTGGGGGTAAAAGGTTAACGGGTCAAAGTACAGACATTGAGATATGGGAGTATGTTGTTCATATAATGGCTATGTTCAGGTGCGGAGTATAATGAGTGGATACGAGGATGAGGATGGATTTACCCTCATTTGGTGAGATTTAATGTTCAGTGAGTTTATGGTTCCAGTTCATATGGTCCAATGGAAAAAGTCTCTTGGTCCCTTTCTCATAATTGATGCACGATGTTGTACCAGCTCACACCTCCTGGTACTGTCGGTGGCTGGTGATGTGTTTGATGTAGATGTCCCTGGACCATCGGATGGTGTCCGAGACCATGAGGCGCCGCATGAGCTGTGCGTAGAGTCAACCGATCCCACAGATCCGCAGCACACGCTCATTGCAGGGGACCCAGGTGCCCAGGGCTCTGACAAATAAGGCATCCATCTGCACCTCGTAGCCGTTTGCTCTCAGGGTGTCGGCCAAGGGGGGGTATTTTTCCAGCTTACAAGCTCGGGCTTCGCAGAAGGCCGGGGTCCTGTTCTCAAAGGAGACCGTGACAACGACGAGGATGATCTTTTTCTGGGCCTCGTCAGTGACTACCATGTCAGGTCGCAACTGGCTGTCAGTACCGGAGATGGCGCAGTTCACAGCGACCTCCCCCAGGCGCGGTGTGATGGCTTTCACCAGGCGGTTCTGGATGGCATTGTGGCACAACTGCCAGGCTCTGGAGTGGGGCTTGCAGCTGCACAGGACGTGGGGCAGGGTCTCGTTGGAGTAGCCACACTTCCTGCAACGCTTGTCTCGGTTCCCATGGCAGACGGCTCCATTGAGCGGGACGCAATTGAGCTGGGCACGGTGGATGAACCGCCAGTAGACGAAATGGGTGAAGCCGCCCCTGGCGAGGAAGTGGTTGCTGGCATTCCACTTGCTGGTCAGTTTGAAGGCTTTACCCTGGTGCAGTTTACGCTTCAGGGTTTCCATGTACAGTGAGCGGATGGCTGCCTTCAGGGTCCTCTCCAGCATGCCCCTGGCGCTCGGGGTGATGATGGTGTTGTTGTCGGACCTGATCGGCTGCAGGGTAGGCACTTTTGTGGCTTTTTTAAAAAAAGGTAATGGAGTGAGCCTGGGAATTACAGACCAGTGAACCTTCCTTCAGTAAGTACCAGGTAAAATAGCTCAAATATGTAGTTATAAAATACCCAGATGAACATGATACCAGAGGCACAAACCAACATGGCTTCTACAGAGGAAAATAACTCCTCCAATCTATTAGAATTCTTTGAGGGGATCAAGATAAAGAAGAATTGGTAGATAAAATTAATTTGAATTTTCAAAAAACCTTTGGTAAAAATCCATCACCACAAGTTATTAAGGAAACTAGTCATTCGGGTGAGAAGTAGACATCTGTCAATAGATTAGGGCTAATTAAGAGAAAATAAAGAGCAGGAACAAATGGCCAGTTTTCAACGGGGTTAATAGGGAACCCCAAGAATGGATACTTGGATCAGCGTTTAATATATTTTATGATTTGGAAAGGGGTATAAAAAGTGAGGTGGCAAAATATGATGGTGACACTATTTAGGTCAGTCAAGACACAGAGAGGATAGTGAAGAATTTCAGAAAGACCTACAAAGCCAGGCAATTGGGCAACACATACCCAGACACTCCTGCCAAGCCTCACCCTGTACCCCTAGTCCTCCATGCCTGAACCCCACCCCACTGAACCTCAACCCCTGCACCCAGAGCCCCGCTGCCTCCAGATCCCCACCCCTGCACCCAGACTACCCCCAACTGAGCTCCCTGCACTCAAACCCCCACCCTGATGAGTCCCACCCCACTGCACCACTGAGCCCCCACATCGAGACCCCCATACCTCTGACCCCCAACTAGCTGCACCCAAACCCCCACCCCACCAAGCTCCACTCCCCAGCACCCAGACCCCACTGCTGAGACCCCCAGGTCCCTCTGCTGAGCCCCAACAACCTTCACCTGGAATCTCCTGCAGTGTCCCATTGCCCCTGCACCTGGAACCCCCCACAACGAACCTCTGTGCATCCGGATCCCCCCACACCTAGACCCCCCCACCCCACTGAGCTGCCTGCACCCAGACTGTCCCACACAAAATCCTCTCACCCCACACCTAGATCCCCCCATACTGAGCCCCTCTTGGATCCTGCCTGGTTGAGAATGCCTGCACCACACCTGGTGTGCCTGGTGCAGAGGGACAGGGCCCCAGGGTGTTTCTGGGGCAGACCCAGGCCTTGGGCTGTGTCAGGGTCGGGTGCAGCCTCACCACTCAGTTCGTGTCCCCGGGGGTGGGGAGACTGCAGGGAGATCTCCCACCTTTGTACAGCCAGTGACCTGTGCTCCCTACTGCCATGCTGGAGCCTCTGCATTTATTTATTGACAAATAAAACTTGCAGACTTTTAAAATATTGTGTGCAGAATTTTTAATTTTTGGCACAGAATGCCCTCAGGAGTAAACAAAAATTACTACATGACCCCAGGAAGGTGGACTGAAGCCTGAGCCTGCCCAAGCCCCACTGCCCCAGGTGGGGGGCCTGTAACCTGAGCCCCGCCACCGAGGGCTGAAGCCCTCAGGCTTTGGCCCGGGGCAGTGGGGCTCGGTCTTTGGCTTCAGTCCTGGGTCCCAGCAGGTCTAACGCCAGCTCTGGTGACCCCATTAAAACGAGGTTGTGGCCCACTTTGGGGTCATGACCCACAGTTTGAGAACCACTGCTGTATTTGATTCTGGTCAATCCAGCTGAAAAAAAGGAAACAGCATAAACAGAAAAGGGCAACAACAAAATATTACAGACTTGGAAAGACTTCTCTATGCAGTGTTAGCTAAAAAATTAGAATTACAAGTAAATTTAGACTATCTGAACCCTAATTATCTAAAACCTGGATTCCTGAAATCCAGAAATTCTCCTGAAATCAGAATTTCAATTATTTTAAAAGATTTGGATCGGTAGAAAGGAGATAAATAAGAGATGACATAAATGTATATAAAATGTATGTACAGAGAAAGTCAGCTGAGTGCACCTATTTCCATTTTTCATAATATAAGTACGAGAAGTTTCCCAATAAAACAAAAGACAATAGATTCCAAAGTGATCACAGGAAATATTTTTTTTACATAAGTACTCCACATAGGAAGGAACAATCAGTTGCACACAAAATGAGAAACGACTGCCTAGGAAGGAGTACTGCAGAAAGGGATCTGAGGGTCATAATGGATCACAAACTAACTATGAGTCAATAGTATAACACTGTTGCAAAAAAAGCAAACATCATTGTGGGATGTATTGGTGTTGTAAGCAAGACACGAGAAGTAATTCTTCCACTCTACTCTGCGCTGATTAGGCCTCAGCTGGAGTACTGGGTCCAGTTCTGGGTGCCACATTTCAGGAAAGATGTGGACAAATTGGAGAAAGTCCAGAGAAGAGCAACAAAAATGATTAAAGGTCTAGAAAACATGACCTATGAGGGAAGATAGAAAAAAGTGGGTTTGTTTAGTCTGGAGAAGAGAAGACTAAGGGGGGACATGATAACAGTTTTCAAGTACATAAAATATTGTTACAAGGAAGACAGAGAAAAATCGTTATTCTTAACCTCTGAGGATAGGACAAGAAGCAATGGGCTTAAATTGCAGCAAGGGAGGTTTAGGTTGGACATTAGGAAAAACTTCCTAACTATCAAGGTAGTTAAGCACTGGAATAAATTGCCCAGGAAGGTTGTGGAATCTCCATCATTGGAGATCTTTAAGAGCAGGTTAGACAAGCACTTGTTAGGGATGGTCTTCTAGATAATACTTAGTCCTGCTGTGAATGCAGGGGACTGGACTAGATGACCTCTCAAAGTCCCTTCCAGTCCTATGTTTCTATGATTCTGATAATACATTTTAACTTCTTAAACTCTCCTCTGCAAAGTCTTATTTAAGCAAAAATCTAACAGGATTAAAAATGGATTAGCCAGCTAGATAGTAGCAACCTGACATCATCATCCCAATGAGAACTGAAAGAAGATCATCCTGGTGGTCGTCAGAGTGCCTTTCAAGAACAGGACCCCAGCCTTTCGTGGCTCCCGAGCTCAAAAGGTGGAGAAATACGCCACTCTGGCCGACACCTTGAGAGCTAAGAGTTTACCAGGTTCAGACACATGCGCTGATCATCGGAGCCCTGGGTGCATGGGACCCCAGTAACGAGTGAGTGTTGAGAGAATGCGGAATTGGTCAGTGCTACGCTTGGCTGATGTGGCAACTCATGGTGTCAGACGCCATCAGGTGGTTGAGGGACCTCTACATAGAACACATCACCAAACATCGGCAATATCAGGAGGGATGAGCTAGAGTGCCGATGAGAGGCACGGTGGGGAAAGTAACTGAAATACTTTCCTCATGGATTGTATTTTCCAAATGGACAATCTACCCTAAATGCTCAATTACTGAGGGACAAGCTACACTCATTCCTATATTTGTTTTCTACAACTAACTCTCTGTATAACTTTTCATGAGTGATGTACCCAAGTATTCAGATTCTAATATCTGAACTGTATTGTTTAAATTTATTCATCTAAATTTGGGTTATTGCTGATTATGCACTATATGTATCTTATGACTTTTTAAAACAAACTATACCCAGATGTATAGATACTCTTTTCTTAATCTGTGTAACATATACATTATTTTAACATTAGCTTTAATAAAATTTTTAAATCTGCAGTTTCAATAACTAGGATGATGAGTACTAACTGCTTGGGATTGGGAAGAGACACTTCTCTGTTTAGGGCGTGCCTAAATTAATTTGGATTAAGGTTGGGTGCAAATTTAAACTAAAACAGCTAACCCTGAATAACTCCACGTGTAGACAAGCAACGTTTGCTCTAAATGTTCTTTGTTCTGAGAGGGCAACAAACTCCACTCAGCGCTACATTTTTTCCCTCGCACTTTTTTCTTTTTTTAAAGTCTTCCTACATCATACAGCATTGAAAAGTGTGAAGTATTTTTTAAAGTGACAGTTCAGCAATACATAGACATACGGGACACATAGGCAGACGTGCCCGTGGTTTGAGTACCTGTCAACGTTTAAGAATTTTGGAGTTAAAAACCACAGAAAGAAGTCCCTGCCTTCCCTCCCATGAGCCTCTACACCCACCCCCTCCCAGGAGCCTCAGCCCTTGAGGAGGCCCCCCTACTGTTCCCTGCCAGCAGCCTCTCTCTGCTAGCTTGAGGCTTCCTTGGGGGAAGGGATTTAAGGGTCTTCCCCTCTCTGCCTCATAGTGAGCCCTGTTCCTACCCCCCAACCCCAGAGTGGCGGGGAGGGACTTGCCATCGCAGCCCAGAGAGCAGGAGCCCACAGGCCAGGCTCCCCTTTCCCCCTGCCAGGCCGGAGGCTCATTTTAGCACTGCCAGCCCTGGGATACTACTGCCAGCACCAGGAACCAGCTTCTCTGCAGCTGGCTCCATGTGCCCTGGGACAGGGCCATGAACAGCCTCCCTGACCTCCCACACTACCTAAACGGCACCCCTGGCCCCTCCCGCCCCTCCACTGGCTCGAGGCTTCCCACAGTGCCAAGAGGAGCTGCCACAGGTTCTGACAGCAGGGCCTGGCAGGTAGAGCAGGACCCAGGTGCTGGCCATGCTCCCTCCGGAGCCCCTGCCTCCTTCTGCTCTTCTCTCTCCTCTCTGCTGGCTCAAGGCTTCCTGCTGGCCCTTGGCCACCAGAAGAGCTTCTGTTGATTCCAGCAGGTTCAGGGCCTGGGTGCCGGCCATGCTCCCAACCACGTGTGCATGCAGCTTAAAAGGAACATTGTAGACAAGACTTTACTCAATGGAAAGGCTGTCAGGCTTCTCTT
The DNA here is from genome assembly GCF_965140235.1 of Caretta caretta. Taxonomy (NCBI): domain Eukaryota; kingdom Metazoa; phylum Chordata; order Testudines; family Cheloniidae; genus Caretta; species Caretta caretta. The sequence continues at coordinate 241,947,743 of NC_134206.1, forward strand.
CTCACTGTATAACAAGAGAGGAAAAGCAACTCCCATCAAAAATTCACCATGGTTCACAGCCAGCTGGCCCCTCCCCATCACAAAATCCCCAGAGTACTGCCGTACATGCATCAGAAAGACTCCAGTATTTCTGATGTTTGCCTAACTCTTTCCCACTCTCCATTAAGTCCTGAAACACTGGTTTGTTATAGTCTACACGATAACTATGTTGCTCAGGAGTGTGAAAAACCCACACCCTTGAGAGATGTAGTTATACTGACCTAACCTCCCATGTAGACAGCGCTATGTCGATGGGAGAGCATCTCCCGCTGACATAGTTAACAACTCTCGGCGAGGAGGACTAACTACACTGATGAAAGAAGTTCTCCCATTGGCGTAGTAGCACCTTCACTAAAGCGCTATGGTGGCGCAGCTGTGCTGGTGCATCTATGTCATTGTATACGAAGACAAGCCCTTAGTCTACCTCTGCTAAGAAAATATGTGTCAGAAGAGTGCTGATTTCTCTCCTTTGTCAATCAGCTCTGGCATTGTTCAGCAGGATGGGATGGGTGCGTTACTGGTTCATAGTGCAGGCCATCCGTTGCTCTTCCAAAAGGTCTTCTAAAATCACAGTATTAGAGACACAAAGAGTGCATTAGATCCCAAATTCTAGTCAATTTTCCTGCCATTCCAGGAACGTTCTCTACCATCTATGTTTTTCTAATGCTTTGTCAGGTCTAGATTTAAAGTGTCCCAAGAGGGAGGCTTCTTCCATTTCACATGGGAGACCATCTCACCATCTCTACTACATCTCTTCAGGAAGCTCTTCTCAGTATTCAGAATCAACTCACTCTTCCTTCATTTCATTCCATTACTGGTATGTCCAATTTCTTTACTTTCTTTGGTGCCTACATGTCCTCTGGCATAATCAATACATAGCCACCCTGTACGTGTTTAAGTCTTTCAATTTTTCCTCATAAATTCAGTCTACTGATCTTTTCTCGTTCTATAAATTCCTCCCCATTTTTGAATCTTTTTGGTATTCAGGTGCTCAGAAATGAACACAGTAATTCAGGTGCAGATACACAAAAGCCACAGAGGGAAGGGCTATTATCTTCCCTGCTGCATGATGTCTTCTGTAAATGCAATCCAAAACTTCACTGGCTTTTTTGGGGCTTTCATGTTTTGAACACTCATGTGTAACTCTCACCTTTAGGTCTCCCTCAGCAACATTCAGTACTGCTAACCCAGAATATTCAAAAATTATGAGTGAGGCCCCCAAAAAATCATGGGATTGGCTTTAAAAAGAAAAATCACGTTTTACAAAATAATGCGTTCTTTCTATTGCCTTCTGATTTACAAATGTATAGGGTACACTTAGATCATATTTTCAAATGATCTCTAGGAGCTGGGATTTTAAATAAAACATCAACTACTGAGAGACTTGGGATAAAAACGTTACAAGATTTAGCAATACCAATTGCCAAGTTTCACCTTTTTATTGAATATCTGTGTTTTAGATTGTTGATCCCTAGATATGATAGTCTGCATTTTCTAAATTGAATTTTTTATCAAAATTTCTCATCTCTATCTAGGTTCTTCCTCTATTACTCACTTGCACGGCTGGCATCTGCAATTCCTCTCAATTAATATTACCTATGAATTTCATTAATATATTGCTTATTCCTTCTTCCAGATCATTAGTGAAGTTACGACAAGAACTAACCCAGATCCCTGTGGTATTCTACTAGACAGCCCCCTGCACAGCACACTGCTGTTTATGATTACCCTTTGTTGAAAGTGTTTCAGCCAGTTTAATTCACATATCCATTTCAATTAATTATAAACAATATTCATGAGACATATCAAATGTTTTACTAAAAATCAAACATGCCACAGTAATGAAGTATTACACTTAATCTGTCCTGAATGATTGAGTTTTTAATAGAACATTGGATGAGAGCTGCTTCATTTGATTTTGAAACAGCAATATGGAATTAAAGAAAAAAATCAAACTAGTTTCTTGGCTAGAGAGACTTTTAAATCTACTGTATCTAAATGACATTAATCCGCATTCTTTATTTGGTATTAAGTTATGTGTTGTATCACCTTGCTTTTGAGTGTGGAGGAAGTGTAGTCTAGTGATTAGCACAGGAGACTGGGAGGAGAGAAGGCTCACAGGATCTATTCCTGACTCTGCTCCTTACTTCCTGAATGACCCTGGAGAAGTCTTTTAACCTCTACGTTCCCCAATTTTACCCTCTGAAAATGGGGCACCTTAAACCTTGTCTGGACTTTAAAGACCTACTATGCGGCAGGACTTAAATACAACCTGGTAGTGCACTACATGGTTAGCACTATGTGGTATTCGGCAGAACAGATGAGAATGAGCTGGGTTTTAACAGTATTTTACTGTGCTACAGGCTTGCAAAATCCACAGCTGTAGAACAATTCAGGAATGCTTTTAAAACACAATCCAGTCTCACTTGTGCTGCAAGATCAACCTATGTTCTAAATGGGCAGGGCACTACCATGCTGTAACCAAGTCCTGTGAGAGAACGTTAGTGATCCATGCATGCACAGCACTACAGTGGAACCCTCTTTGACTTCGTCAGCTCTTACCATTATTCTTCAAATTTCCACCTCCAAACCGACAGAGCAGTCATTATAAGTGGAGTTACTCAAGCAATAGGGGCTCTATCTGGCAAAAGATTATTTCCCTGCCCCCTTTCATCCCAAGATTAGCAAATGGACTTCTATTCCAGGGAGAACTGGAAACTGTTGGATAGGGGGGTCCCTCAGGCTGGCCAAAGTTATGCTCTACTGCGGCCACAATATCACTGGAGATTAGTGAATCCCTATTACTCCTCTGTATGGGATAGTGGCAAATGCTACTCCCCTTCCTCTTCTGTTCAGCCCATTGGAACAGAACATTCAACATTTTGGGTGTATCTTCATTGCAGAGTTCGCCTTGGTGATAGTTTACTGTATCCTCACACGTGCCACACCTCCCATGTGTGTCACTAGGACTTCTGGGAGCACATCCCATGGTTCTTTGTGCTCTGGTAAGCTGAGGCCCTCTATGACAGTGGTTCTCAACCAGGGGTACGCGTTCCCTTAGGAGTATGTAGAGGTCTTCCAGGGGGTCTCATCTAGACATTTGTCTCGTTTTACAACAGGCTACATAAAAAGCACTAGCAAAGTCAGTACAAACTTATATTTCATACAGACAATGACTTGTTTATACTCCTCTATATACTATACACTGAAATGTAAGTACAATATTTATATTCCAATTGATTTGATAATGATATGGTAAAAATGAGAAAGTAAGCAATTTTTCAGTTACAGTGTGCTGTGACACTTTTGTATTTTTGTCTGATTTTGTAAGCAAGTAGTTTTTAAGTGAGGTGAAACTTGGGGGTACTCAAAACAAATCAGACTCCAGAAAGGGGTACGGTAGTCTGGAAAGGTTGAGAGCCACTGTTCTATGATCACTAGTGGCACCTTAGAGACTAACCAATTTATTTGAGCATAAGCTTTCCTGAGCTACAGCTCACTTCATCGGATGCAACCGATGAAGTGAGCTGTAGCTCACGAAAGCTTATGCTCAGATAAATTGGTTAGTCTCTAAGGTGCCACTAGTACTCCTTTTCTTTTTGCTAATACAGACTAACACGGCTGCTACTCTGAAACTTGCTCTATGATTCTTTCCCAGTGAATTGTGGGAGAACTTATCTGTTCTTCTGGGCACACCAGAGAAACTGTGGGAAGGGACTGGAGAGGACTATCAGCATTCAAGTGGTTTAACACCTGTTCTCATTGCAAAGTGGAGAGATTACTAGCCCGAGTGAAAGCAGCACCCAGACTTTAGCCTCAGAAAAGCCAGCTACCCCAGGCTGAAAGCACCGCTAAATTTGGGTCAGAGGTTTTGTGTGTCAGGATGGGAGGAGGATTGGGACAACACGCAAGCGAGCCTGGGTTAAACCATGCCCCTAAGTGATACCCCTAAAGACATACCCCTAAGTGATAGTTGGCAATTGGTGCAGTCTAAGAGTATCAGAACAATTAAATCCGTTTATAGTGAGTGTCTAGAGCAGTGAAGAAAGTCCATAAAAATGGACTGACTTTCACTCCACTTCACTAAAAGTAGGTTTCGCTGTACACAAGGCAAGTTACTAATATCGTGGATATGGCAAAAGTGACAAGGGACTGAATTCTGCTGAGAGCCCTAAAACATGGTTCATGTCCCCCCCCCTTCTCTTCTTGTAGCGATTGTGATAATGCTTACCTGCTGCTAATAAACTCAAGCCATTTCCATGTAACTATGGAAGATACACATGAAAAAGAAACTGACTCCGAACTTTTATTTTTGATGAAGTAAATTTAGACTCTAGACATAGCCCTTGGATTCCCATCAAGCTGTCATTATGGCCCTCACCATCGCATGACTTGGGCACCCTAATGTATTGCATTAATTATTCTTGTACAAAAGGTGCTCATGCCACTGTGGGCTGGGGATGAGATTTCAGGCCCCCTTACAAGGCTTCTGTCAGCTGCCTATTGGAATGACCTTCTGTTAAAACAGCAGCTTGAGAATACCCAAATTAAGTTCTCTGCTCCACGCTCCCCTCCACAAACAAAACAGGACAGCTATTCACGTCCAGTAATACACCCTAAAATTTCCTATTGCCCACCTTTAATGACAGCTCTGGTCATTCTGATAAGCAGACTACCACAGGTCTCCTCTGGATAGCCCACTGGACTAGCATGCTACAGAATGATTTGTTCGTAATCAGATTGCTACAGCTTTCCACAACTACTGCACAGTAAATCAAACACTGTTTCGCTGTGCAGATTGTGCCTCTGGAAGCCTTCCATGCCTGCTTCTGAAATGCCTGTGCATTGCTGGCTGGGTTCAAGTCAACAACTCTGTCCTATAACCCCAATGCGGGGGGGAGGGAGATGAGGGTCCTCTGGGCCCAATATCAATCCTATGCGAGGAGACTGTATAAATAGCTGGCGCGCACACTCTAGAGAAGCAGCGGGGGAGGGAGGGGGGGAGGGAGGGGAATTTGAAGTGTTGGGCCCCAGCTGTGAACTCCTCTTGTTTTTGTTTTAGGGTAATTAATGTTCCGTTGAATAGAGCCAGGCTATGGGCTCCTGTTTCTGTAGCTTTCAATTCTGAATCGGCAGCCTTATTGGACTGGGCTAAGAGTGGTGGGGGGAGGTTTGTATTTCCTGCCATCCCGATTAAATGAGGTAATGTGAGACTGCTGGACTCCAAAGCTTGGACCGGAGGCAAGAGAGCAGGCTGGTGGGGCAGGAATTTCCCCGAAGTCCTTGCATACAGTGGGGATCTGTTCCCGAGAGAGACTCCACTTGGAAAAATCCTTCTGAATAAGCTTTCTTTGCCCCTTTGTTTACCGTCCACCAGCTTCTCTCTTATTTTGGGGGGTAGGAGGGACGGTAGGGTTTTTGCTCGCTCTTGTGTGCTGCCAGGAAGGCAGCAGCCCACCTTCCAATCACACCTCCCTCTTCTTTCACCCCCCAACTCCTCCAGCTCCTAAATTAGATACATTCCCCTGTGCTCCCAGACTCTCCATCTCCTCCTCCCCTGACAGAGCAATCATTTATCAAGTTGTTTCACGCGTTGTCGGGGAGGGGGGCCCCAAGGGATGGGAGTTTGTTTCGTCCCTTTGTTGGAGCTCCACAGGACCGTCCAGCTTAGTCTCCAACCAACTGCTGAGAGTTGCTGGACTCCAGGAGCAAATGTTAAAGGGGCTGCTGCCTTTCATCTACTTGCTGATCCTGCTGCCTTTTTATTTTATTCTGTAGCTTCTGGGAAGTTAAAGAACACACCCACCTCTGTCATTCTCATGGGTGTTTTTGAAGTAGCAGAGGTTTATTATTTTTCCACCAGTGGCTTCTCCTGTCACCCGCCCATTCAGGCTTTGGAAATAGATTCACCTACTGGCCGTTTTCTCCACCCAGACTGTCGGATTATAATAAACCAGATTTGGTTGATGGGAGGTCCTGCTCTTACAACTCATCTTTTCCTTGTGCAGGCTTGAGTGTATGCAAGTTTTCTTTAATCACGAAGGGGAGCGGAAGTTTGTGCGTGTGACAGTGTTAAAATATTATGGTCCCCTTTACAAAGACAGACTGTTGGCAGAGGAACTAAGCAACCATGCTGAAGAGTGAAGAGGAAAGGGTTTCTATTTTGAGAGTTAAAACGATCTTGTGCTTCACACATGCAGGACTGGGAATCAGAAGATCTGCACTATATTCTAAGCTTTTCCCAAGGTCACACAGGAAGTCTGTGGAAGGTCACTTAACCTCTGCCTACCTCAGTTCCCCATCTGTAAAATGAGAATAACTACCCACCTAGCAGAGATGTTGTACTGCTATATTCATTAATGTCTGTAAAGCTCTGTAAGACTCTTGGATGGAAGACACTGTAGAAATACAAAGTGTGTTAAAATCAGAGGTGGTCACATACAACCTGCAGTCCTAAAATGCAGTCCATGGTCATGCCCATTTTTTTAACAACTGAATAAGAACAACATAATCAGTTGCTTTGTGACTCTCCCCAAACATGCAGTTTCTCTGTTTGTCAACATGTATAGAATTATAATACTAGCAACCATTAGGGCTGCCTGCATTTATTTTTTAATAAACTATACAAAAATTAGTTACAGCTTTCTGGTTTCTAGCAAGTTGCTGATCTTGCTCTCTGTGTCTGAATTTAGGTATCCCCCAATTTTAATTAAACAGGGACTATGAAATCCAGAAAAAACGCTAAGAAGTCCTTATGGTGGATAGACCATCTCAAAACAGAAGAAAAAAATGCCTAATAATTTAATCACTAAGAATCCATTACAGATTCTGTATGTCCTGCAGGACTGGGGTTTAGAAATGGAACTGGCGTCCATTAATCTCCCTTTGGAGGAGAGCTGGATACATATGCTTCCCAAGTGAGTCAATGCAGTTCAAGAGTCAGCCAAGGGAGTGCTGAAAAACAAGGGTATGTGGTCTTGCCCCGAGGAGCTGAGCAGGTTGTCTCCTAATTGTTCCCAACCTCTACTAGTCTGAAGAGTTTGGGCAGCAGACACTTTTTGAGAATGCCCATTCTCTATAATCTACCTAAGCTGCTGTGTTAAAGTTTGTATTTTGAAGCTATGGAGCTGTAGAAGTGTCATCTATTTCAAGCTATCATAGTATTCTCACACACCCAATCAGTAAAAAATAGGTCCAAGAACATTTTTCCTCTTGTAGGAATCTCTTCTGGACAATAAAGTTGCATATTTTGTAATTTATGTACCTCTTTGTTGGCCAAAAAGTACAGCCAAACATGCACCAGATAAATGGGTAGTTAAAATCCACCACCAATATGATAGTGTGTAGTTCTTCATATTACTTAAAGTGATGCAGGATTTCTCCCCTAGTCTCACTTTCTGCCAATCCTAGCAGTCTAAACAAATATCCACTGTTTTCCCTTTTTTTCATTCCTTGCATCCTTGCCCAAAATAGTTCACCACAATATTTGATCAACTGCAGTTCACTGGGATTTTAAATACTTTTGACTTATTGAATTACCCATCCACCTATTCTTCCTTCAGACTCCTAAACAGATTATTACATACCAAAAAAACCCACAACCCTATGTTAAAAGAAAATGTTATTTAAGTAACAAGTAAAGACAAGTGCTTGAAAAAGGAAATGTCAGATTTAAGTCTGCCTGTGCAACCTTAATTCTGCCCTGCTGTGCATATGCATTCGATAAAGTCTTTAGCTGCATGGTCACATACTTTTTCATAGGACCTCATTCAGTGCACAGGACAGACAGTGGTTATTGAATAAGGCAGCTGTTCAATATTTATTTTTATCCTCCTCATTCAGTGTGTCCCCATGCCTTATTTACTGCATGTCATACAAACCCTGCTACTGGATGTAAAATTAATTGCCTCACAGGCTTTTCTATGGTGCTCGTAACTGTAGTATCTGAAACAAACATTAATTAATCCATCTCAACACCTCTGTGTGATGGTAATAATAATACTCTATTTTACAGATGGGGACCTGAGGCATAGGGAGATTAAGGCCAACATTGGCAAACATGTCCAATATAGCTGATTGCACCCCAATTTGAGACACCTGATTTTTCAGAATGCTTGGCATTTTTCCAACACTTTATATGTTCAAAACATTATAAAAAGAAAAGGAGGATTTGTGGCACCTTAGAGACTAACAAATTTAGTCTCTAAGGTGCCACAAGTCCTCCTTTTCTTTTTATGGATACAGACTAACACGGCTGCTACTCTGAAACAAAACATTGTAGACATCACTCAATCAATCAATCCTCACATCACCCCAGGGTGGCAGGTGGGTAAGTATCATGATCTCTATTTTAAAGATGGGGAAACAGAAAAGGATAAAATGACTTGCTCAAGGCCATACAGTGAATCAGTGGCAGAGACTGAATTAGAACTCAAGACCTCATGACCCTCAAAACCTCAATGCTCATTCCTCCAGACTACAATTTCTTAGTGCCAAACTTGCATCTTTAGCTCCCACTGATTCCAGTTACAGTTGTGAGTTTTCAGCATTTCTGAAAACGTGTGTCAGGTTGGGAAGCCAGAAAGTAAGGAACACACAGTTAATGGATACTTGGGAAATTTTTGATTTAAGTGACTTGCCCAGGATCATATCAGAAGTTCTCCTGGATGGCATTCACCTGACAACCAAAAAAAGACCAATCTTGCTCTTCCAGCAGTCCCTTTGCCCCGTTTTCAACACATCTTCCAAATTCTACAGCAATGAGGCAGGAATCCTCAGAGGTGAAAGTGGGCCGGTACGGCGTACCGGTAAGAAGTGGCCGCTGATACCGGCCCATACACAGACAATGTTAAAGTGCTGCTACTGTGACAGCGGCCGGAGCCCTGGGCCCTTTAAATCGCTGCTGGAGCCCCAGGTGGCACAGGCTGGGCAGTGTGGAAGGGCTGGCTGGGGAAGGCCCCACCCCTTTTGCCCAAGGCCCCACCCCTTCTGGGGGCCCCGAGGTGGGCCCCCGTACCGGTAAGTCTTTTATATTACTTTCACCCCCGGGAATCCTACAAGCAATTGCCTCATTCTCTACATAATCCTGATTCATTCCCTGAGCACCATCTGTTCTCTGTAGTGAATGAGGAAGGGTCCTCCAAAAAAAGAAAAAAAAGTATGTGATCCTGTAATTAAAGACTTATACTGTGTATGCACAAGGGAGCAGAATTTAAGTTGCACAGGCAACCATAAATCTAATACTTCTGGCCCTGCCCTGGAGCCCACACCCCCAGCCCAGCCATACTCCCTCCCACAGCCCAACCCCCTGCCCCAGCCCAGAGCCACCTCCCACACTCCAAACCCCTTGGCTCCACCCCCCCCAGCCAGAGCCCCCTCTTGCACCCTGAACCCCTCATTTCTGGCCCCACCCCGGAGCATGCACCCCCAGCTGGAGCCCTCACTCCCTCCAACACCCCAACTCCCTGTCCCAACCCAGTGAAAATGAGCGAGTGAGGGTAGGGGAGAGCGAGCGATATAGGGAGGCGGGATGGAGTGAGCAGGGGTCAGGGCCTCGGAGAAGGGGCAGGACAGGGGCAGGGGAAAGGGACGGGGCAAAGGTGTGCAGTTTTGTGCGATTATAAAGTTGGCAATCCTATTGACACCAGAACTACCCTGGCAAAATTTCAAAGCACTGTCTTGAACTATGGAGGTGTTAGAGTTCGTCTAATGAAGTTCTTCTAACAAAAAGTACTTGGCAACTTAAATATAGGGGGAGTTGCTTGCCACTTCCCTTATAATACCAGTCTCAGTTGGCTTTCCAAATATTATATCCATACTGCACAATTTTGTTTTTTTGCTTTCTGAATCGCCATCTCCATTAACAGTGGTATCATTTCTAGTAATTCTGCTTGTTTCCTACACTCTAGGTCTCATGTACGTATATGTGACAAACTGGAAATTCTGCAGCAGGTTCATTATATTTAAAATGTACTTTTTAAAGTAAAAATAAAATGAATAATACACTCGGTGCAGTAGACCTTGTTTATTTTTATATTTTAAAAAGGTACATAGTCCCCATATTTTCACTTTTCAATATGTGAAAGATATTTGTCTTGACAACTCACAGCTGCATTATAAAAGCAAAGCTGGAGTTGTTTTTGCAGCTAAATAAAGGACAGTTTAGAATTTTGGCCCCCTCAGGATGCACTCTGGGATTGTGAGAGGAGCCAGTTAACTGCATGTTTCTGCTAAAGCCATCAGCAGGGAAATAGTTAACAATGTCAACGTTTTAAATGTCATCTTCAAATTTCCAGCACAGCAAACCACTGAAATGAATGGAGAAGTTCACAATCTCTGAGTTATTGTTTCAGGCAATCTGCAGATTCAAGATGTCATGGCATCTGTAACGTTCAGTTCATATTTTCAAACTGTGCTTCAAAACCATAAGGGCTACAAAACTAGTCCAGATCACTCAGCTGCTCACCTGTTCATAAAGCCTGTATTCTCCTGTAGTACCTAGAGCATTTCCTCTCACCCTGCTCCAACAGCCCTAGTAGTCCCAAAACTAGGGGTGGGGAGGTTTCCTGCTCTGCACTTTGGGTAAGAGCTGAGGGACAAGCACCTTCTCACTATTCCATCCTGCCATTTCTCCTCTAATCCTAAGTATCCTTTTCACTGCCACAAAAGTTGTCTAGTCCAACATTCAGATCTCCTATTTATTAAGGGATATTTCACACATCCATTCGGAAAAAAAAGATTTCCCCAATTTAAAACCAGAATTTGGAAGGGAGGGGCTCTCCTTTACGTAGCTAGAGTACAGATCTGTTTTAATTATGTTAAAAGAATGCTGGTGTTGGAAAAGGAAGCATTAAGTTGAAATGCCAAAGTTAATGGTGAGCTGTAAAGGAAAAGGAAATGTGTTTGTACCCTTTTTGCTTCTTTATTGTGTGTAAAGGGGGCCTGAAAGGTTCTTTAGCTTTGGTTTGTTTGGTGGAGGTAATAGAGGGGTTAATTTTACTATTTGTGGGGCGGAGGGGGGAATCGGTTGTGTGGGGTTTTTTTCCTCCACTTTAATCAGGTTTTGTCTAACCTAGAAGTTTCTCTGAAGACCAGAGGACTAATAGGATAACCTCACAAATACCAAGAAAGTGAAACTTGCTTGAAAGGGAAATAATTTTTATTCAGACTGTTTAAAACTCCGTTTGGTAATACCTACAAACTGAGAAACTCTTGGACCAGTTTCATTACTCCTGATATATCTGTGGTAAAAAAATCATCATTTTGTTAGGGGAAAAAGCCTCTTATGCCTTCTTTATATCAGAAAAGCAAAAAGGGTACAAACCCATATTTTCCCTTTACATGTTACCCTTAAAGTGCCACACACAATCTTAAAAAGAAAAGGAGTACTTGTGGCACCTTAGAGACTAACCAATTTATTTGAGCATGAGCTTTCGTGAGCTACAGCTCACTTCATCGGATGCATGCCATGGATGCATGACAATCTTAAGTCTGCCACCCTCGCATAGATGATAGTCTTAATGTACGTGGTCTTATTTATTTCTACATCATTCCTTCCTCATTCATTGTGCCTTTTGGATGGTGCACAGTAATGAAGTAGTGGTATATAGAGAACAACATGGGGTCCTGAAGAGCTAGCTCCCATTTCAGAAGAAATTCTGTTTGCAATTACTACAGCATAAGTCTAGAATAAATCCGTTTGGGCTTACTCCAAATTTACAGCAGTGTACATGAGTGCAGCTTCAGGGGCGTAGGGCAGCACCCAAGGACCTCTCCTACATTCAATGCACTGGTTTTTAAAAACTGCTTCTGCTAATGCAGTTTTATCAGTCAGAATGGACAAGGCATGACTGTGTTTACAGTTTTAAAAATCTCTCCTAGGGCTCCTCTTCACTGCAGCGTTAACTCAGGATATCTCTTGTGAGAGGCAGGCACATTGCAAAACAACTCAAGCTGCACTGTGTGTTGCTAATACAACCAGAGTAGCTGTGTCCTCCCTCCCACCCCCGCATTTACTAGCTCAAGCTGCAGCAGCTCTTGAGCTTTAAACCCATGCCCTCGACGACGGGCCAGCTAGCGCAAGTTTAAAGCACCACTTAACTCAACCCAGAGATTTTTGTGTGTGCATGGGTGTTGGGTTAGGGACAACCCTCAAGTTATGCCTGGAGCTAACACTACAGTAAAGACGAACTCCAGGTCTGTAGCTCACGAAAGCTCATGCTCAAATAAATTGGTTAGTCTCTAAGGTGCCACAAGTCCTCCTTTTCTTTTTGTTTTAACAAAGTTATGCATGTGTCTGCACTGTCTGGCAAAACCATGTTAACACTCTCCCTTCCCCCCAAACCCAGGGATTGTTAAACATTAAGGCTTTGTTTTCACTGGGAAAACTCCCCACTGCAGACAGTGGGTGCTAGGAATGGATACAACTGAACTGGTGCACAACACAGATTAACAGCAAACATAGCCAAGGACAAGCCATGTTCAACGCCAACCGTAGTTAGGCTGAGCAGAGCTGCACTCATTGTGGCGCCCATTGTCATCAACGGGTAGCTTTCCTAGTGTAGGCAAGATTTCCACGTAGCAAAAATAGCTTCTAACAAATGCTTTGTTGATGTTGTTCACACTAGGGCTTTTTGCCACTGTAGCTGCACAGGTAGAAGTCACAGCATATGCAGACTAGGCTATGTCTACACAAGCACTTTTGTCAGTAAAACTTTTGTCGGTCGGGGGTGTGAAAAAACCACACCCCTGACCGACATAAGTTTCACCGACAAAAGTGCTGGTATGGACATAGCTATGTCGGCAGGAGATGCTCTCACTGGGGACAGAGTAACAGCCGTCTTAGTCTGTAAGCTTATGCTCAAATAAATTGGTTAGTCTCTAAGGTGCCACAAGTACTCCTTTTCTTCTCACTGGGGAGTAGTTTAATTATGCTGACAGGACAGCTCTCTCTCATTGGCCTAGAGCGGCTACATGGGAGATCTTACAGCAGCTCAGCTACAGCCGCTGTAAAGTCTGTAGTGTAGACATAGCTTAAACCACTGTTCCACAATTCAGACCAATGCAGCCTACCGTTAGCTTGAAAATGGAGTAAGCAGCACCAGTGTCAGTCAGAGTGCATAGTGACTTTGCCAGTCTACACTAGGATTTTGCACAAACACAGCTACATTGATTACAGCAATTTGGGCACATCCTCAATGCAGACAAGGCCTTAGGCTTCATATCCTCACCAGCACAGAAGGACGAGGGGGAGATTGGGGGGGTCAGAAACATTAATGGCAATCTCAAACTGGCTATGCTCAAACAGCCAAACTATCACCACACCCTAGGGGCGTTTGCTTCAAAGCTGGTGACATTGAAATGCTAATCTGATTTTGCAAACCCATAAACAAAAACAAAAAAGGAGAGAAGTGGCTAAAGCCTTCCCCCCTCCAAATCCCTCCCATTCTGGCATACAAAGCATGCTGTGGAGCAGGAGGACTGCCTCCATGAGCGCATCCAGAGCTCTAATACCGAAACTGCTGTCAGAGAAAAGCATTATGGTTAATTGCACACAAATGAGCACGTCCACCATCCCACTAGACTACCTCGCTACGTTTCTGGAATCTCCCCATGAAGCCAGAACACAGCTTTGTATTAAATTGGACCACGCTAGGCCGGCATTTGTCAGTACACATCACTCTTTTACAGTAAAAAGCATGACACTAATTATTCTCAATACCAAAACTCAACTGGTTTCTGCCAGGAGCACCCAGTCTCTCCCAGTGAGTGTGAATCTAAAAACTCATTTTCAATATATTTCAGCCCACGTGCCGGACAAGACCCCCCCAATTCTTCCCTTGGACACAAAAAAGAGGTAGATAATTTACAAAATGGAAATCCTGCTTCTGATTTGCTAGAGGATTGAGAGAAAAAGAAAGATAATTTTGTGAAAATTTGGAGAAAGGGTCAATGGGATGAGGAAAACAAGTATATCCATAGCTTACCTTATGAATGAAGATCTTACCTATCTCATCAGGCACTTCATTTAAGAGTTGTCTTCTCCCTTCCTTTCACTTATTTCTCTCTCCTTTAAAAAGCCTTCTATCCCTATCCCAACCTAATAATGACCTTAGAGAGTGGAGGGCATCACTCTCAAATGCTCTACGCTGGGCAGAGAACTCTAAATGTCAACTGTTATCTGGAAATTTGCCCACTATTTTGCCAGAAGTCTGCTGCCCTGTTTTCACGGACATTTCCAGCTTCTCACCATGTGTGGAACCAGTTGGGAGCAAGCTTTAAAGACAAACCAACCAACCAGCCCAAACACCTATCTCCCAATAGACCGCCAGGCTCTCACATGACTACTGCCACCAGTCTTCTAGCAAAAGGAAGACAACTAGTCTGGTAACTAGGTACTTGGTGTTTAGGAGGTTGAGAGTGATGGGAAGCATTGGAGAAAGGTATGATGGCCTCCTAACACTATTACGTTTCAGACCTAGAGAGGAACTTGCTCTAGCAAGCTGCCAGTAACAGATAAGCAAAAGCAGCACCGCTGTCTGGGCAGCAAGAATTCAATACTGCACATCACTGCTCGATTATGATGGATGGGGAGTTGGAGATTCTGCATTATGGAGCAAAACTGGTTTTTTTTGAAAATTACTTTCTCCCCATCTTATACAGAAAGGTGGCTAAGTACAGGATGATATGGGGTTCCAGTCTCACCCTGCTTCTCTTTAACACTCTTCCCACATTTATTCCACACGCTTACAGCATTATCTGAAAACTGCAAGCCCTGATTTGGCTCCTTGAGCAATATCCTGCCACACTTTCACTACTGCTGTTGTGTATACAACTAACTACTGAAACAGTCAGGCCCAAAGGAGTGACTGGTATAGCAGGATATTGGCTTGACAGAGGATCATTCTAATCACTGTCATGCTAACAAAAATAAAATAAAGTAAAATAAAGACTGCTGGTACGTTTGGGTTTTTGTGGTGGCAGGGTTTGGAGGAAGACTGCTCAGGGGGCTCCAGGAAGCATGTTTCAGAACTACTTGATCGTTGTCAGTTCAGGAAAGATCCATCCGAGTCTTTTCATTCCTCCTTACAGCCTTGTTGGTGGATATGAAGCCACCAGCCCATTCACCATCCACAAAATTCTAGACAAGAGATGCAGTTGTGAACTCAGGGGAATTCCCGAGGTAGTTTTCAAACAAGATTTTAAGTATGGCCGCCCCAAAGCATAGTGATTAGGATGACAATGCCCATTAAAATATCAAAGACTGACTGAATTTGAGGGCATTTGTCATTGCCTGAGGGCTAGTTCTGAAGCTGAAAGTATATACACAACTCTCCTGACTTGCCATTTCGTTCATAAAGGATACAACATCTTGGGGTCTGTAGCATCATCCACATCCCCACAATAACTCTCTCTGCCCATACCCCCCAAATTCTACGGCTCTGCCTGTAGCCCTCTCCATTTCATACAAGAGCACCCCAGACATGCAGGGCAGTGAAGGGTTAATTTAATTAGTTCTGTGTGTGCTCAAAGAATTAGAAGCAACTTCATTTAATTATTAAGTAGCCAATCAGGTAATCTCTGTATCTGATTAGCAGGCTAATGAAATAATGTCTTCCAGTTCAAAGCTGTCATTCCAATCAAGAGACGGCCCTTCAGCTAGAAGGAAAAGCTGGCAGGGTTTCCATGGACTCATGCTTTGGATTTTGGAGAGGAGCAGGGAAAGGAATCCTTTTCCAACCCCCTATTCAAATCTCTTGGCCTTTCCTGCCTTTCTACAGAGTGGTTCAGCTTCCCTTTCCAGAAAGGCAAGTATGTTCATTCCAAACAGGCCTCCCTTACACGCAGAGAAAGCCTCCAGTACCACCACAGCATGCTCGCTTCCCCACACCTCCACAGCGAAGTCCGGCAACACTCATGCAGATCTGGAATCAGCAATGGTCTAGAAGCAGAGCTCCGACTGCATAAGAGAGTTTCTATACTGCCTAGGCACTGCCAGTGGAGAGATCTGCTAAGTATGTGGGGCATGACTCTGCTATAGTCCACATGGGAAAAGAGTCACACAGCAAAGCCATTAGAGCACTAAGAGGAAGCCAGAAAATCTCCTCCCTCCCCCACCCTACTCTGCTCCGATGTCACATGCAGTTATTTCCAGCCTGGGGGAAAGTGCAAGGCGGCAGCTGTCACACCGAGGCAAGGACTTGCCCCTTTTAAACAGGGATTTCAGAACTAAATGACCCATTACAATTAACACAGCTGCAAGAACTGGGACACTTCCACACAGCGTGATGGAGGGTTTGGGGGTGGGGAGGAAGGAGAAAAGAGAGTTAGGATCACTGCTCCAAGCCCTGTCTATCCCAGTTCAGCACTTCTGAAGCATTAGCTCAGGGGCTTTCCTCCTTCTAAAATTGCTGGTATTCGGCATTCTCTTATACACCTACTTTCCGACACCAGCAGCCCTAACAGCATAAGCACCCAGCACTGACCCAAGGTTAGTGACGCAGTTCAAGCTCACCTTCTGGATGGCCCTCTGTTGACACAAGCATCCAGTTTAGAAATTCCAGCTCCCAGAATGATATATTGTTTACAGCTAGAGAGTCAGCTTTCTGCGTGAAACCTCCGTATCATCACGTTTTACTCATCCCATCCCTGAGCACATTACTCAGACAAAATCTAGCACGGGGAGGATGTACATCCTCTTTCCTCTCCACTGCCTACAGTCTTTCCGGATGAAATGGACAGGCTAGATCAAGAAATCCAGGCATGGGGAACAGAAAAGTGTCTATTCAATCAGCAACTTCATAAAAGCATTTCTCCTGATTGGCTAGCAGGCTTATCCAATACACCTGTGAAGCATGTCACCTAACAATTCAAGGCGCAACTTTTCAGAGGAAAAAATACATTTTATAATTATGCTTAGCAGTACACTCCTGCATACTCAAGAGTCACACAGCATAGTAGTCCCTGTTAAGCTATAATCATAAAGTGTAGTTTTTCCTCTGAGAAGTAACTATAAATGGCATATGGAGGTCCATGTTTGTCTTTAAGATTTCAGATTAAATCTCATCAGTTTACAAATAGAACTGGAAAGAGGCTTCTCCTAACTGCAAGCCATGAGATCTGAAAGTCAAGTTGGGTTCTTTCTGGCTCGTACATCACTAGTGCAACACATTCTATAACTGAAATTTATTTTGTGAACAACAAGCTGGAAAAGAATCCAGTTCACTCTCCCCTAGCTATCCTGGGTCTCAAGGTCTAAGAAAGAGGTAACATAACTTATACTGCATTTGTCACTACAGTCAGCAAATATTTTGAACACACACAGGGGAGCAAAGAGATTGACAAAGAAAATGTCGTTGTTACAGTCATATTTCTGGCCACACGAAGCAAGCTCTGCCAGCCTATTAATTCAAGACATTTCTGAAGAAGTGTACAACCTAGTCATGACTAATACCAGGCGAGCGCGGTTTCAACATTTGTTAACTAAGCAGCATAAGGATACAATCCAGCCAGATTTAAACACAAGCAAAGCAGGTAGCAGGCCACCTGGGGACCAACATTTCAAAGCTCTGCAATGCACATTCAGATCCCTCCCCCCAGTAGTGGAACCAGATCAGGGAGGCAAATCGCAACCTGATCTCCACGTCCAGTAGTTTGCATCTACCTGCACAAATTCTAAGGCCAGCCACAGATACAGTAGTAAAAAGCTCTCCACCACTCAGAAACAGGAGAGGACAGACACCCACCCTCCATGCTCCAAAAGGGGCACTTCCCCCTCCCCCCCAATATAAGGCCACTATTTCAGAGCAACCATTAACAGAAGTTTCACAAAATGAGTGTAAGTCTGGGCATCTGGCAATCTTGATACCTACCCCAACCAGTCGGTTCACCTGAGGAGACCCTCTGCTCCCTCCCAAGTACACACTGCCCCTGCAGGACATCATACATCCAGTTGGAATCTGCTCCGTTCTCACCCTCCTCAAAGAGCAGCTCCATCACAGAACAGCATAAATGTAGAGCACCAGCTGCAGTCAATCACAATGGAGAGTTGTGTTTGGTTTCTCTACAACTTTTTCCCAAACACTATTTCCAGTCTAAGAACATTCTGCAATACCCTGTTTTGAAAAAGAAAAAAGTCCAGTGGTCGGTGCTCTGAGGCATTATAGGTCTCCCTATTACCGAAGGCTTTCACTCTGGCCCGCTATATCTGGTTGAGATCCCACAAATCATGGAAAGATAATCCATTGCAGTACTAATGCACTATTGCAGCTGTCCATGGAGAAAATCCCCTTTCAACCAAGAAACCCTCAAGCTCTTTGATCCTCTCCAACACACAATTATCTTAAAGGCAAAATGGTCCCCTATGCCCTAGCACTATGTACTGGGCTGAAAGAAAAGAAGGCAAAGAATGCTATACCAGGTTTATTCTACATGGCTGCCCTGTCCTACAAGGCAATGCAATTCACAGACTTTCAGCGGCGACATGAAGCCTTGATGTTAGGTACCTGGACTCAGTTTGATCACAGCCTCCAAGACCATTCAGAAGGCACAACAGTTGAGGGGAGTTATCTCAACAGGACAACTCAGACTACTGAAATTGCTGATTTTTTTTTTGAAACCGAGTTTACTTTTCACCATTTATGTTTGATCTGTGCAATGCTGCCATCTTAGACAGTTGAAATTAAACCAGTCAATTTCACTTTGTGTTTGGGGTCAGGACTGGAGGGGAAGGTTTAAAGGGGACCTTTACAAGAGTATGTCCTGATTAGTAAAAGTTCTTTATAAAATATGTTTAGGGGCTTTTCTTCCCCTGTTTAGATTAAGAAGAGTGTTTTAGATGTGCCTGTGCTTCCCACTGACTGTGCTCAAGCTCACCACTCCTCTCTCCCCCTCCCTGCGCACACATTCGCATACCTAGTCTCTTGCTACCGGTTCAGTTTAATTCTCCTGCTGCTGCATTTTCTGTGAAACACCCTTTTGCAGGACATGCACTAATAGCATATAATCAGTTTCAGGGTGTTAAGTACTTTCAAACAGCCAATATACTAACTGGAAAAAAACCCAAACAAAAAACCAAAGTTGTTTCTAATCTCTTCTAGCTATAGTAAATTTAGGGGTTACCCAAAACAATACTAAGTCCAAAATTCTCAGATGGAAATGCAGTTTTCAAGTTTACTGTAAATACCTTTAGTATAGCACTCCCTGATTTTATTTTTGGAAGTGTCATTAAGCAATTTACATTTTGGGCCCAATATTGGTTGATGATGCACATATTACATAACCTCAGCAAGAATTTTTATGTAGCTTGAACCTTTTCAGCATACAAGAAGAGGATGCTATGTTATTTATCCTTCTCCAACTCCCTTCCCGCATTCTAATAATTGACTAGCTCCATTTAGGATTCAAGCACTTAGGCTCTTAAGCTTAATTTTCACCTCCCCCTCCCTCCCGGCAAAAGACCTGTGTGGTTTGACTCATGGATAAGTAAAATCTGTACCCTGTGCTCCTGAGTGCACATGGCTCACCTGTGCAGAAAACACTTTTTTTTTTTTTTTTTTTAACAGATGCTCCCTGTTTTGGTTTTGTTATTCCTCCTCTGCTGCTCCTAGTGTGGCCATAATACTAACTGGAGGAGGAGCCATAACACGAACTGTTCCACCAACGAGCAGATAAATGCAGGCAAAGACCATCAAATCTTAAGGCTCCTAATATATCATGAATCCCAGCATCAAGAGCACGGGCACACAGCTGACGTCAAAGTGCTGCCGTGGCTGCATAGTCGCGGCTCCAGCACTGGGAGAAAGCTCTCCCAGCGCTGTAAAACACCACCTCCGCGAGGGGAGTAGCTCCCAGCGCTGGTGCACTGTCTACCCTGCCACTTAGGGTATGTCTACACTACGGAATAAGGTCGAATTTATAGAAGTCGGTTTTTTAGAAATCGGTTTTATAAATTCGAGTGTGTGTGTCCCCACAGTAAATGCTCTAAGTGCATTAAGTGCATTAACTCGGCGGAGCGCTTCCACAGTACCGAGGCAAGCGTCGACTTCCGGAGCGTTGCACTGTGGGTAGCTATCCCACAGTTCCCGCAGTCTCCGCTGCCCATTGGAATTCTGGGTTGAGATCCCAATGCCTGATGGGGCTAAAACATTGTCGCGGGTGGTTCTGGGTACATATCGTCAGCCTCCCGTTCCCTCCCTCCCCCCGTGAAAGCAAGGGCAGACAATCATTTCGCGCCTTTTTTCCTGAGTTACCTGTGCAGACGCCATACCATGGCAAGCATGGAGCCCGCTCAGGTAACCGTCACCCTATGTCTCCTGGGTGCTGGCAGACGCGGTACGGCATTGCTACACAGTAGCAGCAACCCCTTGCCTTGTGGCAGCAGACGGTACAGTACGACTGGTAGCCGTCATCGTCATGTCTGAGGTGCTCCTGGTCGCCTCTGTGAGGTCGATCAGGAGCGCCTGGGCAGACATGGGCACAGGGACTAAATTTGGAGTGACTTGACCAGGTCATTCTCTTTAGTCCTGCAGTCAGTCCTATTGAACCGTCTTATGGTGAGCGGGCAGGCGATACGGACTGCTAGCAGTCGTGCTGTACCATCTTCTGCCGAGCAGTCATGAGATGTGGATGGCATGCAGTCCGTCTGCTGCCAGCCAAAGATGTAAAAGATAGATGGAGTGGGTCAAAACAAGAAATAGACCAGATTTGTTTTGTACTCATTTGCTTCCCCCCCCTCCCCTGTCTAGGGGACTCATTCTTCTAGATCACACTGCAGTCAAGGTGCAGCGAGGTAAATCTAGCCATGTATCAATCAGAGGCCAGGCTAACCTTCTTGCTCCAATAAGGACAATAACTTAGGTGCACCATTTCTTATTGGAACCCTCTGTGAAGTCCTGCCTGAAATACTCCTTGATGTAAAGCCACCCCCTTTGTTGATTTTAGCTCCCTGAAGCCAACCCTGTAAGCGCCCCTCCCAGCGTCAGAGCAATGGCAAACAATCGGGCATCTGAGAGTGCTGTCCAGAGCAGTCACAATGGAGCGCTCTGATGGGGCTAAAACATTGTCGCGGGTGGTTCTGGGTACGTGTCGTCAGGCCCCCGTTCCCTCCCTCCCTCCGTGAAAGCAAGGGCAGACAATCATTTCGCGCCTTTTTTCCTGAGTTACCTGTGCAGACGCCATACCACAGCAAGCATGGAGCCCGCTCAGGTAACCGTCACCCTATGTCTCCTGGGTGCTGGCAGACGCGGTACGGCTTTGCTGCACAGTAGCAGCAACCCCTTGCCTTCTGGCAGCAGACGGTGCAATACGATTGGTAGTCGTCCTCATCGTGTCCGAGGTGCTCCTGGCCGCGTCGGCTGGGAGCGCCTGGGCAGACATGGGCGCAGGGACTAAATTTGGAGTGACTTGACCAGGTCATTCTCTTTAGTCCTGCAGTCAGTCCTATTGAACCGTCTTATGGTGAGCAGGCAGGCGATACGGACTGCTAGCAGTCGTACTGTACCATCTTCTGCCAGGCAGGCAAGAGATGAGGATTGCTAGCAGTCGTATTGCACCATCTTCTGCCAGGCAGGCAAGAGATGGGGATGGCTAGCAGGCGTACTGTACCATCTTCTGCCAAGCAGCCATGAGATGTGGATGGCATGCAGTCCTTCTGCACCGTCTGCTGCCAGCCAAAGATGTAAAAGATAGATGGAGTGGGTCAAAACAAGAAATAGACCAGATTTGTTTTGTACTCATTTGCCTCCTCCCCTGTCTAGGGGACTCATTCCTCTAGGTCACACTGCAGTCACTCACAGAGAAGGTGCAGCGAGGTAAATCTAGCCATGTATCAATCAGAGGCCAGGCTAACCTCCTTGTTCCAATAACAACGATAACTTAGGTGCACCATTTCTTATTGGAACCCTCCGTGCAGTCCTGCCTGAAATACTCCTTGATGTACAGGCACCCCCTTTGTTGATTTTAGCTCCCTGAAGCCAACCCTGTAAGCCGTGTCGTCAGTCGCCCCTCCCTCCGTCAGAGCAACGGCAGACAATCGTTCCGCGCCTTTTTTCTGTGCGGACGCCATACCACGGCAAGCATGGAGCCCGCTCAGCTCACTTTGGCAATTAGGAGCACATTAACCACCACACGCATTATTCAGCAGTATATGCAGCACCAGAACATGGCAACGCGATACCGGGCGAGGAGGCGACGTCAGCGCGGTCCCGTGAGTGATCAGGACATGGACACAGATTTCTCTGAAAGCATGGGCCCTGACAATGCATGCATCATGGTGCTAATGGGGCAGGTTCATGCTGTGGAACGCCGATTCTGGGCTCGGGAAACAAGCACAGACTGGTGGGACCGCATAGTGTTGCAGGTCTGGGACGATTCCCAGTGGCTACGAAACTTTCGCATGCGTAAGGGCACTTTCATGGAACTTTGTGACTTGCTTTCCCCTGTCCTGAAGCGCATGAATACCAAGATGAGAGCAGCCCTCACAGTTGAGAAGCGAGTGGCGATAGCCCTGTGGAAGCTTGCAACGCCAGACAGCTACCGGTCAGTTGGGAATCAATTTGGAGTGGGCAAATCTACTGTGGGGGCTGCTGTGATGCAAGTAGCCCACGCAATCAAAGATCTGCTGATATCAAGGGTAGTGACCCTGGGAAATGTGCAGGTCATAGTGGATGGCTTTGCTGCAATGGGATTCCCTAACTGTGGTGGGGCTATAGATGGAACCCATATCCCTATCTTGGCACCGGAGCACCAAGCCGCCGAGTACATAAACCGCAAGGGGTACTTTTCGATAGTGCTGCAAGCTCTGGTGGATCACAAGGGACGTTTCACCAACATCAACGTGGGATGGCCGGGAAAGGTGCATGATGCTCGCATCTTCAGGAACTCTGGTCTGTTTCAAAAGCTGCAGGAAGGGACTTTATTCCCAGACCAGAAAATAACTGTTGGGGATGTTGAAATGCCTATATGTATCCTTGGGGACCCAGCCTACCCCTTAATGCCATGCCTCATGAAGCCGTACACAGGCAGCCTGGACAGTAGTCAGGAGCTGTTCAACTACAGGCTGAGCAAGTGCAGAATGGTGGTAGAATGTGCATTTGGACGTTTAAAGGCGCGCTGGCGCAGTTTATTGACTCGCTTAGACCTCAGCGAAACCAATATTCCCACTGTTATTACTGCTTGCTGTGTGCTCCACAATATCTGTGAGAGTAAGGGGGAGACGTTTATGGCGGGGTGGGAGGTTGAGGCAAATCGCCTGGCTGCTGGTTACGCGCAGCCAGACACCAGGGCGGTTAGAAGAGCACAGGAGGGCGCGGTACGCATCAGAGAAGCTTTGAAAAACAGTTTCATGACTGGCCAGGCTACGGTGTAAAAGTTCTGTTTGTTTCTCCTTGATGAACCCCCCCGCCCCTTGGTTCACTCTACTTCCCTGTAAGCTAACCACCCTCCCCTCCTCCCTTTAATCATTGCTTGCAGAGCCAATAAAGTCATTGCTGCTTCACAGTCATGCATTCGTTATTCATTCATCACACAAATAGGGGGATGACTACCAAGGTATCCCAGGAGGGGTGGTGGAGGAGGGAAGGAAAATGCCACACAGCACTTTAAGCACAGCACTTTAAAAGTTTACAACTTTAAAATTTATTGAATGACAGCCTTCTTTTTTTTGGGCAATCCTCTGTGGGGGAGTGGCTGGTTGGCCGGAGGCCTCCCCACCGTGTTCTTGGGCGTCTGGGTGTGGAGGCTATGGAACTTGGGGAGGAGGGCGGTTGGTTACAGAGGGGCTGCAGTGGCAGTCTGTGCTCCAGCTGCCTTTGCTGCAGCTCAACCATACACTGGAGCATACTGGTTTGGTCCTGCAGCAGCCTCAGCATTGAATCCTGCCTCCTCTCATCACGCTGCCGCCACCTTTGAGCTTCAGCCCTGTCTTCAGCCCGCCACTTACTCTCTTCAGCCCGCCACTTACTCTCTTCAGCCCTCCACCTCTCCTCCCGGTCATTTTGTGCTTTCCTGCACTCTGACATTATTTGCCTCCACGCATTCGTCTGTGCTCTGTCAGTGTGGGAGGACAGCATGAGCTCGGAGAACATTTCATCGCGAGTGCGTTTTTTTTTCTTTCTAAGCTTCACTAGCCTCTGGGAAGGAGAAGATCCTGTGATCATTGAAACACATGCAGCTGGTGGAGAAAAAAAAAGGGACAGCGGTATTTAAAAAGACACATTTTATAAAACAGTGGCTACACTCTTTCAGGGTAAACCTTGAAAGTTAACATTACATACATAGCACATGTGCTTTCGTTACAAGGTCGCATTTTGCCTCCTCCCACCGCGTGAACGGATTTTGGTTGAATGCCAGCAAACATACACTGCAATGCTTTGTTCTACAGTGATTCCCCAGTACGTGTTGCTGGCCTGGAGTGGTAAAGTGTCCTACCATGAAGGACGAAATAAGGCTGCCCTCCCCAGAAACCTTTTGCAAAGGCAGAACCGCAAATGCCAGGGCAAAGTAATCCTTTCACATGCTTGCTTTTAAACCATGTATAGCATTTTAAAAGGTACACTCACCAGAGGTCCCTTCTCCGCCTGCTGAGTCCAGGAGGCAGCCTTGGGTGGGTTCGGGGGGTACTGGCTCCAGGTCTAGGGTGAGAAACAGTTCCTGGCTGTCGGGAAAACCGGTTTCTCCGCTTGCTTGCTGTGAGCTATCTACAACCTCCTCCTCATCATCTTCTTCGTCCCCAAAACCTACTTCTGTATTGCCTCCATCTCCATTGAAGGAGTCAAACAACACGGCTGGGGTAGTGGTGGCTGAACCCCCTAAAATGGCATGCAGCTCATCATAGAAGCGGCATGTTTGGGGCTCTGACCCAGAGCGGCCGTTCGCCTCTCTGGTTTTCTGGTAGGCTTGCCTCAGCTCCTTCAGTTTCACGCGGCACTGCTTCGGGTCCCTGTTATGGCCTCTGTCCTTCATGCCCTGGGAGATTTTCAGAAAGGTTTTGGCATTTCGAAAACTGGAACGGAGTTCTGATAGCACGGATTCCTCTCCCCAAACAGCGATCAGATCCCGTACCTCCCGTTCAGTCCATGCTGGAGCTCTTTTGCGATTCTGGGACTCCATCATGGTCACCTCTGCTGATGAGCTCTGCATGGTCACCTGCAGCTTGCCACGCTGGCCAAACAGGAAATGAGATTCAAAAGTTCGCGGTTCTTTTCCTGTCTACCTGGCCAGTGCATCTGAGTTGAGAGCGCTGTCCAGAGCGGTCAGAATGGAGCACTCTGGGATAGCTCCCGGAGGCCAATACCATCGAATTGTGTCCACAGTACCCCAAATTCGAGCCGGCAAGGTCGATTTAAGCGCTAATCCACTTGTCAGGGGTGGAGTAAGGAAATCGATTTTAAGAGCCCTTTAAGTCGAAATAAAGGGCTTCATTGTGTGGACGGGTGCAGGTTTAAATCGATTTAACGCTGCTAAATTCGATCTAAAGTCCTAGTGTAGACCAGGGCTTACAGAGCTGAAACTTGCATCACTTGGAGGGGAGGGGAGGCTGTTTTTTCATACCCCTGAGCGAAGAAAGTTTCAGTGCTGTAAGTCGCAGTGTAGACAAGTCCTAAGTTGTACAGTGCCCCAGATACTGCATGAGGCCTTGTCTATACTAAACGGTGCACCAACTGATTTTAAAAACATCAGTAAATTGATGACTTAAGTCAAACTAGTTTAACCCTTGCTTATATTGATTAGGTCTAGTTACAGCGCCGCTCCGAGAGCACTGAAGGGAAACCGCGGTTGTATGTACACACTGTCAGCTGCCTGCGCAATAGCGTGTTCACACTTGTGGCACTTGCAGCAGCATTCAGAGTGATGCACTCTGGGCAGCTATCCCACAGAGCACCTCTTCCTCTTCTGCCGCTAAGAGCTGTGGGAAGGCAGAAGGGGTCGTGGGGCATCCTGGGTCCTGTCCTAATGCCCCGTGATGCATTGCTTCATATCCCAGCAATCCCTGTGCTTCCGTCTGCATTTGGCGCCATCTTTCAGCAGTTTGTGTACTGCGCGCTCTGCCTCTTCAGTCTGCAGGAATGGATCCCGCTCTGTTGACCAATATGCTGCTTGATCTCACTAACACGTCATGAGTCGCAGTGGAGTTATTCCTTAAACTACAAAGGCAATAGCAGTTCAACATTGATCTCATCACACATAGTAGGTACGACATGAGATTGCTTCCAGCATTCACCAAAGTGCTGACCACAGTGAAACGCTGCTTTTGGGCTCGGGAAACATGCACTGAGTGGTGGGATCACATCATTATGCACATCTGGGATGACAAGCAGTGGCTGCAAAACTTTCGAATGAGGAAAGCCACATTCATGGGACTCAGAGGAACAGCCGTGTTAGTCTGTATTCGCAAAAAGAAAAGGAGTACTTGTGGCACCTTAGAGACTAACCAATTTATTTGAGCATGAGCTTTCGTGAGCTACAGCTCACTTCATCCACGGTATACATCTGATGAAGTGAGCTGTAGCTCACGAAAGCTCATGCTCAAATAAATTGGTTAGTCTCTAAGGTGCCACAAGTACTCCTTTTCTATTCATGGGACTGTGTGATGAGCTCGTCCCAGCCCTGCAGCGCAAGGACACAAGAATGAGAGCGGCCCTGCCACTGGAGAAGCACATGGCAATTGTAGTGGGGAAGCTGGCTACTCCAGACTGCTACCGATTAGTCGCTAAGCTGTTCGGAGTGGGAAAGTCGACCACTGGACTCGTGTTGACGGAAGTGTGGAAGGCCATTAACCGCATCCTGCTCCGAAAGACCATGACTCTGGACAACGTGTGTGACGTTGTGGATGGCTTTGCACAAATGGGCTTCCCTAACTGCAGATGGGCGATAGATAGCACGCATGTTCCAATTCTGGCACCAGACCACCTAGCCACCGAGTACATTAATCGGAAGGGGTATTTATCAATGATTCTCCAGGCGCTTGTGGATCACTGTGGGCATTTCACGGACATTAATGCAGGCTGGTCTGAAAAGGTGCATGACGCACGCATCTTTTGGAACACTGGCCTGTTCAGGAAGCTGCAAGCAGGGACCTTTATTCCCTGATCAGAAGATCACTGTAGGGGAAGTCAAAATGCCCGTTGTGATCCTGGGAGACCCACCTACCCGTTAATGCCGTGGCTTATGAAGCCATACATGGGGCACCTTGACAACAGCAAGGAGCGGTTCAACAACAGGCTGAGCAAGTGCTGAATGACTGTTGAGTGTGCTTCTGGCCGTTTAAAGGCCCGCTGGTGCTGCCTATATGGGAAGCTGGACCTGGCCAATGACAATATTCCTATGCTTATTGCTTATAAGGACGCAGCACGGGGCCATAAGGATCAGGGATGTTTTGAGGCAGCAATTTGAAGCTGAAAGCCGCTAATATTTGTTGCTATGCTCAGGAGTGCAGTGCTTGTAATGCTAGGAGATGATTGTGATTGGTGCAGATGATGCACTGTGAAGGTTTAAGAAAATTGCTGTTGCTTTGCAGTGCTAGGTTTGCTTTCAATTAATGGAATAAAGATTGCTTTCAAACCAAAACAATTACTTTATTAAAAAACAACAACTGGAGGAGAGAGATAAACAAAAAAAACACATCAGCACTGAGGGGAATGGGGGAAGCGAGGGTTCCAGGAGGAGGTGGGGTCCCGGGACAGTTAAAGATTTGTGTATGTCCAGGTATCATATGCAACCTTCTCCTTTGAAGTACAGTGCAGCGGGTACTGTACTTCAGCAGGGCTAAACTGCAGAGGGACGGGTGTTGAGTGCAGTGGGTACTGCGAATCTGCAGTGCTGGAGTGTGCCGGGGGAGGAGTGGAATGCCGCGGGTACAGACTGGAGCCAGGAGGTTGATAAGAGTGTGTTGGTGGTATCTGGGTGTATGGGAGAGAGTTTTGTGACAGTGGCTGCAGGGGAGGGTGAGAACGGAGCTGCTCAGTTTGCAGCGCTAGTAGTGCCTGGAGTGTGTCTGCTTGGTGCTCCATAACGTTTAAGAGCCGGTCCGTGACTTCATTCTGGCGTGCCGCGTTCTCCTTTTGATCCCTCTTCTCGCTGTCCCGCTACTCCTTCAGTTCTTGTTTTTCGGCCATGGAGTGCATCATGACATCGCTCAGAAAGTCCTCTTTAGTTCTTCATGGCCACTTTCTAATTCTGTGTAGCCCTTCAGCTGGCAATAACAAAGAGGGAGCTGGGCTCCCAAGGTCATATCTGTGAAGCCAAAATGCAACATTTTACAGAAGCAGAATTGTTTGCAATACACAGACCACTGATCCAGTGATTTAACACACAGCCAC
The DNA here is from genome assembly GCF_965140235.1 of Caretta caretta. Lineage (NCBI taxonomy): Eukaryota > Metazoa > Chordata > Testudines > Cheloniidae > Caretta > Caretta caretta. The sequence goes on from NC_134206.1 coordinate 241,976,098, forward strand.
TATTCACATACCTGTCACTAACTGGCTGACCCCAGGCAAGCACACATGAGCCACAAGACCCCCAAAATGGTGAGTAACTGCAGGGGAAGGGGAAATCAGTGTTCCAGGACCATACTGTACACTGGTTATATGTCTCTTGGGGAGAGCCATCACTGTGGGTGTGGGGGGCTATAATTAATATTGTCCCCACATTTTCCAGAGGCCGTGTTCATTATGGAAGATACCTCACAGCTGAGGGTGAGCAGGGAATCAAGGGAGGGTCTTCTCCAAGACTGCGGCTTCTGCCCTGGCCCTTATGCGGCCCACCTGTGTGCAGCAATGGTCCATCCCCGTCCCCCACCCCACCAGTGACAGCAGAATGGCACAGGAAAGTTACCATTAATGGAGCAAGAAAGAAAGCAGCTCTGCCAAAGAACCTACAGCAATGGATTGCCCAGTATCTCCATGAGAGTTTCCTGGAGATCTCTGAGGCAGATTCCCGTGAAGTGAGGGAGTCAATCAACACCCCGTTCCACCACTCAGACTAGGCTTGTGGTGGCACGTGCATCATACAGACACAAGCCTGCTTTCTGCAACCCTCTGCCCCCAACAACTCACTTCAGCAATTCCCAAAATCAAAGCCACTTACCAGAGGCCTCCTCTCCTGTTTGCGCTTCACCAAGCTCTGACAGCTGTGACTGGCTAGAGCTCCTGGCTGCATGCATCTCTGACCTCCGAGTCATCCTCTGCCTCTGGGTCCCCCTCCCCCTCCACATCCTCATCCAAGATTTCCTCCTCCTGGCTTGGTCCCCTCTCGACTGACCACTGAAGTATCCATAGCGGCCTTCGCAGTGGAGGTGGGGTCACCACCAACTATCGCGTTCAGCTCTTTGTAGAACCGGCAGCTCGTGGGTGCCCCGGAGCGGCGGTTTGCCTCTCGCGCCTCGTGGTAGGTGTTCCGCAGCTCCTTCACTTTCACCCTGCCCTGCAGTGTGTCCCAGTCATGGCCCCTTTCTGTCATGTATCATGAAATCTGTCCATAGGTATCATAATTCCTATGGCTGGAGCGTAGCTGGGACTGGACAGCCTCCTCTCCCCCAATGCTGATGAGGTCCAGCAGCTTGGCATTGCTTCAAGCGGGGGATCGCCTGGTGCGTGGAGCAGACATCATCAACTGGAAAGATGCGCTGAGACCACTGCACGCATCACCGAGCAAACAGGAAGGGGACTTTCAAAATTCCCAAGGAATGTAAGGGATGGGGCTCACAGTTGGTCACCTGAGGGCAGGGCCAGAGATGCAATGACCACAGAGGCGAGAACAGGCATTGTGGGACACCTCCCGGAGGCCAATCACAGCCCTGTAATCAACCAGGGTGTCTACACTGGATTGTAGCTCCGGCGCAGGGTGTCTACACAGCATTGGAGCCCCGGCGCAGAAAGCTGTACCCTCTCGTTGGGGTGGTATTTTTACAGCGCTGCAATGGCGCAGGTTCTGCGCGCTAAGTGGCTTGGAAGTGTTTACACCTCGGGAGTTGCAGCACAGAAAGCTGCTTTACTGCACAGAAACTTGCCAGAGTAGACAAGGTCTAACAGAGATTTGCACGGATTAACTGGCTTGATTTTTAATGGATCTAGTTAAACTACTGCTCTTTTCTAGAATAGACACGGTCTAAGAGACATTACCACCCTCATATTTCAACTCTCCCTGCAGTAACCTTTAAAACCAAATGTGTTAATTTTATGTACCAGGACCAACCTCTTCAGCCAGCTTCAGCATTCCAATTCTTGTTGCTATTTCACAGCTATATTTACAGTGGAAAGCTGCATTTTAGCTAAGAGTTTACAAAGTAAAAAACGTTCATAAAGAAATACAACCTCCTTTAAAAGGACAAGCTACTCAGGGTCAGTTTGCAATGACAATCACAAAGTAAAGTCCTTGGGTGTAGTTTGTGTGGTGCCCAATCTTCAAAGGAGAAAAAAGCAAAACAAGCATGAAACCAAAAGGGAAAATTTGTGTTCCAGCAACTTTGGCAACAAACAAAATGCCCTAAAATCCATTTTCCTTATCAAGTGTTTTATCTGTTTATTTAAACAAAGGACTGCAGAGCACTTCTAATTACAGGAATGTCCCACCTAAGAGAATCTGCTAACACAGCCTTCCAAGGAACCAAGAGAAAAGGAGGACACAATAGAAAGGAGACTTGCTAAAGGGAATAGATCTGTTAAATTAACACATTTTCTGTCAACCAAATCAGCTGCCCCTAGTGCTATTGTTGCTGAAACAATGGAGACCCCAGGAATGGGCACCCATTAAAAAGAACAAGCCCGCTGAAAGGATACACTCTCTGAGGCAGAGAGCTTGTGCTTAAAAGAATTCGCTACTGTAAGGAAGGAGGAATCACTAGGCTGCATTGTTCTCACAATCACAGCAGATGCTGGTGCTTATAGTGACAAGGGAAAAATTAATTTTCATAAACATCTGCAATAAGCTTAAAAGCAAAAAACCTTTAATTTGGTTACTTTTAACTCCTTGATAGTCGTCATTTCCCTCTAGCCCTTTTATTGAGGAAGTTTTTCTTCAAATACTCTATGAAAGCATCCATAGACATTATAAAGGTTAATTCTTCACCCATCATGCAGGCACTTAACAGATGCCAGGGGCAGAATGGCACAGCAATATACAGTGCTATGCAGGGTGAGAAAAATCCCAGAGATCTACACATAACTTTGCACCACTTTAAAGATATTATTTTAAAGTGGTGTAAGTTACACAGGTGCCAACTACAGTGTGCACATTCAAACCACTGAAAACCTGGCTTGTTAATTAATGTAATCAGTTTTAAACCAATATACATCACACGGGTTTGCACCAGTTTAACCAAACTGGTTTAAGCAAGCTGGTGCAAGTTTGTGTATAGAAAAACCCTCACAGGTGCAAGCAAACTGGTATGTTTGAACTGTTACACACAGAGCTTTAACCTAACTTGGCTTTTAAACAGATTCAGGTTAAACTGGTGTAGTTTGTATGTGCAGACAACCCCTTAAAGCCATGCTCAGGGCATGTCTACACTAAAAACTTACGTCTACATAAGTTAAGTCGACATACAGCCACCACAGTAATTATTGCGGTTTTTCATGTCCACACTACCCTCTTTATGTCAGTGGCACACGTCCTCACTAGGAGCACTTCCACATCTGACTTAAGAGGCGCAGTGTGGGGGCTGAGAGCCCAGGCTCTCAGCTACGGGTGGAGCTCCCCACTGGGAGCCCAGCAGCCACCCAGGCTCCCCACTCCAAGCTGAGATGTCACCCAGGTTCCCCTCTGCCTGCGGGGAGTCAGGAGCACAGGGGGGGCAGCTGGGCTCTAGCTGGAGCCCCCCACATGCCTCAGGGTGACAGGCTGAGCTCTGAGCCCCATGGAGTTTATGTTAGGGAGCCTACCAGTCTGTTTTGTCAATTTCACAGCTCCCACAACCAACAGCCATGTAAGTAACACAGTGTCTACAGGGATATTGCATTGCCCTAACTACACTAACATAAGCCCTACGCCTCTTGTGGAAGTGGAGTTACTATGTTGGTGTATTAGGGCGTTTAGATTGGCAGGAGCACGGCTGTAATGTAGACCAGGCCTCAGTCTCTTGTCCCCAGATTTACAGCGACCCTGATTTGCAGATTAAGAGGAGCCATAGCAAATTCTATTCTTAAATTGTAGTTCATGGCCTCCATGCACTTGCTAAAGGAACCAAAACAGCTGATTGGTGGCATGATTCTGGCTAATTTCCAGTTTCTCAACTACATGAAAATACAGCTGAAAATGTTAAACACAAGTCTTATCTTATTCATAAACAATTGCTGTAGCTGTCATAGGGATGTTTCTATATGCAATTACAAATAGAAGGGGTAAATGTCCAAGAGACACACTGTATCGGGATAAGAAAAGGAGGACTTGTGGCACCTTAGAGACTAACTAATTTATTTGAGCATAAGCTTTCGTGAGCTACAGCTCACTTCATCGGATGCATCCAATGAAGTGAGCTGTAGCTCACGAAAGCTTATGCTCAAATAAATTGGTTAGTCTCTAAGGTGCCACAAGTCCTCCTTTTCTTTTTGTGAATACAGACTAACACAGCTGCTACTCTGAAACCTGTATCGGGATGTGGACTGCACTATGGCTATGTCTCGACAGTGAAGAAAGAGTTGCTTTATTCATTCATGTTAGCGAATATGATTGCAGAAAGCACCTTTTCTGCATGTCAACACAAAGCCTAGGAAGAAAGTTGAGAACCTCTGCACTAGGGGTTTGTGGTCAGCCCTCTCTCCAAACTAGTATTTGAGGGGAAGAGGGCAAGTTCTCAATGTGCTGCCAATGTTAACAGCAGCAAGAAAACAAAATAATTTGATATTTAAAGGGGAATACAAGTTTGTACATAACAGCTGTTCCTCAAAAACAGTATGTAGTATCCTAATTTTACAAAAGCATGAGCAAAATTCTGCATGAACCCAAACATGTCCCAATGCACACACATGCACTCGCTCATGCCCCACTGAACTTTTGACCTGGTTGTAGCTGAACCCCTCCTGAGTCCACTGCTGTGTGATGCCGTGTAGATTTGAAAAGAGGAGCCCTGTGCCTTGTCAGGCAACTGCATCTGCTGAAGCCAGCATGGGGGCTTGGTGTTCAACACCGCCCTTCCCATAACAATACCCAGAGCCTGGCCTGATGGATGCACTTCTTTATCTGAGCCAACCAGCTTCATAAACCCACTCCCCTTCTCCAGCCTCTCACCACGCAATGGTCCAGGAAAAAGAAAACAAAACATCTGCTTCCCAGGTTTCTGACACGTACAGCTGCTGATGGCAGCCCACATCTGGAAGCTTCACTTTTTTTCAATTCAGTAAGTACAGGGCAAGAGGTTTGCATTTAAAAAGAAAAACAAAAGAGCTCAGATGTATCACTGTACCAAAATCACAGAGAACTTTCCAAGAATTATCAAGCAATCTACACAATAAGGCTACCTTCCTCCCAGCCTTCCCTGTACTCCAATTAAAGAGGAAAAATTGCCTATGTCTGATTTTACTTTTTATTATGATGAATAGACATTAAAAAAAACAGTCAGAAAAAAAAATTTAATGTTAGAAATTCAGATTTTGTCTACTCAAGAAACTCTATGGTGACTAAAAGAAAAGGAGTACTTGTGGCACCTTAGAGACTAACCAATTTATTTGAGCATAAGCTTTCGTGAGCTACAGCTCACTTCATCGGATGCACGTAGCTCACGAAAGCTTATGCTCAAATAAATTGGTTAGTCTCTAAGGTGCCACAAGTACTCCTTTTCTTTTTGCGAATACAGACTAACATGGCTGTTACTCTGAAATCTATGGTGACTGGAGAGCTAGTGAAATCTAACACTGCAAGAGACTGAAAGCCAGCAATTAAGAAAGGAAGGGATTTAAAAAAAACAAAAACAAAAAACAGAATTAGGACTTGTCTACATTTTAACTATGCCACCATAGTTAAAGCTGCAAAACTTTAAGCTGCAAATCTCCCCTTAGTGTAGACAGTTATACAGATGTTTATACCAGTATAATTTATACTGGTTGGGGAACCAAATTAAGCTATATTGATGTAAAGAACTTTATATTGCATTTAACTGCATCTGCACACAGCCTTTCACTGACATGATCATGTCAACAAAAAAATATACCCATCACTGACATAGGCAGGCCAATAAAACTTTAAGTGTGGACTAACACTTAGTTTCAGATTCTGTTTGCTTGTTTATTTTTTGATAACACCTGTTTATAAACATTAGTGTCCTATGGCCATTTGAAAGAAAGGATCTCTTTGTGGAAAAGTGCACACTAGTGCCCCTCAATTAAAGTGTAAGACCAAAATATACATCTCAGAGACACTCCTCCACACCCCATAATGTCCTTCAGCAAAACTGAGGGGAAAACAGACTGGATATGCATAATATTTCTAAGGTTAGAAACAAGCACACTCCTGAGAGATGTTGTTAAGCCGGCCTAACCCCCAGTGTAGACAGTTTTACTGCCTCTTGTGGAAGTGCATTAATTACAATGACCCGAGAACCCCTCCTGTTCCTGTAGTGAGTGTTTACACTGAAACGCTACAGTGTGGCAGCTGCAGTCTGATCACTGCAGCATTTTAATGAAGACATAAGATATTCCTTCCCAATTTCTTTCCAGGTGATGTCTGCTTCCCCACCCTAAGCAAGCTCTAGGAACTGATGTGGAGCTCAAATTCACTTTACAGGTAAAGCAAGTCAGATGCTAATTGCCCGCTAAGCTGAAATGCTAGTGAGTTGGCCTTTTTGTCATTGTAAATTTAGGTTCCTTGGAAGACTTCACAAGGCTGGGCCAAAGAGACTCCCCACCCCACCCCTTTAGTGTTTTGCATCAATGGAGGGGGAGGGGAGTTCCCTTTCCAAAGGAGTTGCATCACTGAGAGACCTTCTCCTCTTTCAAGATTTCACACTGCATAAGGGATTCCCCCTCTTCAGAAATTCACATCCTGCTCAAGGAGTTTTGCCCTTTAAGAATTCACACATCCTGTTGAACCTTAAGCATCTCTGGAAAGGGGCCTTTGGAATTCACATTCATGGGGCAATTAGGGTCTTAAAAAAAAGCTCACCACTGTACTGTTCTCTCAGTTTACTGCCAATATGCTGCCAAGATAGTATTTAGAAGCAAACAGAAAAGATTTCTTACTGTGCCAAACTTTGCAGCATTTACCACCCAAAATACAAAATATTTACAAGACGCTGCCCACAACCACATGTATATATCTGAAAATATATTTCAATTTAGAAAATAGTGCACTGCAGAGAGACAAGTGCTTGTGGCACTCCATTCAGCTTACTCCAGAAATTATTTGAAAGTTGCACAATTAACATAAATGTTCCCCAATGCATCCATCTACCCTGAACAAGATTTCTCAGCTTTTCAAATCATGAAAACAGGATCATCCACCATTAAGTTAAAGCATCCAACATTTCCCACTACGATCCCACCCACGTACCCACCCACCAAAAGAAAAAACTGTCCATGCAGGAAGACTCTTACCAGTTTAGCAGAAGAGGCCAAACACAACTTAAAATTAATAAAGCATACCTTCTTGTGCAACCACATTTCAACAAAACATACCTACCTGTACTGTATTCAATTTATGCTCATTGCTGCCTAACTCCAACCCCATCCATGGTCTTCTTGTATGTCTACAGCCAAGGGTGACACTAGTCAGTGCAGGTCACTGCAGGACAAGCTCCTCCTATCACAGCCACCATTTTGGGCAGTGACTGGGGAAGGGAACACATTTTATATTCTGCAAAGCACTGTGCAAGTTTCCAACACTAACACTATATTTTATAATAGTAAACCAGATGATAAAATCCCAGTGCTATGATAATCTGTTATTTGATATATCAGTATTTGAGGGTAGTTGCTGACCCTAAATATCCTGGTTTCTTATGAGATCGCAAGTACTTTCTCTTGATTTCTTTAATATGCCCTTTCCATTCACTTCAGTATTTCTCTTCACTACCATATTGCACCATTGCACTTTTTCACCAAGCAGCTCCCCCTTCCTCCAGCCATCTACTCTATATTTTACTCATGCATCCTTCCCACAAAACCCTCAGAAATCATCTTTGCTACTTGGCAAAACCTCTGCTTTTGATGCACACTTTAAAGTTTGAAAAAGCATCAGAGAAACACCAAAGTTGTTACATCTGTTACAAACAGATGGGAAACCCCAGGTTTAATCACATTGGTCTAAGGAGCTTATGATCTTGGGAGTCAGAGCTAGAGGCCCTGGAAGATCTATTGGGGTACACCCTTCATTCCTCCTTTCTTTTGATCTCCTTATTCTCCACATTTCATGAATTCTGAAACATACACAAATTCACACAATCTATAGTTTAGAATATTAAGGAAGCAAATTGTACTGCACTTCAAACGTTTGTGGGCATTGGACAAAAACAAACAAACAATTTAAAGATTACATCAAAATAACTTAAAACTTAATTTTTAAACAAAAGTAAGAATAGCCATGAAGATAATGGTAAAGAGCTAGCCAAAAAACGTTACTAGAAAACATTAAGAATGGGGGATAAGGAAAACAGAGAAGCAAATGGCTTCTATAACAGAGAATGATTTTTTTTTCTTTCTGTAACTAAAACTGTAGCAACTGACTCGATAGTTTGCAGTGCTATACTCAGACGCTCTGATGGACAAAAATCATCATCACCATTACTTGTTTCAAACCCTTAAGGTGACTGACAGACGTTTGGAGTTGTCTCAACATGACACCCTCCAAAACAACACCTCTCCCCACAACAAGCTAAGCCCGTAGGGGCAGCGTGAGACGGGAACAGCTAACACACAACCAGCCTCGGTAGCGCAGACCCTTCTGGCTTGAGTTCAATTGTCACAAAGCCTTGGGGCAGTGGTACCTCCACGCACAGCCGGGGAGAAGCCAAGCCCCCCTCCCCTCCCAGGTCCCTGCAGGCATAATGGTGGCACAACAACAAACTCCAAGCCAGCCGTCCGAGGGGACACCAGCCTCACTCACAGCGGGGGGGAAGGGAGATTAGGAGGGTCCAGTCCGGATCTTTCGCCTTAGACTATGTGGGGAGGGGAAGCAGCCTCCCTCCTCAGGGGTCGGTGCTCATGGAGATCAGGCAGCCACATGCCTGGCATCAGTCAGCAGCCCCTGGGGGAGGTGAGCACCCAGGCAGCTCCCGGCTCTAGTCCGCCCCGAAGTTTGTCGCGTGGGGCTGGTTGGGCGGCTCGGGAGCAGACGCGGCTCCGGGTCGGTCTAGAACTGGCCGAAGCGAAGCGGGATCCGGCCCGTGCCCGGGGCTTGGGGGCAGTTCAGATCCGGCTCGAGGCTTGGCATCGCCGGTCTCCCGGGGCTGCGGGGACCGGCTCCAGCCAGACCCTCCTGCGGCAAAGTCTCCGCCAAAGAAATTTCCCCCTGTGCACGGGATGCCCAGCAAGGATCCGGCTTCAACCCCCTGGCACGGAGCAGGGACCAAGCCCGGGCTGCGGGGACTGGGGGGAGGGGGCGGCTTTCCCCAAGGCAGAGGGGCCGCACCCCAAACAACCCCCCCAGCCCGAGAGCAGCCAGCGAGAGACCGCGAGGGAGCTCCCCGCCCAGCCCCCCAGGACCTCGGGCAGCGGCTCCCTCTCCGCCCCGAGACCAGGAGGGGCAGGCAGAGCAGCTGCCCGGGAACATGGGGCTGCGGCGCGGGCAGAGTTCCTACCGCGGGGCAGCCCGGGGGGGCGGAGGTGCGGTCCCGCCGGGTCCCCGCTCCCCTCCGCGGCTCACCTCTATCTCGAAGTCGGGCAGGCGGAAGGCGGTGCGGAAGAGGGAGCAGAAGTGCGCGATGGCCGGGACTTCCCACCAGGAGCGGAGCTCGCCCAGCCCCTCCGGCCCCCCGGTCCCCACCACGCCGCAGCCTCCGTCCTCCTCCGGGCACATCTCCCGCTTCGTCTCCGCGCTCCGCTCAGCAGCAGCAGCCCCCCAGCACCAGCGGCGGCCCCGCGCTGCCCCCTCGCCTGCGCATGGGGCTCCGGGCTGGCGCCTCGGCTCGGGGGTCTCTAGGGCCGGCGGTGGCGCTGCTGCCCCTGCTGCACGGGGGGGTGCTGCTGCTGCTGCTGGCGGCCGCCGCGCGGACCCATCCTCCTCCTCCTCCTCCTCCTCCTCCTCGCGCCGCCGCCGCTGCTGCCCTCTCCATACAATGTAACCATCGCACCGCCGGGGAAACAGATGGGGCCGGGGGGAGGGGAGGGGGCTACGCGGGGGGAGCAGAGGGGGGAGGGAGGGGCGGGGCCTATGGAATGGGGGGTGGTGCTTAGAGGGAGAGGGTGGGGCCACCTGGGGGAAGGGGCGGGGCCTGAGTGGGGCGAGGCCGGGGACTGGGAGATAGCGGGGCCGGAGGGGCGCGGTCTGGGGAGTGGACAATGGAGGGGGAGGGGCCCTCCGGGAGAGGAGGCGGGGCCAAGCTGGGGGCGGGCGAGTTAGAGGCAGGGAGGGGCGGGGCTTGGGGAGCGAAAGGGCCGGCGGGGCCGCGCACGAGGAGGGGGCGGGGCCAGGCTCTCATCACAACAAGAGGAGCCGGCTCGCTGCCCGCTGTGGCTCGGCCGAGAGGCGCAGGCAGCCGTGCGGGGGGAGCGCGCTCAGAGTGCCCCGCCTCCTCCCTGGTGCAGCGCCCTGCGGGGTAGCGGCTCGCCCCTCACTGGGGGGGTTCTGGAAGCTGGCCTGGGGGTGCTGCCCCCCAGGAGCATTATGCGGCTGGAGTGTCTGGGCTGGGGAGCCAGGGGTGCTGAAGGTTGAGCTGTGCTGTGATTTAGGAAGGTGCAGGTAACAGAGCACATGGGTGATGCGGGTGGGGGAGAGAGGGAGGTCAGAGGGGGATCATGTGGGAGGACTAGTCCTTATTGCTAATCCCCAGTGTTCAAAAATCAGGAATCTTTCTTCAGAAGAAATCATGACTTTAACAAATCTGGGAAGCGAGGGAGAGTCTCTACTTTGCCTTCTGGGTGTTGAGCTTTTAGGGTGCATTTCAGTTCATGTTTTCAGGCTTTCTTTTGCCACCAGAAAGGCTGTGGGTGAGCCATAGTTCTCGTCTAGTAAACCTAGATATGCCACCTAAATCTCCATGCCATCTTGCATCGTTCTTTTGCTTCACTAATGTTGCCCTGTAAATAATGTAACCCCCCATTTTAACTAATTATCTTCAAGCTAGTGCTTGGGTGCATCAGCAGTATCTGAGAGACAAGTCTGACTTGGTACACTGGAGGGAAAAAAAACATTTTCTAATATTTTAATATTAAGCAAAAGATAGGCCAGGTGGCAATTCAGTCTTCTCACCTTCCCAGTGCAATGAGCCACATCAAGGAGATTGCTTGCTCTCTCTGCTACTGGGTGAGCTTGAGCAAGTCACTTCACCTCTCTGCACCTTGGTTTTCCCCCTTTCTAAAATGGAAATAATTTTCTTGACCTCCTTTGTAAAGTGTTTTGAGACTTACTGATGAAAAGCACCATAAAACACCTAGATGTAATGGCTACCTGTTCTGAGGCCTAAGTTAAAAACAGAAGTTGCATCAGCTTAACTAAAGGGATGATGCATGCAATATATCAGTTTAAACCTGGTTTACATCAGTTTACAGTGCCAAGTTCAACAGATGTAAGCCACATAGTGTTGACACACACAATTGCATGGATTTAAGCATCATAGTTTTAGTTGAACTGGTGCAATGACTGTGTTATACAAGCTCTTTGGCTGGCTTACCTTTCCCCCCCCCCCTTCCTACTCACACCTGGTTCTGGACATTTATAAAATTTCACTATCTCCCCTTTTCCTTTATTTTGTTCAGTTTCTTGTCTCTGACCTTGTCTTCCCCATGTACCTTAGTGGATCTTGCCAATTCCTGTATTGTCTTTAACTGGCTGCTCCTTCTCCTCTTCCCTTCCCATTTCCCCTCCTCTTCTGGACTGCTGCCACTGGCTGTCATGGAATCTTTGGGTTCCAACTTTCCACCTCTCCTCTGCTACATATGGTGTTAACCAAAAGCTGCTGTTTGAATAGCAGCAGAGAGCAAGTGACTATCGCTGTACATGTACCTCCTCATGTTTGTATGGTCTAAAGTGCGTAAATGTGTGAGGGCGCATTAGAAATACCTAGGGTCAAAATGGAGAGGTTGAGGGAAAAGGTATTGGTATTCCTTCAAGTCTTACCTACTTCACACCAAAATAAGACAATGCTGTCAGTAGATTGTGCAGCGGATCAAAATATGACCACACATGTCTATAGGCTCTTTGGGTTTGGCTTTGCTCCCCTTCAGTGGGGTTTAAATACACCCACTACCTCCATGGCATTCCTCAGGGTTGGCTTCCTCTTGGTGGCTCTCAGATATCCTGCTGGGTTCAGCACCTTGATTTGGGGAGGGAGGAGAAAGGGAGACTAGTGGCCTCATTCAGTCAGTGGTATCGTCATTGGCATCGTCATTGGCAAATGAGATAAATAGGACAGTTCACACCTTACAGGCCTACTATTTGAGACCCTCTGCAAACTCAAGCAGATGTCACCCTGTCATTTTGCATTCTGTTCAAGTTTTCAAGATTTTCTTTGCAACCATAATAGCTAGATACCTAATCTTTGTTTTACAATGAAAGCTGGGACGTTAGAGAAAAAGAAGGCAGCTTGAGAGATATGCTGGTACACTGTACCACTGCATATTTGGCCCAAGTGAAGCCTCAGAAATACCTTAGAGAAGACAGAGGCTGTTTAGTTCAGAGAGGAGGCAAATAAGGGGACATGGTAGAGCTGAGATTTTTAAACTATGGAGTGCACCCCCCCATATGGAACATTGTGGGGAGGGGGGCAAGCAGAAACACCAGGCAGCTTGTGCCAATCCTGCATGATGGGGGCTGGGATAGCCCCCATGGGGGCCAGGGAAGGAGTGCTACCTCCACCCTCTGACTCACCGGCGTCAACATCTGCCATGGCCGTGCCGATTTCTGCTCCCGACAGCCTCTGTGCCTAGTGCTGGCTCCACCCCAAGAGACCATCGCACACTCCTTCCCCTACCCTGAAAACCCAATGTGGGAGGGGCAGGTATTGGCCCTGCCCTAATGGTGCAACCTTGCTGCAAAGTAGAAGCAGCCCGTTGCTGTGGAAGCCTTGGCTGTGCCATTGGTAAGTATCTGTGTATTTGAAAGTGACAGGTGTAGGTAATTTAATTAAAGTTGTATAAGGGTCTCTGTTAGGTTTATGTAAGCTATCAAGCATACTTTTACATGTGTGTTTTTCTCTGGGTGGGGGTGCAACCAAAATTGTAACGGGGGGGGAGGGGCTCAGCTCAAAAAGTTTGAAAACCTCTGTGGCAGAGCTATATAAAATAATGAATGGTCTAGAGAAGGTAAACTGTGAGCTCCTGTTTATCCTTTTTCATACTAGATCATCAAGGAACATCCAATGAAACTGAAAGGTAGCAAATTTAAAATGACAAAAGGAAATAGTTTACACTATGCATAATTAACATATGGCATTTATTACCATAAGGTATCATTGGGGCAAAGAGATTAGTAGGATTTCAAAAAGGATTAGACATTTATATGGATATTGAGAACATTTATGGTTACTTTAGACAGGATAAAAATAAATTTTAGAAGGGATGTAAACCCTTAGGCTTCAGGGCATAAAATAACCACTAAACTAATGGTTGTGGATTAGGGAGAAAGGTCCCTCATGCAGAGTATTCTATAATTGTCCAGGGTTTCTTGCACCTCCCTTTGAAGGATCAGGTAGTGGCAACTGTCCAGAGAGGATACTGGATTAGAGGGACCACTGGTCTGATCTGGTATGCTAATTCCTATGTATTTATGTGGATAAGGGCTATGAATGTCACTACTGAAATGGGGCAGTGATGTGGATAAATGGTGTTACATGTTTTACAGTGTTACAAGAGCCAGCATCAGGCATTCCTCAGACACAGACCTCATTCTTATTTCTTGTAAATTTCACACCCGCTGCAGAGATTTCCCAGGCACTCTTTTGCTCCCTACCTTGCCAAGATGCCTGCCTAAATACATACTGTTTCTCCGTTTAGTATTTACCTTTCTAAGTTACAGTCTGTCTATTCTCCCCAGAACTGTACATGAGTTACTTTAAAAAAAAACTGTCCTTAGATAGGCAATCTGTTATTTACTTGAGACTAAAATGTTGGCGGCAGGATCATTTCAGGCTCTTTCAAGAAGCAAGGACTCTGTACTGAGCAGGGAGGCTGCTGCTCTCTTGTGTATTGTATCTGCCTGTGCTGGATTAATCCAGCTCCAGCTATCCTAGGGTCAGTGCAGAGGGAGGAGGTTGCAGGCTTGCAGCCTAGCAAATAGCATTTTAACAACACACAAGAGCAGCGCAAAATACAATAACTTTGTTTGAGAAATTTCAGGGTAATAAGGCCTCTATGAACCCTGTAATATTATTTGTCTTCTAAATTAGGTCTGATTTCTTCTTAGAACTCTTTCGTGATCCTGTTGCCGCATAGGGTAGTTTATTTTGTATGTACATTTCCCTCTGTACTGACATTCCTCCTTGAATTCCTGTAGTGTCCGGCTGTGGCTTATCTCATTGTCGCATCTCCCCTTGTTCTTGACACTAGGTCAAACAGCTTTGTACCATCCCAGCTCTCTATCCCATTAAGAATTTTGTGAATCTTAATGAAGTCTCCTAATCTCTCCTTTTCAAAAGAGCTACAGTCCTAATTTCTCTTAACATTTTTGGATTAATTTGGCTCCCTCTATCGTCCCTGTTACTTATGATGAACCCATTCTGTTGCTATAATGTTATTTTTATATGAAGGTGCCTGGAACTGCCCACAGCAGTGTATGTACTGACAGACTCTCAAGCTGTTCTTGAATCACTTTTTTAAATGTGTTATATTTGACACAAATGCCTGTGCTCTTGCAGATTTGATTTGCCTTTTTCCTGCTGTTGTGCACAGTGCAAAAACGGCAGTTCCTCTTTGTCCTTGTCTACCCCCTACATGCGCACACACCTCATCTGTGTTTTCCTGCAAATATTCTGTGTTCCAATCTCACAAGCAAAGCATGTTATGCCCAATGTCTCTTCCTTACTACGTTCAACCATCTTCTCCTGCTTGTTGTTTTTCTGTGCCACCTCAAATGCACCACTTGCTCAGCGTTTTTTCTCCCCCTTGTCTTCTTTCTCCCCCTACACTTCTTCTGTTTATTGTTCCCACATACCCTTGCCCCCTACACCTTTTTTCTGCATACTCTTTCTTCCTACCCCAAATCCTCTAGTTGCTGAGTTGTTTGTACTATGTAAAACTGTATTGAGAGGGAACTCTGAGTTGATGGAACAAAGGAGACCCCCACATCTTTGCTCAAGATCAACACTCGGTTTCCAGATCTTGTTTCCTGAAGAAATCTGCTAAATTCCAAGTGCCAATAATAAAACAAATGTTTCCAGGTGACTTAGGGACTGAAAAGTCCCAGCTCCTGTGCGAAGGAATCAATTGGCTAGAGGTGAGGGAAAGGGAGGAATATTTTCCTTTTCCCTGGAAAGGCTTGAGATATTTGGCATAAATTAAATGCAGCATTAGTTTAATGTCAGCTATGTCTTCTGCCTGTATCCTGCCCTTGGACAAGGATGGATTGTGACTGAACAGACCTGTTCCATCTCTAGCTACTGTGGTGCTATAATCAATAAGGGTCTCTAATTTTTATTGCTTCCTTCCCTTTACATTCAGGGTTTCTGGTTTTAGGTTAAACCCTACTGAACAAAATGTGAGAAGAGATTTTTTTAAATATCTATATAGAAATCCCTGCAGTCTGCCATTTTTGGAGTGCTGTTTGTGCTGCAGAGGGGCCAGCCAAACCTGAAGTGCCCTGTTCTCGTGAGGGGCTCATTCCCAGGAGCATGGGGCTTAAGAGAGGTCCAATTTTTCATAGAAATCAAGGAAAACAATGTTTTAAACATAGACTAAAACCAGTTTATTCAAAACAGCCATAACTTGTCGAACTCTTAACACCCAAACCACTGTCTTACATTCTCCATGTGAATTGCTTCAGCTCACTACTCTAGCTACAGTTCTGAATTTTATTGCTCCCTGGTTTGTATTGAGTTCCCTCAATAGTTTATCGTCAGCAAACTTTGATACACGCTCCTTCGTTTAACTCACTGACATATAAAATAGAAGATCATTCCAATCTAGTCACGTTCCTACATCCCAAGATGCTTCTACTCTCTAGGGATCTGTCTCAGATGTCCCAACCAATTCCATATGTCCTCAAGTTTCTCATTCCCTCTCTCCTGCCTCCTGCGCGCATAGATTTGGTGGTGAACATGATGCTGTTCAAAAGCCTTCTTTAACACAGGACATCTTGTAGCTGAAAGCAGAGGACTTGGAGACAGGGTGCCTGAGTTCTGTTCCCTGGATCTGCCATAGACTTCTTTGTGACCTTGGTCAAGTTATCTGATCTGTCAATGTGTCTGTTTCCGTATCTGTAATGTGATGAGAATGATCATTTCTTAGAGGTGTGTTTTGAAGCTTAGGCATAAAACACTTATCCTTAGCTGACAGGTTTCAGAGTAGCAGCCATGTTAGTCTGTATTCGCAAAAAGAAAAGGAATACTTGTGGCACCTTAGAGACTAACCAATTTATTTGAGGATAAGCTTTCGTGAGCTACAGCTCACTTCATCGGATGCATTATACATTATGCATCCGATGAAGTGAGCTGTAGCTCACGAAAGCTTATGCTCAAATAAATTGGTTAGTCTCTAAGGTGCCACAAGTACTCCTTTCCCTTAGCTGACAGACACTATTAAAGTATTAGCTATTGTTTCTATTGTGGATGTGCCCAGAGGCCCCAATCTGGATGAGGCCCTCATAGTGTAAGGTACTGTAAAACATGTAGATAGAGTCCCTGCCTCAAAGTGTTTAGTATCTTGTCCAAAATGAAATTATAGTGTGTGAGACCAAAAAAAAAAAGGTGGGAGGGAAGACAAGGTTAATGACAAGGTAATGTGGTTACACAAGTTAGAGCTGAGGTTTTCAAACTCTTTTATCGTGTGGACCACATTTTAGTAGATAATCTGAGGGGCCTCCTCTTGACTAGTCAGCTGGCTGCAGGCCCAGCACACTCTCTGCCAAACACAGTTTGGGAGCCACTAACTTACATACTGCATGTCTTCTTGACAGTTCCAAAACGCATGAAATAAACTAAATCAGCTATACCTGACTCCCACACGAAGAAACAATCATTGGTTGGCTGATTTCTTGGAGGCATCACTGCAGAAGTGGTCATGAGGAGAGGGTAGTGGCTTTGCCAATTAATTTGGAAAGGATGCTCCGTCCATAAGAGATCAGAGCAGGGGGCTAAGGACGGAGTCCTGTGGGACACTCATGGAGAGTGGGTGTGGAGAGGAGGAAGATCCACCAAGAAAGATGCCAACAGAATGGCAGTGAGGTAGAAGGAGAACAAGGAGAGTATCACAAAAGGAGGAGAAGATTTCAAGAAGGGGAGAATATGACTGATAGTGTCAAAAGCAGCGAGCGGAGATGATGAAACTGGGGCAGAGGTTTGGAGAGATTGTCGGAGACCCTGGGGAGAGCAAATTCAGTGGAGTGAAGAGGGCTGAAGCTTGATTAGAGAAGGACAGAGCTAAAGGAAAGGAACATGAGGCAGCAGTTGTAGATATCCTGCTCTGTGTGTTAAAGGAGAAGGAGAAGAAGAAGCAGCTTGTGTGGAAGAGAGGGTGGCAATGACAGGAGGAGGATGTGAAAGGAGATGGTTGGAGTCCCGGAAGAGGGACTTTACCTTTGTTTAGTAAAGACGAGGTCAAGCAGATGGCTATTTTGGGGAGCAGGAGAGTTAATGCTGCTCTAAGGGGGGTGGAACAAGTGGGTGAAATCAGGAAGATGTGAAATGAGAGGTTTGGACAGTAAATCAGTGTGAAAGTTGAGGTCATCAAGGATAAGGGTGGGAGAGTGTGGTGAAAGGGAGAGCCGGATGTTAGAGTCAAAGAAGGTGGGCAGGAAGGGCTGGGTGGACACAGATGATAACTATATGAAGGCAGAGAAGAGAACAGGGCTTGATCGAGTGTCACTGTAATAAGGAGTGGGGAAGAGGAGTTGGAAGCCGGAGTAGCATGAGAGGAGAAGTCTGACATCCCCACCCAGAACGCTTAGGGCCAGTCTACACTAGAAGCACTACAGATGCAGCTGCATGGCTGGTAAAAATGCTCTATGCTGACAGGAGAGAGCTCTCCCGTTGGCATAATAAAACCACCTCTGTGGGAGGTGGTAGCTGTGCTGGCGAGAGAAGCTCTCCCACCAACATAGTGCTGTCCACACCAGCACTTAGGTTGGTGTAACTTACATCACTCAGGAGGTTATTCACACCCTGAGTGATGTAAGTTGTACCGACATAACCTGTAGTGTAGTCAAGCCCTTAGTTTGTAGCTGTGGGGCAGTCAACCAGAGGCACACCTTCTCTTGTTGAATGAGGGTATGTCTACGGTTACATCTTTAGCTATGTTTTTACATATGTATGATTGCAAATTCTGGCTTGGACAGGACACAAATCATTTGTTCCTAGTTGTATTTAACACTAGGATGCAGGAGATCATACACCAGTCCTGCAGCCTAGAGTTAAACGTGACTAGCACCAAACATTTGTATCCTATCCACATTAGAATTTGCAGTCATGTTAGCACATGTTCATCAACATGTTAAAACATGACTAAAAATTAAAATGTAGACATACCCTAATTGTTACACTTTTAAAAATCCAGTTGCAAAAGTGAAGTTCCATAGTTATTCTGCTTCCAAGATTTCTATATCCAATCTGCTCAGTTTATAAATTAAAATATGATTTGTCAATCACAAGACAGGGACTGTTGCTTCTACAAGTCTGACCTACTATCTGAAAGGCTATACCGATGCTCTTTCTGCCTCTTATGATGTCACAATATTTAAGATTTTGCAGTTAGAACTTAGCTGAAAATGTTGCTGATGCACTGCAAGGCAAACCACAGTATTCAGGAATAACTTTACCTGCTACTGAGTTGCAGCCACCTCTGGGATGAAACATAGCAGAAGCTTAACAGCACTTACATCCCTGCACTTTACGAGAGAAAGTTAGGAATACCATAGCCAATTTAAACTAAATGGGGCATTTTAGGCAGTCAGAAAGTAATTACCCAGTGGGAATGTGGCTAGGATAGATATGGTAAAGCCTCCTGTCCACTATAGCTCCTCTGCTGTGTATTTTACTAAAGTACATATCAAGCTAGGAGATCTAAACCTTAGGTCTCAACAGATTTTCTGCTCCTAATCCACTGAGTCTGAAAACCACAGGTTGTAACTTGATGTTTTGTCCCCTGGAGAGCAATCATCAGGCTAACAAAAATCTGTGGCAATGGATTTTTAGCTCTGGAATCTGGATCTTTCAGAATTCTGGAAGATCAAAGAGCTGAACTAAAATGAGCCCAATGTGTTCTTTTGTGGTCAGCCATAGGCACAGGAGAGTGGCTGCTAAGCACATAGGTAGACCTGTCAGGGAAGTGAGAAACATGCTGGCTTGAACAGCCACAAACAACTGACAAGTCTCTCAGGCGCCACAAGTACTCCTTTTCTTTTTGCGAATACAGACTAACACGGCTGCTGCTCTGAAACCTGCCAAAAGATGGGAGCTAGCAGTCTGGTTTGGAATCCTCCACAAGAAGCAGAGTGGCGAGACATGCATATCCAAATGCTTTCGAGTCTCTCCAGGTCTGTTGTCTCCACTTCTACTGTCCTCTGCCATTCAACAGGCAGCACCGGCACAGCATAAATAGAGGCGTTAGTTGTTTCCCGTCCATTGGGCAGCTATTGTACAAGTTGCACTGATACAGAGGAATGGGGTACCACCCGCTTTGCTGCCAGGGTTCCTAGACAATGTCAGAACCCCTAGTGAAAGAGTCATGGGGTTCACTGTTGGAACTTCAGTTTGTTCTGCTGTAAAGGTGTCAAGAGCTGCGGAGGCAAGACATTCAAAGCAATGAGAACAGCCTCAGAATGAACTGAAGAGGACATTTCTCAGTATGGAAGTACTCTGTGCACAGAGCAATACCCTGTCAGTCTCTATAGGGGGAATATAATATTTTCCTTAGGGGGAGTTAAAACAATGTTTTGATTGCAACCTATTAGGTTCTCAAATATAACACCCCCTTGGACAGGACTACTCTGATACCTTAATTCCCAACTGCATATAAGCTCCTCTTAGAACTCCCTTTGTTCTAACAATCCCTCCATAATTTTGATTTCCAAGACACAATGTGAGAGGGATCTTGGGTTACCCCAGACCACTGATCGAATGGGGGCTACTGCAAGTTTTGCACAGCAACTTTCTGCTCTGGACAATAGGGTTCACATTCAAACCTGGTGTAAGCAGATGTGACCTCCATGGAAAACTCTGGGCCAGATTCAGTGTTGGTGTAAATGGTGGAGTAAGTTATGTTGGGTGTAATTAATAAAGCAGTGTGGCATCCATTGATTTGACAGTAAGTGGGTGTGCAGATTTACACACCGAGAGGGCTAGCAAAGCAACTACTAGGAAGGTGTAAGATCAAACAGATTCTTTCTCCCCCACTTCATTTGACACCTGCCTGGTAGTTGCTTTTCCTGCTCCACTACTTCCTTACTTACAACTGCTGAGTGCCAAATTGGTGCAAGTTAAACTACTTTACCAACATGCATTGTTTACTCTACTTATATCCCTGTTTGTCACTGCTGAATTTGGCTAAACAAATGTAGGATCCACCTCCAGCACAGCAGCCTATGTAGAATTTAAGAGTAGTCTATTTTTAAACCCTGCATAAAGCTATAAAACTGAGTGTATATTTAAAGAAGCAGAGAGGCTATGCAAGCCCACTCAGATCCCTGGGTAATTACCCAGACAGTTGGCCCATTCTGCTATGTCTTTGCTGTGATCAGTACCCCAGCTGGATAGACCAAAGATCTACAGATGGTGCAAATACGAACTGCGTATGCAGTGTCACTATGGCCTTAGAAATGGGACGCTAGATCAGACTGGTGCATAGTCTGGAAAACAGACAGTACAGTATAGGGGAATGAGAATCCAGCTGACAATCAAGTAGCCCAGAGTTCTAATCCCAGCTCTGCCACTGAATCATTGTGTGCCCTTGAGGAAGTCAATTCTTTATGCCTATTTCCCCAGCAATGAAATGGAATAGTCTTAACTACCTCAGGGAAGATGTGAGGCCTAATTAGCTAATGCTGGTTTCTAGCCAGGTGGTATAAAAGCCCACGCCCCCAAATCACTGCAGTACCTGACTGTTCATTCATTGCTTTGAAATTGTAAAGTGCTATCTAAATGCTAAATATCATTATTATTCCAGGTGAAAGGAAGACACTTAATCCAGTTTCTCCATAAGCACCATACACAGGGGGGCTGACTATCCTGTCAATGACATTGGTCTAAGGCACCTTGCCCTGGTGTGTCATAAAGCTGATTAAGATGCTGATTTAAATCCCTAATATAGATGCTCGTAAGCCAGTTTAAGTAGCATTTCTACTGGTTCAGCTTAATTCAATAAATGTAGTTAAGCTAAACCAGTGTAAACGCAATTTAAACTGGTTTAAATGCACATACATTAGGATTCGATACCAGTGTAATTAAATCAGTTTGAACAGCTTCCACCACTGTAACTAATATAGAAAAACCTAAATCAGGATGAGCTCCATTCAAGTCCTTTAAAGATTGTGTGGACATAAAGCTAGTGTGAGAGGATGGAGTGTAGGTTGTTCTGGGCAGCATATTGCATGTTACAGCTGCCTGACTCATAGAGAGAGGGGATTTTAATTGGTACAGTGACAAAGGGAAAGGTGACTAATCCATTTAGTCATCTCCAGACTCTTCCCAGAATAGTCTCTTGTAACTAGTGAATTATAGGCTGTCTGGGCCCTACTCAGCCAGCCTAGTAAAGATAATCTTGAAAATATGCAGGAGCCCATTCTTGAAATCAATGGGCATTTCCATTAGTTTCTTTCAGTGGCATTGGATCAGACCCAAAATGCTGATAGCTTGTGGGCTGGGTGCCGGGAGCCTTTTCTCCACTCCTTTTCTCTACCCTCTCAAATACCTGTTCATGAAGCAGCTGTAGGACCAACAGTGCTCCATGGAGCTAGACTGTTTGGTCTGATGACATTCATCATGCCAAGGACAAACATCTCCAACATACATTTACGGGTGCTTGGAAGTAGGCTTGTATTTTGCATGTGTCAGCAAGGGGGCATGAGGATAGTCACTCGGTGCACTTTTTCAGGGCACCTGCCGCATACTTCAGGCACCTACTCCATGCAAGTACCATGTTCTGAGCATCACTGTGCAGGCCCTCATCCACTATACTCCGACTGTCACTCCCGGAATTTGACCCCTCGGTTTATTACACGGTACAGACATCATCACCACCTCACCTCCCCCCCCCCCCCCCCCCGAGCTTTTGCTACACTTTTGATACTTTTTTTATTATTATTTTTGCAGTGCTGGTGAAAGGTGCTGGTTCTGACAGCCCTGGAGATTGAAGTCCTCATTTTGAACAGGTACAACATGGGCAGCAGTAGTGCAAGCTTCCTCTATGCCGGCCCAGCAAAGTGCCTCTGCCTGGTTTTGGAGTGACCACACCTAGGCGTGCCTAATTGTAATCCTTGAGTTCTCTGCAGCAAACCTCTTTCAAGAGTGATCTCTGTCTACCACGGCCTGAACTGAGACCACCAAACTTATTGTACATAGGACATAAAACTGTCGTTGGATGGTTACCAATTTTGGTCACTGGTCTGGTATAAACTGGCAGTATGTAGATGAAAGACTATGCTATCTGCTCTCCCAGGTTTTTCACTTTTCCTTCTGGTTCACCATGAAACTTGAAGCTAAGTCCCTTGCTTCCAACCCAATCAGATTTCGGTACAGTAGGCAAGTAAATGGGTGTGGTGAACTATAAATGTGCGAGCTGCAAGTACTCATTATAGCTAGGCATAGAGTGGAACAGTGAAAGGTTAGTTCACAAACTAAGCTCTACCTGTACATCTCAATCCTGATCTGAGAATCACCTGTTGTTCTAGTCCTTGGTCCCCAAGCAACTCTCTCAGTGTACTTTAAGCCTAACCTGCAGTCCTCTATGCTAAATTTATGGTATCAGGTAAAGCATCCTGATAGTAAAACTTATTAAGTTGTGGAATAGTCCAGTCACCCTAAGGATGTGGTGGATGGCCCATTGCCTGGGATATTTTTCAATTACTTGACAGAACATTAGTGAATATGCAATAGGGAAGAACCCTGCATTGGTAGGGTGATGAGTTACATGACATAATGTCTCCTCTGTTTCTAGTACGATTTCAAGTCATGAGCTTCCACTACAGCCTTCCCATTCACCCCAGTCTGACCTACAGCAAGGCTGGTTTTCTGGTCCTGGTCTCTCACACAGATCTGCTTCTGCACCTCAGCTTCTGATACACAGTACACCCCACTGTTCCAGACTGCTAGGCCAAGATTTTCAAAAGTAAGGGCCTGAAGCTAGGTTCCTAAGTCCATATTTAGGCACCTAAATAAGAAGCCTGATTTTCAAAAGTGCTCAGCACGCAGCAGCTCCTGCTGATTTTCCCAGTTACCCTCTTTCCCCTTCTTGTTCCTTTGTCAACTCTTTCATTCCAGCACAGGGGCTGCAGATCCTGATCTCAGTTACACTAGCATACAACCAGAGAAACTCCACTGATTTATCAGGGTAGCTCCACCTCTATGCTGATGTCGGAGAGATTAGAATGTGCCCCCAAAGGAAGAGGCAAAGCTTTAATGCTATAGACCTAGGTATAGACATACACACAAATCTCTCGAGTGACCTTTCATTATATTCAAATAAAAATGTTGTGCATTGCAATTAGAGAGGGAGACAGGCTAGAGGGTTAAAATGTGAATTTGTCAAGCTATTAACCTTTTAATTTAGAAGCAATGGTCACTAAATTATGGAGCATGTCTCCTTCCTTCTCCTCTGAGGAATGGCCCTTTGAAGATGATACTAGAGTGTTATGTGGACAAGCAATAAAGCAAAATTAATCCTGCTCTGAAAATATGATCAAACACTGTCAGTGAGTCACAGCTCAGCCCGAGGGGGTTTAGAGACTTAAATCAGAGAGCTCGAGTGTCAGACAAACAGAAAATCCTAACCTCGCACTCTCTCACCCCCTACATAAAGCTAGGGCTTGTCCTTTTCTGTCACATTAACCATGCCATCGTGAGATGGCACTCAGATACCATAGTGATGAGCATGGTATAAAAGCTTGGTTAGCTGTTATCTTGTTAGCTTTCATAAGATAGGCTGGGTCAATATGAGAGGCCTCCAAGGAAAACCCAAGATAGCACAGGACAGGAAGTGATTCAATAGACAGCAGTCTTCTCTCTGAGTCAGTGCTGAGTCAATCTAACAGCACAATGCTAGGGTGTACTGTGCATCTAAAGGTCCCATCTTTCAGGTGAGATGTAATATCTGGGTCCTGACCATTTGTGGTAGCTAAAAATCCCATGGAGAAGGGTGTAAGCCCCAGTTTCTGGCCAAATTGCAACCTGAGCAATTACATCCTGCTAGTCTAAAACACTTCTAGGCAGTTTCAGTGGGGGGAGTTATCCCTCCCTTTCTCTACTAAAAAGGTCTGAAGTTCCTATGTGCTACTGCACGGTTCCATCCCAGAGTTGGCTGAATTGATATGAGAAGGGGAAATACTACAATACCCAGAGAAAGCTATCGGATTCTTGGATGAAAGGCATTGCATATATTAAAAGTATTGTTATCAGCCCATGTGGCTATGCCTGAAGGAATTAGATGGGAGAAGAGTAAAGCCAACATGGACATGAAGTAGAGAGCTGCAGCCTAGTCGGTGACAGCAGTAGCAGCAAATTGTTCTGCTGTTGCCTGAAATATTTGTAGTTGAAAGTGATTATGTGAAGTTTTCCAGCAACTGGACATAGCAGAAAAATGAGACTCCTCTGGGCAGAAAGTGCAGTTCACCATAACCATGGGATTAGCTCCAGAGTACTGAGCAGTACTCATAAAAGATTTGGCAGGTGCACTGCCTCTGAAATATAAAATGAACACCATAACCCTAGCAGTAGCTGCAGATGGAAAGTGAAGAGGCCAGGGAAGAGAAACAAACCTGATCGCCTTTAAAATAATTATAATCTGCTGAGACATGTCCACGCAGTTCTAGATACATTTATTTTTATATCCACCGCTCCTTGATCTGGTAGGCTGAGGAGACAGGAGCTGAGGTGATGCTGGAAGGAGTTGGGGATTCCTTATCAAGGCCCTTTAACTTTGGCCCCTCTTTTCTCCATTTCCCACTATTTCCTGCCAAGCACTTACTAGTCTTAGGGCTTGTCTACATTACTCGCAGGATCGACGGGCAGTGATCGATTTATTACATCTAGTCTAGACACGATAAATCGACCACTAGGCGCTCTCCCGTCGACTCTGGTACTCCACCGGAGCGAGACGCACGGGCAGAGTCGAGGGGGGAGCATCAGCTGTCGACTCACCACAGTGAAGGCACCGCGGCGAGTAGATCAAAGTACGTCGACTTCAGCCAGGTTATTCACATAGCTGAAGTCGCGTAACTTAGATCACCCCCGCCCCTCCGCCCAGAGTAGACCAGACCTAAGTGATTAGTACTTTTGGACGCTTCACTCTCCCTGGCCTTCGAGAAGGGCTATGCCAGGGCCAGCACCTGTTCAGGTGTCTCACCGGTTGGAGATGCAGAGCTTAATTTACTATTGCCCTATGTCCATATCCTACACCAAGGAATTCCTCTAACACAGGGATATCCCTGGATGGATCCTTGGAGTGAGGACATCTCTGGATTGCTGCTGTGCTTCTCTATTCTTGGATCCCAGAATGGTGAACAAGTACAACAGCCTCCAAGCCTCTCAAACTTACTGGGGGTGAAACAGGCCCCTGGATGACTCCTAACCATGGGGAGGCACAAATGTAGTGCCCTTTGGTGCCCCTTCCCCCCCCGCATTTCTGCATCAAGCATAGTTCAGCCAGAACAGAAGCTGTTGGGCTTCAGGTTCATAACATGTTAGTGTGGATTTAAGGGCACGCTTCCTAAGAGTTTGAAATGTCCTACAGGCTGTGATCAGAATTCTAAAATGTGTCCACTGGTTGCTTATTAGTTACCTGTGGTGGATTCTCCAAATTCTTAAGGTGCAAGTATCATGGAGGGTGAAAAAGTCAAATGATATTTTACTCACCTGTCCAAAACAAAACATCATAAAACCCATCACTTGTTGTCCCAGGCAAATGGGGAATAGAATTTTGTGTAGCTGGTCGAAGATCTTGTTGATATATGAAAGACTGTATATAATTTTGTAGGTCCTACAGTTGTCATTTTCTGGTTTAAGTTTACCCTTTCCTCAAAGGTTTTTAGGTTGAAGTAGCTTACCTAACCTCTCTTTCAGCTGTAAATAGCATTTCTAAACCACTATCATAATTGCACCCCACTAGGGAACCTTTTTCTGTGGAGTGAGTCCTGCTTTCAATTAATCTTCTGCACTGTGGGGGACAGACTAGCTACCGTTCTTTAAAGGGACAGGTGGTTTAGGCCCAAAATAAAATAAAACAAAATAGATTCTCCAAAGCATAATGATACAAATGCTTCAATGAAGTTAAAAATACAATGAAGTGACAGTTGTTCTTTGGTTTGGGTTGAAATATTTCCCTATTGTCTTAACAACCCAAACATTGCAGGAGTATGCTAGAGAATAAGAGCCAAAAAGTGAAATTGACTTTAAATACTAGGGAAAATTGCCACAGTACAAACGTAGAGAAATACAAAGAAGTAATCAAGCAGCATAAACAGTGAAAAGTAAGTGAGGTTTTTTAAATGCTCTCAGTTCTAGTGGTCAAAGGTGGTGTTAGTAACAGTGATCTTTGTATCTGTTTCCTTACCTGTAAAATGGAGATAATGCATAGCTATTGTTAGCGAGTTGTGCAGCTTAATTAATTGATGTTTGTTAAATGCTCTGAGATACTTGGATGAAAGGTGCTACAGAAATGCAAATGATTATAATTAACTGCCTGATGTGCCTGCTCCCTGCTGGATGGAATCAAAGCTGCTTAACTATGTGTCACAATCTCTATACTGCTAACATCCAAGAGAGATTTCCCTTTAGTTTAAGTGTCAGGTGCCTGTGCCATAAGACAGAAGATGTGAGTTCTATCCCTCCTCTCACCTTAAGGTTCTGTGTGATTAATGCATCCGATGAAGTGAGCTGTAGCTCACGAAAGCTTATGCTTAAATAAATTTGTGAGGCTCTAAGGTGCCACAAGTCCTCCTTTTCTTTGTGTGATCATGGTGTGCAATAAAGTGGCAACTTCAAAGTCATAGGTGACCCTGGATTATTTTTTATTATGATTTATTTGAAGTTGTACAAATATACTTAACTAGACAGTGTTCTTTTAACCTTTCAGGTTAGCAAGTTGCATTGAAAATGCCAAACACCTGAACAGAGATGTCTCCACATGCCGAAAGGTCTTCATCTTAAATGCTGTGGGAAAGGCCAAGGTTTGTGAGGGGACTGTTTCAGCTGCTGCTAGAAGGCTGCCAAGTAAGGTTAGGACGGTTGCTTTCAATTTGCCAACCCTCCCCTCTTTTCATCACAGCCTTTAGGATCAGGGCCGGAGCGGAGTGGGTGGCCAAAGGGAATGGTTGAGTGCTGCTTTGAGGGGCTTCCTTGGAATCTCAGGTTATTTGCTGTCTTGAAGGACTCTGCTCCAGTATTATCACCAATTTTTCACTTATCTTACCCTAGTGAACTGTATTGCCCTCCCTTACTCTGGCCCTGGCTTTTGGGGATGAATGGAGGGAGGGGCAGGATGTGAATGGGGTGCTTTTGGTGTATTTAGTATAATTCCTGGTCCTATAATGATTGCCTGTTGGCACAAATGGTCAAGTCCTAACCAGGACCCCATGGCCTCCCCTCTACCCTACATGAGGTCTATAAAAAGGTTTCAGACCCCCTATCTCCCCCAACTCACTAGCTGTGTTCAGGGGATGGGTGTGGTATGTCAGGAGTCCAGGACACGCCTGCACTCCCAACCTCCATCTAGCCTGCAGATATTATCAGGTTCACTGAATTTTTGAAACTCTGTCTTTGTTTTTCTTCTCTGCCATTGGCTGTTGTTTCTCTCCTGCCAGTGCTACTTCTTGGTAGCCAGGCACAGAGAGAGATTGAATAGCCATATTCCTAACACCCTTCCAGCTCCTGCTCCCATCAGTTTTCTCCATCTCCTGCATACCTGTCCTCTTCGACAGTCTCCTCCTTCCCAGCCATTCTCTTTCCAAGCTTTAGCCCCAATTTCCTTATAGATTAATATTTTTAAAATATACGATTTTAGTGATATGCTCAACTATGCAAGGATCTTGTTTACCCATCCCATATCCACTCTTTCTTGTTTTTTGATACTACCCTGGTGTGTCTTAGTCTTTACTTATAGATTGTAAGCTCCTTAGAGCAGAGATTGTGTCTTCTTATCTGTTTGCACAGCACGTAGTACAGTGGGGCCCTGATCTAGACTGAGACCCTGAGAGGCTACTACAATCCAAATAATCCCTTGAGAGAAACTGTGGTGTATTGGGAGAGAAGTTCTGGTGTGAGGGTATCAAGAAGAGCTTTGGTTCCCATTAACTCTGTGGGTGCCAACCTCTCTCTACTTGCCAAGTATCAGCGTTGGAGAAAACGTACCCAAGATTTTATAATGGGAGTAGGGGGGAATGGTGGGGTCCCTCAGAGAACTGGTGACATGGTTTTGTTTACTGTGTGAGACTGAAGTAGGAATAAGGACCTCTTCTAGGGTATGTCTACACTACGGAATAAGGTCGAATTTATAGAAGTCGGTTTTTTAGAAATCGGTTTTATAAATTCGAGTGTGTGTGTCCCCACAGTAAATGCTCTAAGTGCATTAAGTGCATTAACTCGGCGGAGCGCTTCCACAGTACCGAGGCAAGCGTCGACTTCCGGAGCGTTGCACTGTGGGTAGCTATCCCACAGTTCCCGCAGTCTCCGCTGCCCATTGGAATTCTGGGTTGAGATCCCAATGCCTGATGGGGCTAAAACATTGTCGCGGGTGGTTCTGGGTACGTGTCGTCAGGCCCCCGTTCCCTCCCTCCCTCCGTGAAAGCAAGGGCAGACAATCATTTCGCGCCTTTTTTCCTGAGTTACCTGTGCAGACGCCATACCACAGCAAGCATGGAGCCCGCTCAGGTAACCGTCACCCTATGTCTCCTGGGTGCTGGCAGACGCGGTACGGCTTTGCTGCACAGTAGCAGCAACCCCTTGCCTTCTGGCAGCAGACGGTGCAATACGATTGGTAGTCGTCCTCATCGTGTCCGAGGTGCTCCTGGCCGCGTCGGCTGGGAGCGCCTGGGCAGACATGGGCGCAGGGACTAAATTTGGAGTGACTTGACCAGGTCATTCTCTTTAGTCCTGCAGTCAGTCCTATTGAACCGTCTTATGGTGAGCAGGCAGGCGATACGGACTGCTAGCAGTCGTACTGTACCATCTTCTGCCAGGCAGGCAAGAGATGAGGATTGCTAGCAGTCGTATTGCACCATCTTCTGCCAGGCAGGCAAGAGATGGGGATGGCTAGCAGGCGTACTGTACCATCTTCTGCCAAGCAGCCATGAGATGTGGATGGCATGCAGTCCTTCTGCACCGTCTGCTGCCAGCCAAAGATGTAAAAGATAGATGGAGTGGGTCAAAACAAGAAATAGACCAGATTTGTTTTGTACTCATTTGCCTCCTCCCCTGTCTAGGGGACTCATTCCTCTAGGTCACACTGCAGTCACTCACAGAGAAGGTGCAGCGAGGTAAATCTAGCCATGTATCAATCAGAGGCCAGGCTAACCTCCTTGTTCCAATAACAACGATAACTTAGGTGCACCATTTCTTATTGGAACCCTCCGTGCAGTCCTGCCTGAAATACTCCTTGATGTACAGGCACCCCCTTTGTTGATTTTAGCTCCCTGAAGCCAACCCTGTAAGCCGTGTCGTCAGTCGCCCCTCCCTCCGTCAGAGCAACGGCAGACAATCGTTCCGCGCCTTTTTTCTGTGCGGACGCCATACCAAGGCAAGCATGGAGCCCGCTCAGCTCACTTTGGCAATTAGGAGCACATTAACCACCACACGCATTATTCAGCAGTATATGCAGCACCAGAACATGGCAACGCGATACCGGGCGAGGAGGCGACGTCAGCGCGGTCCCGTGAGTGATCAGGACATGGACACAGATTTCTCTGAAAGCATGGGCCCTGACAATGCATGCATCATGGTGCTAATGGGGCAGGTTCATGCTGTGGAACGCCGATTCTGGGCTCGGGAAACAAGCACAGACTGGTGGGACCGCATAGTGTTGCAGGTCTGGGACGATTCCCAGTGGCTACGAAACTTTCGCATGCGTAAGGGCACTTTCATGGAACTTTGTGACTTGCTTTCCCCTGTCCTGAAGCGCATGAATACCAAGATGAGAGCAGCCCTCACAGTTGAGAAGCGAGTGGCGATAGCCCTGTGGAAGCTTGCAACGCCAGACAGCTACCGGTCAGTTGGGAATCAATTTGGAGTGGGCAAATCTACTGTGGGGGCTGCTGTGATGCAAGTAGCCCACGCAATCAAAGATCTGCTGATATCAAGGGTAGTGACCCTGGGAAATGTGCAGGTCATAGTGGATGGCTTTGCTGCAATGGGATTCCCTAACTGTGGTGGGGCTATAGATGGAACCCATATCCCTATCTTGGCACCGGAGCACCAAGCCGCCGAGTACATAAACCGCAAGGGGTACTTTTCAATAGTGCTGCAAGCTCTGGTGGATCACAAGGGACGTTTCACCAACATCAACGTGGGATGGCCGGGAAAGGTGCATGATGCTCGCATCTTCAGGAACTCTGGTCTGTTTCAAAAGCTGCAGGAAGGGACTTTATTCCCAGACCAGAAAATAACTGTTGGGGATGTTGAAATGCCTATATGTATCCTTGGGGACCCAGCCTACCCCTTAATGCCATGGCTCATGAAGCCGTACACAGGCAGCCTGGACAGTGGTCAGGAGCTGTTCAACTACAGGCTGAGCAAGTGCAGAATGGTGGTAGAATGTGCATTTGGACGTTTAAAGGCGCGCTGGCGCAGTTTATTGACTCGCTTAGACCTCAGCGAAACCAATATTCCCACTGTTATTACTGCTTGCTGTGTGCTCCACAATATCTGTGAGAGTAAGGGGGAGACGTTTATGGCGGGGTGGGAGGTTGAGGCAAATCGCCTGGCTGCTGGTTACGCGCAGCCAGACACCAGGGCGGTTAGAAGAGCACAGGAGGGCGCGGTACGCATCAGAGAAGCTTTGAAAAACAGTTTCATGACTGGCCAGGCTACGGTGTAAAAGTTCTGTTTGTTTCTCCTTGATGAACCCCCCCGCCCCTTGGTTCACTCTACTTCCCTGTAAGCTAACCACCCTCCCCTCCTCCCTTTAATCATTG
This sequence comes from Caretta caretta, assembly GCF_965140235.1. NCBI lineage: Eukaryota > Metazoa > Chordata > Testudines > Cheloniidae > Caretta > Caretta caretta. The sequence goes on from NC_134206.1 coordinate 242,007,203, forward strand.
CTTGCAGAGCCAATAAAGTCATTGCTGCTTCACAGTCATGCATTCGTTATTCATTCATCACACAAATAGGGGGATGACTACCAAGGTATCCCAGGAGGGGTGGTGGAGGAGGGAAGGAAAATGCCACACAGCACTTTAAGCACAGCACTTTAAAAGTTTACAACTTTAAAATTTATTGAATGACAGCCTTCTTTTTTTTGGGCAATCCTCTGTGGGGGAGTGGCTGGTTGGCCGGAGGCCTCCCCACCGTGTTCTTGGGCGTCTGGGTGTGGAGGCTATGGAACTTGGGGAGGAGGGCGGTTGGTTACAGAGGGGCTGCAGTGGCAGTCTGTGCTCCAGCTGCCTTTGCTGCAGCTCAACCATACACTGGAGCATACTGGTTTGGTCCTGCAGCAGCCTCAGCATTGAATCCTGCCTCCTCTCATCACGCTGCCGCCACCTTTGAGCTTCAGCCCTGTCTTCAGCCCGCCACTTACTCTCTTCAGCCCGCCACTTACTCTCTTCAGCCCTCCACCTCTCCTCCCGGTCATTTTGTGCTTTCCTGCACTCTGACATTATTTGCCTCCACGCATTCGTCTGTGCTCTGTCAGTGTGGGAGGACAGCATGAGCTCGGAGAACATTTCATCGCGAGTGCGTTTTTTTTTCTTTCTAAGCTTCACTAGCCTCTGGGAAGGAGAAGATCCTGTGATCATTGAAACACATGCAGCTGGTGGAGAAAAAAAAAGGGACAGCGGTATTTAAAAAGACACATTTTATAAAACAGTGGCTACACTCTTTCAGGGTAAACCTTGAAAGTTAACATTACATACATAGCACATGTGCTTTCGTTACAAGGTCGCATTTTGCCTCCTCCCACCGCGTGAACGGATTTTGGTTGAATGCCAGCAAACATACACTGCAATGCTTTGTTCTACAGTGATTCCCCAGTACGTGTTGCTGGCCTGGAGTGGTAAAGTGTCCTACCATGAAGGACGAAATAAGGCTGCCCTCCCCAGAAACCTTTTGCAAAGGCAGAACCGCAAATGCCAGGGCAAAGTAATCCTTTCACATGCTTGCTTTTAAACCATGTATAGCATTTTAAAAGGTACACTCACCAGAGGTCCCTTCTCCGCCTGCTGAGTCCAGGAGGCAGCCTTGGGTGGGTTCGGGGGGTACTGGCTCCAGGTCTAGGGTGAGAAACAGTTCCTGGCTGTCGGGAAAACCGGTTTCTCCGCTTGCTTGCTGTGAGCTATCTACAACCTCCTCCTCATCATCTTCTTCGTCCCCAAAACCTACTTCTGTATTGCCTCCATCTCCATTGAAGGAGTCAAACAACACGGCTGGGGTAGTGGTGGCTGAACCCCCTAAAATGGCATGCAGCTCATCATAGAAGCGGCATGTTTGGGGCTCTGACCCAGAGCGGCCGTTCGCCTCTCTGGTTTTCTGGTAGGCTTGCCTCAGCTCCTTCAGTTTCACGCGGCACTGCTTCGGGTCCCTGTTATGGCCTCTGTCCTTCATGCCCTGGGAGATTTTCAGAAAGGTTTTGGCATTTCGAAAACTGGAACGGAGTTCTGATAGCACAGATTCCTCTCCCCAAACAGCGATCAGATCCCGTACCTCCCGTTCAGTCCATGCTGGAGCTCTTTTGCGATTCTGGGACTCCATCATGGTCACCTCTGCTGATGAGCTCTGCATGGTCACCTGCAGCTTGCCACGCTGGCCAAACAGGAAATGAGATTCAAAAGTTCGCGGTTCTTTTCCTGTCTACCTGGCCAGTGCATCTGAGTTGAGAGCGCTGTCCAGAGCGGTCAGAATGGAGCACTCTGGGATAGCTCCCGGAGGCCAATACCATCGAATTGTGTCCACAGTACCCCAAATTCGAGCCGGCAACGTCGATTTAAGCGCTAATCCACTTGTCAGGGGTGGAGTAAGGAAATCGATTTTAAGAGCCCTTTAAGTCGAAATAAAGGGCTTCATTGTGTGGACGGGTGCAGGTTTAAATCGATTTAACGCTGCTAAATTCGATCTAAAGTCCTAGTGTAGACCAGGGCTGTGTCATGCTGTTGCCACTTCGGTCCAGATCCACAAAGGGAGGGAGGTGCTGAAAACCTTTGAGGGTCTGGGCCTTGGTGCCTACCTGAGAGTACAGGCAACTGAGAGTAGTTCTCTTAGTCATCTATTTTTCTGGAGCCACATGGCCATTTGGGGGTTAATACTCTTCTTTCCAAGTAGCTGAGTGACTCAGGTGGGGCTAATGAGCACTGCCTTGCCTAGCTAATTAGAAGAGCCGAAAGCAGCAGCCTGCAGTTCTGGAGGTGGGGAGATTTTTGCAGAGGGAATAGAGAGAGCGTGGGTTTTATTTCCAGGATTTTTCATCAAATAAAACCTCGGGCAGGAGCAGCACAGTTCAGCTGGGGAAGGGCAATGAGATGAGGCTTCTCAGTTACCAGATCTTCCTTATTCTAGGGCTTCAACATGAAGTCCAGGGGGATGCAGGAGTGAGAGAGCAGGAAGTCTGGGCCATGTGCTCCCCGCCATATCTGGATTTGTAGTGTTTAAGGCAAATTGATGTGTAGAAAAACAAGGCTTATGGGATCCGACATAATTTCTCCACAACATTCACCCTGAGTTTATCCATTGTACAGCAAAATGCACTTTCCCTGTTGTATCAAGGTAGAGTGCTACAGATGCTGTATGCATCCGATGAAGTGAGCTGTAGCTCACGAAAGCTTATGCTCAAATAAATTGGTTAGTCTCTAAGGTGCCACAAGTCCTCCTTTTCTTTTTGCGAATACAGACTAACACGGCTGCTACTCTGAAACCAGTGTTACTATGGAAGGTCTGCATCAAAGCAGCACTCTGCATGGCTAAAGGTGGCACCTTCTGGAGCTCCTCCCCACAAACGCAAGTATTTGCCTGAGAAGGTTACTGCGGAACAACATGAAGTGTTCTTTCTACATAGGACCCTTATGGACTCCAGAGCGCTTCACACTTTTACAGAGAAATAATGTCACCCAGCACTGAAGTGCAGCTACCTCTTAGTTGAAATGTGGCAGCTGTTTAACAGTGCAGGACAAGAAGTAATAGCTAGTGGAAACTGGAAGAAATTTAGGAGGCCATAATATAACTGCCATTAATGCTAGATGTAGTATTACAGTAGCACCTAAGAGCTCTAGCTGAGATTGGGAACCCATTGTACTGGGTGCTGTAGATGCAAAAGACAGCCCTTACCCCCGGAGAGTTCACAGCCTAAGTAGTCAAGACACAAAATGAGTGGGAAAACGGATACACAAGAGAGTGAAGTGACTGGCCTAAGGTCACACTGCAGGTCAGTAGTAGAGCCAGGGACAGACCGCAGGTCTCCTGAGTCCTAACCCAGTGCCTTCTCCCCTAGATCATGCTGCCTCTCTGCTAGTTCTTCTAGAATTGGAATATACTCAGGACACTGAAGTGAATACTCCCCATTTTAGGGGGAGAAAAGTGCTATTGGATCATAAGCAATTTCCTCTGAAAGAGCACACCTTCAGCAGCAAGCAGCTAGCATCATGCAGGAACATTGGTTCACACTTACTCAGAGGAAAGACTGCCACCTACTGAGTATGTCTTCACTGCAGTTGACTTGAAGTATCACACTCAAGTTACTCCTCTTGAGTTAACCTAGCTCAAGTGAGAGCAGCTCCATTGCCAAATAACACTGAAGTTGCTGTGTCCACACTAGCACTGCACTCACGTTTGTGTAGCTCTAAAACTTCTAGGGATGTATTTCATGGGTCTTTTCACTGCAGTAAGATGAGCCACTCTGTGAATTCCTTCCCAGCGGACTGTGGGAGAAAGTCCTGTCTCAGCACACAGGGCGGGGAAATTGTGGGAAGGCACTGGAGGACTATCAGCACTTGAGTGAAGCGAGCCCACTGTGTTCAGCAATCATTCTAGGCCCAAGGTGCTTGAAAAAGATCCTCTTCATTCAGTGACACAGTTTTGAATACCTCTGCATGCCAGAATATGGCCTTCTGCAGCACCCATAGCAACTGACGAGTTGTGCTAACTCACATATTTGCCTGTACGCCCTGGCAGGCCCTGAGCCAACTTGAGTCAAACGTGCCGTCACACTTGAGGTAAGAGTTGTATGTGGGCAAGACTTGAATTAGGGGCGACACTCAGATTGTAACTTGAGTTAATTTTGCAATGAAGACATATCCTGAATCACCAACACCACTTCTGACAGCCCTTGGTATGATGATATGATAGTGAACTTTAAGCATGGGAAGCAAGTGATGTCCAAAAGGGATCTGGATTTTATTAGACTATCATATTTATTGGAACAAAACCAAAGAATGCCATAACTATTTTTAACACCAGCCTCCTGTTAGATGTTTTTCAGCTCAGTGGCTTGGTCCTCAAAAAGTTGAGAATTCAAGCTCCTTTTTCTCTCCCTGCTTAGCCATCTCTTAAATCTGTAGTGTGTAGCCTTTCCTGGCATGCCTGCCTTGCTGGCCTTTTAAATACAAAACTAGAGACAAAACCAGCAGTCATTTTGCTTCTGACTGTTGAAGGCTGCACTTCCCTTGCTTCTTGTTGCTGGTATTTAGTTCCTCTGATGATGTTTTTCCTTTGCTTTTTCTTTGTCTCATTCCTAAGGCTTTTCCTAGAGCGCTCCTGTCTTAGGTCATTACTTGGTTTGTGAGATCCAACAAGATCACTATTTGTACAGCCATAAGATCTATGAAAAAGCAGCTCATCAATTCAGAAAATCATCTGGGTGGTAACCCTACTGTCAGCCTATTTTCTTCCCTTCCACTTAGACATCAAACTGGCTGAAGAGGGCTCTGGGGAACAAGGCAGGCACCAAGAGCTGCTCCTCAGCAGACCCATCTGTGTCTTTCATCAGCTGAGCTCAGGGAATACCACTAACTGGTGAGGGAAAAATCTCTTTGGAGCTGATAGGCTAGCCATTTCCATTCTCCCATACTGAGGAGAGACAACTCAGTGGGGAGGTGATAATTTTAGAAGTGGCTAATGCAGTACATTGTTTTGCATTATATATGGGGTGGGGCAGGAGACATGACAAAATAAACAGTAAATAGGCATAGGTAAAGTAAATTCACATTAGTAAACAGGGAAGAGTTGCAAAAATAACTAATGATGGTTATGTGGTGGGGCAACTGGGAATAGTATCTCTGCATGTATAATATCACTTTCCCCTATTTTTTGTCTTTGTAGACTGGGCAAGGGTTGTGTCTTTCTATAAGTACTAAAGTACCTACCACATTTTAGATGTTACTGTAATATTAATTAGATGTATAGATGCACTGAACTCTACACTGCAACTTCATGGTGCCAAAACCCCTAGAAGAACATCAGTCACATCTGAAAACCACTGTGTATTGTGCTGGTTATCTCTTTGGAGCCTGTGGGTATATACACACATGGCATTCTACACGTGGATTTGGCTGGCAGTCTGGAAAATGTCAGGGTTATAAAAGCTAAGCTCCCTTTGCTTTCCACAATTCTGGGTGATTTATTTGTCATTTTAAAGTATTGTTCAGTCTGAAAAGTGTGTCTGTAAAAACGGTGTCATAGGATTCTGTGTATGTCTCTCAGTTGTTCCAGGGCAAATTTCCTCAGTTTACTATAAAGAGAATATTTTTGTACTTTGCAGCCCTGCAAACTCAGCGTGAGATCTGAGGGTTCAGCGGGTTCTTTCCTCCTCATGCATCATCATTAATATATAAGATCCTGCAAGCTAAATTCTTCACTTGCTTTCATCTGTGCAACCTTATCGTCTTCATTAGGGTTGTACAGCACAACTGAGGACGGAATTTGGCTCTGCAGTTAAAGCTTGGCCAACAATTCTGTGGAAGATGCAGAAACTACACTAGAAGACAGCTTCAGTTCCTATATCTGTACTTGCTCTGCAGGGGTATAAAACAATGAAAACTTATTCTTACCACTAGATGAAATAATTCTCATTTTGAATACACGCAGGGAGCAGAATTGTTCAGTAAAACAGGGCCATTTTCCCCACAGTCACATTTGAATCAAACTGGACCTGTGCAATTTCCCCCCCTCAATTAGTTTGATAAAAGCATACAGAAATATTAGTGGTATAAAATAGATGGATCAGGAAGTTCTATTCACCCTATCTCATAGCATGAGAACAGAGGGACATTCAATGACATTGAAAGGTGACAAGTTCAGAACCAATACAAGGAAATACTTTCTCACACAATTCCCAATTAGCCAGTGGAACTTGCTGCCACAAGATATAATTGAGACCAAGAGTTTAGCTGGATTCAAAAAGGGTTAAAACAGTAAATCTTACAAAATACGCAAGAATTGTGGGAACAATGTAAGGCCCCATACTTCAGGGCTAAATCCAACCTCTGATATTTGGGGTTATGGAGTAATTTTCCCAGGGACCAGGTTAAACCTATTCCTGTCTACTGTGAGATCTTATGCCTTGCCTGAAGAATCTGGTGCTGGTTACTGTCAGTGACAGGGTATTGGATCACTGGTCCAATCCTATCTTCCTAGGCAAAATGTCAAGTCATACTGTATGTGCCCAAACCTATCCCCCATTGCACTCCTGTGGGTGCTTCACACACACAGGAATTGCCAGGCTGGATCAGACCTGAGGTCCATCTAGTTCAGTATCTTGTCTCCACCACCTGGTGCTTCAGAAGAAGGAGTAAGAACCCTTCAGTAGGCAGATGTGGGACCATCTGCCCTGAACATGGGCCTCATCCTGAGCTCTAGAAGTCAGCGATGGGCCCAAACCCTGAAGTAGGAGGTTTAATATTTTTGTTGTCATTCGTTATGATCACACTGGATTTCCAGGTACATGTTCAATCAGTTTGAAATCTTATTAAGTTCTTGGTCTCAATGACTTCCTGTGGCAGTGAGTTCCACAGTGTAATCACACATTGTGTGAAAAAGTATTTCCTTTTTTCAATTTCCCACCTTTTAATTTAATTGACTGTCCCCTTGTTCTGGTGGTATGAGACACAGAGAACAGAAGTTCCTTGTCTACCTTCTCTAGACCATTCATTATTTTATATACTTCACTCAATGCAACAGAATGATTTATCTGCCTCAGAAATAAGGAGGAAGCTGAAAGAGGCTGATGGGCATTGAGGATGGTTCATTCCATTATTTTAATTAATGTTTAGGAGCCTTTTATGGTAGTAATAATAATTAATACTTGCTACTTTTCAGGACTTTTCAGTGGACAGTCTCAAAGTGGTTTACAATATTGATTAAGAATTATTGTTCCCATTTTACAGACAGGGACTCTGAGGTACCACCCAGTTTACTGTTGTGCCTGGCCTCCGTTTCCTTTGATCTTCCTTCCATGCTCACTATTTAACTTCTCCTGCCTTCTCTGCCCTGTTGCACAGGTGGAAGGGGAGTAGGGTGAGGCTGTTCAGAATCTGAATATGCTATGGCATTGCAAAGACAGAGGGTGGGATTTCCTGTCTGTCTTAGTTTGGATGAAGGCTAAATTGTTATTTCAAGGTGTCTTTTTGTTTGCAATGAGAACAGACAGCTCTATCGCTTTCTTCACAATGTGTCCCTCCTTTAGCTAAAGGGGAGGGCATGCAGCAGCGGCTGCTGTGTTGCTGCAGGGGACTGCACCTTAAGGGAGAAGAATACAACCACAGGAACAGATCTTTGGAGGAGGAGGTGGAGATATATCCGATTTAGAGGGGCGGGGTTGGAGGTGGGAGCAGGTGGCAAGTTGTTTATCTGCTCAGCTGTTGTGTGGCTTGAGAGAGACAGAAGCAGCTGGGAGAAGGAAGGAAGGAGCTCAAGGTCTATCAGTTTTTCTGCCTTACAGGTTTGTAACCGTTGCAAAACAACTAGAGAACAATTCACTTGGGACACAGGCCCCAGCCTTGGCAGTGCCCATTGAGGCATTCACCAGTATATTTTCCTGTAGGGGCCCTGGCAGAACCTTCCACCTCCCCCCCCTCCCCCCGAGACATGTCTGTGCCCATGTAGGATCTGTGGTATATGTATAGGGGGGCAGCGGCACTTGAATCAGGCACTGGTATATGACTGTGCAAGTCCCCTGGAAACATCCACTATGTGCCAGCAGGGGCCTTGGCAATGGTTTCTGGGGCATATATTGGTATCTGCTCATGCAAATACCCTGGAAATGTCTCCTGGAGTAGGACAGCTGGGCTCCTGGCAGTGTTTTTGACAGCATGCTTTATATGCCCATGTAAGTACCCTGGCATTATCTTTTGGGGCTTGCCAGCAGGGTCCCTTGTAGGTGCCTTCTTATTGGCTGAAGCCATGCCAATTGAAGCTTTCCAGCAGCAAAGCTTTCTTCTTCCAATAACAAAGAGCCAACGTGGGTATTATTATTGATCTGTGTCATGTCTTAATGCTTTTAACAGTGAAGAAAAATACCATTATGAGGCTTAATTTGTTCAAATGGTTTCAGACAGGGTTAATATAACTCATCAATAAATGCCAGTTTTTATTATGTTTTAATTACAATGTAATTTCAACAGGCTAGGCTTGTTCTGGCTGCTCGGTGTATCTAGTGGTTTGTTGTTTTCTTTTAAGTGTATTTCCTGGAGCTTCAGTGATTAACAGGCATAGCAACTGATATATTGCCAGAGAGCCTGATTGGCTCAGTGTACACAGGGATGTATCCCTGTTCCCTACAATCACTGTGCATAGCCATCAGGGGTTTATATCCATGAAATAAATGGTAACTAATGCTAGGGTGGCTAAAACATGCCTTCAGGCCAAATTGCACTCACTGGAATTTCACTATGTTGTCCAAAGCTGCACTCTTCCTTCAGGAATTGGTGTGGCTCAGGGAGCCTGCAGTTTCCAACGTGCTATGGTCCAACTTCACCCAAGTAGCCTTGGGGCTGCTCTTGATTTGTTTTAGGCGAATTAGCTACACCCCTCATTTTCCTAGCAAGTTTCCAATGTGGCCCTCATTTGGGCAGAATCTGAACGTTCCTAGACTGAAGTCTTTGAACCTACTATGTCAGCCAGCTAGCTTGCCTGCTGCCCCTTATCAAAAAACCTTGAAAAATGTTCACCTTGATGCTGTGAAGGAGAAAAGGAGAGTCTAGCAAGGCTATTGGTGGATGTTAGTCATCTCTCCTGAGCAAGGAATCCCAAAGACTCCAACAATCATTGGTCACTTGATCCTCCTTGTCTTGTCACCCTTCAGCATCCAAGAGTGAGGTCTGAATGTACTTTACAAGATGCTCCTAAGAGCTTATTTCTGGTCCCTTTATGAACTTGCCCTGGCTACCCTAACTTTCCACATCACCTTTCATTGCTTCTTTCCAGCAGTGAATCTTCACAAAAGAAAGGAGGGAAAGCAGCAACAAACGGCTGTCTTTCTTTAACACCACAAAAAATCTCTCTCCTCCAGCTCCCTGCACCTATCTGCATCAAGCATCCAGCCTTTCTCTCTCCCAGAGGGTAAATAGTACAGAGGAGTGGGAGAACTAGCTGATAAACTTCAGGCAAAAACAGGTATAAGTTCTGAGGAGGAATTGCATCCAGCTGTTTAAGGTAGCTTTTGCTGTGGAATCAAATATAGGATGATAACACACTGAAGAGAGAAGTCCCTGTGTAAAGTATAGCTACTGCCCTGTTGGCAGACCCAGTTATTTCTTGGTTGTGCCATAGTTGTTTTGGTGTTACCTTCAGTCCCAGCTATACAGTCTACTATGCCATACTGGTTATAACATAGGCTGGTCACACCTATGCAGCTGAAACCAAACACTTGTCTGCTTGGACTATTTTTCTTATCAGTGGTAGGAATTTTTATTGCCAGTGCTAGTGGTGGGAGCACTAGTGTGGGCCTGGGGTCCTAACTACTGTCATCTCTTCCTGTTTTGAGCAGGATTAGCCAATTCCACGATTTTAGTAGGAAATGGGGCAGATCTGAGTTGGGTTAGGTCCTGTCTACACAACAAGATGAAAGATCCACCAACATAGTTAATTTTATAGTATTGTTTGGACCTAAGTCTCTTCCTCTGTTCCCTGCCTCATGCCCAGGAGCAGGTTGCAGCTTATAGTAGGTAGAATTAAGGAAGAGAACTCCCCGACCTGTGCAGATATTTGGGGGGCAACAGTATGTCTAGCATAAGCTCTCGAGAGGATAAGTGGATGGGTTTTTTTGGGGTGTGTGTGAAGGTTAGACAGTGAGGGCAGGCACTGATGTGAAATGACTAATGGAAAAAATCCCCACATTGACAGAAGCTCACTGGGTTTTCTCCTTCCTTTAAAGTGAGAGAGTGAACCAGACGGGGATTCTTGGTAAGCCTGAGAGCAGGAGGTACAACATGCAGTCTGTTACCCAGTTTGCTTTCTTTTTTTACTGCCCAAGATTGGAGAGAGACGAGAGATTGGGAAGGGGGAAACAAATACTTGACTTGGGGCCCTGCTAATCTTTTCTAGGTGCCTTGCACAGAAACCTTGGAAACAGCCTGGAACCTGGTCCTATGCGGTGCGGAGCCCCTACTCTGAAGGGTGACATCAATTCCTGACAATTGAGGGCACTCAGGACCTTGCAGCACTGGCCCTTAGTGACTTGGTGTTACCATACAAAGGTTTTCTTTGCTTTGTCCTTTCAGTAACTGTAGCTACAAGCCTGGGGTTATGGAAGCAAAGAACAGTTCTGAGGGGCTGGGGGGAGATGACACAGTTCTTACTTAGGGTTACTTGAAAATGAAACCTCAGCTCAGCAGCCACACAGTGACAGAGAGCAGGGTTATTCAGACTGCTGCTGGCTAGCACCACTGACTCCTCTTGCTGATAAGCAGCTGAGCTCACAGAGCTAAGAGACTTGCTCTGCGACTGATTTGAATTTTAGCAAGTGCACTGGGAATAGCCCAAAGCTCCTTGTCTCAGACGGTGGTCACAGGAATTCACAGCTATTATATTTGGGAGCCAGGCAATGATTACAAATCAATGGCTTCATTCCCTGTGTGATTAATTGTTAACCTGGGAGTATAGCTTTTTCCCTGGCTCTGCATTACCAGATTCCAATTCTTGTAACTGGGATTCTCTTTTTAAATGTCATCAGGTGGGTGTAGACGCAGCTCAGGATGGATGAAAAGGCAGCCTGAGGGTGAGTTTATGTGCATAGATGGAGCAAGTTGTAGGTGAATTTGCTGGGTCACAGGCTCAGATGCTCAGCTGCAAGCACAGGCCACAGCAGACATGCCTCTTCCTCCCTGCAGATCTCCCACTAACCACCTCATTTGTCCAGCCAGACAAAAGTATAGGTTATTTATCAGGCCGGTGGGGATGTTTTAGTCATTCCAAGTGTTGTGAGACAGTCAGTCCTTAATAACTGATAATACTTACACCCTTTGCATGTTCAGTGTGCTTTACACACAGTAACTAATCTTAGATCATAAGTTTTTTGGGGCAGGGACTTTTTGTTCTGTGTCTGTACAGTGCCTACCACAATGGGGTCCTGGTCCATGACTGCAGCTGATAGGTACTATGGTTATACAAATAAATAATCCTCATTTTCACAGTGTCCTAGTGAAGCAGCTGGGGAAGGATCGTCCCCATTTTACAGATAAGGAAACTGGAGCGGTCAGGTTAAGTAACTTGCCCAAGGTCACACAGTGTGTCAGTGGCAGAGCCAGAACTAAACACCAATCTTCCAACTCTCAAACCACTATTCAGGGAGCATCTTTCCACTTTCATTGTGGATCAGCAAAACTGCTTTTAAAAATGGGTTAGTAGGAACACGTTACACAGACACGATTTGTGTATGCTTTGCCTTGATTTTCACATTGACCTGCAAACCATCAAAGTGTCCTAACATTTCTTTTGGGCTAGTGCAATTATATTGTGTTGCAACATTGTCATGCTGAGCTGTGGCACAATGGGTTGATCCTGAAAGCGGAAGCTGGAGAAGAAAGATGAACTTTGCAGAATGGATTAATAAAATGAAAACTGGCTCTGTTGGGTTGGTGTGTGGGAATGAAATTGCATGAATGGTACTTCACTGAGAATACCTGCCTGCTGCTAAAAGAATTGAAAGCTTTGTAAAAGTCTTCTTTCTCACTGTGCAACAGTGCACAAATGTGCCTTTAAAGTTGTATTATGTAGCCACAAACCATGTTATCCACTGGTAATGTGGACAGGGCTTTAGTTTTCTCCAGTGGGTCTTGGTTGAATGAGAGAAGTGAGGGAGTGGCAGAATTGGGGTTAGAGGTGGTTGTTTATAGAAAAGACCACTTAGTTAATCTGTATTGATCCTCTGTATTGTACAAGTTTCCTTGTGTCATGCCTGGTTTTCCAAGGAGGCCTAAAATTAGGGCCCTGACATTAAAGAAACCATGATATTCAGAAGGATAGGGCTGTTAACTGTGGTGTCTGGCCAAATTCCAACTTCAGTCATTACATTTTACCTCACTAAATTCCCCTCTGCTTTCCATCTTGTTCATTGCTGTGGGCTTAAAATGGCTGTCATGTGTCTCTCCAGAGAGGGCTATGTTTTAGTAGCAAGTGGAGTGACTTCTATATGGATAGTTGGTACAGCTTGGTTAATAAAGTGCTTTGGGATCCTTTTACATATGATATAAATGCAATCTCATTGTCCTTATTCCTGCTGGTGCAGGAGTCTCAAACTTTTTCATAGTATGGACCACATTTTAATAGAGAGAGGATTTTGATGAGCACCTGTCCTCCCATTTATGATCTCACAGATCACCTCCCCTGGCATTTACATACAGTCCTCGTGGCAACTACTGCAATTGCTTACCTAGAAAAGTCTTGTTAGGGAAGTATTTTATGCATTTTTAGCTTAAATGAAATTTAGCAGATGGGATGTAAGGATGAGCAAATGCTGTGTGAGCAGTTGGCTGTCTGAGAACCACCAGTCAGTGCTCTGTGGACTACTGTTTCTCCGTACATGTGTCTTGTCTAATTCCTTAGCTATCTGCACTGATGATGTCTCAACACTCTTCTCTTGGAGTCTGTCTCTAGTGCCCTATTTTTCTGTAAAGACATTTTTCTTAATGCCTTACCTGAATTTGGTTTTATGGTTCTAGCTGTAGGCTGTTGCTCTCTGCTTTACTGCTTTCAGATAATTGGAGTAATTCCCTTCCTTCATCTATATTGTTCCCTTGAAGGTATTTATAGACAGAGCTCTTGTCCCTGATGAACTTTCTTTTCTAGTCTACGTGCATTTCTCTTCCCTCCCCTCTCTCCGCATACACTCTATGCTCTGATCCTTGTATTGTTTTTAGGGAACTAATAGTTGCTATGGAGCACTGTGTGTCTCTTGTATTCAGTGAAGGTGGTTATATTCTCCAGTCTCTTGAAACTGCCCCAGAGGAGAGACCATCTTAGTCTGTCCACACTAAAAAACATTCTTCCATGTTTAAGTTGGCCATCAAGCATGGATCCCTGATGCCCTCCATATATGCTCCTTCAGCTGGAGTTGAAAACAAGGGTCAGTCAAGGTTAACAGTTGTTGCAAGACAGTGCGGTAGATCCATGATAGAACTACAGATAGGCCACCCCTTCATACCGCAGGTGTTGAACCTGTGTGCACCTATGAAAAACCATGTCACATTCGGCTGAATGGAGTCAGAGAGGGAAGAGACAGGTCTGGCACCTGTTGTTGAATACAGTTGGAATTTTCAGAGGACGGCCACACTAATAGGGGTTTAAGCCCCAGGAACCTGATTCTGATCATGCTTAGTACCAATTAGTGCTGGCTGAAATCTTGCAATGTAAAGCATTATTAAAAAATGACATGTTTGGAGATTGTTTTTCGTTTTCAAGAACTGTTGATTTTTTTTTCATTTTTGGTGACATTTGTAATTTAAATAATTATCTAGATTGTTATTCTTTTTATGTACTGAAAACAGTCTTTGATAAACACCATTTCTAACATTTTTTTATTTAAAATGTTTACCCCCCCACCCCCGGGGTCCATTTTGAACCACGCGAAGTGGAAACACCCTCAAAATTACAATAATTGTCATGATTTCTTGTTAGTGTGACCAGCTCTGATGTTAGTATACCTCAGAGTTACTCCTGATTTACATCTAGTTTGAGAGCAGAATTGGCCCTGTGTGCCAAATTCAGCTCTAGTAAAAATGGAATTATCTCAGGGATGACTTTGGCCCAGTTTGCTTATAGTCAATGTTGATTGGACAAAAACCATTAAAAGTGTATTTAAATATGACTAGCTGATTTCTTGTCAAAAAAAGGTCTTTTAAATGGTGTTTCCAATGTAGTTGTTCCTGGTCTTCAATAGCCAGGCAAAACTGTGTTTAAACTGGCTTACCCTGAACTGCGTTGCACATCTGCTGAGCTATTTTATTTCTGTGGCAGTTTGGGTGGGGCCTCACAGTAGGAAGCAGTGCAGGCTATTGTAAAATAGCCTGCACCCAAGCCTCTGCTGAGAGTACATTTGTCATCTATGTAAAACTGTCAGATTATGAGTGGGTGGCAGTTACACAGAGATTACAATGACTGCTCACGTGAGGGCAGTGAAGAGGTTAAAATTTAGCAGATGGGACAGAAGGATGAGGAAATGCTATGTGACCAGCTGGCTATCTGAGAACCCCCAGAGGTTAAAATCCTAGAACACCCCTTTCCCCTGACCATATCCTGTGTGGAGGATGTGTCGGAATGTTTCTGCTGCTCCCAGTCTCCATTTCCCATTCTCCATGCAGCTCTGGAATGTCCTCCTGCTAGCTCAGCCTGTTGTTACCTCAGCCCTCTTCACCTGGCTTTCTGCTCCTTACATTCCTTTAGTTTCTTTTTCTCATAACCTTTCCTGCCCCCCTTCCCTCCTTTTTAAAAAAAATATATTCACAAAGTCCCTCGACGAGCCACAAGAATAGAAGTGAAACTGAAACAAGGAATTGGAACTATCTGTGTTGGCTTGGTTGATTTGTTCCTTGTTTTAATAGCTGCTTTGCTTTGTACCTATTTGTCTGAAGGAGTGGTGACTAGGACCTGCTATCTCGGTTGCAGTTGGATGATCTCTGGACACAAGGAAGAGAAAATTGACAGTAAGAATAAGTGGGTTTGTCTCACTGAGGCTGTTGTGTCTTTTTAAGATGCTTTTGCTATGCTGGGATCAGAACTGGCTGGCTCTAAAGCTGTATCTAACCCCTTCATTCCTGAGCTAAATTGTATAGGATATTCCATCTTGCTGCCAGCTATAGTGTGGGAGGGGAGTGTGATGGGGCAGCTGGCAGAAAGGGGGGAGTTGCAGCAATGCGGTAGCTGGGAAGAGAATTGACACAGGAAATGTGTATGGGGACATAGTTCCCTATGGTTCATGTATTATCTTGCAGCCCTGAGTCCTTCTCAAGCCTGGGTTGGTGTGATATGATAAGGGACCCTCCAGACTGGTGCCCATTGCTGGAAGATTGTATTCCAACAATGTTCTTTGGGGAGGGAGAGTCATTTTGCATGGGTCTGTCTTCTCTGACCTATGTATTCCTATCACTCACCACGTTCTCTCCCCTCTCTCTTTCCTGCCAGTTCTTATGGTGCCAGTAGTTGTGGCACATGCTGTGGCCTATGGCATCCGGGCACTGGAGATGCCTGACTCCTGGTGTGAAGGGAGTGTTAGTGCACTGGGAGCTTGATGTGAAGTCCCCAGAACTATCCCTTTTAACAGCGAGAACGCATTTTGCTGTGGGATCAGCATGATCTCTCCTGGACTGTTGAGTAACAGAACCTGAATGGTTCTGAAGTTCAGCGTACTCTGTATGACAACAGACCTGTCTCCTTATCCCCCTCCGCCCACCCATACATACTCTGACCTACAGGCTGGTTCAGGAGCATGGTGCCCTGTCTTTGGTTGTCCCTTAGTCAGTCCATTAGGCATAGGGCTGGCTCAGAAGCATAATGTCCTGACCTCACACATCTCTGCTTCCAGGGCCAGTCCTTTGCCACAGACCCCCTTCCTATAGCACTGAGTAAGCTGGACAGTGTGATGTACTGTCACCCTGATCCAACAGTGATACACCCTCTCCTCGCAGGATCTTACTGCCTACTTGAATGGTTATGAGTTGAATGCGTTTCAAAACTGACTGATTCCTTTGAATACTTGGGAGTGAGGTATTTCTCCTGATTCATCTCAGATTCTCCTACCCCTTCTGCAAGGGCCCTTCGCCAGGATGGCCTAGTATACATAATCCTGCCACTTTTTTGTTAAAGAGCCAATGCACCACCTTTGAGATGTCACCTTTTGACCTGCACTTACAGTTCTGATTGTTTTTTCCCCAGGTGTGTCCATGACATGAAGCCTCAGGCTGGTTGGCTTGTATTCCTTGTCCTAAGTCTGGTTCCTCTTTGCCTTCCCATCCCTTTGCGGGACTCCCTGATGGAGCAGGAGAATGTCCGCCGGACTGGTGGCAACCTGGTGCTGGGGAAGTGGGAAGAGCAGATCAATGAGTATCTAATAAGCCTCAAGGAGACGGAAGTAGCTGAGGCCCAGAAGACTGGATATTTCCCACCAAGCATGCACTTTTTCAGGGCCAAAGGCTTCATTGATCAAAGTGCAGTGTTCAGCATCTTGAAACGTATGCCAAAAGGTAGGGATTCTGGCCTGAGAGTTCTTGGTTGTCCCAATGCTTTCTGTGATAAAACAGGGACCAGGAAGGGAGCAAGAATCTGTCAGTGTGAAACCCCTGCTGCACCCAAACTAAAGGGACCTTATAACAGGTGCTGAGTAGAGCAACTTCAGATCCCAGAAGGAGCTCTATTCGGGCTGGCTCTTTTGTGCTGGGGGAAAGAAGGAATTACACTGGCCAGAGAGGATTTCCAAACATGTGGGTATCCTGTATAACTGTACAGCATGGACCCCCATTTACCTCACTTGGGAGGAGAAAGAAGACAAAATAAAATAATATGGGAAAAGACCCTGACCTCTGTGTAGCACACTCCAGCGCTGGGGGTGCTCATCCTTCTAATGCTTCCCAGGCCTGCGACTGACCTTGTATAACCAAACATGCTGCCATGTGGTGGTGTTCACGTGTCCTTATACAAGTAGCTGTTTACAGCATAGATTTATTAATGCATTGGAGACTGTGTGTTTGTATGATCTATAGAATGTCTATTTGAAAATAGAATTTCTGTTAGGGCCTTTCAGCTGAGACCTTAAAAACTGAGTTCTGATCCACACAAATGAGAAAGATCTCTGTTTGTAAGAGCAGGAATTTGCCCTATGGTCCTTGGCCGAAACTTCCCTTCCCTCCACTGTTGTGCAGCATGCTGTGTACAAGCTGGCTACTGCCTTTCACATCAGAGGTGGCTGCATTACACCGTGTGGTGCATACATGGTGTGTAAAGTGCTTTGGGATGATTTAGGATGAAAGACACTATATGAGTGTATAATACATGCACAATGTCATCCTAAGCATTTGTTTTGCTAGCAGTCAGGAACATGTCAGCATTCTAAGAATTAGTCCTTAATAACTATAATATACTGAGTGGTTGGGAGAGTATTTTTGACCATCTGAAATCTAAGCCATCCAGTCTAACCAGCAGGGAGTTAGCTATTGCTGACTCTCCGAATTGCTGTGACCTTGACAGTTCCATGTGGGAAGCAAGGAGTTAATGCATTTGTACATCTGAAGGCCTTGACTCTCAGCTGAGTGACTTCTCTCTACCGTTCCACTTCTCTCTCTGATGCAGTGAAAAGTATTTTAATTAGGCTTCCTTTTCTAGGTGAAGACAGAAGGCTTTCACTGTGAAACCTGAGAATACACGTCCCTCTTGTGCAATGCATTCTCCTTTCAGACTGGTCTGTTCTAGGTACCAGATCCCAGATTGGAACTTTCTTAGTCTGGCTATTGGGGTGAAAGGCAGAGCCTTGCTCTTGGGAAAATTTGTGGAGAGAACATTTATACAAAAAGTCAGCTGCTTTGCTCCCACCATTCTGAATTGGTCTGTTTGTTTCTGTCTGAATAAGAGCTATCTCCCTAATCTGCTAGCTTGTCCCTGTGGTGATGTCAGACTCTGGGGTTTATGCCATCATGATTGGTTACCACAGAAATAACTGAGATGTCGAACTCACCATTATCCCTTCACTGCTGAATCAAACAGCAGGGAATTTGCGGTTTAAAAATATAAGTATCTTAGCTTTTTGAAAAAATGGTAAGGACAATGTTTAACTCTTTTTGCTTTTACATCCCTTCCTCCAAAGGATCTTAAATCACTTCCCAAGCATTAGTGAATCTCCTGTAGTTTCTTTACAGTATTTATAGTAAGTCCTTTGTGAAAGGGATTATTTCTCTATATTTGTACAGTGCCTAGCACACTGGGGCCCCAATCAAGAGTGGGGGGCCTCTGACCATTATGGTAATACAAATATTAAATTGTAATATTAACCCCAGACTGCGTATAGGAGACTGACGCACAGAAAGTGTCTAAATTTTGGGGACCCAACTTTAGATTGCTGAGGCCTGCTTTTTCAAAGGTTCTAATAGTTCTATTTAAGTCAGGAACTTTGGTTGCTCAGCACCTTGAAAGTCAGGCCATTTAAAATTGGACATGCAAAATCAGAGAGTGCTTTTGAAACTTTGGCCTTACGTGACTTGTCCAAAGTCACACACAAAAACATGTAGCAGAGCCTAGGATAGATCCCAGATCTCCTGACCTGCAGCCTCGCATTCTAACAACTAAGTCATGTTTTCTTTATGTCAAATACTCTAATAATGTAACTATTGTGTTTATAAAGTGCCTCTTGACATGCAAGGAGTTCATGGTAATCCACAGTCAATTAAACTGCTGTGATATGCAAATTAATATATCAAAAGAGTCCAGATCCCACAGCATCTTTTAAAAAAGGAGGTTTTACACAAGAGCTAACATTTTCAAAAATCTCGAGAAAAGGAGAGTTCTAGGATGATATTTGACGATGCAGAGGGATGGTCTGAACTGTGTGTGTGAGAAGAATGAGTTTCGCACTCCATGGACTGTCACAGTAAAAGCTCTGTCAGCTGCCAATCTACTGCAGGATAGTGGTGCATCTCAAGGCAGGTGGTGATGGCCAGCAGCAGATAAGGTGTAAATTTTAGTCAGGGTAATTAGCCATTGGAACAATTTACTAAGGATCTTGGTGGATTTTCCATCACTGACCATTTTTAAATCAGGATTGAATGTTTTTCTAAAAGATCTGCTCTAGGAATTCGTTTTGGGGAAGTTCTATGGCCTGTGTTGTACAGGAGGTCAGACTAGATTATCACAATGGTTGCTTCTGGCCTTGAAATCTATGAATACAAGACAGAAGTGTGTGTGTGTGTTTGATTAAGTAGTAGAGACGAATAGAGCTCTGTGTTCTGACCTCAGAATTCCCCAACATGTCAGTATCTGAGGTTTTGTTCTGGCCCACTGTAACAATAGGAGCTAGATGAAAAAAATCACATCTGGAGCCAAACTGCTTAGATCTAGGTTTCAGAGGAACAGCCGTGTTAGTCTGTATTCGCAAAAAGAAAAGGAGTACTTGTGGCACCTTAGAGACTAACCAATTTATTTGAGCATGAGCTCACGAAAGCTCATGCTCAAATAAATTGGTTAGTCTCTAAGGTGCCACAAGTACTCCTTTTCTTTTTGCTTAGATCTAGGGATTTGGTTCAGGTCTGTCTGTTAAATAGTATGTGTTGTAAAGTGCTGCTTAGTGTGAAAGTTCCTCTTTAAATCAGTGGGGTGTGAGCCAGCTCTCTCATGGTGAAGTGTGTCTGAAAGACCTTTAATAACTCAGTGGATTTTCCATCCCAGTGGAGAAGTAGAGCGTAGAACTCCCTATTGATTCCCCCCTCCCCTCAAACTGAGCCATCATGCTCTGCTTGCCCTGTGTTTGATGTGGAATGTGCCATCTGTATCTCACATTGGGGGAGGCAGGGCAGGTTTGCAGTCTTGCTGCTGTGGGGGCTGCTCATGACTGTATCTATGAGACCCTCCAGGCATGCCTGCATGGATGGATTTAATTGTCATCATGTTGACCCTCCTTTCCCTTCACTTCAGCAGACTTTTCTTGTTATGTTTGCCCTTTCCCCCACAGGTGCTGTCTTACACCTGCATGACTATGCAATATTGAGCGTGGACTGGTTGGTGCACAATGCCACCTACCTACCTGACTGCTACATCTGCTTCACCCATGTGGGTACTGTTCAGTTTAGATTTTCCAAGCCTCACCCTCCCAGCCCAGTGCCGCCAGACTGCTCAGAGTGGGTGTTGCTAGAGACTTACCGGAAGCAGCTACGCAACATCAGTGAGTTTGATAACAGGTGTGTGAGCAATGGTCTGAGGCACTCTGGAGTTTTATAGCACTATTATTCATTGCTTGCTGGTTATTTGCTAACAGGACACATGTCTTGCAAGGTCACTCTGGCCCATCGTCCACATGGGGTGGCTGCTCTGGAAACTGGACTCTCAATTTAAAATCGCATCTCACACACACACACACACACTGTAACAAGCATGTTATGGTTGCAAAGTCAAACATGCACAAGTTAGGGAATGCACTGTCTATCCTACGTACTGAATGAGGCAGGTTTCCTGTGGAAAAAATAGTATGTGATCCTCTAATGAAAGACTTTCCCATAATGCATGTGCACAGGCAACCTTAATTCTGGCTTTTCCTAACTTTTGAGTGCTTGACTGTCCAATCTTAATGGTCTTTCAATGTAGGGTTTTTCAAAATGTAATATACACAAATATTTAAACAGAGACTGTTTGCTCCTTAGGGCACTGATCACTTATCAGCTGGAAGATACCTTGGAATGGAGCATTAATGATTTGGGAGACGGTTCAGATTGAGGAGCTACCAAGCATTAAAGTGCCAGTTAGTGCAGCTCCCCTTCCTTTGCTAAAAGCAGAGGGAGAGTTCTGCCTTCTGTTGGGCTAGAGAGTGCTGATTCCCCAGAGCATTCCCCTCCTCCTCAGCGGGTGAGGTGAGAAGTCAGCAGCCTGAGGAAATCGGAAATGGGGTCAGAAGGAGAAGCTGGCGCCTGTGGCTGAGGAGTTTCTAGGGCTCCCAGCCTTGCTTGTCAGTAGGCTGAGAAGCAGCAGCACCTCATGGGAGAAGCAGATGTTTGCCGGCAGCAAGTCCCGTCTCCATCAGCTTCTTCTAGAGGAAAGACTGTTCCCCTGCTGGCTTCCCACCCCTTCCAAGGGAGAGTGGGGAAAAGGGAGACCATGACACCAGCTCCCTTCTGCCTCTCCAGAAGAGAGGGAGAGAAATAATAGATAAGAGGGATTTTGCATCAAATCTCCTTTTGAAATATCTCAACAAAGGCGGTTGCCCTGGATGTTTCAGGGTTTTCTGAGGAACATCCCTCAAGCCCCCCATTCTGTTTTATTTTACAGAATACAGCCTCTCCCTCCTGGCCTAATCAAGAGAACAAGGGAGGGAATAAGGGAATAAGGGTGGGAGAGCATGAGGGAAGCGTCTCTGCAGAGGACCCCACACCGCATGCTTGGCTGTGCTGGCTAGCGGCCTGCTTGAGACATGAACTTATTTCAGACACAGTTCTTATCACCATTCAGTGTCCCTTTATCTTTTATTTTACAGTAATACCTAAAGGCCCAAACTGAGTTAAGGGACCCGTTGTGTTAGGTAATGTACAGACTCATAGCCCTGGTCTACACTAGGAATTTACATTGGTATAGCTTCATCTCTCAGGGGTGGGAAAAATCCAGGCCCCTGAGAGATGTAGCCTTACTGACCTAATCCCCGGCGTAAACAGCACTAGGTCAACAGAAGAATTCTTCCATTGACCTAGCTACTGTCTCTCAGGGAGGTGGATTTCCTACCTGACAGGAGAACCCCCCCTGTCAGTGTAGGCAGTGTCTACACTGGAGCGCTGCAGCTGTAGTATTTTAAGTGTAGACAAGCCCATAATAAGAGACAGTCCCTGCCCCAAAGAAGCAATCTAAATACACAAGAGAAAAGGGGTTGAGGGGATGGAAACAGGCATAGGGAGGTGAAGTGACTTGTGCAGTTCTCCCAGCAGCAGAGGCAGGAATAGAAGCCAGGTCTTCTGAAACTCAGCACCCAGGTTTATCCACTGGACTGTGTTGCCTCTCACTGCATTTAACGTGTCCATCACCACAAGATGATGTAATGCAATGTCCCCACATAAAGTCCAGGCACATGATCACAACCACCATACTGAGGAGCTCCTCCTCCTATTTTGATCTCTTCCCTGGGTGCTAATCTGGGGGTTGGGGAGGGGTTCTGGCAAGGGAGGAGTTGGTCTCTTGCCAGGAATGAGCCCTAATCTGCTATGCCTCTCAGTTTCTGGAAACACTCCCAGTCCCTTGAATATGTGCCCCACAAGTAACCTCCCTTCCTTCTGTTTGCCCCTGAGCATCGACAGGCTGAGGGAAAGAAGATGTTGGGGTGGGTGGGAACTGATGGTTAGTTGGGTGCTTGCAAGTATGTGTCAAGGGCATCTGGCATCTGGGGAAGGTCCAGGCTCTCTTATGTACAGAATGGGGAGGATCAGCAAGCGTGAGGAGAAGGGTGAAAGTGTTTTCCAGGGGCTGTACCCGCTTCCACTAGTTTTCAATGTGGAAATGGAATGAAGGACTGGAAACAGACAAACCAAACAATCCCTACAATCAAACTGTTTATTTTCAAGTTTAAAAGAGGTGTGGGGAAGTTCGGTTACTACAACAGCCTTCCTTCCAAAAAATACAGTGTGGTTATGAAGATATGACCACTTCCTAAAGGTAGGGACGTCATTTGCTATGGGAGAAGAAAGGCAGTTGTCCCCACACCAACTTTTCATAGGTGTACATCCTATACACCTCTCCCTCCACCATTACAGGATATGATATAGTCACATATAATGTTCTGTATGCTGACACACAACTTTGCCTCCCCCTCCAGACTATTTCTGAAATGATGCCCCTGCTTAAGAGTGATCTGCAAAGTAAAAGGGACCCGTCTTTATATTTTTTTGCTGCTTTATAAAGTAGAGAGGCCCTGGAACAGTGTGTGTTATTTCCCGTCCCCCGTTCTTTTTTCTTTTTGTTTTCATATTAGAAATTCAGGTCTTGTCTGACCTGACCCTAGAGTACTCTGTGGGGGCTGGAGAGCTAGTGAAGTGGTGATATGCAAGAGACTGAATGCCGAGCAGCAGAGGGGGGAAGAGATTCGTGGTCAGGGAGTTTAAAAACATTTTAAAAAATCCTCCGCTATTTAATTCCAATGATTAACACTTTGGAAGGACTTTTTTGTTAAATATTCAATACCTCTGACGCTGCGTGAGTGCTCACAATAAACATGCTCGGAGACACTCAAGAAAGCAAAGTTGACATTGCTGATATTCATAAGGTGAAAGAGCTCTGAGGCCAGAGCCCAGGATATCTAAAAGATTGGCTAAAGCTCCAAGATGTAGACTCCACTCCTTGAGCACAATGGAACTTTCTGCCATAAGGGTAAAGTTTATCAGTGTAGGAGATATAGCTTTCTTGGGTGCTCGTCTCAGGCAATGGAATAAATTTCCATGGAATCAAGGACCATCACAAACCTCACTGCCTTCTGCTCCAGGTGCAGGGTGCACTTCTTCAGCCTACTTTCTTTAACAGAAACTCAGAGCAGAGTGAAGAAAAGGAGTACTTGTGGCACCTTAGAGACTAACCAATTTATTTGAGCATGAGCTTTCGTGAGCTACAGCTCATGCTCAGATAAATTGGTTAGTCTCTAAGGTGCCACAAGTACTCCTTTTCTTTTTGCGAATACAGACTAACACGGCTGTTCCTCTGAAACCTGTCAGAGCAGAGTGTATGTTACCAAACCAAAACTCCATTGCACTTGCAGTTCTCCCCTTAGAAAGAGGATGAGAGAGAAAATGAACCACATGTGATAGATGTCAGTCACGTTGCTTAATACATCACTGGAAGGTGCTCAGATACTATGGTGATGAATGCAGTGTAGGGACCCATATAGAATAGAAAACAAGCAAACAACCCTTTCAGGCCTTCATTCTATACCAAAAGAAGCAAAGTAGACTCCTGTAATTTTGCCCCCTTGTGCCTACCATTGCAATAGCTTTGTTCTGTACATGGTCACACCCGATCCAAGCAGGGTCTTTCTAGCTCAATCCAACCACTGACTTGCGCTTTTTTCCCTAGAGAATCAACAAACCCCAGATTTGTCTGTGTAGGTTATTTGTGGCAAAGAGTTTGATCCCTTAAAGGAGTAGCATGTTATCAAGGATGCATTGCTATATCCTCACAGTTATACATATGAATAATTAGTCTTAAGGGAAGGGGGATTTGTAAGAAATGTAGCAATTAATTTTTTTAGGAGGGGTATTGGTGGCTTATTACTCGTTCTAACACAAGAGCACAGGCTACGTAGACACAACAGGTTATATATAAAAGAATCTGTGTAAGGGGCCACTCTTTCTCCCCTATATACATGGGAAAAAGAGCACTACATATATTTATTGAAGAAGTCTTTGTACCAGGAAAATCTAAGGAAAAATTACTTTGATAAATAACTGCTTATTGGTCCTTATCTAGAGGTAAACTATGCATGGTCACATGAATAGACTCACATGGTCCTTTGACCCATCCTGAGGTTCTCCTTCAGTGTTCTACACCTGATAGGGACAAACTCCAGGCTCACCCTCCAGGCAGGTGTTCTCAGCTGACCTTCTGCAGTTTGAGAATAACTTCCCTTGAGCCAGTATCTGGGGGAGTTTGCTTAAACTGGAACTCTGCATCAGTTTTCCTAGGGGCTTGCTATGCAGTCCAGGTTCTTCCCACACAAAATCTTTCCATCCTCCCCCGCTGAGCAGGAGCACGCCCTCTCTACTTAAGGCCAGTCTCCAGCTGAACTCAGTCAGATAAGCTTGTGAAAAGATCCCTCTGGTGCTTGCATTCCTGGTTTCTAGGGTGATGCTCCACTGTCACCACTCAGTGCTCCCCAGAACGTGGCTGACATGCGGAATGCCATTGCATGCAGTAATACGGAATATTTCCTATATTCCTCCCCAGTTAAGGTGCAGTTCCTTTCCATTTATTTTCTTGTTTTCTGAACAGGATCTTGTGTTTCCTGATGTTGTGTATTAATGGAACAAAGGCCCTGTTGTCCAAGAGGACAGAGCTAAAGTTGTTGTGGAAACCTTAACTGTGAATTTCCTGACTCTTGTGCATTTAAAATCTCATCCTTAAGGTGGCACGAATGTCACCTGTATATAATTTTACTTTAAAAAATAAAAACAACCCCCCACATGAATAAAAGTGAGGAAGAAGTGCAACCAGAACCACAAGAAGGGTGCTCCTTAAGTGACTAAAAAAGCAGCCAGTGCACAAGATGCCTGGTGAACAGATTCCACTTTATGGTCACCCCTTTGAAGTTTCCTGTTCCACCTTCTGACCAGGCCCAGCACTGCTTGTTTATGAGGTTAGACAAGATCACATCTTATAGCAATAGGACAGTAACTTTTAATTCTAGACACTGACGCCTCTAGGAACAAGATAATAAGAGCGTGAATCATATCTAACTCTTCTATATAACATAGCAGAGCACTATCGCTAAGCCACCAGGGAAGACATCATACATTAAATAGCATTAAAGAGCAGTCACAGTTATTAAAGAGAGGCAACAAGCCATGAAAGTATTCTCCGGTGATCTTCCATCCAAATACTAGCCAGGCTCAAACCTGTTTAGCTTCTAATATTAGATAAAATCAGACCTACTCAGACTGATAAGACTGTCAGCTTTTAAGCATCCAGCTATTTCCCCCTTGGTTGCAACTAACTGTAACTCCTACAATTTTTCCATCCCCAAATGAACCTGTTCACTAGTTGTATTGCCATTTTGATTTTACACCTCCAGCTTGAACATTTGATACACTAATTTTCAGGTGGCAAGCTTGAAAAGTTAATAGAGTTATTGCCATTGGAAAAGTGACCACCCTGAGTCCAGGATTGGAGCTGTTTAGAGGATAAATATTACCGCAGTGTAAATTCAAACAGAATAGCCTGCAGCTGCTCATGGTAATGGCAAGATAATCAAGTTCTTTCTATTTCCACCAAACTCCCCTTGTCACTACTACTTGGTGCCCTCTATGCTTTGGTGAGGAAATGTATGTTCAGGCAAGTTCTGTAAAGTAAACAGAATACCATCCCAGTAAGAAACATGCAGGAACTGAGTCATGCCAGTTGGTTCCCAGGTGGCAAATCTGAAAAATTGAATCCATTGCTGAAGTTGGCAAATTATGAGTTTTGGATTGGTATAATGGAGTAGCCAGATTGGTTCAGTAGGACTAAAGGTGTTTTTTTTTTTTTTGATAGATAACCGTTTATTCAGTAGATTCCTTAATGTCAGAAAGGCACTAAAGTGTGACTTTTTGAAAGTAACTTGCTTAGTAAGGGTGTGATATTGAAACAATGCTGCCCCCTAGTGACTAGAGGGTGTTACCCTCTTGGAGGTGGTAAAGAGTCCCAGTCATTGTAATTAAGGTGATGGGGATGGTTACATTTGCAAGATTAGGTTGTTAACCCTATGTCAGCCACATTCTAATTTGGGAGGCAGAAGGCAATTACTTTAAAATAATCCCCTATGTAGTTTAAATTGGAAAGTATTTGTATTGTGATAATGCCTAGAGGCTCCAGTCAGGAAGTGGGCCCCCATTGGGTGAGACGCTATTCTTCATGTTCCTTCCTTTCCCTTCCTCTCCAGTATGTGACCTAAAACACACTAGGTAGTGCTGCTGATGCAGAAAAGCTCCCCCACTCCACCCCTGAGGTGGCTGTGGATGGCGGATCCCCATATGCATACAGCTTGGCCTTTGGTGGGAAGGCCCATATCTAAATAGAAGTGATTATATTGTTCTGTGACTCCTGGTTACAGAACTGCCAGCTCATCTTGTATACACTCCGAAATCCAGCTGTCCTATTTCTCTTTCTGTAGTTTGCTGAAGAACATGACCCTGGTGACTGACAACCCTGAGCTGACATACCCAACACAGGCTTTCATTTGGAGAAGATTTGAAAATGTCTTTTTCACTGCTTCTGGCCTTGTCTGCTATGCACCTGTGTTCAAGGCCTATTTCTATCAAGGGCTGTTGGAGCTCTATGAGGATAACATACAGTATGTTGAGATAAGAGCTATACTGCCACCGGTACGCACTTTATGGCTTCTCTGATATTATTTTAAAACCTTGTTTCTCTAATTTTTCTCCAGCCCTGTCTTGTATTTAGATTCAGACCCTTGCACAGCTGACCATATGGGGGTGGAAAAATCTGCTTCTATTTGAAAGCTCTTTGCTGGGAACTTGGTATGACAGTCTCCTCAGGGAACCCAAAACCGTAAACCACTGTGTCACCCTTTGGCTCAGTAAGTGAGAGCTTGGCTGCTGCTAAAGTGTGTGGTCAGCTCCCTAACACTCCAGTCTATTTGCTGTGCCAGCAAACTCCTTGAGACTCGGCAGTCAAAACGTTGCCTTGCAGGTAACAACCAATGAACCCCAGTTCCCGAGTTCCCCCAGAGACGTCTCTCTGCAGTGTCCAGTCTTTCTCCCTGGACACTCACAGAAGGTATTATGGTTGCTGCCTCCAAAGAGAGGGAGCACACACCCAGCCTGGTAGATTAGCAGAAGACTCATGATTTACTTCAATACAACAGCAAAAACGCAGTCTATAGTAAAACTAAGGATAAGTTTAGTAACAAAGATCAGAGATTTAAGTGGCACCAGGCAGAAGAAAAGAGATGGAAAAGGGTTACAAACAAAACAAAAATAACATGCTTTCTAGTGCCTAAAACTTAATTCTAACAAGCTATATCTTTGCCTAAAACAGTTCCTCGCTTACAGCTAGCCACCAGCAGCTCCTGCCTCCCTCACCAAGAGGATCCACCATTCACAGGCTCAGAGTTTGCTGTTCCCTATGTCTCCTAAGTGATAGATCACTAGAATGTCCCTTTTTGCTCCCTTTATAGCTCCCAAAGTCTATTGTCTTCGTCTTAAGAACCAAGAAGACTTCCTGGGGGTGCAGACTCTGTCCCCCGGTGTGTTTACTAAGCTGTTTCCTGTGCTGCTTGTTAGCTTGATTGCTTTATTTATCTTATATGTAAATGTACTTTAATGTCTATGGCTTACAAAGCTTGGCCCAGACAAGTAAATCCACATTCCTTTGTCTAAGGCAGGCTTGTTTATCAAGGCTATCCTCAAAATATATTTTAGGAACATTCTTTCCAGCATAGATACATAGCTCTTTGTACACCACCCCTGCAAACATCACACAATGATCTGACTAGTGTATAACCAGCTTTCATAAAAGACCTTACTCAATGCACTTTTATAGTACAATGAATCAACTGATTGTATATACTATTAATCACTTACTCTTTGAGGTTCAGACCCCTGTTCAGACCCTGGGGTATCTGGACTGTGATTGTCACACTTGGTTGTTCAGGGGAATGAAATGGATGATGCTCTGTGTATTCTGCAGTTGGAGGGCCATGGAATTTGCTGTTGTTTCCATCCCTTGCTGCAGAACTGTGCTCCAAAATCTGACCTGTTTGTTTTTTTGTTTCTAGTCTTCATTGCTGTGACGATAAGCTTAGGAACACAAACTGATGCAGTGTTCTCTCCAGAATGTATAGACAGCCTGAAACAATAGCTCTGAAAGTTGTGAACGTCTCCTTTCTTTTCAATTAACACTGGAACCTAAGGATAATAATGTTGATATTTAAACTATCATTTTTTTCACAGATTATCACCTATAACCAGTGTAATTGTCCCATAATCCCAAACTGGCTTGGATGCCTTCCCAGGTGCCAAAAGCCCTGACTGCCCCCTGCTCAGCTGATGAAATCTTCAGCTTCACCTTGACAACTTTGCAGTGTGGCCACATGTTGTGAATACTGTAATCTGCACCACATTGAAAACATGGGAACATTGTGAAACAAATACAATTTAATATCAAAATAAATAACAGAGGCATCCATTCCTTGTCACATTTAATACAATAAAAACCTCCACTTAAAAAAGAAAAGTTAATGAAACTGCTGCGTAATTTCCAATTGGTCGCATCAGAAGGACAGAGAATCCAGGGGCCTTGCAACAGAATGTAGGCACAGCTTGCCCCTGAATACATAGAGCCGTGTGAATGGGCTAACCTTTTTTAGCATGTAGGTTTCTAGTCTCACTCCAGACTACATTGGCATTGACTATAAATCATTGCTATCTAATGGACTACATGAAATGGGTGGTGGTCTCAGTTCAGCTCGAGCAGTAGGTGTCTGTATCACACACACCATGGCTGCAATTGGTTTCAAGTAATGTCCTCAGTGGCATCTGCTTTAGTAGTGAGGCAGGTGCTGTTGTGAATACAGAGACTGAGCCACCTTCGCACTTGTCCCAGCTCAGCCACAGCATCCCCAGAGTGGACATTCTGGCACTTTCTGCCAGCACTAACATTTGAATGGGGGGGAAAATGGTGTTTCTTGCTTTGTGGAGGATGGTGATTGGCCAATTTTGCTTGACTTACCGGTCCCAAATGTCTGTTATTGTGGCAGCTGGGAAGAGAAAGCAGTTGCAATGTCAAAATGCTTTTGTCCTTTAGCCGTGTCAATGTTGAAATGGACCCAGTGAGCCAAGGTAGACTAGCCAAAGATGTCTGGGATGCTAAAAGCTTTCATTTACCAGACAGCCAATGAGCCCAGATGGAAAATGTGTACTTGGGAGGAGAATGGAGGAAAGCTCTTTACTGGAAAGAGGCCAGCGTTTGTAGCATGGCTTTCTGGCCCATCTCTACCTATCATACCCAACTAAACTCTACAATAAAGGTGGACTGGGTGCAAAGGCACAGGCTGACACCTCTGTTGCTAGAGACTCATTTGTAGGACTTGGGCAACAGTGTTTGTAAAGCCAGACGTAGAAAATCTTGATTCCCTATGGTCGTGGAAAATGTCCTTTTGATAATCTGCAAAATCCCACTTGGCTTCTTGTGTCTGTGAAGGTGGTGATTACAATGCAAGAGGGTCCCAGAGTGGTTAGGAGCAGACGGGGGAGAATGAGATATAGTTAGGAGCAGACAGGGGAGAATGAGATGAATATAAGGGAGAGAGGGCAGGGGAATGAAGAGAAAGGTGAGTAGAGCCAAATTAGGGATGGAGGGGAAGAGGGGCAGGGAGATGAAGAGATGGAAGGAGAGCGAAGGAAAGGACAAGGTGAGAGTGGGGGATGGAGCTGGTGATAAAATCCACCTGTGATAAAGTTTGGACAGTGCCCCTGCTGCTTATTATTATTAATATTATGGTACTGTCTACTGGGCCCAACCAAAACTGGGGTCCCATTGTGCAAGGCACTGTACGTAGTCCCTGTGCTGAAGAGCTTGCAAACTAAATAGATGAGACAAATGAAGCAGTATTCTCCCCATTTTACAGATAGGGAGCTGGAGGTACAGAGAGATTAACTGACTTGCCCACGGTCACTGAGGAAATCTTTGGCAGAGATGAGAATTGAACCCCAATATCCTGAATTCCAGTCTAGTACCTTAACTGTAAAACCAACCCTTTCTTTATTCTTGCCATGCTCCTGCTATCGTTGACGGACATGGTATTTGTGAGCAAACAAACATGCAGATGCAGTGTCTCAGTAATTGAGGTGCTCTGTAGCAAGCTCTCGTGTTCTTCCTGAGACCCCCTGAACTCCAGGGCACTTGGTTACCATGTATGTGTGTTAAGAAGTCAGGTTATTGTATGATATACTGTGAAAGCAAAGTGTTCTCCAGTGCTTGCTGGTTAATCAGGCACCAAGAAAAGGTATCCCGAACAATTTAACTACTGAGTCTTTTTTTTCTTCCTGGCACTGGACACAGTTTGGATTTCTGGCCTTATACACCTGCCATTTTTAATTCGAGCCACAGACTACTTCAGAATTGTTCCACCTTTCCTTCAAAGTTTAGCAGTGTCACTTCTTTCTCCTCACTAATCACAGACCATCCTCTGCTCTTTCTTTCTTTTTTTTTTTTGCATGTGTTTATTCTTTCCACAGGTGTATGAACTGGATGGGACCCAATACAATGAATCCTGGTCTGTGGCAACGTATCAGGAGGTGACGAGGCAGTTTGTTAAGGATCACCCTGATTTTATTGGAGCAAAAATTATATTTACAACACACAGGTAGAGGCTGCTTGCATGGGGCGAGTTTGGAAGTGTTCTATGTGTAAATGGTCATGTTGTCGTGCAGGCAGCATCAATTGAGTGGCACAAGTGATCAGAGAGATCTCCAGAGAGACCCTGGAAGTGATCCAGATTGCATTGCTTCCAGTGTAGTGAGGCCTAGAGCATTAACTCCTGAAGTGCTTTCCAGCATATAAACATCTGCAGGTGGAAATGACTGAGGGTGAATGTGTGCAGTTGTTCATAGAAGTGAGAATGTGTACGTGTAAGATGATTGGGGTTTGTTAGCAATGATGGTGTGTATGGAAAAGTGATTACTCTTGAGCTGAAAGGAGCGGCAATGAGTGAGCAGGAGGCTGTTTCTGTGTGTGTGCACATGAGAAGTGAGTGTGTTTTCTCAAAGCCTTATGTGTTCTCTCTCTGAATCTTGATGCATCATCTATTTCTGTGGAAGCAGGAGCAACAGCAGAACAGCTGGAGGGTTGGTACTGTATATTTCAAAGCTCCTTCAGGGACCCTGCAAATGCTGCCTTCCCAGAAACCTTTATACACATTTGAATCCAACAGACTCCTATGGCCTCTAGTGGGTTAATTTTAAAACACAATTAAAATGCAAAAACTCCTGCAAAATAATACACAGAGCATGTTTAAAATATTACCTATACAGTTGTTCTGGTTCTGCCCCGTCATTGGCTTATTGATACAGGGGAGATTGGCCAATTAGTCCCAAACAGTGTGCATGATGCTGGTTAACTCTAGTCATTTGGGCTTTTCTTAGGCATTTATGCATTTTTTTTTTAAATTGGGTATTCCCTTAAGGCTCCTGATCATAATACAGTCAGAACCTGAGAAACTGGTTCCATGGAAATGAGCATCAGCACCTTTCTCTGTCTCTTGGTTTTCAGAAAGCAGAATGTTACTGAGATTAAAAAAGCTGTCTATAAGGCCATGGACCTCCGAGCCACGTTTCCGAACACTCTGGCGGGATTTGACCTGGTATCTTTGTATTATTTCTTACTTGGTTTTGTATTTAATATTACAAGGGCTGAGTTGTGATTATTGGTACAAAGAGATTTCAGAAGGGAAAAACAGCAAAGCAAGCTGTTGAAATGCTGCCCCATTGTCTTTCGTCCTGCAGGATCCCAAATAACTTTGTTTGCATAGGCATCGGTCACTACAGTGCAGCCACCTCTGGGGAGAAGTAGCTATAGAATGCCTCACAGCCATACTTTATAACTGCATTTGGGAAGTGAAGTAAAAAATAATTTATTTCATTTAAACTGCAGATGAAATTGAGGTGGGCAGGATGTAATTTGTGGAGTTGGAATTTGGCCAGGAAACTGCCAAATCTTGTAGAAAATGCAGTGGGATTTTCAGTGACCACAAGTGGTCCTGATCTCTGTTCTAATCAGCACTTCAGCACAGTGTCTCCTGAGATTCTGCAGGTATGTTACTAAGTCTTTACTCAGAGGAAAGAATGCCACCTACTTAGTCATGAGCAGCTGTTTCTACAGCACAAGACTTATGCTGGCCATTATAATTCAGGACTGAGACAGAGGAAGAGTACCTAATGAAACTACCGCAGGAAAATGGGATATAAGTTATCTTTCTTCTTGACACCAAACCCATCGTCTAAAACCTGACTGTCTGTCAAGGGGAAAGCAAAGGAGCAGCAACCAGTATCCCAGACTTTCTGCAAAGTCATTCTGAGGCTGCTTTTGTGTTAGTTGCTATCTCAAGAATAAGAGCTTTGGTGGGGATTGGGAATGTGTATGTGGGCGTGAGTGCGGAAATGTAGGGAATTCTGTTATTGGTGGAGATGCAACGGCAGCGACATGCACTAGCATCCTTACCAGCTGCACTATTCTCTTCTTAAAAACATGTGTATGACCTATCTTTTACAGAGAGGGCCTGTTCCTGGTTGTTGCAAACCAGGATAACTCTGTGGAAGTCAATGGAACTATGCTAGTTTTCACCCCTGGAGGAGCTCTTTAACAAAAAATAGGAATACAGTACTGGAATTTCAGATGGCAACGTAGGGCAGTTTCAAGCCAAAAGACTAATGATCACCAGGAGCGTGTTCAGAAACATCTTTATTCTTCTCCCCAGGTTGGGTATGAGGATGAAGGACACTCTCTGTGGAACTTGAAGGATGCCCTGACCATTCCATACTCCCTAGGAGTCACTTTGCCTTACTTTTTCCATGCTGGTGAGACTGGTAAGCATGAGAACACAGGCTATGTGGGGGAGTGGATACTTGGATACTGAGAAGGACAGCTGGTGGTTGTATCATGGGAAGTGGTTTGGTATAGTCTGTTTCCCACCATTCTTCTACGTCAGCAGAAGATCAGCTCACTGCCATAGCATACTGGATGGTTCCTCCCATTTTCAGGTTCCACATCCCCTACCTGCTCCCTACTTTCTCCCATTGTCTTCATGTCCCTCACCATCACCACCATCTCTGTCTGTGTCTGATACTCATTGTCACCTTCACCTGTCTTCTGCATTGAACACTCTCATTTCCTCATCTTGGGCTGTTCCTGGGCCTGTTCTTCTGGAGTCAGGCAGCAGGAGGTGTCACTGGTGTTGCATAGCTATCCCCTTACCAGAGCAGTGTGTTCAGTTGTCTCCTCTCCCACACTCACCAGCACCAGAGAGGGAATTTTTGAGGCCATCACCAGCCAGAGTCATGTTTTTAAGCCCATTTGCTAATGAATGTCACTGAGTCAGCTACATATCTTAGCTTAAATATGTTTGTTCAAATAATTAAATATACCCTTTGTCCTTTATTGCTGGAATAACATGTTTACATGCAATATATTATTCACCCACCAGATGACATGCGGTGCTATAGAGAGTTTTAAGCTGGGTGTAGTCCCTGATAGACAAAGGAGACAAGCCATGAGGAAGCCTATTAGTTTGTATTTGAGGCATTTATTTAAAAAATAAAATAAATTAATTTCCTGTTTGAGAAGATCTGTTTCCAAAAACAGGGAAGTGATTTGGAACCATCTTTCTCTCCTCAGACTGGCAGGGCACCTCTGTGGACAACAATGTGCTCGATGCTTTGCTGTTCAATACCAGTCGGATTGGCCATGGATTCGCTCTCATTAAACATTTAGTAGCCAAGAATTTATCCCGTAAGATGGATGTTCCTATAGAACTCTGCCCAATCTCCAACCAGGTAGGACCTACCTGAGTGACCTTACGTCTCAAGTCAGGAGCTGGGACCAGAAATTTAGAATTTGATAAATGACCTGCAGCAGGGTGTTGCTCAACATATATTGGCCTTTGTGTAGATACCGGTTAAGGGTGGGGGGCAGGATGTATCTGTGTTATCCTTTATCACTCTCCAGGTGCTCTTTGTCCTGCTCCATGACTGCCTCTCATGTCTCATTGGCCATAGAAGGTCATTCTGAGAGGGAGACATATTATGTAGAAGATATTTGCATTTTTGGAAGGTGAGTGAGAAACAGATGCATTTTTCTATGTGGGAGGTTCTAAAGAACGATTTGTGGGGAGGGGGACAGAGGACTACTCTGGAGACTGAGTCCCTGTCCTTTAACTCAACCATTATGGAGACATTCTTTGCTTGGTTTAATTGCCACACTTATTGGAAATTACATATGGTCTCTTCTTTCTGTTTCACCTATTCCCTTGTTATGGTCTCTTTGCTGTTTTTTTTCCCCTTCAGAGCATAACATTAGGAATATGTATACGAACTATTATAATGATTATTTACTTGTATTGTGATAGTGCCTAGAGGCCTGTAACAAGAAGCTGGTCCTTTGGGTATGTGTGCAGTCCAGCATGCCTGTTACAGGGAGGTAGCTCCTTTAAGACAAGAGTTTTGGGACTTTTAGATGAAGCACATGTCTAAGGGATCATGTGACCTGGGATCATGTGTCTGTCTATGAGAATATATAAAGCAAAACTCCTGGTTCACTCTGTGAAGCCTTCTCTAGATTAGGATTTGTAAGGTGTTAACAAACACCTAGTGTGGTGTAGTCTAGTATAGACAATGCAATGCACATTTAACACGTGCCAAACAGAGTTAAAGCCTTGACCAGTTTAACACATGTTAAAGGCACACTGCTTTGTTTACACTAGGCTGTTAACATGTGATAGCTAATACCTTACAAATTCTACTCTACAGAAGGCTAGGGAGACTGGGGCGAGGAGAAGATAGCTCTCCATTGTGGAGGCTGGAGGCCTGAGACTAGAGACAAGGAGGGGCTTAGCCTGAAGAGGCCTGAAACAAGTGACTGTGAAGCCTCGAGGGAAGGGCCAGAAAGGAGTTGGAAAGCCTGGGTAATAAGGGTGCAGGGTGAGTTCTTTCTGTGTAGGGTAGATATTTTTTGTTTCATAGTATTAATTAACCAGACTCCACATCCGTTGTGTGGTGTGGAAGTACCCCAGAGGCGCAATAGTAGGGAAAACTAAGATAGGAGGGTCTGGGGAAGGAAATGCTGTTACAGGCTCCAGTCCCACTGTGCTAGGTGCTGTACAAACATATGATAGAAAGACAATCTCTGCCCCAAAGAGCTTCCAAACAAAGTATAAATATATACTGCAAATAGCTGTAAGAATAACCCATCCTTGCTTCTTCCTCTTCCTCCCCCTCATCCCAAGGTCCTGCTGTTAGTATCGGATTTGAGGAACCATCCTGCTGCTGAGCTGATGGCAGAGGGACACCCCATGGTGATTAGTCCAGACGATCCATCTGTCTTTGGATCAAAGGGTGTGTCGTATGACTTCTATGAGGTGTTCATGGGCATCGGCGGGATGCACGCTGACCTGAGAACCTTAAAACAACTGGCCCTAAACTCTCTAAAGTAAGCACACACTCTCGCACTAGGAGTGACACTTGGGGAGATATATGCCTGCTAGCCACCTTAGCATATATATATGCAGATAGCCACCTTATTCTGTTTTCAGCCCCAGAGTCTCCTCTGTCACTCGGGCTGGGGTTCTGCTGACCCAAAGTCCTCGCCATGTCTCTCATAGTGCAGGATTTGAGGGGCTTGTGCTATCCCAGAGTCTATGCTGTCCATTGTCAATACAGCATCTCTTGGTGTGTCTCTTTCCTCCCCTCCCCACCTCCAGTGCCAATTTACCTATGGAGCCTAGCCTTGGGCAGGAGAGAGAGAGGTGATTTTTTTCAAATCACTTTTCATTTGTTTGAATTTTACTTAGTTGTATGTTTTGCAGAGACCCATTATGCATCCTCTGATGGCTTGGCCATTGTGCCCAAAGCATTCTGGCCTGCACCTGAATCTTTGTCTATTTTCTCAAAGCTGATGCCCAGGCCTATGTCAATCCTAGGCATCCTTCAGCGGTTTGGAGGACAAATCTGTTACTTCCCGCCATTAGGAACAGGTGACAGACACAACATTTTTAATCTTTATCTGAGGCAACACAAAGGGTTAATCTTTCCCAGCTTCTTGCCTTTTCATTTTGGACTCAGATCCTGAAATAGTTTCCCCTCCCCAGCCATCCCAATCCCGTGTCTGATCCTTGCTCTCTTTCATCCCACAGATACAGCTCCTTGCTGCCAGAGGAGAAAGCCCATGCCAAACAGGTCTGGCAGAAAAAATGGGACCAGTTTATAGCTGACCTCTCCAATGCTTTTCGAAAGGAGCAGTAGTGGGGAGGAGGCTCCTCTCTGAGAGACTGTCTGTACGGCGGAGGGAACTGGGACTACTGCTAATACAGAGAGAATTCTTTTTCTATGTCACTTGAACAAACAGCGCTCAAGCTGTGGCCTGGAGCCAGGTGATTTTGGCCAATTATAGTTCATAGCAATCGCCCACACCTCTATACATTGAAGTCTTTGAGTGCAGGTGAAGCAGAGCAGTGAGCCTTTAAAACAGAAGCAAAAAGTGCTGCAAATGACCAAAGTAACTAAAGTCAAAATACCATTAAAATCCTGATGTGCTTACTCACTTTTTAACTATTGTGAATGGGAGTTTTCCCTGAACAAGGACTTCATGATTTTGCCTTACATCATTATAAAACAAATATCTCCTCGGGAAACGGCTAGTACAAACATCCCACCATCTGAGCCCATTGACTTTCAGGAGGGCAAGGATTGAAAGCAGTTGTTGTCTGAGATCTGTGACTGGTTATGTTTGACCCTGGGCCCGGTGCCAAAATAGTACTGCGAGACTGAGGAACCAGGTCTAAGCTTCTGACATCTCAAGATGTAAGGGCTAGAAACAAGCCGATGGACCTGTACAAATGCTTTTAAGACTTGTATACTTTGTAAAGCAGTGATCAAGAAAGAATGCAAGCGCTGATTGCTGAAAGGATATGCACTTCACTCTGGAACCCACCATTGT
Source organism: Caretta caretta (assembly GCF_965140235.1). Classification (NCBI taxonomy): domain Eukaryota; kingdom Metazoa; phylum Chordata; order Testudines; family Cheloniidae; genus Caretta; species Caretta caretta. Next base: position 242,044,653 of record NC_134206.1, read on the forward strand.
AGGGATTCCAATACAATGAAAAGAACCCCTGATTTCAAGAGGTATCTCTCAGATCCATATTAAATAAAGCACCGATCCTGCACTGGAATCTACTAGTGCAGGCCTCTGCACCCATGTGAAGTCCTTTTGATTTCAATGGAATTCAACATGTACTGGCAGATCCCACTGCAGGATCTGGGCCCAGTACCTGAGTCCATAGCAATCAGATCTCCGATGTATCAAAGAATTAGTCCCTCGATGTGGCTTCAGTACAGTGCCAGTGTCATTCCCAGCTACTAGCTCTGCAGAAGAAAGACAAAGCAGCAACAGCACAATTGAAATAGTAACTAGATAGAGTCCTTTGAAATAACTGTGACAAAAACTGCAGACAGAATTTCAGATGGCAACGTAGGGCAGTTTCAAGCCAAAAGGCTAATGATCACCAGAAGCATGTTCAGAAACATCTTTATTCTTCTCCCCAGGTTGGGTTTGAGGATGAAGGACACTCTCTGTGGAATTGTCTGTCTGTTCTTCTGCGGAGAGATGGACAGGGTAGCAGTTATGCTGTAAGAAGCTTGGGCCAGGTATGAAAAATCATCAGTATCATACCTAGAAACTACTCATTTAAAACCCCAGATATGTAAGTAGATCAGAAAATGTCTATGAAGATGCAATTAGGTTTATCCCTTTTATTTCATTATGGCTTGTGGGTTCCTCTGTGCTAACCCCAGATGCTTTTGTTTAGCTTGTAACCTTTAAGCTGGACCTCAAGAAAGCTATTCTTGATGCTTAATCCTTGTAGTTGCTCTTTTAAAATCTAGCAATAGCCTAAGTTCCCACATGTATTTTCTTTCTTTCTTTTATTAATAAAGTTTACCTTTTCTAAGAACAGAATTGGATTTTTGTGTTTTAAGAAGTTTGTGCACATGTTGTTTAATTAGCTGGTGGCAACAGCTGATTTCCTTTTTTTCTTTCTTTCTCAGTTCTTCCCCGGGGGGGAAAGGGGAGTGAAAGGGCTTGAGGGTACCCCACAGGAAGGAATTCCCAAGTGCGCCTTCCTGGGCTCTCAGAGGGGTTCTGCACTTGGGTGGTGGCAGCATCTACCAATCCAAGGTCAGAGAAAAGCTGTAACCTTGGAAGTTTAATACAAGCCTGGAGTGGCCAGTGTTAATTTTTAGAATCCTTGCGGCCCCCCACCTTCTGCACTCCAAGTGCCAAAGTGGGGAATTAGCCTTGACATGGGGTGAAGATGATAATATTTCTATATAACTGTGAAAAGAGCAATGAGCTGTTTAACAGGCTCACCAGTATCCCCTCCATTTCCACCTCGGCAAAAAGCCTTTAGTAATGGCAATGGTGGCACACACACTCCATGCTTATCTTCTCCTGCAGGCTTGAATCTTTGATGGCCTTTAGGCCCGCAACATTGCTCTAGCCATCACCTGCAAGCATTCTCTGCAATTCTCTACTGTTGCCAGCTCTGGCAATCAATGTGCTCCCACCTTCCTATGAAGTATCCAGTCAAATGTCTGGCATGAGTCATGTTGTAAGTGTTCAGGGACTCTTATTTTTTGACAGTCAGTGTCGTGCAAGGCTCCCAGTGCCTGGAACCTTTCAGTGGATGGTACTCTTCATAACTATAGGAAGGTTTATACTGTGCAGATCTGATAGGATTTGAAATTATCCAGATGGTTAACTCAAATAAATGGAGTGTTGCCCTAAATGGCTCATCTTTGGACCAGTGACCAGTCCAGCGATTGCCCTGCCAACTGAGGTATCCCAGTTTGGGTTAGGTCTGGTTGTAGACACTTCCCCATCACCATCCCAATCAGATTTTGTTTTTAACGTAGTAAGTCTGAATTGAATGGAGGGCCCTAACTTCTCTGTATGTGAATTTCCACTATGTTCCTCCTTGCATCTCTCTTTGAACAGGAGCTGTACTCCATTTCAAGACCAGGTCTTTCAGAGACCTTTATAGCATGAATTTCACCTCAAGAAGGTCCTACAGCCAGTTCTCTTGAGTGACAGAGGGAAGGGAGAATGGCCTGGACTGCCTCCCTGCTGGAGAACAGTTCTCTCCTTTAGTTTGCCTTATATTAGAGATGGGCCACAAAGTCTGGCTCTGGATCCAAACCTCCCCAACTCCAGGTGTGTTAACATCCAGGGATTTGGGTTGACTCCTTATAAAGAAAGAGTCAGGCATATTCAGGTTAGGATTCAAATGTCCTCAGAGTTTGGCAGCAGTTTGGATGTGGGGTTTGCTTTAGAGTGACCCATCATTTATTATTTGTTATACTGCCTAAAGAATCCTGACCCCCCCCCATTATACTCAGGGCTCTACAGACATATAATAAATGTAATGAGTTTTTAAATCTGTTTCCATGGGTCTGTTTCTGTCTCTCACTCTTTAAAAAAAATCTTTTGACTTCAGACTTAATCCTGAGAGGTACAATAGGAGTTGAAGGTGCATAATGCTTTTCAAAATCATGCCCCTAAATCTCAATTTTGTTCAACGTGTGTGCCAAATCTCAGTACAGAGCTTGTCTCATGAACACCTCCTGTCCCATTCACAATTGTTGGGACCATCTCACCTCCCACATGTGATCACATAAGATTCCTGTGACAGCTACAGCAATTGCCTAAGTGGGAAAGTAAAAGGAATGATAGAATAACAATAATAATATTTAGCTCTTTTATACAGAGCTTCTTGTCAGTAGATCTCACAGCTCTTTACAAAGGAGTAAATGTTTCATCATTATATCTCTTACTCTGTATAAATCAGTATTTTAATTATTATTATTAGCAGTATTTTTAGCTTCTTTTAACACAATTTAGCAGCTGGAATCAAAGTAAAGAGCAGGCACCATGTGACCAGCTCAGCAAGTTTGAGGACCTCTGCCCTAAGCAATAATGATCAATGGGGACAGCATTTCCTGTCAGCGAATGAAAAGCTGGAAGAACTGAGGGTCTGAGATGAATCCTCAGGAGGCGTTCAGATATTGTAGAATAGAAAACCCATGGGGCCTTAATCTGCCACTTCCTTCAAATGGGTTTTATTATGACTTCAGCAGGCCCTACACTTATTACCTTTCCCCATCACTCTCTCAATATTTTGTAATATTTTCCCTTTGGTTTATTTGTTTGAATGGTACGTGGGTAGCTCTTCATTATAAATGTATTGTGATCATATTTGTATGGCGTTGCACAGTGGCCTGAGGGCCTTGGCTACGAGGTACCCTAATAAATTAAATGTTTATGTCCTGATCACTAATAGCCAGGAAATGCCTGACACATTTGTGGTTGTTAGGCAGGCCATTCGTCTGGTTTTAACAAGCTGGACAGTCCTGGTTTTGTCTCGTTTGTCCCCGTCCAGTGCTGATGTAAAATCAGACATGGTTTTGTCCTGCAGCATGCACGGAGGAGGCCATTTTGTAGAGTACCCTGCTCCACCTCTGCCAGTAGGATTTCACATGCATGCTTTGTGTGAGGTCACGCTGGCAGTGGTGGGGTCATGCAGATGGGGACAGGGACAATGATGGTCCACGTCCTGTATTCTGGGCATGCATCATAGGGTGACCATCTTTGCAGGATGGAAATAAGGGAAAACCACAAGGGAAAAATACTTTATTTTAAGGGACATTTTAGTGAAACACCATTTCCCTTAGCATATCATGTATTTTCTCTCAAGTGTGCATTTCTACTGTCCTCAAGTTTACAATGCAATTAAGTACCACTTTAAACATTAAATTAAAGTTTATCAGTTTTAATATGTTTCAATACATCTTAAATTAAGGGACAGGTGATCACCCTAAGGGACAAATCAATGAAATAAGGGATGGTCTCTGAAAATAAGGTACACATGGTCACCTTACCATTGATGTCACAAATCATGCAAATATAAACATTAAGAGAAGGGAAATAAAATAGCTGCTTTTTAAATGGTTGAAACTAGAGTTGAGCCCTTAAATCTAAACATCCTGTCAGCTACAATTTCAACAATGGTACTGAGTAAATTCCAGCTCCAAGTTTTTGTGACTGGCCTTTAGAGTACAGCCCCACCTCTAACCATCACACCTGAACTCATAATGCTATTGAGATGTGGCCCAATCAGCAACCACCACTCAGCCTGTCTCAATACATGAACAAACCTTTCTTGCCTTGGTCACTGTATCAGTTTCTCACTGCTAGGAAAAGACCAGTTCTTTGAAGAGAACCTCATAGTCATGTGAACAAGCAGCAAACAGGCCCTGTGATGTCTAATCAGGTAATTATTTCTTTCTCTCTCTCTCTCTCTTTTTTTTTTAAAAAGAACTTTATGTTTTCAGGGGTTACTGAAATACTGCAATACTGACAAGAGGGTCAAGCATCTTCTGTCTATTAAGACAATAGGTGTGGGCCCTCACCTATTCTGGCTGGTCACTAGTTTCTGGTAGTGCCCTCCCCATTGGTCATTACAGTATATGAAATACGTTTTAGTATATTTTTCTTTCCCTTTGACTTCCCATCACTAGATGAGCATGGTGCAGGCTGAGCAGCTATGCAGGGCTGTGCAGAGGAGGAGAGGCAGAAGGCAGCTGGCTGTCCTACCACTGGTAGGGACTCATGTCATTAGAGCCAGTGTGTGGGAGGAGACAATCAGGCTGTAAATGCTGGCTCTTCTGAAGCTGATGCCAGAAGGCTAACAGGGCACGGTGGTCACAGATGTAGATCTACAGGTGGGTATTACTATGCCTACTGCTTCTGCTATAGGACAATCACTTGGGTTGCAGACCCTACATAGCCCCAAAAATAGGGGTCCAAGCAACTGGTTGCTTTGTCTGTTGTTGAAGCCAGCCCTGGAAAGAGAAATCTGGGTTTAAACACTGGTGCTGAGAGTGAAGAAGGGAAAATGGGATCAGTGCGCTGGTGGCAATGTGGTGATGGGTGGAGCAGGAAGAGAAAGGTCTGGTGCTCCAGTGGGGTGGTGGAAGTGAGAGGACTCTGAAGGTAGCGGTGATGGGGTGCTATGGAGTGGGAGCTTGAATTTGGCAGCTGTATTGTGTGGGGAAGGAGGATAAAGGGCCAAAGTCGCCCTACAGGAAAAAAACCCCTCTCATTGGAGTTATGCTACCCTGTGAAGGGGAATTGATCCAGAAGGAATTTAGTGCAGAGATGAGAGAATCAAGGTATGGCAGTTGCTGGTGCTGGAATTATCAGGATTCAGCAGCCAATGGATGGAGTGTGTTGAGGGGCAGATGTTTGTTTGGCAGCCATGCTGTAGTAAATTATTGTGACTGGCATGCAAACTTCAGCCTGTTGGATAATCTTATTCATAAAAATAGGTAAAGTCTCCTTTCCCACCTTTACAGGAACGTTTGCTATAACTGGCTGGAGGGCAAACATTATTTGTGGGAGCCTGTCCAAATGCAATAACTCTGTAGTGAGCAATGCTTCTCCCCTCCACCCCCCCCATCACAGCCCCAACCCCATTGCACAAAAGGCTGATCTCTGCATTAGTCACATGGAGTAATGAGCATAAAGACATCTGCCCCTAGAACATGGTTCCAGCACTCGCCCTTCTGTGCTGAACATAAGGCCCTAGTTCACTTCAGCATTTAGAAGCTTCAAGAAAGTGTTACCCAATACCAGCCACTTTCACTGACCTGATTCCTGGGTCTAGAATATATGTACGCAATCAAATGTTTCTTTAACAAAATGGAAAATATTAATATATCTTGGGAGGAAATGGCCCTTTCAACCTGGGGTTACTGAACCTGTAACTTTATCGGGGACCATATCTGTCTCCAATAGAAAATTAAAGATTCTGAGGCCATCCTCTCGGCTGACTTGAAAAACTGACAGCAAGAAAATTTCAATTTTTGTTATAAACTATTAAAAATATATCCCCGTCTTAAATGTAAGCACTTTGAGCTTCTTTCTACTACCCCTTCCAGAGAGATGGCCTTTTGCTAAGATCACTTATATAAATTTAACATTCAGGTTCTGGTGACTTGCAGTGGGTATGGACTTAGTTAATGGGTGGGCATTTTCTATTTTCCTGTTGTTTGTTGAGTGCCAACAGTATGCTAATTTCTCTAACTGTGATCTCCAACTTCTATTACCTTATTAATGCATCAGTGATTGTATTCTTGTGGTACAAAGTGACACCTGCTGGCCAGTTAAAATAACATTGTGTTTGAATTCCTGGCATGAATGAAATGCAGGGTGATCTCTGCAGGTGGTGGGGAGACAGCTGGTGTGGGGTATCAGAACTCCTAACTGGCCTGCCCTTAGAAGGTGGTGTACAATGGGTCCCAAAATAAGCAGTGTTCTCAACCTGCTTTTTACCATGGATGTGCCGGGATCTGCAAAGCAACTTTTTATACTAGATTTTCAAAATTATCATGAAAAATTACCAGCCCGGACACAATCTGCTTGCTGCCCTTTGCCCTGGGCATGGTGATGAGAATGAAATTATTCACTAGTTGAGGGTTGCACATTTTGTTGCCTCTGTCGGCTGAGCTTATTGCACATACCTGCGGTTACTTGCAGTATTCCTCACAAGCTCCCTGGGTGCTATCCTCCCACCCCTCTCAATTTCAGGGACTCCCTGCAACCCCCACTTCTTCCACAGGCTCTGTGTGCCCCCCACGTCCGCTCCCTCTCTGCCATGGGCTCTGTGTGCCCCCAGTTCCCGCTGCCTCCCCCGCTCCTCAGACTAGGCTCTCTCCCATTCTCCCCACCGCCTGCAGTTCTGTTTGCCCCCAATGCCAGGCGCTCAGGGCGCACCCGCATCACACCTCCCCTCCCCCCGTTATTGTCTGTGTTTCTATCTCGGCCAACAATGGTGACAAGGCTGCTCGGGGCGCCCTGACCACCGAGGTCCAGCCCGGATAGGCCAGCCCCGCCAGGCCGCGCTGCCCTGTGACGCCATGAGGGTCTGGGCCGGGGAGACGTCACCACACCGCACTGTGACGTAAGAGGCTTTGTGCCACCCACGCTGCAGGGGTGGGGCTCTTTAGCCTCTGCAGGCCTCGCAGCCGCCCCCAGGGCGCAGGCGCGCGCCCCGCGCAGCCAGGCCAATGACCTCTGCAGCAGGCTCCGGCGCTGGTTTGAGGCGAAGCTATTGTACAAAAACTGCAGTACCCATCATGCCCCGGGACGGAAACCCCCTTTTCCGCAGGCGCTGAGCGGGAGCTTTGCATTCTGGGCGATGGAGTCCTGGAGCGCTTGGCCGGAGGTGGAAATAGAACGGCCACTTGCCGTGATACCTTGCGCCCGGAGCCAGCGAACCGGCGCCGCCTTCTGTGAGGCATGCTGGGAGCTGTAGTTTCCCCCCCAACCCCCCCGCGAGGGAGTCTGACTCCCTGACTGGGGCCCCCCCGGTCTTCTCATTCGCGGCCGGGGGAGGGGGCGAGGAAGGGCTGCTCGCGGCGGCGGCGGGGGATGGGTCTGGGCAGCCTGCGCAGCGCGAGCACCGCTGCTGTGAGGCGATGGCGGCGCGGGGTCCCTTGGGCGCCGCCCCCGCGCCCCCGCAGGGGCCTGGGCGGGGTGGCCCCCGGGGTGAGTGAGGTAAGAGCCCCGCTGGGCGCGCGCTGGGGGTTGCAGCCTGCGGGGGCAGATAACGGAGCGGGGGGATACGGAGCGGGGGGATACGGATCGTGCTGGCGCTGTCTGGTTCGAGGGCAAGAGCTCGGCTGGCTTCGTTGTTTGGTGGGGCTCGGCCGGTGGGTGAGGCCAAGGGGGTGAGACCCCCCCCCCTCCCCCGGGATGGGGTGGGGGGTCCTAGTGGCCTGCGCAGGGAGTGGGACTTCTCGGCTGACTTCCTGACCGTGCCACACACACTCCCCATGTCTGTGCCTCGGCTTCTCTAGCTGTGTCACAGGGCCCTCCGAAACCTCCCCCGCTGGTGCAGGTTTGTGAAGTGCTTTACGGTGTGACCGGCTCCATACATACCGGTACAGTCTTTCCTACGAAGCCACCAGAAGCTCCAGTTATGGCAACGGGTAGGAGTAGAGCGCGAGATTTTTCTCTCCTGGTCCTGGGACAAGCAGAAATAGTTCATCGGTTTATTTGTATTTTTAAAATCGTCACAAAAGGCTCCTCTAATTGTTGACTAAAAAATACACTAGGTGAATATGTCCACAAAAACATAAGAATGGCCATACCAAAGGTCCATCTAGCTCAGCGTCCTGCCTTCTGACAGTGGCCAATGCCAGGTGCCCCAGAGGGAATGAACAGGTAATCATCAAGTCAGGGGTGGGCAGCCTTTCAGAAGTGGTGTGCCAAGTCTTCATTTATTCACTTTCATTTAAGGTTTCGCGTGCCAGTAATACATTTTAACATGTTTCAGAAGGTCTCTCTCTATAAGTCTGTATATTATGTAGCAAACTATTGTGGTATGTAAAGTAAACAAGGTTTTCAAAATGTTTAAGAAGCTTCATTTAAAATTAAATTAAAATGCTGATCTTACACCGCCAGCTGGCTCAGCCCGCTGCCAGCCTGGGGTTCTGTTCACCCAGGCCGGCAGTGGGCTAAGTGGGGCTGGTGGCCGGGACCCCAGGCCGGCAGTGGGCTGAGCGGCTCAGCCTGCTGCCACTCAGCCCGCTGCTGGTCTGGGGTTTCGTCTGCTGGCTCCTGCCAGCCAGGGTCCCGGCTGCCGGCCCTGCTCCACCCACTGCTGGTCTGGGATCCCGGCCCTGACCACATAGAGTGGGTGCCTACATTCTTTCTCCCTGGTTCTAGCCCATTCTCTTCCTCTCTCTCTGCACTGAGCTGAGGGTGGGAGTGCACTGAGCACAGGGCTGGGGGTGAAGGAGCAGGCTGGGGGTTGCGGTGTAGGGTCTGGCCAGGAGCTAGAATGAGGGAGGGGGCTCAGGGTTGGGGCAGGAGGTCTGGGTGTGGAGTGCTTACCTGGGCAGCTCCCATTTGGTGCGAGGGGTGCAGGTAGGAATGGCGGTGGTGGTGCAGGAGCTCCCATTTGGTGCGAGGGGTGGGGGTGAGAATGTGAGGGGTGCAAGAGTCAGGGCATGGGGTGTGGGGGGACTGGGTATGCGTGTTGGGGGCCTGGAGTCAAGGCTGGGGTCAATGGAGGTACAGGGGTCAGGACAGAGGGCTGAGTGTGTGTGAGGGGGCTGCTGGGGTCAGGGCAGAGGGCTGGGGGTGTGTACTAGGGTTGTGGGGGTGCTCCCAGCACCCTGCCCAGAGTGGCTCATGGCAGGGGGCTGGAGGGGATATTCCCTGATTCCACCCATCTTCCCCAAGGCTCGGAGAGCTACGGCTCTGCCCCTCCTCACAAGGGTCATCAGCTGATCAGTGGCTGGGAGGGAGAGGAGGAGGGGCAGGAACCCAGCATGCTGGAGGAAGAGGTGGGGGAGGGGGGACCTTGCCTGCTGGACCAAGCTTCTTCACCCTGCCCCCGCTGGGGGTGGGGGGTGGGGTGGAGAAGAGCTGGTCAGGGCGGGCAGGATTTTTAATGGCACGCTGCTGCCTGCTGGGGTTCCAGCCTGGTTCGGCAGTGGGCTGAGCGGGGCCGGCGGCTGGGACCCAGCAGGTAGCCGTGTGCCATTAAAAATCTGCTCGCTTGCCGTCTTTGGCATGTGTTCCATAGGTTGCCGATCCCTGCATCAAATGATCCATCCCGTTGCCCATTCCCAGCTTCTGGCAAACAGAGGCTAGGGACACCATCCCTGCCCAGCCTGGCTAATAGCCATTGATAGACCTATCCTCCATGAACTTTTCTACTTCTTTTTTGAACCCTGTTATGGTCTTGGCCTTCACAACATCTTCTGGCAAAGAGTTCCACAGGTTGACTGTGCATTTGTGTGAAGAAATGTTTCCTTTTGTTTGTTTGTCTCGTAGCTTGTGCCAGGAGGAGAGGGAGGCAGGTCACAAGTCATGGGGGGGCAGTGGCTCCTGTCCTGATCCTGTTTTGTAGAGCAGAATTCTAACAGGGATGCTGGAACGCGTTCACTCACTGTCTGCCCCTTAAGGAACATATAGATGTTAATGAAGGGCGCTCTTTAAAATGCCTCTCAGTGCTCTGCTGTGGTTGCTGGGCTGTTCTAATGCAATCTGATGGCTGCTTCTATGCAGCCCCTAGTGCAACCTGAACTGTGCACTAAATAGTGGATGGGCACTGGTGCCACTGTCATGTGTCATGCATTCAGACACATTAACAGCTGTGAACTGTCCATAGAACTGGGCTGAAGGTAACTGTAGCTCGCTCTGCTTTTATTTTCTCACCTTTCTGACCGAATCAATGCTCCATTGACAGAACTTATGCTGGATTGCAGGAAGCCCCAAATAGCCACCTACTTTGCATGTTCCTAAAGCTGGCTCTGGGCAAGATGCTCTGGGTGAGGGGCAGCCAGACTCCTGGGTAGTCAACTGGATATAGGGTAAACATGGCAGCTTGTTTTCTGAAGGAGCTTTTGATCTGGGACTGGCAAGTATAATGTAGTCATGCTTCTGGACCATCTCATCTCTATTTTCGTTGATTTCTGTAAAAGCAGAGCATGGTGCAATCCAAATCAGTTTGCATCACTCTGCCATAATAAGGAAAAGCTAGTGATGGGTTGGAACCACAGAGATGGGATCTATTCACTTAGCCCCTAATTGGGAGATATGGACCTGGTGGTGTTGGGGTGCAGACTCATTTCTGTTAATAACACATGCAACCCTTTATATAGGCTTCTCATCCACAGATCTCAAAGTGCTCACAAAGGTAAGTATCATTAGCCCTATTTGACAAATACAGAAGTTGAGGCACAGAGGTCAGATGATGGCCAGCCTCACACAGTAGATCAGTGGCAGAGTCAGGAATGAAGCCAGGTCTCCTGACTTCCAGAAACTGGACTACGTTGCCTCCCTTTAATTACATGTGTTGGCATTCTCTTTCTAAAGGGGGGAGAGGGGTAGCCTGTTCTGGCATGTGAGATTGGATGAGTGTTATTGCATGAGATAGGTTGGGAATAATACTCCTTCTTAGCCTTCACTTTTTTTTTTTCCACCATTGGATTTTTTAGGAGCAGCTGGTCACTTTATTTAAAAAAAGAACAAAAAAACCCAAACCTTTGTTCTTCCTTTCTCTCTCTTTTTTTTTTTTTTTCCCCCAGTGCTGTGGTAATTGCTATAAATTTGTTTATGTTGCAGAGTCCTCCGACCTTTGGGTTCCTGTTTGACATTGATGGAGTGCTTGTTCGGGGCCGCTATGTGATTCCTGCTGCCCAGAAGGCCTTCCGGAAACTGATAGGCTCTAATGGACAGCTCCGGGTGCCAGTAGTCTTCGTGACAAATGCTGGGAATTGCTTACAGCATGTCAAGGCCCAGGAACTCTCCGATGCTCTGGGCTTGGAGGTAACAAGAGAATCAACCTCCTCTGTCCTGGGGCATTGGGTGGAGGCCTTGGGTTTTAAATTGAAATTACACAGGTAAAAAGACGCTGAGTACATGTGCGGGAGATTCTTCATTTGGACAGCAGAAATCCTGTGTCCCCCTAGCAGGAGCTCAGTGAGAATTCATTGTCATCAGTCATTCACTTTATATAACGTTCTTCAGCACTATAGGATTGGAAAACCAAAGCTAAAGAAGAACCCAAGTTTAGTCAAAATTAGAAACTAAGCATTTAAATAGCAAGAGAGCCAGTTAGAGGCCCTGGGGAGATGAGTTCTTGTGCAATGTATAGCTGGTCACTTGAAACTAGTCTGAGATCACATTTCATACACACTGGCAAACAGCCATCAGCTGGGGACAGTGTGCTGACTAGTTGTCAAAAGACTTCGTGTCCCAACTTCACTTCCCTTAGCTGGCCAGTCACCTATCCCAGTGTCTGTAACTGAAAATATCATGTCTGAGCTGGAGGAAGGGGATATTATACTGCTACAAAACAAGTCCAAATGGTATGTAGCTGTACAGCTGACATCAGCACTGCCCTGCTGCCAGTTCTGTCCTTACCATTGAGCTAATTCATCCACATGTTTTTTAAATAGGAGTAGCAGGTAAGACCCAGTGGAGCAAGGTAGCCAGGCATACTCTCCAACTTAGAATTCTGGCGCAATCGAATCAGCCCATTGAGTCCAAAGATTTAAAGGTGTTCAATCCAGACTAGTTCTCAAAGCTGTGTTTTAATTCACCAGGCTCAGAAGGATAGTGGCTGAATATTTAGACTAAGCGCCTCTGGGCAGGCCCTATGTGTTCAGTCCCTACACTGCCAAGCACCCCAGTGTTTCTATCTAAATGATGATGGTCCCTAGTTCATTAGACATCTGGGTCTGGTAAGAAGGCCATCAAAAGATGGTGCTGGATTGGTTCTAGGCCAGGATATTCAGTGGGATGGAACATGTGGCGGCCTTGCTCTCAGAGGTCTAGCTCCACTTCAGAATCTGCTCCTAGTGCTATGGTGAATAGCATACAGTGGAGAAGAGAGTATTATCTGTATGCATGTTGGTTTGGGTGGTGGTTGTGGATGCAGAGTTCTTCTCTGTGTTGGCTTAACCAGCTGGAACTTGGCCTGGGGCTGTGGGTTTCCCTGATCATCCACCTCAGTGTGGGCTGGTGTTTTCATTTTTTTCCTACAAATGAAATGAGGGGAAAGTGGGTGACAGCTGAATGCTGTGTGGAGAATGGAAAGAGCTTCCATCCTGTTGACCCTGTGGTCTCTTCTTCTTCCTGCAGGTGTCTCCAGAACAAGTGATCCTCTCCCACAGCCCCCTGCGTCTCTTCCGTCAGTTCCATGAGAAGTGTATGCTGGTGTCTGGGCAGGGTCCGGTGGAGGAGAATGCCAGGAAGTATCCTTTGCAGTTCTGAGGCTGTGGACCCTGCTTGTCCCATCAGAGCTTCACAACTGTGCTGTGCTGGCCGTTCCTGGGGAGCAGTGATATCTGGATACGTACTGGGATACTCGTGTGGCCATCCTGCGGGAGGTAGGGGAGCAGAAAAAGGTCTTTTGATTTATTCTGAGCATCTTATGGGGAGGGGACACTTTGGACTATGTTGCAGTCTGTCTTCTGGATGCACCCTTGTGGTCTGTTTTGCTTCTTGCATTGACTGGGTTAGTTACAGCCCATGCTTCGTGCCTCCCTTTTACTGTGATTGGTGCAAGACTCCTAGCTTCTGTAATCTTTTATAATGCAGTCCATGCCAGGCAGCAGTCGGGCATATTATAGGCAAGTGCTGTGCAATCTTTTCTTATGCAATTTTGTCAGTGTACTCTTCTCCTCTCTCCCTGGCTCCCCCAACTCTGCTGATGCGTCTGATCTCTAACGCCCTGTGCTGCTCCAAATCTAGAACCCACTCACAAAAGCTTGGCCAAAATATATCTGTTCTATTCTGACCAATAGTTACCAGTGCTGTTTAACAGGTCAGAGAATTTCCCTGTGTTATGCAGGGTCATACTAGATGATGACAATGGTTGCTGGTCTTAAAATCTATGAATCTATTCCACCTCTGCTGTACCTATCTGGTTACCAGAGACTATTGATGGGTAAGCTTCTTTCATAGATCCCAAGGTTGGAATGGATCATTGTGATATAGCCCAGGGAAGGGCAAACTTTTTGGCCTGAAGACCACGTCAGGTTTCAGAAATTGTATGGCTGTGCCTCCCCAAAAAGCCAGGCATGGCCCAACCCTCCCTGTTCCCTGACTGCCCCATCCAACCCCTCCTCTCATTCCTGACTGCCTCCCCAGGACCCCTGCTTCATCCAACCACCCTTCTCCCTCCCCACCCCTGCCCCTGGGACCCCGACCCCCATTCAACCCGACCCCTATCCAAACTCCCCGCCCTTACCGCGCTGCCTGGAGCACGGTGGCTGGCAGCGCAACAGCCGCGCCACCCGGCTGGAACCAGCCACGCCACTGCACAGCATAGAGCACCGGGTCAGGCCAGGCTCTGCAGCTGCACTGCGCCAGGAGCTCACAGCCTCGCCGCCCAGAGCTTTGCGCCGGCAGCGCAGTGAGTTGAGGCTGTGAGGAAGGGGGAACAGCAGGGGAAGGGCCGGGGCGAGCCTCCTGGGCCAGGAACTCAGGGGCTGGGCAGGACAGTCCCGCGGGCTGGATGTGGCCTGCAGGCCGTAGTTTGCCCACCTCTGATCTAGCCTGACCTGTATAACATAGGCCATGGAACTTCCCCAAAATAATTCTTAGAACATTTTTTTTTTAAAGCAAAAGATCCAATCTTGATTTATAAATTGTCAGTGACGGAGACTCCTCCATGTGTTCTCTTGCACGAGTTTATCCACAGGCTTTTTCTTTTTAACCTTGAGACCTACTAGGCCACACTGCGTTGATGTAGGCACATGCTATTCCACTAAAGTCAGTGAATTTGCACCCACTTACCAGGTCTGAATCTGCAGCCCTCCTATTCTAGTGTTTCTGAGAGTCACTGTCCTGCTGTGCTTTGGAGACTTGAGACTTCCGAAGTTGCTGTGAATGGATTTATTCTGAATTGTCATCTCTGGTGCTGTGGGATGGTCTTCCAGTAATGTCCTGAATCAATATTGGACTTCAAGCAGACTCTGTAGGGGAAGGAAATCACCCAGCTCTTATAGGTTAATGGGATTTCCAACTTTGGGGTGAGCTGTTCAAAATCATCTACATGACTTCGGAGCAGAAGTCCTACTGAAAGTCACTGAGACTTGTGCTTCTGTTGTACTAATAAAATAAAAACCATCAGGATCTTATTAAAGGGAAAAAGGCAAAATACCACATTTACTGTGAATACAGAAAGAATCATAGTAAGCAGTTAGTTATAGTTATAACATTCCATTCAATCTCAAATTTATTCACACACACACACACACACACACACACAGGTTCTGCAAGGTTGTTATCATAGTTACCAGCCTTAGAGTTGCTCATGCCAAGCCAGGTGGCCTGGACATGAGGAGGGAGCAGGGCCTTGTCAGATGCTCATCTGATGCTCCTGGAAGTTGGTTTGCAGAATCAGACCCCAAAGTTCTCACTTTTTAGAGTCTATTTTTATAGGAATTTCTTCCTATGCCAGTCTATGGGAATTGCTTCATCATGCTGTTGCTGAATCAATCAGCAGATAGCACATTCCTGACGGCTCCAAGATGTTATCTTGTTCTTTGGTTCTCCCATTCTTGAGGCTGTTGGGTGGATTCCAGTCTGCCCTCCGGGGGGTCCTCTGGTTATTTCCACTTGACGCCTTCTTCAGCCGATGGACACTGGATTCTTAGGCTGGCACCTCCCTGATCATTCAGTTATTATCCACACCAAGCATCCATCCACATACATCCTCTATCTCTATTTTAATCACAATTGTTAATACAACAAAAGGGTGGGGAGTCTCTGGGTGCTGTTTCTGTTGTTAGAGTATTGCTTTGAGTCTCTCTCTCTGTGAATTGCTTTGAGAATAGACTCTGTCTTAGAATGTACTAACACAATTAGCAGCTTGCAAGTTTCACACATAGAGGGAGAGAAACAGTACCAAAAACCAAGAGACCTCTTAATTAGTAATACCCTGGAATTTAAACTCTGGGGAATCAAACTCATTTGTGATTTTAATACAGAACTTCTTTAATATGATCCAACACTTCTACATTCCTTTATGGGCTGATTTACAAAAGCACCTAATCTATAAAGAGCAGGCTCTATTTCCTCCTTAACTGTCTGAAATAGTATGGGGTTCCGGAATGTGGTTACCATACAGGATGTGAGGAAGGCATTTCCCCTGCTGGACATGGTTGATCAAAGCCGTAGACCAAAGGAGCTGGTAAATATCAACCTGTCTGTGAGACTGAGTGACCTGGGATTATAGCATTTGTATGTTATGGCCTTTGATAGAATAGCTGCGAGATCATCTATAACTAGCCCTATTTACGCCATTCATTAGAGTGACTCTTGCTGGGGGAGGTTGGGATTGTTACTGAGCTCCCTGGAGGTCTGCATTCTCACACAGCTCTCTGCAATGGCCTCTGCTGGAAGAGGCTAGAGCTGCAGTAGCTTTGACATACCCACTTCCCCACAGTATTTCTTCACTGTTCCCTAGTGTTTACAACCAAGATTCATTTTTTTCAAGAATGATTAGTGATTTTTTTCTTTTGGTGGGGTGGATGTGGGTGGCCAATTTAAGACTTCTTAAAGGGGCCCGACTTTCAGCAAGTATTGAGCACCCATCTGAAAAATCAGACCCTTGAAGGCTTCTAAATGTGGGTTTCCAAAATGAGTAGTCATTCCGGAAATTCTTGGCTCTCATCTTTACTAACACATTATGTCAATGCCAAATGTGTTTAGTTTTGTATTATTAACCCAGCCTTGCTTGTTTTTTCTGGCAGCCTCCTCTGACCACTGACTTCCCTACCATAGAAGGTAAGTGCTATGCTTTCTCCATGTGTGTACTATTATCCTGCTTGCTGTTCAGCCAAGTCAGCTGGATAGCCGTTTAGTGACAGGACACCTGACGGAATGACTGATTCAGATGCTGTAGTACACGCTGTTTATCTGTCCCCTTCCAGAAGAGGTATATTGTAGTGGACCGAGTGCTTTTTATTTTATTTTTTGAATGGGTGGCTGTTCTGAACTTCCATGTACAGTATCTCTTAAATGTTTCAGGGATAATTCTGTTTGGGGAGCCGGTCCGGTGGGAGACGAGCCTGCAGCTGATTATCGATGTCCTCTTGAGCAACGGGAACCCTGGGGCAGAGCTGGCAGCAGTGCCATATCCCCATATACCTATCCTTGCCTGCAACATGGATCTTTTGTGGATGGCAGAAGCCAAGATGCCAAGGTGAAAAACATATTTGTTAAGGTCACTTTTTGCCTAGTTTATTTAGCTACCCTGTTGATGATCTCTGCTTGAGACCTAATCTACATCATCTCTGTAATGTGGCTAGGAGACCTTTTAGTGGGGTTACAGTATATATTTGTTTCTCTAATGTTGTCTGAAAGGGTGGCACTATTTGGAGAGACCTCGAAGTTACATTGGGAACTTGGCCCAATTTTGAAAATATTGGTCCTTTTTAAATTTAGTTGCTTAAGTCCGAGTAGATACTCGGGTACTGCTAAACCCAACCAGCTTCATACTTAGCAAGGATGGCTTTCTGCATCAAGGACTATGATTACGGTGACTTCACAGTTCTGAAGGTCAACCCTTTTTGGGTTGTTGAGACAACAGAAAAATATGCACTTTTTATTTAAGTGCAAAAAGCCTCTTCTCTTCTTTCCTTTTTGCATAAACTGGGCCATCTGGTTGAATTCATTTCACATCTTTCCAAAAGATCCACCACCCTGGAGTCAAGCCTAAGCACCAGACATCTCATCCCAAATGGAAAATTTAATAATAATAATAATTAATAATAAAAGCAGAACTTGGCCCAGTATGCAACTTGGATACATGTCTGCAGCTGCTGGTGTCTCTAAGCCATTCATATGTCTGAGGGTAGATTTTTATTCCAATGTCTAGTAGTTAGTAAGATGGTCTCAAACAATGAGGAACACATGAGATAAGCATGAGAATCAACATGTCATGCACACTTTTTGGAGGGGCTTCTGTATGGGGGGGGGATGGGTAGGTTCTCTGCAAGTTTAATATCCAAGTAAATTAAAAAGAATGGATGTTTCACAGGTGTAAGGTTAAGGGAATGGCAAGGTGGGGACTTCTGTTCTTCTGTCTTCAAGTTGTTTGCATGTAGGTATGGATCAGGGTTTCATCTCTCTTGGGAGATAATCATAGCCGTAAGATGGATAATGGCTTCTGTGCAAATGCCAAAGGGCCAGGGGGCACTGACACTTTTTTCTGGGGCAGATTTGGCCATGGCACCTTTCTTGTCTGCTTGGAGAACATCTACAAAAAAGTGACTGGCAGGGAGCTGAAGTATGAGGCCCTGATCGGCAAACCCAGCATTGTCACTTACCAATACGCAGAGTATCTGATCAAACAGCAGGTGGAAAGACGAGGGTGGCCATCTTCCATCTGCAGGCTCTATGCTGTTGGGTAAGATACCTCTTCCTGTGTGTTTCCTTAGGGGCCTTCAGCCCTATTTTTTGTGGCAGAGTTCTATGAGGAATTACTTAAAAAACAAACAAACAAAAAAACACCTCCTGAGGCATTTCTGGAGCTTCCTATTCTAAATGCTGATCTGAATTGCATTAGGACAAAGGGCCATTAATCCATGGCTCCCTGCATCTCCATAGACATGGAATAGTCAGCCTGCTTGAGTCACTGCTGCAGGATGTGATTGAGATACACTGATTTGAAATTCCAGAGGTATGCTATGTAATAGCATCAACCAGCCAGTAACTGCATTTTAAAGCCACTTCAGACAAGGCCCATCAAACATTCTTTGGGGGCGGAGGGGGGGAACAAGAAGGAATATCTTCCTCGTAACCAGCATTGTGCAAAGGGCCGGACTCAGGGCTGTTATCATGTTCCTCTCAAGCATCTGGCATTGGCTGCTGCTAGAGTTGGTGTGCTGGATTAGACAGGCCACTGATCTGACCTGCCCAATTCTATGTAAGTACCTGACTCTAGCTCATTCCTTGCCTCCCCCCACCCACCTTTATGCTGGACCAATCCCAGCCTGCCTATGCTCAAGTCAAACTTGTAAAATAACTGATTTTCCCTCATCTGATGGCCATGCACAGGGATAATCCAATGTCTGACATCTATGGTGCAAACTTCTACAACAGCTACATCAAAGCTGCGGGTCAGGCCCATGCCCAGGCTGAGGTGAAGAGGAGTGTGGGGATGGCGGATCCCCGGAGCGAGGGCCATTCAGAGCTGGGGAAGGATTTGTATGTCTCATTGGAGAGTTGCAAGTCAATTCTGGTCTGCACTGGGGTCTACAGTCATCACGGAGATGTGCCTACTGACCCACATGAGAGCGTGACGGAGACTGTGTTCCACGGGCACCGGGACTTCCACTTTGACCCTAGCCTAGTGGAAGCATCTTATGTGGTGGAGGATGTGAATGAAGCTGTGGAGCTAGTCTTTAAGAAGGAGAATTGGAGCCAGGAGTGAAATGGGAGTGGCAAAATTTAGTCATCAAGGTTCAGGAGGGGAGGGGAGGATTGGGATCTCCAAGCCTAACTTGCCCTAAAGTGGGGGAAAAAATTCCCAGTGCATTTTGGGGTCTGATGTTAAACGTCCCTTGTCTTAATATCAGTTGGTCAGTCTATTGTTGTTACTAGCAGGGTATCAATCTTAATCTGGCCAGGTCCATGTTTACACACTGCTGTTGCTCCTGTGCATTAAACTGTAATGGGGACAGGATGGTATAGATCATCCTTGTCACCTCTGCCCCCATGTTTTTGTGAAGCTCTGGTCAACTAGAGTCCTTTCCTCTTTCAAACCTCCTCAGTGCTTGAGAGGCTTATCCCTGTTACACAGGGTGGGGGGAGGTGGAGGGAAGCATCACAGACCCATGCATCAGTTCTGTCCTATACAAACCTTTAAGTAGGATGTAAGTGGAGCCTGGCCTCTGTACTGACCCTCTGCCTGGGGTGAAATTGATAATGAAGGGTTGATGTCTCTTCCAAATGTGCTTTGATGCCCTGGCCTGCTAACTACCCGTTTGTCTGGGGATTGAGAGTGCACATAGCACCTGTGTTCTCACTGGCCTTGTGCTGGATCAGAAACTTTGCCTCTTGCATCCTCGCCTCTCTTTCGTGGCTCCCTAGCAACATAAGCTGTGGTAGTTTAGCTCATAGGAAAGCCTAGGCAGCCATAGCAACTTGGTGCAGTGCCAAAGGTGGAATTAAAATCATCTCGTAACTTAAACACGTTCTCTGATTGCCAACAGCCCTCTCCCACTTCCTAAGGGGGAGCACAAGGAGCCTTGCTCCAAAGATGCCTAGGAATTAACCTGGGATTATAAACTACCAGAGGCAAGGAAGCAGCATTTTGCAGCAGCACTAAGTTGTGAAGCCCTAATAGGGTCAGTGGGGATACCAAAATGGACCCTGGCACCATCTATAAGAGTGATAAAACCTCCCCTACTGTGCCCCCTCCCCCCTTGGCTCTGCTTCCAGGGAGGGTCTCTGGGAACTAGGTCAGTAGCTCAAGCCCACGCTGCATTGCTGGATGCTGTGATAGGCCACCCATTTACTTAGGTAGAGCTGTTAAATTGCCCTTTGGGAGAGGAACCATAAACATCAGCCAAAGCTAGGGCCTCTGGCCATTCCTAGTTTTGGTCTCTGGGCTTTTTAAATGCAGAACTTTTTTTCCTAGATGTAGTTTGCTCCTCATGGATGCCTGTAACCTCTAATTCTCTTTCCCTTTCCTTCCTCTCCCCAAATTGCAGAGAAGTGCTCTCCAAAGTTGTCACTGCTTCTCCTGGATTGGCTAGCAGCTTAATGCTGCTGCAGCAGTGCCTGACCCTGCTTTAACTTTGCTTCCAGTTTCTTAGCCCTTGTTATTAGGGGAGAGTTTGAGGCCTGTCTGTTCATTAAAAATCCTTAAGAATATCTGTGAAAATTTCTCAAGATGAAACTCAATATGAATACTTAGTCCTGCCATGAGTGCAGGGGCCTGGACTAGATGACATTCTAGTCCTATGATTTTATGGAAGATGTCAGCTCAGAAACAGGTTAATTGTAATCCTTGAAAAAATTCATGTGATCCACCCTGGCACCACCACAAATGATTCTTGATATGAAGTGGAGAGGCCTGACTGATGTCTCTAGTTTTTGTGCACTTCTGTTGATATCACTGGAGTTACTGACTCACACCACTAAATGAGATCAGCATTCAGGGCCAGTGTCTCTTTGCAAACATACCCATTTTAAGCAGCCACTGCTGCAGAGCATAAGCTGTGATCTTTTTATAAGTATATTTTGTTCTCAATTAAAATATTGGAGGTCAGGTTTGTTGATTTCCTATGAGCACCTTTTTTTCCATAGCTCCTCTTTGGTAACACTGGATTAGCCTAGTAGGATTGTACAGGGTACCAGGCTCCTTCCTTCTACCTGAAACACTAATTTAGGGGGCTGTAGTCTCTGAAGCAAGCTGTGTATTCTGTCAGTGACCCTACAAAGAGGTAGTGTGTGTGTCTCTTCTTCCCTACTCCCCTTGGTTACTGTGATACTTTGGGGTATAATACAGACCAGTGAGGAGCTGTGTCACCACTTGACTAGTAACTTGGGGTGCCTCACAATGCTTTGCTGCTGTAGCTTCCCACCTGAGGTCCTCACAGACAGCATGCAGGTCACACCCTGAGTGCCCATGTATAGCCACAGCCCTGGTCCAGCAGCTCTGACCCCAGCAGCCTGCCACCGACATCGGCTTCTACCAGCTTTAGTCACTACTTGTAGGGCGATCCCAACACACTCCCAGTCCTAGATTTCCCCCCAAAAACATGTTCTGCACTGTCCAGCCCTCTCCTGGACAGTCCAAATATTTTATGTCAGTTACCCCTTTAAGTGATCAACATCCAACAGTCTGCTACTTTCAATGAAGTTACCCAAACTATTCACAACACTGGATTAGTTTTAAAGAATAAAACAAGTTTACTTACAAAGAGATTGAGTACAAGTAATGAGGCATTAAAGTTAGAAACGGTTACAAGAAAAAATAAAGATACAATGTTTTCTAAACTTCACCTTGAACCAACTCTGGTTTGTTAAATCCTTTCAGTACACTCTCACCAAACTCAGGCCAGGATCTGGTCACAGAAATCCAATGGCTGTATCTTTTGTTGTCTTAGGTGATGAAAGAGATGGATGTGTTACCCAAAATCAGACCTAAAGCACTGCTGTAATGGCCCGTCTGTATCAGTAAATAGTCAGTTTTGTCTGGTTTAGTAGATAACAGGAGATAGCCCAGAAATCGCCAGGATTTTACCAGGGGGCTTCTACTCAACCTGTGAGGAACTCCCCAGAACAGTCAGTTAACCTTTGGGAGGACACAGATACAGCCTTCTGCTTGAAGGATTGACACTTAAGCAGTAATTCTTCCAAAACAAAAAATCTTTATTTTAATAACCCAATATTTCCTAATACAATAACTCTAAACACATAATGAAAACACAGCAGATCTAAAATATAGATCAAAGAAATAAACCACCCCCTTTAACAAAGGCATAAAATTCTATTAGCACAGATGCATATTGAAGTACCCAAAATTGAAATATCCTGCAAATGGAAAACACCTCTAAATGGTTATGTTCTATTTGTGATAGCCAAATGCTGACCATGAGTTCTTAAACATTAAAACTATACATATAACAATAAAACACATACACAATCATCCAGCTTTATTATTCTATACATATACCTTTATACATTACATAAATATGTCCTTATGTTTACTTCTTTAATGTTTCTTCATTTCAACTGGTCTTTCTGCTCTATCAAAATAGCATTAATATTAATTAAAGGTACTTTTCTGTTGCTTGCTTCTTAGTAATTTAGCTCTTTTAGTAGTCTTCCTTCTTTCCTGGTTCTAGCTACTCCAATACCATCTTCCCAGACACACACCAGTACCTTTTCTCTCACACAACAAGCTAAAGCCTGTCCGCTTAGCTCCCTGCCTTATATACATATTTTGACCTGTTCTGATTGGTTGTTTCTTTAATCCCTATCATTATCAGCCAATCAGCTTCAAGCTCTTTCTCTGTCAATTAGACTGGACCTGTGTGAAGACCTGTGTTCTGCCTAACCCCTCCTCTCAGGTTTTGGAGCGACCTTTGTATCGCCTCAGCCTGCCTGTTTGCTATTAGTTGACCAGACCTCCATTTTGGATTTCTCTGACTGTGACTGCTTACAACACCATTTTGTTTTCCCTTGCTCTAACTGCTTAAAACCATCTTTATTAACCATTTACATTCTTATAACTATCAAACAAATTATATACTTATATGCACCTTAACATTATGTTTCACTGTCACCACTCCAGTTTACTAATTCAAACAAGACCAAATCTCAGTCGCTTCCAACTTCAGCTAATGGGTGACAGAAGTAGGATTGGGCTCCCAATATGTAGAAACCTTCACCTTGTAATAGTCAAGGAGCAGTTTGGGTCTGTTTCAGCTGTTCAACACCCTCCCCCTCCTTCCACCAAAAGAGACTGTTCTATTCGGCATCTATGTGCAAAGCCCATGGGTCCTCTGGCAGCTGGCTCCCATTGAGCAAAAGAAGTATTGCTTCAGAATGTTGGGCAATCCTGATGGTTGACTGGCTGAGGTAGTCACATGCTTTTAAGCATAAACTGACATCTTCTATCTGGCCTCCTTATTGAATGCTTAACCTAAGCATGAAGTTCATCTTTTCCCCCCTGGTAGTAGTGATCTAGGTTATGCTGTGGAAGCTGGTGGAAGTACTACTAGAAGTCACTACTGAAGCAATTAAATGACAGAAAACTGGATGCCTCAGAAGACTGACAATAATGGGATGCAGAATCTTTCAGCTCTAGCTGAATGGTTCAAATCAGCCTACGTCAGTGGTTCTCAAACTTTAACGACCCGCGACCCCCTTTCATGAAAATATCAACTCTCACGAAACCCCCTCCTAAAAATGAATATTTCCAGGGATTTTCTCCCTTACCTGAGCATAAATTATAGAAGCAGTGATCCTGGAAATAATTTGGGTTTTTCATGACAAGCTCATTACACACTATTATTATTTATCATTACAGTATTAATTTTATTACATTATGAAAATGGCAACACTCTTCCAAGATTTCACTTTTGTTGCTCATATCACTTCAATTGAGCCTACATGTTTCATCAAGGAGTACCAGACATGAAACAGCATGAAGGTATTTAAGAAGACAACTCAAATAAAGAGTTCCTCCCACAAGCATTTGGGTCTTGAGCTGTCCAAGCAAACAACACACAACTACAATAAAGCTTAAACTTGTTCTGCTAGTAAGTCATGGTCACGGGGCTCCGGCTGCCGGCCCCCAAGCTCCGCAGGGCTCAGGCTGCCAGCGCCTGGGGTCCTCAGGAACAACTCTGTCCACCATTACAGAATTTTTTTCTGAGAACCCCCTGACACATGTTGTGAACCCCCAAGGGAACCACTGGTCTATATCGACAGTGACTGCAAGTGGTTAATTGCAGAAGCCTGTTCAATGGCCTTTATTAAATGAGTCTTGTCCTAGTGCACAAGAATATTATCACTAAAAACAATGTCTCTGCTGACAGTAAGCAACCTCCTGTGAGACCAGCAACAAAAAGAGCATGAACGTGAAGCCTGAACTTGTCTCTCATCCCTAGAAGCAGGCCTCCTGCGTCTGAGTTGAGGCACGTTGGCAAGGCAGTGGAGGAAACTTCCAGAAAGGGCAGCTGTAGTGCATCTGTTACATAGCTAAAGAGAGGACTTTAGTGTTATGCCCCTATCTTTCACAAGCAATACATTAATCTAATAAAACAAAGACTAGTAAGAGAAAAAAAAATTCCCGCTTGTTAACTAGAATGGATAAAATGAGATAGCTGGCCTTTTTAACTTTCATTTTTTTGCCTCGGCCTAGGCTCAATTCTAAAACATGCCAGGCCTGTTATGACCTGTTTTATTCATAAATAAGTGCACACACTAATTTAAAAAAAGTCTGGAGCATAATCATGGCATTTCACATTTTCATTAAAGGCCGTAATCATTTCAGTTTAACTTGGTAACAAATTGCTACATGTATGTACTGTCTATAGCAAAAATGACTGTACCCATGACTTTACTGTACAGAATGAGCACTTTGGTGACATATTTTCAGTGTTTGAAATAAATCAATTGAAATATCTCTGTATTTTATTACTGGCCTGGTGAAAATTGTTATACCTAAGCCTATAGGCTTCCATCCTGCACATTTGAATTGATCAGATAACTGCAGTGTCAAATGTGCATCACAGAATCATTGTTCAGTGTTCTCATCCCACGCTTGCTGCATTTTAAATGTGATTCCTCTAATTCAAACTCTCAGAATTCAGTGTAGCCTCTTCCATTTTTCCCTCCTCAAGCTCCCAATTTTTGAGAGCCCTTGAGAGACATAATTAGGATTTTAGTACCTCGTCTTTACTTTCTGTATGTTTTATCTCATTTCCCAGAAGTAAAACAGCTGGTTTATTTCCTCTTGAATTTTGCCAGAAACAACTGCCCCTTGCTAAAGCCAGGCCCTCCCACTAAAGAGGGATGGGAGAGGAGAGGGAGAGGGCTTTTGGGGCCCTTTGCTTCCTACTTCCCACATAATTGTGAAGCCTGAACATGGTAATTTTTAGGCAGTTGCAATATCTAGTTTATTAAAACCTGCTTGCAGCTGTTGGCTTCCGTTGGGTTTGGTATCAGTTTTAATCAGACACCCTAGCCATAATTTGAAATTTGCTAAAAATGGAAGAGATAGGCATGGAGGTTATTTAAAATTTAGTCTATGTGCTTCATGCTACTGTTGCTTGCTGTTAAAGAACTGTTACCACCTCCATGTGCTGCACCAGGAATTTTGTGATATACTGGATCACCAGAGAAACAGTTAGCTTATTGTATTTCACCCTGCAGTGCTCAAGGATTAGACCACAGACGTATTTTGCTTTTTGAGATTGAGAATGTCATTTCTATTTTTCCCATGTATAAGCAGGGGATTTGTCCCACCATAGTAGAGGAATTTCTCTATGTACGCAGTACCCTGGATGAACTGAGTAACAAAAGGATCTGAGTCCCTGGCCCAATTCCCTTCACCCCAGTACCTGCACACCTTGACTTTCCCTCCTGGCCCCATGTGAACAGGACTCTGACCACATAGGGAGAACCGAGTCCAGGGGTTTCCTGGGCATTTACCTCAGTCCCTCTGTGGTCAAGGATGTGGACGACCCTAATCCAGGATACTTCTAACTCCCTTGTTACCTTTTCAACCTGCAATCACTGCAGTTCATTTGAACAGACATACAATTGATTTACAGTTACACCAAAAGTTTCTTTTGGGATTAAAGAGCATTTTGCAGCATCAGCACTGTGAGGAAATGGCCTCGGTAAGGGTCAGTGCAGCAATCTCGAAAGTGCAATAAACTTTACAGTAACAACAGCGTGCAGTGTCTTCTTCCTGGACCTGAACGTGCTGCTGTGACGGCAGTGCCCCAGGATGAGTTTGGGCTCTATGTGACAGACCCCATTCTCCACTGTCGGTTCTGGCCTCCGGTCAGGCCACATCCAACTCTGGCTCTGCACTTAATGCTTTCTGACAGATGCTGGCAAAGGAGCCTATCTCCTCCTCTCTCCCTACACCAGTGCACCAGACCCTCTGAAAGTGCTGGAGACTTACCCCAATGCTGCTCTGACCCCGGCTGTTGCACTCTCCCTGGCTCCTCTGGCTCTGGGCTGATGCACTTGCCCAGGCTGAGCTCTGGGCTGCTGCACCCATCTTGGCTCTACCTTGCCCTGCTAGGGAAGTCCCAGCTCGCAGAAGGACAGGCCGTTGATTTCCTCATTGGCCTACCTGTAGTGTCAATCCTACTGACTAGGAGTGCTCGCTTCTCCCCATTGGCCCTGAATCGTCTTTGGCCCTGCCCTTTTCTGCTGGTATTGGGAGAGGACCAACCAAAACACCCCCTCGAAGTTTCAGTAAGGGGCCAACAGCCCCCTTGCACAAGGGATTTCACTAGGTCCCTTATTAGTACTACCTTTTTAGTCTTCCTGTTCGCTTACCCCCAGAATGGTAATTGGAGCGTTCCTCATCGTAGCCAAGTGTATGGGACAGATGCTCTGACCAACAGCAGACCACAAGTCCCAAAAGCTTTGGGAAACAAAACTCCAATCAAAAGGCAAAAACGATCCATCCACTGAAGGCAATACCTTCAGGGCAGCTAAATGAATATTAGCCAACGCATGGTACCCATAGCACAGCTAAGTGCATTGCTAAGAACATCCAGATGCCTTTGGTGCAGACATCAAGACAAAGCAATTACCTCAAGCAACACTAACGGTACATGGGGTAACCCTTCAATAAACTAGACTATTGCAAGGTGGGTGAGGACTGGTGGACTGAGCTTTTCAGAGTGGCAGCTGAATTCACAACCCATGCAACTGGTAGAACTAAAACACAGGTCTCACTGTTCAAAGTATAATAGCTAGCAACATTAAAAGCAATAGAGATTTACTGGGTCAAAAGCTCTCACTTTTCAATAGGGCCCAGTAGCCATCTGAAGAATCATCATCAAGCCTGTCAGCGAAACAAAAGTCAGGGTGTCAGCCTGACAAAATTCATGCTTAGGTGGGTACACTTACCCTAATCTGAAGACAAAGCGCCAGTATATTAGAAAGCGGTGCTAACATTATATCTAAGTTGTTTGAAAACAATGCTGCCAAGAATAGTTATAGTTAGTGACAAAACCTTGGCTCCATCCCGTCTGATCTGCAGGGCTCCTGAACCAACAGTATCAGAGGGAATGTACAGAGGATCTCCTGATTCCAGTCAAAGTACGCCACTCTGTCATGTTTGCTCTCAGAACTGGAGGCAATTGTGAGACCCAGGTGAGATTTATGCCTCTTACAGCACACATAATGCCCAACTGAGTGCTAACTAAGACATTTGTGTCATTGTACAAAACTCTGTTCAAAGAATCTGCCTGGACATTGTTCGCTAGCCTTTTCAAGGTTTGTGGACTCTGTAGAATAAACTAAGTGAACAGCCCAAGTCCACTATCTGGAAATATTACTTTAGATTTAAGGGAGGTGAGAAGGGAATTCCATGATAAGCACGTGTTACTTTTGCCTTTTACATCTTGAATGACCAGAACCATAAGTAGCTCATGTAAAGTAATATCATAATCAGGCTTATGGTGGCCACAGACACAACCTGACTAAAAGTTATTACCCAGTTACACTGTTATGGAATCTGTTTATGGACCAAAGTTCAGCTGCAACATGAATACAGCTACATGCATGACTATGCTAACAGTTGAGGTACAGGAGGTCAGGATAGCAGGATTTGCCCTCTTTTAAGTTGCTGCTAATAGATGGATCCTTGTAACTAGTTGGCCTGATATAACAGAGTTTGTCCCATTAACATAAGTGATTGAGGCCAATGTCACCTTATAGGCAGTAATTTTTCACCAGCTGAGGAAAAGCACTACCAGTAATCCCAGCTACTGATGTCCTTATCTCAGTTGAGGATCCCAAACATCCCAGGACTGAAAACCACTTTTACTGGTGCTGGACACTTCAGGCAAGTGATATACTGGTCACTAATGCCAAAAACCTTGTCATAAATATAAAGGGAAGGGTAAACCCCTTTAAAATCCCTCCTGGCCAGAGGAAAAATCCTCTGACCTGTAAAGGGTTAAGAAGCTAAAGGTAACCTCGCTGGCACCTGACCAAAATGACCAATGAGGAGACAAGATACTTTCAAAAGCTGGGAGGAGGGAGAGAAACAAAGGGTCTGTGTCTGTCTGTATGCTGCTTTTGCCGGGGACAGAACAGGAATGGAGTCTTAGAACTTTTAGTAAGTAATCTAGCTAGGTATGTGTTAGATTATGATTTCTTTAAATGGTCTTTAAATGGTTCTGAGAAAAGAACTGTGCTGAATAGAATGACTATTCCTGTCTGTGTACCTTTTTTGTAACTTAAGGTTTTGCCTAGAGGGATTCTCTATGTTTTGAATCTAATTACCCTGTAAGGTATCTATCATCCTGATTTTACAGAGGTGATTCCTTTACTTCTATTAAGTCTTCTTGTAAGAAAACTGAATGCTTTTTCATTGTTCTCAGATCCAAGGGTTTGGGTCTGTGGTCACCTATGCAAATTGGTGAGGATTTTTACCAAACCTTCCCCAGGAAGTGGGGTGCAAGGGTTGGGAGGATTTTGGGGGGGAAAGATGTGTCCAAACTACGTTTCCCAGTAAACCCACTTAAAGTTTGGTGGTGGCAGTGGAAATCCAGGGTCAAAGGATAAAATTAATTTGTACCTTGGGGAAGTTTTAACTTAGGCTGGTGAAAGTAAGCTTAGGAGGTTTTCATGCAGGTCCCCACATCTGTACCCTAGAGTTCAGAGTGGGGAAGGAACCTTGACATAGTGGCAAACTGGTGGGATTAACCTGAAATCATTTTGAGATCAATTTGAGATTTTTTGGAACCAGAAAAACAGATTTTTAAAAAAGAAATATTTTTTTTTTCCTTTGGGGCTGCTGGAAAGGAGGTCCAACTGAAAGCAGCTAGTTTTTTTTCTGCTTTGGGGCCAGAGCAGGGACAAAAGGGGATTATCTTTGTGAACTGCAGGTATTCTTTGCCTGGAGACAGGGTACTTAACCTCCTGCAGGGAAATTCACAGTCTTTGCAAACCAGAAGCTTTTTTTTTCCCCTAAAAGTAAATAGGGGGGTGTTTTACCCATTTGCCTGGAGACAAAAGTGGCAGGGGTTTGTGGTTTTTTTTTGTAAGGATTTTGATTTTTTTTTTTTTACAAGGAGCACAGGTGTGAAAAGGAATTTTTTCCCTTTGGGCTGCTGGTAAGCCAGTTTCCAAGTAGTTGGAGGTTTTTTGCTTTGATTTGGGGCCAAAGCAGAGACAAAGGGAATTGTCTTTTTCTGTAGGCTGACAATCACTATCAGAGAATAGGTATCCTATTCCAGCACAGCAAAATTTTACAGCCAAGTTTTGTTGGTTTATTTCTAAACCTCGGGTGTAAAGTTAGTTAAAAACAGAGCGGTTAGGATGACAGAATCCATGGCACAACAAAAGATGGAATTAGCCAGATTTCAGGCTGAAGAAAAACAAAGGGAACATGAAAGACAGATAGAACTCATGCAGCTAGAGAAGGAGGTACAGGAGGCTGCCCACAGGAGGGAAATGGAGGCAAGGAAGCATGTGGAGGAGGAGAAGGAAAAAGAGAGGAAGCATGCACTGGAGATGGAGAAGGTAAAGGCTCAGCAGAATATACCAACAAACCCTAGCAATCCTTCTCCAGATACCATTCCCCATCCCAGAAAGTTCCCCACCTACAAGGCAGGCGATGATACTGAGGCCTTCTTAGAAAACTTCGAAAGGGCCTGCCTTAGGTACAGCATCTCTACCGACCAATACATGGTAGAGCTGAGGCCACAGCTCAGTGGACCCTTAGCTGAGGTGGCGGCTGAAATGCCTAAAGAACACATGAACAAGTATGAACTGTTTAAATTCAAGGCAAGAGTCAGAATGGGGATAACACCTGAGCATTCTCGTCGGCGGTTCAGAGCCCTAAGGTGGAAACCAGACGTGTCATTTACCCGACATGCCTACCACATTGTGAAACATTGGGATGCCTGGATATCAGGAGCAAGTGTTGAATCTCCAGTAAATTTGCCCTTCCTAATGCAAATGGAACAATTCTTAGAGGGTGTTCCTGAGAAAATAAAAAGATACATCCTAGATGGGAAGCCCAAAACTGTAATCGAGGCAGGAGAGATTGGAGCCAGATGGGTGGAGGTGGCAGAGAAAAAGAAAACTGGCCGCAGTTGGAGCGGAGACCAGAAGGGACAACCCCAGACCACACCCTATTACCGGGGGCTGCCCAAAGCCCCACCTACCTCCCAAAGAACCCTCCAGACCCCTTATCGTCCCATCACCCCGTTCTCCAGCAACCCACCTTGCCTCAGTGACCCGTCAGCTGGACGATGTTTTAAATGTAATGAGCTGGGGCATGTAAAGGCCAACTGCCCCAAGAACCCCAACAGATTACAGTTCATTGCACTGGAATCATACCAGAGGTCCGCAGGCCCAGATACCTCCCAGATACCCTTGGAGCGGAGGGAAACTGTGAGTGTGGGCGGGAAGAAGGTCACCGCGTGGAGGGACACCGGAGCACAAGTGTCAGCTATTCATGCTTCCTTAGTGGACCCCAATTTAATCAACCCAGAGATCCAAGTGAAAATTCAACCCTTCAAGTCCAACTCTTTCGATTTGCCTACAGCCAAGTTGCCTGTTCAGTATGAGGGCTGGTCAGGAACATGGACTTTTGCAGTCTATGATGATTATCCCATCCCCATGCTGTTGGGGGAAGACTTGGCCAATCATGTGAAGAGGGCCAAGAGAGTGGGAATGGTCACTCGCAGCCAGGCTAAACAAGCTGTGAGGCCTAGCTCTGTTCTGGAAACTCTATCAGGACCCGGTCAGAGGTGATGGACCCGGATCCCAGGTCAATGTCTGCAACAGCAGTAGTGGATCCAGTCCCGGAGACCCAGACGGAACCAGTCCCAGAACCGGAACCAGCGGAACAACCAGCACCAGACCCGTTGCCAACACTGAATCCAGTACTTGCAACCTCAACATGAGAGGGCAGGGCCGAACCGAACCTGAACCGGCAGCAGCCCATAACCCTACACAAGAGGCTCAGCCGGAGCCTGAACCCCAACATAGTGTCCCAGCGGAGAGTGGTTCACAGTCAACGGAAACAGCCCCATCCCCTACATCGCTTCCAGAGGGACCAAGCATAGGTCCACAATCCAATGAGGAACTGATGTCTCCAGCATCAAGGGAACAGTTCCAGACCGAACAGGAAGCAGATGAAAGCCTCCAGAGAGCTTGGATGGCGGCACGGAGCAACCCACCGCCTCTCCGCTCTTCTAATCGATCCAGGTTTGTTGTAGAAAGAGGACTTTTATACAAGGAAACTCTTTCTGGTGGACACCAGGAAGACTGGCATCCTCAGAGACAGTTGGTATTTCCAACTAAATACCGGGCCAAGCTCTTGAGCTTAGCCCACGATCACCCTAGTGGCCATGCTGGGGTGAACAGGACCAAAGACCGTTTGGGGGGGTCATTCCACTGGGAGGGAACGGGCAAGGATGTTTCTACCTATGTCTGATCTTGTGAAGTATGCCAAAGGGTGGGAAAACCCCAAGACCAGGTCAAAGCCCCTCTCCAGCCACGCCCCATCATTAAAGTTCCATTTCAGTTAGTAGCTGTGGATATTCTGGGTCCTTTTCCAAAAAAGACACCCAGAGGAAAGCAGTACATACTGACTTTCATGGATTTTGCCACCCGATGGCCGGAAGCAGTAGCTCTAAGCAACACCAGGGCTAAAAGTGTGGGCCAGGCACTAGCAGACATTTTTGCCAGGGTAGGTTGGCCCTCCGACATCCTCACAGATGCAGGGACTAATTTCCTGGCAGGAACTATGGAAAACCTCTGGGAAGCTCATGGGGTAAATCACTTGGTTGCCACTCCTTACCACCATCGAACAAATGGCATGGTGGAGAAGTTTAATGGAACTTTGGGGGCCATGATACGTAAATTCGTAAATGAGCATTCCAATGATTGGGACCTAGTATTGCAGCAGTTGCTCTTTGCCTACAGAGCTGTACCACATCCCAGTTTAGGGCTTTCCCCATGTGAACTTGTATATGGCCGTGAGGTTAAGGGGCCATTACAGTTGGTGAAGCAGCAATGGGAGGGATTTACACCTTCTCCAGGAACTAACATTCTGAACTTTGTAACCAACCTACAAAACACCCTCCGAACCTCTTTAGCCCTTGGTAAAGAAAATTTACAGGATGCTCAAAAAGAGCAAAAAGCCTGGTATGATAAACATGCCAGAGAGCGTTCCTTCAAAGTAGGGGACCAGGTCATGGTCTTAAAGGCGCTCCAGGCCCATAAAATGGAAGCATCGTGGGAAGGGCCATTCACGGTCCAGGAGCGCCTGGGAGCTGTTAATTATCTCATAGCATTCCCTACCTCCAACCGAAAGCCTAAGGTGTACCATATTAATTCTCTAAAGCCCTTTTATTCCAGAGAATTAAAGGTTTGTCAGTTTACAGCCCAGGGAGGAGAGGACGCTGAGTGGCCTGAAGGTGTCTACTACGAAGGGAAAAGTGCTGGTGGTGTGGAAGAGGTGAACCTCTCCATGACCCTTGGGTGTATGCAGCGACAGCAGATCAAGGAGCTGTGCACTAGGTATGCGCCAACGTTCTCAGCCACCCCAGGACTGACTGAACGGGCATACCACTCCATTGACACAGGTAATGCTCACCCAATTAGGGTCCACCCTTACCGGGTGTCTCCTCAAGCTAAAACTGCTATAGACCGGGAGATCCAGGATATGTTATAGATGGGTGTAATCCGCCCCTCTGGAAGTTAATGGGCATCTCCAGTGGTTCTAGTTCCCAAATCAGATGGGGAGATATGTTTTTGCGTGGACTACTGTAAGCTAAATGCTGTAACTCGCCCAGGCAACTATCCAATGCCATGCACAGATGAACTATTAGAGAAACTGGGACGGGCCCAGTTCATCTCTACCTTGGACTTAACCAAGGGGTACTGGCAGGTACCGCTAGATGAATCCGCCAAGGAAAGGTCAGCCTTCACCACACATCTCGCCACCTTCCAAAGACTTGTTGATGGTCTCCTAGCAGGATTAGGAGAATATGCCGTCGCCTACCTTGATGATGTTGCCATATTTTCAGATTCCTGGGCAGAACACCTGGAACATCTAAAAAAAGTCCTTGAGCGCATAAGGGAGGGAGGACTAACTGTTAAGGCTAAGAAGTGTCAAATAGGCCTAAACAGAGTGACTTACCTTGGACACAAGGTGGGTCAAGGAACTGTCAGCCTACAGGCCAAAGTGGATGCTATCCAAAAGTGGCCTGTCCCAAAGTCAAAGAAACAGGTTCAATCCTTCTTAGGCTTGGCTGGTTATTACAGACAATTTGTACCGCAATACAGCCAAATCGCCGCCCCACTGACAGACCTAACCAAAAAGAAACAGCCAAATGCCGTTCAGTGGACCGAAACGTGTCAGAAGGTCTTTAACAAGCTTAAAGCAACACTCATGTCTGACCCTATACTAAGGGCCCCAGACTTTGACAAACCGTTCCTAGTAACCACAGATGCGTCCAAGCGTGGTGTGGGAGCAGTTTTAATGCAGAAAGGACCTGATCAAGAATTCCACCTTTCTCCGCAAAAAACTGTCTGAGAGGGAAAGCAACTGGTCAGTCAGTGAAAAAAAGAATGTTACGCCATTGTCTACACCCTGGAAAAGCTACGCCCATATGTTTGGGGACGGTGTTTCCACCTGCAAACTGACCATGCAGCGCTACAGTGGCTTCATGCCGCCATGGGAAATAACAAAAAACTTCTTCGATGGAGTTTAGCTCTCCAAGATTTTGATTTCGACATCCAACACATCTCAGGAGCTTCTAACAAAGTGGCTGATGCACTCTCCTGTGAAAGTTTCCCAGAATCAACTGGTTAAAATCGTGCTTGAGATGTGGAAAATATTGTTAGTCTTTATGTACTTGGTAGTATATTTAGAGGTGCATGTGTCTTATTAATTCTGTTTTCCTAAAGCTCCAGGAAGAAATCCTAGCCAGCGTTTCACCCTAGCTGAGATTTGGGGGGGGCGTGTCAGAAATATAAAGGGAAGGGTAAACCCCTTTAAAAATCCCTCCTGGTCAGAGGAAAAATCCTCTAACCTGTAAAGGGTTAAGAAGCTAAAGGTAACCTCGCTGGCACCTGACCAAAATGACCAATGAGGAGACAAGATACTTTCAAAAGCTGGGAGGAGGGAGAGAAACAAAGGGTCTGTGTCTGTCTGTATGCTGCTTTTGCCGGGGACAGAACAGGAATGGAGTCTTAGAACTTTTAGTAAGTAATCTAGCTAGGTATGTGTTAGATTATGATTTCTTTAAATGGCTGAGAAAAGAACTGTGCTGAATAGAATGACTATTCCTGTCTGTGTACCTTTTTTGTAACTTAAGGTTTTGCCTAGAGGGATTCTCTGTGTTTTGAATCTAATTACCCTGTAAGGTATCTACCATCCTGATTTTACAGAGCTGATTCCTTTACTTCTGTTAAGTCTTCTTGTAAGAAAACTGAATGCTTTTTCATTGTTCTCAGATCCAAGGGTTTGGGTCTGTGGTCACCTATGCAAATTGGTGAGGATTTTTACCAAACCTTCCCCAGGAAGTGGGGTGCAAAGGTTGGGAGGATTTTGGGGGGAAAGACATGTCTAAATTACGTTTCCCAGTAAACCCACTTAAAGTTTGGTGGTGGCAGTGGAAATCCAGGGTCAAAGGATAAAATTAATTTGTACCTTGGAAGTTTTAAACTAAGCTGCTGAAAGTAAGCTTAGGAGGTTTTCATGCAGGTCCCCACATCTGTACCCTAGAGTTCAGAGTGGGGAAGGAACCCTGACAAACCTTGACTCAAAGTCCCCAGAACTATTTCAGTATGCTGTATATAATGGGCAGCAAACCATTTCATCAAGTGGCTCACCAGAGAGCATGGTGCCAGCTCTGGACTCAGGTTGGATGGATCTGGGGGCCTTAGTGACACTCATGGTGGGCACCGAATGACTTCACTAGAGTCAGAACCTTGGCACTAGCTTGGATAGAGCTGGATACTTTGCTGCCATTTTGGTACAGGCACCTTGGCACTAAGCTATGATGGCTTAGAGGAATCTGGGGACCTTGGGGCTGTGTTGACTGTGCCAGAATCTCAGTGCTAGGTTCAGTCAGCTGGATAAAATCCAGGGACCAGGCCACTGCTTAAACCAAGCACACAGCCACTTAAGCTAGTAGAGCTCTAAAGTCTATGCTAGACTTACACATTGCCAGAATTAGTTGAATGGGCCTGGGGAGCCTCCCTCAACCATTGCGGTTTGTGAGATGGTCCTCTTGCATCTGTGGGTCCAGATGAGTCTCATGCTGGCTAAGTAGCATTTCCTCTTTGGCAAGTATAGTACTATAAATGTCTTTATCTAGACGCAAAAAGAAAAGGAGTACTTGTGGCACCTTAGAGACTAACCAATTTATTTGAGCATGAGCTTTCGTGAGCTACAGCTCACTTCATCAGATGAAGTGAGCTGTAGCTCACGAAAGCTCACGCTCAAATAAATTGGTTAGTCTCTAAGGTGCCACAAGTACTCCTTTTCTTTTTGCGAATACAGACTAACACGGCTGTTCCTCTGAAACCTGTCTTTATCTAGACGAACAGTCTAACGGGACCAAAAATAGTCCTGCGAGGACAGACGAAAAGGAAGACAGAAAACTGATGAGGAAGAGTATCAGCTCACTGCACCTTCAGAGGTTACAGAGAAACTGAGCGGTGCTTGGGAACACTCCCCATCCCCTTTACCCTGGGCAGCCTTGTGGAGGGGTGAGGGGCCTAATGACCACTGCAGGCCAGAAGATTCCACAGTAGGAGGCATCAATCCCCATAAGTGTGACTATGCAGTGACTACTCAAAGAAAATGCATACATTTTAGCCTAATCAGCTCAAAACAGAGCATAGTGGGAGGGGCAAAATGTGGTGTGCATGACCTGCTCACTTTCTGATCAGAAAAAGTGAGTTTGGCCCTCATTTAAGGAAGCTTGAGCTGGGTGAAATCCTTTTATTGTGTGTCTTCAAACGAAATGTTGCAGCGGTCGTGTAGGGAGGAGAAACTAGGGTAACCCCACTACTTACTTGAGAAATAGGGCGTGTACTTGACTCACTTCTTTCTGTAACACTACACCACTGCCTGGCAGCTCTAAGGTGCCCTCTTTTTCCCTTCACCTATGAGAAAAAGCTGCTGGAGTGGGTCCTTGCTCCGGACAGATTTCAATGTGCTTGTGGGCTATACAAGTAATTTAAGACAAGCTTGTCATGTGGTTGCCCTGACAGTTATACCAATATTTGCAGTGATATGTTCAAGGCGCCAATCCTTTGTACAGCAGAACAGGGCTGAGGACCAGGTCATATCCCTGCTTCAACCCAGCCCTAGTGTCAAACCTAAACCAAAGCTCAACAATTGGTTCAAGCTCTTTTACTGACATGGCTGATGTGTTGTGACCAAAGATGGTAACGCAAAAATTATCTCAAAGCACTAGAAAGCTTCCAGCATAAGGCAGCTGCCCTTGGGCTAAGGGTTTCTTGGGCAAAAACAAAAATGCAGAATGTTGGTGCAAAAGTTGTGATCGAAAGCATCTGTGCTCCTAGAAAAACTGTGGCAATAGTAGATGGACTTCATCTATCGGACGTGAACTATCATCAAATGAGCACAGCTACCTTAAGGAGACTTGGTTTAACAGCCTCAGCCAGGAAGAACCTGCATTGGGTCTGGCACCAAAAGAAGGTGAAATGATATACAAAAGCATGGATTTATCAATCCTGTGTACTTCCGACCCTCTTACATGGATCTGAAACATGGACGTTGCTTAAACAATATAGCAGGAGGTATTTCATATGCATTGCCAGCAGTGACTACTGGGTATAAGGTGGTTTGACTTTCTTTATCAGTAATAGGGATGTAGCATTGAGCACTGGCCTCGAGAGGCTTGAAGTCCTGCTTAGCCACCACCAGCTGGCCCTTTTTGGTCAGTTGCCCGCCTTGGACCAAGGGGAGAAATGTGCAGCCTTTGTGGTCCCAGCAAGCCCGGTGGGGGGGGTTCCTCTCCCCGGGGGCTCAGGCACTGACCCTGGGCTCAGCACACACTTCTGCTCCGGGGGGCCCAGGCCCAGCCTCCCGGCTGCACAGCCTCTCTCCGCGCCAGCCCACCCCCCCGAGCTGCCGGAGACGGCTCAGTCTTGCTTCAGCTTCCCCGCCACTCACTCGGGGAGTCTCCTCGTTCCACCTCTCCCCGCCCCCCGCGTGCCCCCTGGCAGCTCCCCGCCTCTCTCGCGCGTGGAGCCGCCGCCGCCGCCGCGTTCGCCGGAGTCCGCTTCTCGCCCGTGGAGCCGCTCCGGGACTGCGGCGGATCCAGGCCGGGTCTCCGCTCTCGCTAGCCCCCGCCAGCCGCTGTCCCCAACCCTCGGTGCCGCCGGCCGGGGCTGGGCGCGGCCGGGGCCCGGGCCCCTCGCTCTGGGGCCGGGGAGGACAATGCACCGAGCTGTCTCCAACCAGCGCTCGGGTTCCTCCTCCTCCTCCTCCTCCGGCTCCTTCCAGCCGCCGCCGCCCCCTGCTCACCCCGCCGCCGACCTGCAGCCCCTCTTCCTGGGCGGCCGCAGCCGGCGCGTGTCGGGCTCCAGCTCGGGCTCGGCCCGGGCCCGCAGCAGCAGCAGCAGCGGGGGCGAGGAGGAGGAGGAGAGCATCAGCAAACCCCTGGTGCCGGCCCCGGCCGCGCCGGCCCCCGCCGCCTCCTCCCCGGCCTCCAGCAGCAGCAGCTCGGGCTGCAGCATGACGGCGGGGGAGCTGTACGGGGGCGCGGGCCCGGCCGGGGGGGCGGCGGCGGCCACCGCCGGAGGGCTGCTGTGGCCGGGCGGGGGCTCCGGCGGGTCGCGCTGGGGCTACAAGGCGCTGTCCCTGGTGCTGCTGCTGGGGCAGGGCGCGCTGCTGGACCTTTACCTGATCGCCGTCACCGACCTCTACTGGTGCAGCTGGATCGCCACCGACCTGGTGCTGGCCGCCGGCTGGGGCATCTTCTTCTGCCGCAACAGCCGGGCCCGGCGCCGGGAGCGCCCCCCGCCGGGTCACCCTCCGCCCCCGCCGCTGCACCCGCTGCTGCTGCACCCCCCGCACGGCGGCCGGGGCGCGGGCCGGGCTGGGGGCCCCCTGCGGGGCGGGGACTTCGCCTACGCGCACCTGGCCTGGCTGATCTACTCCATCGCCTTCACCCCCAAGGCGGCGCTGATCCTGGGCACCTCCATCCTGGAGCTGATCGAGCTGCGCCTGCCGCTGGGCATCACCGGCTTCCGCGTCACCCTGGCGCTCTCCGCCCCGCTGCTCTACTGCCTGCTGCGGGCCATCGGCCCCGACGGCGCCGGCCAGCTGCTGCTGCCGGCCCAGCCCCCACCCCAGCACCGCGCCGCCGCCGCCTTCCTGGCCACCTGCCTCGACCTGCTGGACAGCTTCACCCTGCTGGAGCTGGTGCTGCAGCCCGGCCGCCCGGCCCCGCTGCCCGGCCCGCTGCGCTACCTGCTCATCGCCGTCTACTTCCTCTGCCTGGCCTCGCCCGTGCTCTGGCTCTACGAGCTCAGCGCCGCCCGGCCGCCCGGCGCCGCCCGCCTGGCCCTGCACCTGCTGCTGCCCGCCGGGCTGCTGGACGCGCCGCTGCTCGCCCTGCGCTGCCTCCTGCTGCTGCGCTACCAGCAGCCGCTCTCCGTCTTCATGCTCAAGAACCTCTTCTTCCTGGCCTGCCGCGGCCTCGAGGCCATGGAGACCTGCTGCCTGCTCCGCCCCGCCGCCGGGGGCGCCAAGTACAGCGCGGCCCCTGGCCCGGGGCCCGGCGTCGCCCAGCTCAGCCACTGCATCTCCGAGAACGACGTGGGGCCCCACGGCTACGTCAACACCCTGGCGGTCAGCGCCCAGAACTGAACCGGGGCGCGGGGCGGGGAGGCGGTATAGCCCTCCGGCTCCTGCGCCGCCCCCGGCCAGGAGCCCGGCCCCCTCTGCCCTCCCCGGCCAGGAACCCTGCCCCCTCCTCACCTGCCCCTCCACTAGCCCCCACCCAGGAACCCTGCCCCCTCATCCCACCCCTCTATTCACCTGCCCCCTCCGACCCCACTTTGCCATCTACTCACACCTGACCCTAAGCAATAGGGATGGATAGAGGGCTTAATCTTACCAGACCATAACTCCATCCCTTGCCCTGCATACCCGTACCCCAAGCCCTCTCTTCTACATAACCAGCACTGACCTCTGCACTTACTACCAACCTCCTTGTTTCTGTACCAGTATTATGGGCTGGCCACATAGTGTTGCGGGGAAAGGTTTCCCCCCCATACCTATCCTTGCCCCCTAAACTCTACCCCTTTCCTAATCTTGGGAGCTCTTTGAGCATTGGCCTGCTAAACCCAGGGTTGTGAGGTCAATCCTTGAGGGGGCCATTTAGGGATCTGGAGCAAAAATTGGGGATTGGTCCTGCTTTGAGCAGGGGGTTGGACTAGATGACCTCCTGCGGTCCCTTCCAACCCTGATATTCTACGAAAGCTCGACTTTCCAGAATGGAGGAGAGAGGGAAATTACGCAGCTAAACCTGTCCCCCTGGCTGCCCTCATAAACTCAACCTCCTTGCACAGACAAGGGAGATCCACACGCCTCTGCCTCCTCCCCAGCCTTGGGAGCTGATCTCTTTACTGTTCCCCTGTCTCTGAGAGGCCTCCTAACACTACTGCCTATGGGGACTGGGGAATAAAGAGGGGGATACCCACCTCCCAGAGATCACAGGGTAGAGGGAGGTTCCCCAACCATCCCCTGCCTTATCTACCTACTACTAAACTGGTCAGCTTTTCCGTACCAGTCCTTTGCTCCTGGCCGACAAAGCTGCTCCCCATGCAGCTGAAAGTCACCGAGCAATTCTGCCATTACACTAGGGGAAGTTATTCATCTCCCTGGCAGAACTGCTCTGCCTGCTGCTCAGGGTCCCCATATCACTGACATTGCAATTAAGAGCAGGGGAGGGACACTGGTTTTTTTAGTTTAACACTCATTTCTCTTTCCCTTTTCCCTGAACAAATCCATCAGTGGAGTCTACCCAGAGATCATACTTCCTATCTCTGGGGAATAACGCAGAAGCTTTTCCCAGGAAAGTACGCTTGTCCTTGCAAGCCTCTGCACCTTTTGTGGTGTCTATTTCCTCCTTTGTGTGCCATATCATGTTTGCATCATGTCCTTCAGTGGCAACGTGGGTTTCATTGTTTCTTCATTATTCCTCAGCACCTAGCAATGGAGACCAGTGGATTGTTTTGACAGCTCCTGATGATCATGATGGGAGACTTTAGCAGAGACTAAGTGGTGATGAGACCTCCTTGCATGCACGTGACCACAAAGAGGAGGTTTGCTTTTAAGCTTGTATCCTGCAAAGGTACCACCTCTGTTTTCCACCCACTGAGGTGAAATGAGGAAGAGACTTGGAACCCCCAATTGGGGGAGTTTCTCTGACTAGGGTGGTGACCAGCAAATTTCAAGGGGAGCCATCCTGGGAACCACCCTTCCCCTTGTTGAAAATGTCTACCTCTGTGCTTGAATCTTGTTGCATCTTGTGCTGACTTTATGTGCTAAAGAGACAAGTGAGTCTGAAACGGACATGACTCAGGTCCTAAAGCCCCTCCAGATTGAGATGTTTATTTCCGGTGAGAACAGGGTCGCCTGCTTGTTCAAGCAGCATTTGTGTGTTGGGGGGTCTTGTTTTTCTGTGGATATGCATGTTTTAAGGATCAGTGTTTATTTCTTATGTGGACAGTAAGGGCTCCCTCCACTGAGATTAGACAGGCTGGGAAGACTAGCTGTAGGTACATGGACACTCTACCCCTAGAGCTGAGGATGAAGCCTGTGAACTGTTCCCCTCTACCCCAGCAGGGGAACCTTGGTGCTCCTTGGATTGGGCTAGGTGCTGCACTTCATTTAATGTCCAGACATGGAAAGTGAAGTGCTACAATGAGCCCCCTGTGAAAGGGTCCTAGGGTGTATCTCACACACTTTGGTGCAACCTACCATATCACAACACTGTTCTCCATGTGTGCGAGGGTAGAGGGGTCAATTGTAAAGCACTTGGTCTTGTTGAAATGCAGCTGTCCTTAATTTTTAAAGTTCCATGAACCAGTTTGGCCCAGTTTAGGGCAAGACCTGTTACCTATCTGTAGCTGCCTCTGGAACCAGGGGAACTGAAGTAAGACCAGCCAGGGTTTGAAGGGTAACTTTTCCTCCTCAGAGCTGCTCTTTGATAGGACTGCACTCATGGAGGAAGAGTTAGAATTCCCTGTCCTGTCCAGTTAGAAGAGGGAACAACCACTATCCAAAGCCTGTGCCAGACCTATACACCGCCCTTGGGACTTTCCCCATACGTGTACATACATTCCTCCCTTCGACCCTTGGGCTTCAGTGGAAGTCATGGCCCTAGCACCAGAACTTCTGCCACTACCTCCCTGCTCTCAGAGCAGGGTGGATGTCCTGCTCGCTGAGGCACTGCTATTACACAATGTTTACAGGCTGAGGACTTTTCCCTTGCTTCCCATGGGTGGAACTGTGTAGTTGCCATTAGGCTCTTCTGTCCCTAGCACCATGGCAGTCCCCAGCTCTGGCTCAGGAAGGGCAGGTCTAAAGTGCTCATCTGTTAGAGCTGCAGCTGCTAGGGGTAATTGGCTTGGGAAGAACAGACAATGGGAGATGTAGCTGCAAAGAACTAGGCTTAATTTTCCCACCAGTGCTTTATTTTTATCTGAGCCCTGAACAGAATGCTTGTTAAGGGCAATGGTGTTAATTCTGGCCCATAGCCTTCTCTTCAGTAACTTTTTATTTGTCTGGACAATCTTGGTGCTGTGAGTGACTGTGATTGTAAAACTAAGTACTGTGGACTTTTCCTCCGTGACCTGAGATATGTCAAGGGGATGCTAGCTTCCTGGCCAAAAGGAAGAATTGGCAGGTGTGCCTGCATGCATATCGGGACTCCCCCAACAAAATAGGCAATATTAAACAGAAAACTAATATACGCAAAGAACAAACCAACATACCATTCAAACAATAATGAATCAGTACCCTAAACTAAGAGTACTCCACTCCCTGTTGTCAAACAGCCACGTTGTAGAGTAGGCCAACTTACCAAAAAGAGGTGGAGAGAAAAGCTGCCTTACCCAGAACTAAACTTTGCTGTTCTTAAACTTGCATACAAAACCCAAAGAATTTGGCCCCTCTGAGTCACTGGCACATATTCATTCAGCTCAGACAGTAGAAGTCACAGCAGAATTGTTAATATAACCCTGACTTTGATACTACTTCACCTTAGATATCAATTGCAATGGAACTGCTGTTTCAATAGCAAGTGCCTTCCCTCATCTAACAGACACTGGTGTGAAAATGGCATATTGGACATTTAACTAGTCAGTTGACAGGTTTTTTTAAATCTAGTATCAACATGACAAGATTTCATAAGCAGTGCATAACTCTTAAGGTTACATTTGTTCTCTGCTTCACAGTAGAGTTGAGCATACTGAAGAGGTCCAGAATATATATATTTTGCTATAGATGGCTCTGTAGAAGTTTTATTCTCTTTAGTATATGGAGTTGTTCATAGTACCTGCCATTGTGTCCTGATCTCCTCCCACCGCCAACCTAAATAGCAGCAGTTTGGCTAACATGCAGGTTTGGTAGTATATCTGACTTGACGGAAGCACCTTGAAGTCAAAATTGGCAGCTGTATTACCACTTATGAAACAAGACCTAAATATTAAAGCTCTTAAATTTCTTTTCTGTTTACAAGCCTGCCATAGCTTTCTGCAACTCCCCTCTTTTTAAATCCCCCCCACCTTGGTCTGCTGAATGGGTATATTCACAATTTGAAAATTATGCTCCCACCCCACCTTATATGCAGGCCCCCTTCTTTGCCCACATCTAGCCACCCTACTCTAAGTATTGGCTTAAGTGAATAATTTTGCTAAACCACAATCTGCCGTATGAAGATAAAGGCCTCTAAGCATCCACTCTGTCATACACTAGTATGCAAATTACCTCTGCACCAGAATTCAGCTGGTTAGGAGAGGAGTTGTTCTGTCCAGGCCACTCATTTAAGAGGCTAGCAAACAGTAAGAGGTGACCTAAGAGGGGAAAATGAAAGTAGAGAAAACATATAGCCTGGGGCACTAGGAGGCTTGGCATCCCCACTAACATCAATCTGAGTTTGTATTTTTTAATAAATGAGATTGTTCTTAAAATAAAATTAGACATTTGTGACCAAGTGTGTGTGTTTCCCTTTGAGTTTCTTATCAGTGTAGTGATTTGGGTATTGCAGGGCACGTTCACAAACTAAATGCCAACAGTTTACATTAAAATGTTCAAACTATTTGCCCTCCCTGATTACTTAAAAGCAACAATGGATTTTCTTCAACCTTCACTTCCTCACTCAGAAACAAATAAGAAATTTCAAGCCAAAAGGACAACTACTTGAGAAGGGTATAAGCAAGTCAAGAACCCAGTTCAGGCAGCACTTCTAT
This sequence comes from Caretta caretta, assembly GCF_965140235.1. NCBI lineage: Eukaryota > Metazoa > Chordata > Testudines > Cheloniidae > Caretta > Caretta caretta. The sequence goes on from NC_134206.1 coordinate 242,088,357, forward strand.
TCTGAGCTCAGCACATTAAGATATTACTTGAAAAGGACTTACCAAAACAAACAAAAACTAGACAGGTAATTGTGAAATCTTCACAGGCTTACAATGAAACAAAAGCATTAAAAAAGGCACCTCTGGCACCTTACTTTCCACATCTCTAAGAGCGGTAACACTTATTTCCCCCTCAGTGGTCATAGGGATAAATGATCGTAGAGCATGTTGAGCTCAGTACTATTTATTTGTTTAGCCCCAACCCACACGTTTGGTCCTATACACAACATAAAATGAAGATCGCTCCTGGTCCTGAACATGGTTATTTGCAGGAATTTTTCTGTTTGCTGCTTTGTGGCTGTACAGGCACAGATGGACAGTATAGGATGCTGATGGTCCTACATTCAGCCAACCAAATCCCACAGACAGATTTTGACTGCTGCAGGCAAGTATTTTTGTGAGGAAGGCAACTTTCAAGGAGGGGTTTCCCTCCCTCTCCTTCCTCCCAGGTGGCACCCCTTTTCCTAAACATTTTAGCATTTCATGACTGGCTCAATTTCATACTTCAGTGCTTTGGTTTGAGTTCTAGGGGGAAGTGTCCTGCATAGGTGAAAATCAAATGAAGAGAGGACATTCTAGATCCTTTAATCATTTCAGTGTAAATCTTCTGAAAGTATATTATTCCTTTAATTAAAAAAGAAAATTAGAAAAAAACTAGATACAATCAGTTATAAAAATATATCGTCACATTGGTTGCATAGTCAGAAGTGGCAATGTGGAGTAATAGCTACTCAAAACTTTCATTTGAAAAGCCAGTGTATAAAGCATATAAAAAGAAAATACTTGAAGTTGTTAAGATATAATAAGCATAGGCTGAAGAAAATCAGTTTGCCATCTCAGGAATGGAAAAATGCTTCACGTAGATGCAAGACCTAAGATTACATCTTGTTGTCCGACACATGTGCAATTAGCAAGGTGGAAAGGCTGCAGTCTTGTATGATCCCAAAAGGGGAGAGGAAAAAAGGCAGTTTGGGTTGGGGGCTTTTACTCCTCAAAAAGGCATTCCCTGGTTGCCTGAGTTAAACAAGCTGCCACAGTGCCTGGGGTAATCTCCAGCTTTATAAATTAGAAAAGTAAACCATCTAGCCCATCCCACAAGGGACAATGCTGGATTGTTCGCTGCACAGTGTTCTCCTAGTTCGTTAAAACCAGTTTTGAAATCTCTCAATTGAGGGAGTTTCCAGCACAACTTGTGGGAGATGACTCCGCAGTCTGCACTACCCGCAAATGTTTCTCAATGTTTAGACTGAATTTCCTTTGTTCAAATTTACGTTAACAGTAGTTACATCTCCAGGGATCATCTTACATTGGTTTCACTCCAGCATCCTTCACTTGTTGGTTATATTCCCCACCCTTGGGCAACGTATGGTCAAGCTATGCTTACTACCAGGGCTGTCAAGTGATTAAAAACATTAACTGAGATTAACTGCAGTTTAAAATCACACTATTAAACAATATCAGAATGCCATTTATGTAAATATTTTTGGGGTTTTAGTATATTTTCAAATATAGGATCAGGGCTGGGGGCTCTGGGCTTCTGTCCTGCTCGGTGCTTCAGCCCCCCCTTGCATGGGCAGCACGTGAACCGCTGGCTGGGCAAGACTAGCTCTCAGCCCCACCCCTTCTGCCTGAGGCCCCCCTGCCTTTTGCCCTCCTGCCGGAGCTGAGCATTACCCCCCACCCCCCCGCAGCCATCAGCCCAGTCCTGCCCCAGGCTAGCCCACCAGCGCGGGCGGCCACAGCCCCACCCCAGAGCACCAGGAAGGCAGGTGGAGCATGGCCCCAGCCCACCCAGAGCCAGAGCACGGGTGGCCACACCTCCCTCCAGCCCCAGAGCGCGGGAAGGTGGGCGGCCCCAGCCGGAGCACTGGAGCTGCATGCAGGGAGCAATGGTAAGCAGAGGGTAGGGCCATGCCTGGCTGTTTGGGGAGGCACAGCCTCCCCCTGCCTATGCAACCCACTGCCCATGCCCCCTCAGGGTGCAGGGCTCCAGCCCTCTTGCTGCCTGGGAAGCTGTGGGCTTGGATTTCTTCAACCCCTCCCCAACTGCCCGGGAAGCTGCAGTCTGGGACTTCTTTAATCCCTCCCCTGTTGCCCATGGAACTGCAGGCTGAGGCTTCTTCAGCTTCCCTGCTATGGGCTTAACGTGTTAATTTTGTTTTCAGTTAATCACAGGCATTACATGTGATTGACAGCCCTGTTTACTACCACATTTTTCTTCCAAACAGTCTTTCAGACCCTTAATTGTGTTTATTGCTTTTCTCACCATCTCTCCAATTTGAAAATCTTCCTGATATTGAGATGCCCAGAAACGAACACAATATCCTGGCTGGTACTATCAGTGCACCAGAAAAAACCCATTTCCTTCCGGATCTATGCGGTGAAGACCGTATGCAGCCCTAAACCCCATTCTTTTTCCCGCTGTAATTGTACTGCAAGCTCCTAGTCCATTTTCTGACCACCAAGCTTACGTTTCTTTTGGTGTCGCTGCTTTTCAAGTGCCTTCCACTCATCATGGGTTGAGGGGAAAGTACCAAAGAGATAAAACTACCCACTTAAAAACGTTCATCCCAATTACTGCTCAGCATCCTGCTACACTGCTTAATGGCCAGGCAGGTATGGCGATGCCAACGTGTGGAATACATTAGAAAATCCCAGCACCCAGGTGGGTCTACTGGGATCTGTCATCACTAGGACCCTATCAATTTCACGTTTGTGAAAAACATGTCACGGACCGTGAAATCCGCCCTTCCCCGTGAAATCCGATGTTCCCTTGTTCCTAGGAGCGCCCCAGCAAAGGGGGCTCTTCGCTCCAGCTGGGCAGGGGAGGAACAGGACATGTCCATCTCCTCCTGCACAGCTGCTCTGGGGCGAGGGGTGGGGAGGAGACTTGTGGAGTTATGTCCACAAGTCTCAGCTGGAGGAGGCTTATGGAGTTGTGTCCGATCTGCCGTGTGCTGTTGGGAGCACCCCAGCAAAGAGGGCTCCTACCTCTGACTGGGCAGAGGACGGACAGTCCAGCTCTGAAGGCAGCACAGAAGTGAGGGTGACAATCCCATGATCTCCCCTACTACAGGTTTGCAACACGGCCCCCTCCCCACTTCCCCCCAAGTCCCTTTTGGGTCGGGACCCCCACAGTTACAACACTGTGAAATTTCAGATTTAAACATCTGAAAATGTGAAATTTACCAATCTTCAAATCCTATGGCCGTGAAATTGACCATAATGGACAGTGAATTTGGTAGGGCCCTAGTCATCACTGGTTGTGATCTGAGGCATAAATTACTTACTACAGCATTTACAATAAAGCTTAGCTCATAAACTCCGATATCAGAATCAGAGTCTTTACCCTCTCCTCCATAACTGTGACTTTAGTCCTCTACAATAAGCTGGAATGATGGTGTGACAGGCATCCTGAGAGATGCAGCCTGATAGACCACAATAATTTGCCTGTAATTAGTTCACAGTGGATTCTACACACAGTAGATTTCTTATGGAGTAACAGATTTAGTACCAATTCCTCCACAGCACATGCAGGGGACTAACATTGCTGTCATCTTCCTCCAATCAGAGACAGATTGGGAGGTAACAGTTGTGCTCTAAGAAGTATAGGTAGGTGGACCATACTGTATGCACTTGGCAAGTCTGCCTCCGGGTAATATGCATCAGTGAGAGATTTCCTACTGATTAGAACCTATGACACTTGTTTTACAAGGATGAGGAGACTGCTTGAAGAAGAGTGCTGAAATTATACACACTACCACCCTGCAGCCCCATTTTTCAAATGGGATGGTCCTGGACAGAGAGTCTAAGAGTCCTCTGCAGAACGACGTGTGTCCATCTCACCCATGTGCTCCCAGACAGATTTCTGCTGAATTTCCTGGAAAAGCAGCTTTTGTTGGAGGCTCTTTAGACTGTCCAAGACCTCTGGAGAGAGATACTGAGGGGGCATCTTGTTTTCCTGTTCTTGGTCCTCCTCTTCCTCTTCCACCACCAGATCATCAGGAGGCAAAGGGGAACATCTGGAGATGTAGCCCTGGTCTGATTGCACTGACTGTCTCTGATCTTTGTATGGGTTATTGAAAACCACCTGCTGCTGCTGCTGCTCTTCAGCATCCTCTTGACAGAGAGATGGCTCAGAAGGAATGACACTTTGCTGGTAAAGAGAGAACATTAACCCCTCCAGCTGCTGCCTCACTTCATTTGGGAGGTGGTTTGCAGATCTCTGGTTGTCTGATGATGGGACATCAAAATCATCATGAAGGATGATGCTGTTCCTCATTGGGACACTAGTCTCCAGCAGAGGGATTCCTTCCATCCAATCCATGTTGGTCAGCACCTGATGACTAGTTGCATTTTTACCTCCTGTAACAGAAATTGGTTCCACCATCTGAACTGGAGGTGCCTCATCCACGGGAATCATCAGGGTCTGGAAAGTTGGATCCCCCTGGGGATTAAGCTGAGGCTGCAGTTTAAAACTTTCACCCTCATCTTCATTCACATGGAGGATAACTGTGCAACAGCCATTGGGATCAGGCTCTTGAACATGCAGCTGCTGTTTCATAATTACCTGTTCATTACCCAGCATTAATTCCTCTGGTATTTCCCTATCCAGAGACTGCAGGTCCTCCTCATCTTCTGAGCATGTGGTCTCTCTCTCAAACCAATCAGGGTGCTTTGTCTGCCATTCCTGGAATGTCTGTACTGCCTCCTTCAACTTCCAGCCATTGGAATTTTCAGCGTAGTTTTCAGCAGTGATCTCCCGGATTTGATGGATCCGCCCTGGTTCGAACTTCTCCATATCCTGGATCAGGAAATAAATGTCCTCAAACCTGTCCATCAGCTGGTACTTGGATGTGACATTGAATGGGTCAGGAATATCCTTATCCTCACTGATGCCCTCAAAATAGCAAACTATATACATGCCAAAACAAGCCGGCTTCTTGAAGTCTGGCAGGATCAAATTCAAGGCTGGCGTGAACATGTCTCCAGTAGGCTGCCATTGATCTTGCTTGAGACACACAGCTGTTCCCTCCTTCCCAAGCATAGCCTGCCATTTGGCCCGGGTGCCCCGAGAACACAAAATGATGATCTTTGAAGATAGTTCTTCCATTTCCTTTTTCTGTCGAGTAAGCCAGGGTAAGGCCCCAATCTCTGAAATCTGATGCTTTTCCAGCAAATCCAGGACTACCTCAGTACCACAGACTGTGATCAAGAACTGGGCAAACTTCAGCACCACATCTACATAGAGTGGGTGGTCAGCAGAGTACACAATCCAAACCTTCCGGGGCCTCAGGGATGGTGGAGTCAGCTGTGGAGGTAACAGCTCTGAAAAAAGGTGAAGAAGTACAATTGTTCATTCCAATAACATTTGCTGAAGCAGTAACAATACAACATGGCAAGATCCAACCTCCACAAAGCCAGAGAGATGGCCCTTTGACATGGCCCCTTCTCCCTCTCCTCCCTCTCCTGATGTTCTACCACAAGCAAAAAAAAAAAATAAAATCAAGCTTAGCTTTAGGGCACACAGATGGACAAACGCAGTCACAGCCCGTTCTCATTTCATGTGCAGATCCATAGTTTCTAAAGGATTTCATTAGATAAAGCAGCAGCCCCCTGGGGGAAGGCAAAAGCTTCACACCTGGGTTGTTCTCTGTCCAAGGCCACTAGTGCCCCATAAGTCCCTTTTGGTTAAAGAGAACAGCTTTAAAGCTGCAGAGCAATATTTTGGTATCAAGAAACATCAATAGCAAATTAATCCTAGTATGGACTCCAAAGGGCAGTTAAGGCAGGTTCCTAGAATGTGCAGCATGAAGGGATTCTCCTACAGCAGGAGTAGGCAAGCTATGGCACGCGAGCTGATTTTCAGCGGCACTCACGCTGCCCGGGTCCTGCCCACTGGTCCAGGGGGCTCTACACTTTAAATGAAGTTTCTTAAACATTTTAAAAATCTTATTTACTTTACATACAATCGTTTAGTTATATATTATAGACTTACAGAAACAGGCCTTCTAAAAACGTTAAAATGTATTACTGGCACGCAAAACCTTAAATTAAAGTGAATAAATGAAGACTCAGCACACCACTTCTGAAAGGTTGCCAACCCCTGTCCTACAGCATTGAAAGTATCTCTTACCATGGCTGCTGTATTTCCTATGCTGGTGGCCTGAAAGAAAAAAAATACATGGTCAAATCTAAAGAAATTTAAATTATGTTTTTAGATTGTGCCCTTCAAAGACCAGAAAGCAAACACCTTACAGTGGGGGATCTCTGATAGCAAACCTAGTGAAAATCAGTGTGTGAAGATTAAGGACTCCACTCCCAAAGTCTCTTCGATAGCCAGCTACGCAGTCTGCCTCACTGCATCTCTCCCCTAGAGAGGACAGGGGCTGCACCTAAAGTCAATCCTCTTCTCCTCTCTGACCCATCAAATTGTCTGCCTAGAGAAGAACATATTTGCCAAACCAGCTCAGACAAAAATGATCATCACAGAGAGTTGTGTTATATCATTGTGACAATTGCCAGAAAACCTGGGTTCTAGTCCCAGCTCTGCCACTTGCTCAGTGTGTCACGTTGGACAAGTCACAATCTTTGTGCCTCACTCTCTCTTTGTAAACTACTCTGATGAAGTGCTACATAAATGCAAAATATTTCAGCAGAACTTGTTTCTACAGACACCTCGAGATCTAGTATCATCAGTAGTTTGGCTAAATAGGAAGTTTCAGTTCTGCAGGGCTCTCACATTTCACAGAACTGGAGAAGCAGATCTGTAGAAACTTAGCTTCAGTCCTATGGGAACACAGAAAATACACAGAATGGAACAGTGAAGCCCCATTTCTTTGGTGTTAGATTCGCCAAGAGTGGAACCCCAGGAGACATAAGAGACTTTCAGTTAACTGGGTGTCTGGAAAAAGTTTGCGTTGCTTTGCATTAGGATGCTACATGAGCCCTGGGACCCAGGCTGAAGGAAAAGTTAATACTGGCAGTTCCCTGATGGCAGAGCATCACACAAGGATTCAGGGAAGTAAATGAAGAGAAATGAAAGAGCATCACAAGCGTGTCTGAGTCTCACTCCGCAGCTGACATCATCCTTACCTACTTTTCTTCGGGTCATGCAAATAGCACCGGCTATGACTGATCCCACCAGTAAAATGCAGATGCCAGTGATACACCAGTATAGCCACATAATCGGATCATCTGTGGCACAAGAAGAGCAGAATAAGACAAATTTACATGGCCAAGGAGGCTCACCCAGCAACAGAATGCTGCACTGAACACCAGAAGTCAGCTGAACAGCAGCATCCTGTCCCCAAGAGTACTGGGAAGTAGCAGGAAGCAGGAACCCATTAATTCCTCCTTGTAGCACCAAAGTAGCAACACAGCAGTTATGGCTGAGAACGCTTAAACTCCTGTTTTCAGATGCTTAACTTTCTCTCGCTCTTTTGTTTTTTTTTTTAAACTATTTTGGGATGAAATGTCTCGTGTTTGTTCAGCCCAGAGGCAAATTCTTTTGGAAATTTGGGAAAGATTCCGTTTAGCTGCTTGAGCTATCACTACCTGATAAGAGGGTTTTAAACACTAGAAAAAACAAGCCAAACTGTACACATATATATAAAAATATATGACAAGCTGTGACAGAATGTACCCATGTCCACACCCTACACATGGCTAATAATTTTTGTACAAGGCATGTTTAGTAAGGTGGTATGTGAAAATTCATAGTTTGCTGATCAGTATTGTCCTGATAAATCATATGTGGCAACAGTCTATGTGATTTTATAAGATTCCATTGTGTGGTGTTAACACCACATGCTCCAGGCAGAAGTTGGCAAATTGGTCTGTCTTGAACAAAGGAATGTGTGCTTTGCTTAATATGCATTTAAGCTGCAAACAGTCATCAAGCAGGAAGGGAAACAAAAGAATCTCCAGCAGGTGAGGAAAAAGCAGCATGAAACATCCTTTCCCATACACCTTTTGTCTCCTGGTATCCAGCTGGAAATGTTTTTCAAGAGGGGGACTGAAACTATAAAAAGGAAGGACAAACATGTCTCCTGCCCATTCCCAGCACCTGAAGCAACAAAGGAAGCATTTACTAGTTTCTGGAAGAAGAGGTCCTGACCCAAGAAGTTTGGTCAGTAAGACTGCTGAATGCATGTAGTGAGAAAACTTTGCTTTGAATCTAACATAGTTTGTTAAATTAGGCATCAGTTGCCTTTTGTCTTTATTTTTCTTGTAAACATTTTGACTTTTATGCCTCATTACTTGTGCTCATTTAAAATCTCTTCGTAGTGAATAAACTTGTTTTATTGTTTTATCTAATGCAGTGTGTTTTAATTGAATTGTCTGGAAAACTCCATTTGGGGTGGCAAGTTGTGTGCAAATTATTACTTTTAAAGAGATAAGGGACTTTAAATATAACTAATGTCCAGGAGAGGCCTGGGCTGTACAGGACATACATTTCTGGGGGGAAAACCTAAGACTGGGGTGTGTGCTGGGGTCACCATGCAGAATAACCAAGTCTAGTGAGAGGCAGAGTGTAACCCAAGTGTGGCTGGTAGGCTGCAGTTACACACAGACACTCAGTGTGGCTTGTGTGCTGGAAGACTGTGACCTACTTCATCAAGGCATTGTAAGGCACCCAGTGTTGCTGGTCAGGGATGACACAGCTGCTAACTAGTCTGCATTGTGCCCTCGTATGTCACACGCACCTTTTACTGTGTAAATTCAAACTGCCAAGCAAAACAGAAAGTCAGTCATGCTCCCCTGCCCACCCATTGCTTTTCTTTTAAGTGACACACTTCTAAACAAGTAGAAAAGATGCACAGTGTATATATCATATACAAGCTTTCTCTTTTAATACAAAATAAGGCAGCTCTGTTAGATTTCTGCATTCTGGAGTGAACATACCTAAAGCCTGTGTGAGGCAGGGTGACTACTTAGAATAATCCCACACCTTGCATGTACTGTCTCACATGCAAGCAAAGTTAGTTTATTATCTGTATTACATATAGAGGAAAATAACCACAAAGGAAGATTTTAATAGGAATGAGTTATTGTCTTACCTGCAGGATATGTAGCTGCAAAGGAATCAAACATAGATCAGAAAGTTAGATCAAGGCTCAGCTATCACCAATAAAATAATGTAAATCTAATGTAGAGGAAAGGAGTCCTCACTTGGAGCAACTGAGGGACACGGGATGACAGCAGAATGTCTCAGACAGTCGGTGCCACAAATGGTAAAGAATGGTTGAATCTGGAGTTGAAACAAATCAGGAAATCAGAAAACAGTACTGGATGTAACAATAACTTGCTTTACCCTGTCCCCCATTGCAAATTTCGAGACAAAGATTACAATCCAATTTTCTCTCCAAGATGTTAAAAGATTAAGGATTCTGGGACTACTCCATATACACAGACAGGAACTGGCCATTAGGGGTTCCTACAGCTATGTCAGTCCGAGTCTCTCTCAGGAGTGATTAGTATTGTGACAATGATGTAAGGACGAACCACTGTCAATAGAGAATTAATTTATGTGTATGATATTCTTTCAGAAGTATACATAATTTTTCCTGGGGATTAGTCATGGACAGAGCTCCATGTTGTACAAACAACCGAATATTCAGAGATTGTTCACTGTTTCCCCTATCTCCTCCCTTGAGTGAAAAGAATTGAGATCCTACCTGTATTTTGTATCTGCAACAGGCTTTTAAGTTTTTCTCGATTTTGACAGTGACATTCACACGGTTCTGCTGTCCACTCTGCAGAGATTAACAGACAAAAGGATTACAAGGGAAGGCAGAAGAAAATGGCATAAAGATCTGAAGAAGGGAGGGAAAATGAGGATGAGAACAGTGGGAGTATGTGGGTCACAAGAGCTTATGGTGATAGGCACAGGGAGAGTTTATAATAGACTTTAATAGGAGCTGATAGCAGCCCTACGGAATAATAATATAGTGAGGGTCCCACAGCAACAAGCAGTGGGACATACATGTTATAATTAAGGCTACGATTTAGTCACGGAGGTCACAGAATCTGTAACTTCCAAAGACCTCTGTGACTTCAGCACCGTCGGCTGGGAGCTGCAAGGTCCTGCAGCCTCCCACAGCAGCAGGGAGCTATGAGATACCCCTGCCACCAGAGGAAGTAGTGCCCCCAAGCTCCCAGCTGCTGTTGGCAGGGAGGGACCCCTGCAGCTCTCTGGCAGCAGGTGGGGTGGGGGCCGCTCTGGAATTCACAGCCACCTGGCGTCTGTCCAGCCCCTTCCCATTTTATCATGGATATTTTTAGCAGAAGTCAGGTACAGGTCATGGGGTTCCATGAATTTTTCTTTATTGCCCATAATATCTTTATTACTAAATATATCTGTGACAAAATCTTAGCCTTAGTTATAATACTCTCTTAACTGAATACAGGTTTCAGAGGAACAGCCGTGTTAGTCTGTATTCGCAAAAAGAAAAGGAGTACTTGTGGCACCTTAGAGACTAACCAATTTATTTGAGCATGAGCTTTCGTGAGCCACACGAAAGCTCATGCTCAAATAAATTGGTTAGTCTCTAAGGTGCCACAAGTACTCCTTTTCTTTTTTAACTGAATACATGTATTAAGTAGAGATGGGAAAACAGACATTCTGGTTCGCTGGCAATTCTGAAAAAAATGGTTTCAAGTCAAACAAAACATTCTATTTTGATTTGAGCATTTTTAATGTTTATTTTAAAATAAAATTAAAGGACGTTTCAAAATAAACTCATTTTGAACAAAAAACTTAAAGCATTTTGTTTAGAAAGCGTCAAAACAAAATGTTTTGATTTTTTGGACTTCTGTTTTTTTTTTAAACCTGAAACAATTCAAAATTGACACAAATTTGCAAAATGTTTTGGTATCTCCAAGTTCTCATTTTTTACTAAAATTTGTTTAGTCAAAAAGTTTTGCCAGCTCTGGTCTTAAGACTGCATGGTTAAGCACCTAAGTCAGAGACTTCCGAAGTGAAGGTCGTACTAAACAATCTTAATGTGTTTACTAAGGTTATTTAATAAGCAAAGATTAAACATTTAATGTGCAAACTTTTGTTTAGTTCAAACTCAATACAGTGGTTTTTGCACTGCTACTTGGGTCATTAGAACAGGCAAGTGATTGACATCTATGGACTATGGAATACAACTGATATCCTCGGGACAATATTCCTTATGACTAAGGCTAAGATTCAATCATAAAGTATTTTTAGTAGAAGTCATGGACAGATCATGGGGCTGTGATTTTTTTTTGTTTTTTGCTTGTGACTTGTCCCTGTCCATGACTTTTACTAAAAATACACTTGACTGAATCTTGGAGCAGAGGGCGCTGTGGGGGAAAAGCCAGGGGCCTGCTATGGCCCTGGCCCCTGCCAAGAGGTAGAGAGCCCCTGGGGGCCTGCCGCCAGAGTGGGAGGAAACTCCAGGGTCCACTGCACTGGCAGCTGCTCAGGTGGTTCCCGGGCCCAGTTGCTTGGGGCTGCCAGAACAGCGGCTGGTGTGGCTGGCTGTGAGACTGCCCAAGGGGCTGGCTGCAGAGCCGTTCTAGCAGCAGCCGGTGTGGCTGTCCCCAGGGCTGCCTGAGCAGCTGGCTCTGGGCCCAGGTGGTTGGGCGGCCCGAGGGTCAGCTACACCGGCTGCTGCAGAAGTCACGGAGGTCACAGGAAGTCATGGAATCCGTGACTTCCGCGACCTCTGTGACAGACACGGAGCCCTACTTATGACAATTGGCAGGGCCTTTTTGTTTCTAGGTTGGGCCTTATACCTCTGCCAGTTATCTTTAGCTGTACATGCCACATTATTGATCCTAATATGCATCAATACACAGAGAGTAAGAAGGATGCTGGGAATGGAAGGAATGGGACAGATTGGCCCGTCTATTCATACACAATTGTTAGCTACATCCTTGCCATGGGGATGGGAAATAGTGTCAATTTTCAGGAGTTTTTTCCCCCACAAGTTCTCCAGGATAGGCAGACCCCAACACTGATATTTGGGGTTCTTCTTTTGAGAGTCAAACTTCATAGATTATAAGGCCAGAAGGGTCTACTGATCATCTAGTCTCCCCTTCTACAGAACTTCTCTGAATTAATTCCAATTTGAACTAAAGCATATCTGTTAGAAAAAACATACAACCTTGATGTAAATAACTGCCAGTGATGGAGAATCCATCACAACCCTTGGTAAATTGTTCCAGTGGTTAATTACCCTCATTGTTAAAAGTGTGGAACTTATTTCTAGTTTGCATTTGTCTAGTCTCAACTTCCAACCATTGGATCTTTGTCTGCTAGACTGAAGAGCCCTGTTATTCTTTTATTCCCCATATTGGTACTTCTAGACCAGGGATCTCAAACTCAAATGACCACGAAGGACACATAAGGACTAGGACATTGGCCCAAGGGTTACATCACTGACACCCCCCAACCGCTGCCCCTGCCCCCACCCCACCCCTTCCATGAGGCCCTGCCCCGGTTCTTCCCACCCCTTCCCCACCCCTATTCCAACCTCTTCCCCAAAGTCCCCACCCCAACTCCGCCCCCTCCCAGGCCCTATTTCAACCCCTTCCCCAAATCCCCGCCCCTGCCCTGCCTCTTCTCCGCCTCCTCCCCTGAGCGCTTTACAGGGGAGCCACATGCTAAGCGCTGCCAAACAGCTGTTTGGCAGTGGGAAGCACCTGGAGGTAGGTAGAGGAGTGGGGACACAGCGTGCTGGTGGGAGGGGGGGGCAGGTGAGGGGAGCTTGGCAGCTGCAGGAAATAACTCAGCGGGGGGGGCGCAGGGAGCTTGGTGGGCTGCAGCAAATAACTCCATGGGCCGCGTGTTTGAGACCCCTGTTCTAGACTGATCAAATCACCCCGCAATCTCTTTTGCTAAACTGAACAGGTTGAGCTACTTGAGTCCCTCAATATAAGGCATATTTTCTAATCCTTTAATTTTTCTTGTAGCTCTTCTCTGAAACTTGATCCTTCACTCCCCAGACCCCTAGGAGTAAAATTCCCCAAGCAAATTCAAAATAAATTCACAAAAATAGCTCTTAGGAAATAACTGCTCAGTTGTATTCATGAACTCTCCCTGGATTGGGGTTCATGCTGATTGTTGAGCGAATGTGGAAAAGGGGTTTCAGTTTTGGTTTGTGTCAGCAGAAATGTGAGAGGAAAGATGGTTACCTCAGAAATATCATGTGTGGTCTCCTTACATTGCTTTTCCTCATCTGGGAAACTGGTCACATGGATCCGGTATTGAGCTGACTCCATCCCTGGGTTAAAACTCACCAACAGAGAACTGTCATCTAGACTTTTGCCATCAATACTGGGCTCCCACAGGCTGCCTGGAAGTAGTATAAAATATCCCAGAATTATAAAAACTTTCAGAAGCACTCAAAACGGGCCACCTCTCAACTCCCACAGCTCTGACAGACTGAGACAGACCCGCTTTACCTGTCCGCATACATGGCATGGTTCTTTTCATCACAGGGTCCCTGCAATCTGCAGCAAAAAGACAGTCTGTTAGGTCTTTGCACAGAAATGTTACACTTAAATTCAGAATGTTGAATACACATTTTCTCATTAGAAGTCAGATAATTTTTAGTCTGCTTTAGAAGGGTGGAGCCCTTTGTTTCAGTGAAGCCATCACCAAAGTAATTAGTCACTAAACACAATAATTAAAAGCAGTACATCACTGCTGTCCAAGTGTGGACCATCTTCTCTACTCAGGTCATGCTTTTATGGACCATTCCAGGACAAAGCTTTCTAGTGGCAAAGGACTATTCTGTAGCCTTTGCTGAGGGAAGGTGAGTGCAAAGAGGGAGGTGTGTACTAAGCTCTAAAGAGGTGAGTTATGATTTCATACTGATCTCGGGAAGTAGAGAGGTTCACAGCCACAGATCCCTCCCCTCCACCAAAGATGTCCTGCCATCATCTCCAGTGAGTTCATCCTGGGGTTCCATTCGCTGGAATAGTCTTGTTGACTGATGTTCTTCTGCAGTTACCTTGTTTCTCTCTGAGCTTGACTTGGCAGTTTGGATTGTTGAGTTTGTAGAAGATCAACAAGCAGGCTGGCCCAGCCTCAAACATATACGAGCCAACTGACTATTTGGGCTCTACAACTCTCAACCCAGTCTCATCTTCTTCTGGAGGGGTGGGTGGAAGGAGAGGAAGGAAGAACTCACTGCCCACTCTATCCTTCAGCAGAGGGAAAGCTCCTCATAACCTGAACCTCTTGACTTTCATTTGCAGTTTGGGGTCCCACAAATCATAAGCCAAGCCCCAATCAACAGGGAGCTCTGCTGCTCAGTTCCACCTCAAAATAGAAGATTTATGGGAACAAAGGAGGACAGAAGTAGGAGGCACCATTTCCAACTGGTAAGAGTCCAGCATAAATCTGAAAACCTAGAGCCTACCCTGCTTTCCTAACTGCACACTCAGGGTCCTGTGAGTTTCGTGATTTCACACCTGCAGATTTGCTACCAAATTCATCCTTTGCAGCAGAACTGCGTTCAGAATTTAAACTCCTATTAAAATAAATTATGGGCAAATTTTCAAGCCTACGTGCCTAAATTAAGCTCCTAAATCAAATTTTAGGAGCCTAAATAAAGTGGCCAGTGTAGTCAGTGGAGTTCCTGTGAAAAATCTTTTTAGGGGGAAATTTTCAAAGGCACAAAGGGATGTTAGGTACCTAACTAACCCTACTGAGCCACCAGGAGTTGATTGCCTATCTCCAATTTTGCCTTTGACAATCTTCCCCTAAATATGACTTTAGAAGCCTAATTGTAGGCACTCTGGTTTGAAAACTTTGGCTTATGTTTTTAGCCCTCATGGTTATGAAGATAACTGACAAAGTGAAACGCATGCAGTGCTGTTTCTAGTTTGTAGAGAGCCTGAAAGATTAGCTCACAGGTGTGAACTGCCTCATTCACCTCAACAGGGGTCACTTCACTTATTTCACTGCTGAGCATTTTAGCAGAAACACCCAACAAATGCATTTACTCCAGAATCCACACTGTTGCCCAGATTGGCTACTGTATTGGCCATTATTTTTCATATTTAATTCTGAATCTCAATTTTTAAAACACTTTATCTGAAACTGCTTCAGAATTTCCAGTTTACCACACTGGAACCCTGCAGAATCCAGGAACCAGACCAAAGAATTTCAGCCCAGCTTTTCATGGAACACATAATGACTTGTGCACGTCTCCCTCCACAGCAGCCACTGTTATCTAGAGTGAAAGTTTATTCTCTGCACTCTACTCTCCAAGCAGAGCCTTATATTTCTGGGGTCTGCGACACTAACTATATAGGCTTCTGAAAGCCTGAATGTGAAGGGTATAGTGTGCTGCAGCACAGGACCTGGTGTACGTACTTTGTGGAGGAACCACAGTAGCACTGTGAAAGCGTGGACTGAACGTTTACTTTTTGCAGTAGGAGAAGAGAGCAGGTCTGACAATTCTATCAGCAATCTGGCTCCCTAACTATGCTTGTTCATGAGTCATATTCCAGTTTGTTTGATCTGGTCTGGCCTGGAAATGAGCCTGTTCTCAGTACTGGCAAACCAATGTTTCCATCTGAAGGCTTAATAAAAGGCATTAGAGGACCCCCTACCAGGCACCGTGTAAGATGTGGATTTGCAGTTGTGGTCTCCACTGGTGCCCAGTTTGGGCAGATGATGGACAGTCACTTGGTACATCTGGCCAGGCTCCACCTCAAAGCGGTTGAAAGTGAAGTTCCACTGAAACAGAGGATGAGGATAGGGTCTTTATCAGACAACTGATCTGTCAAGACACTGAAATTAATAACTGATCCTGTTCTGTCCCCCCATTCTTCATCTTTTTTGGCAACTAGGGTGAGAAATGGACTCCAAGCTAATTAAACCTGTCCAGAATTCCCCTGGCCCCATCTCCATGTGCCTGTTCAGAACGCGAAGGGTGTGGTTACTTTTGGGGAGGTCTAAGTCACTATATGGAAACTCTGGGCTGAAATGGGGGAATCACAACCCAGAAATCACTTAATTGTCTGGACAGATTTCAGTTATGTTCCAGGTTGAGGAGAGGTTAAGTAATAATGGGGAAGTTAAGGGAAAAAAGTATTTATACCCACCAATACAGTATGTATGAGTGAAATTGTGCAAACCAGAATAAATTCTGCAGTGCTCTGTAAGTGTACATATTCATATGGATAGCTAATTGCTTTGACTTGGTGTTTCTCACTTCTATATCATTACCCACAATGCTCTTTACATCAGTGAAGATGTCAAAATTCTAGGGAAAGTCACTATGCTCCTGTAGGCCAGCGTTTTTCTCCACAGTGTGCTTAGTGATCTTAAGAGGTACTGTGCACCTGTAAATACTATTATCCTCAGTAGAAATTGTGGGTACTCAGCTTCTCTCTGAATAAAGACCTTAATGAATGATAAGGGGTGGGGAAAGACTTTGATCCCCCTTATCCCAGTGCTTTCTTCCACGGTGTGGTAAAAAAGAAAAAAAAGAAAAAAAGAGGATTTGGGGCATAAGGAAAGAGTGAATTAAAATTATGCTATAAATGCCATGACTACCATAGATGAAGCAATGATTGCTAAGATTATTTGTATTACAGTAGCATCCAGAAGCTCCACTCTGCTAGACAGTGTACACATACATAGGGCTTGTCTACACTGGCAATTTACAGCACTGTAACTTTCTCGCTCAGGGATGTGAAAAAACACTCCCCGAGCGCAGCAAGTTTCAGCGCTGTAAAGCACCAGTGTAGACAGTGCCCCTAGTGCTGGGAGCCGCGCTGGGAGCTACGCCCCTCGTGCAGGTGGGATTTTTAGAGCGCCGGGAGAGCTCACTCCCAGCGCTGCACCGCGACCACACAAGGCAGTTAAAGGGCTGCCGCAGCAGCACTTTAGTATTGTATTACTAAGGGCTAGTCTGCACTGGCATAGTCCCAGTTGCCCAGGAGGGCAGGTACAATCCAAACTACAGAAGTGTGGGAAAAGCGAGCACCGACATTGTCCCCATTTTACAGATAGGGAACTGAGACACTGAATACATGATTTGCCCGAGGGCAGAGCTGGAAACTGAATCCAGGCTTCCCGAGTCCTAAGTTCACTGCCTTAATCACAAGGCCATCCTTCCTGTTTAAGCATTCTGTGCTATTCACAGGCAGCTTTGCTATTTGACTGAGTGGACAGGAAACAAAGCTGTGGGTTAGAAAACCATTTGTCGGAGCCCTCTTTACTCACCCGGCCTCCATCCGGACGGACCTGAAGTAACAGGCTGTTCTGAAAGTCAAACTGGGCACAGATTTGTCGATTATTATTCACTTGTAGCACAGCCAGCTCCACTCCCTGGAGATACTGAATGCTTGCTGGTGGGAGGGATAGTGAAGGGGAGAGGTTAAAGTCTTGTTCTAGCAATTCCAAATCTAAAGATCTTACCTCACCCCAGCCCCAGAGATTGCCAGCATGCCCGGGATAGGTCACAAGTCCACTCCCATTCACTCTATCCCATCTGATAAAGCAGATTTACTAAATCCCTTGCTGTCAGCTACCTTCACATGACAAGAGCAGCTCATAACTGCTGCGTCAGTTTGTGGGGCACTTAAATGAAGTGCCATGGGAACTGGCACGAAAGATTCTGGAGTGGGATCTTAAGGAGACTAGCTGCAAGTAGGTGAATGTGGGGTCATGATATCAGAGGCTGAGAAGTTCCGTTTTATTCATAATGCAAAATGCACTTGTGCTGCATGAACAGGGAGCAGAAAGTACGTCTAGTAGATAAATCCAACCCTCTAACTTCACCTCAGAGTATCTCAGTGCTATAATCAGCTCCCCCATGTCCTCCAGCCTTGCATCTCAGGGTGGGTCTACACAGTTTTTGTACTATTATAACTATCATTTTAGAAATAAGCATAGTTAAAGCAGTACCACCCTCTAGTCGGGACACAGTTATAAAAGGTACTTGTATTAGAATAGCTTATTTCTGTAAATGTATAGAAATGTAAATGTATAGAAATAAGTTATACTAATGTCAGCAGATTTATACCTGAATCCAAACTAAAACAGTACGGCCCTCTAACTATATCTGTTTCTAAACTGATGTAAAAAAAGGCATTTGTTTTATTTTTGTGGCTACAGACTAACAGGGCTACCCCTATGATAAACTGATGTAGTTATAGTGGTACAAAAATGTGTTTGGACCAGTGCTCAGGCAACTCTGGAGTGCACCACTTGACTCAGCAGACACCCAGTATTGTTCACCCTGACTCCAGCAACAGTCAGTTTAGGCTGACTAGTGTGTGCAAAGGGGATTTCCCAAGTCTGTGAAAATCAAATATGCTTGAAGAGTGAAGGGAGAAAGCTGGAGGGCAAAACCTGAAATGGTCCCACACACTAACCCTTATTGTCACTGGCATGAATTTCACAAGGTGCGCAGCTACAGAGCATCTGGTGAGAACCAAGACACACATATATGTAGGAAGTCTGGATTACAAGAACTGGATTTGATTTTCCAAATGGAAGAAACTTGCACTGGATTCAAGACAGCTGCACACAAGTGACTTATATTTATTCTGCCTGGACAGACTCCTAACCTGTACTATTCATAGTACAAGAAGGAATATAAAGCTATGAATACTACACGTTAGGAGTCTGTCCAGGCAGAGTAAATATAAGTCTACTCCTTCCCTCACTTCTCCTTTCCATTGGGCCTTCCCCAACTTCTGGTTTTGTAGACATGTCTTTTTACTATTATGAGCCCTTCAACCCTTAAACAATTCTCAGCTTCTAGTAAACAGAATGTTTTCTAGCTAGTTCCTCTTGCCATCAGTCTGTGCACATTTGTAAACCTAGTTTGTAAGATCCATCTGCACATTCAGGATCAGTTTGGAGTAAACCTCACTCAATACTGTAGTTGAGATTTTCAAAGTATCATCTATGAAATATAAACTTGATTAAAAAAACAGACTATCATGATCCCAGTTTAGGGCTTTGGACTGCAGGTCTTTATCAGACACCGACTGCACTGGGAGCCCACCCTCAGCTTGGTAAAGTTAAGCACCACTGTTGTGCTTTATTTTTTCCACATTAACTGCTGCCCTTCCATTCTAACACCACCATTTGATCTCTGTTGAAGACTAAGTAATAAGGGAGGGAGAACTGCACTAACATTTACTCACTTCATGTCCTCTGACCCAGTAGACAAGCTGTCCAAAACCCATCTCAAAGCTCGACTTCCACAGCTGGACTAGTGAATGACCGCAAATACTACCATCCAATCACTCTCTTTCAGAGATTCCATAAT
This sequence comes from Caretta caretta, assembly GCF_965140235.1. Classification (NCBI taxonomy): domain Eukaryota; kingdom Metazoa; phylum Chordata; order Testudines; family Cheloniidae; genus Caretta; species Caretta caretta. The sequence continues at coordinate 242,107,679 of NC_134206.1, forward strand.
TTCTCTAAGGACCTTCCCTTCCATGTCTATGTTATGTGATGGCTTACCATCAGTAGCCAGCTTCCACTCTATCCGCAGCACAGGAAGCCATTTTCCCTCATCATGGAAAACATCAGAGTGGACATCAAGAACACTGGGAGCGGAGGGCGTCCACGTGGAAACCTGTAACCAGCTTTGGTCCATGCAGGTACCTGTCAGTCAAATCAAAGAGGTTTCTTAAGCTTATTTCCATCCCCTGTGGTAATGTATTAGAGTGGCTGGTGTTTATGTCCACCATGGCTCACTGCTGGATGACATAAGGCCTGCACAAGTGCATGCAACCATGCCCTCCACTAGTGCAGTGGTCCTCAAACTTTTTCATTTGCGGACCCCTAAAAAAATTCAAGTGGAGACATGGACCCCTTTGGAAACCTTAGTCTGTGGACCACCAGGGGTCCGTAGACCACAGGTTGAAAAATACTGTTCTATGGTAACAACAACCTTTCGCAGATCCCTTAGACAGTCTGCTGGTCCACAGACCACAGGCTGAAAACCAATAAACTCTGCTGGCAAGGTCACTGACATTTTCTTTCATAGTTCTTGTAGTGGAAAGCTGTTCTAAGAGCAGATAGACCCAGTCGTGCTGTGTGAACTATGAATATTATAATCTTGATGTGTCTTTTGGGGAAAATATTTTTCTTTGTAGATTTTTGAGGCAAAAAGGGAACATTATGATCATCTAGTCTGATCTCCTGGTCAAAACAGGCCATATAATTTTGCTCAGTAATTCCTGCATCAAGTCCATAACTTCTTGTTGAACTAGCTCATATCTTTTAAAAAGAAGTCTAATCTTGATTTAAAAACTTCATCTTGATGGAGATTCCACCATATCCCCATGGCAATTTGTTCCAATGGTTAATTACTCTAATTGTTAAAAAATTCTGCCTTATTTCTAGTCTGAGTATTACATCTTCAGCTTTCAGCCATTGGCTCTTATGTTTTGCTAAATTAATGAGCCTTCTGGATGGGAATATAATCAACGTGGCTTTATGGAAAAAGAGTCATGTCAAAACCTGATTTCATTTTATGATGAGATTACAAGTTTGATTAATAAAGGTGACTGCATAGATGTTAAATACCTATTTACCACCACACAACATTCGGATTAAAAATAGCACTATACAGCATCAATAAGCTACACATTGAGTGACTTAAGTAGTGGCTGACTGACAGATCTCAAAAAACAGTTCTCAATGGGGAATCATCATTGAAAGGGGGTGTTCCTAGTGGAGTTCTGCGGGGATCCGTGCTAGGCCCAATGCTCTTCAGTATTTTTATCAATGATCTGGAAGTAAATATAAAAACATTGCTGATAAAATTTGTGGATGACACCAAGACCGGCAGAGAGGTAAATAATGAAGCGTTCAGGACAGTCATACACAGAGACCTGAATCACTTTGTAAACTGGACCCAATTCAGCAAAATAAATTTGAATACAAAATATTCAAACATAATGTCATATATCTAATATCAATGAATACACATCATATCTACAGAATGGGGGGCTGTATTCCAGAAAGCAGTGAGTCTGAAAAGGATTTAGGGGTTATAGTAGACAAACAAGAGCTCCCAATGTGATGCTATAGCAAAAAGGGCTAATGCAATCCCTGGACGTATAAACAGAGGGGGAATAAGCTGGGAGGTGATTTTATGTCTGTATGTGGCATTGCTAAGATTGATATGGAAATATTGCAGCTAGTTCTGGTGTCCACATTTTAAAAAAGGGATGTTAAAATTGGAGAGGGTGCAGACAAGATCCATAAAAATATCTGAGGGCAGGAAAAATGCCTTACAGTGAGCTCTATCTGTTTAGCATATCTATAAATAGATCAAGAAGTGACTTGATTATGGTGTATAAGTACCCTCACAGGAAGACACCACTAGGCACTTAACGGCTCTCTACTGTAGAAGACACAGGCATAACAAGAATAAATATCTGGAAGCTGAAGCCAGACAAATTCAAGTTAGAAATAAGGCACACAATTTTATCAGTGTGGGTAATTAATTACCGGAACAAAATACCATGGGAAACAATAGATTCTCCATCTCATGAAGTCTTAAAATCAGGATTGGATTTCTCTCTGGAAGATATACTTTAATCTAACACAAATTATTTATCTTAATACAGAATAACTGGATTAAATTCCATGGCCTGTGTTATACAGGAGATCAGACTAGATGGTTTAATAGTGCCTTCTGGTCTTTAGAAACAAATAATTATGAACCTACCATCAGCAATGTTATTCCCATTTAGGTACTTCTACACTGCTCAGGTTCTCTTAACTTTCTCAGACAAAACCAAACAGATTGAGTTTATTTAGTCTTTCACGGTAAGGCAGGTTTTCTAGATGCTGACTCATTCTTGTGGCTCTTTTCTGAACCCTTCTGATTTGTCAACATCCTTTCTGAAGTCCCAAAACAGTCTCACTGATGCTATATATACTGGTAATAACACCTCCTTATTTCTACTCAATATTCCCCATTTTATACAAACAACGATTTCATTTGCTCTTTTAGTCGCCCCATTGCACTGGGAGCTCACATTAGTTGGTGACTTCTATTAGTATGTCATTTGCAAACTTTACAAGTAATGATTTTACATCTTCTTCCAGATCATTAATAAAAGTATTGAATAGCATTGGGCCAAGAATGATTCTTGTGAGAGCATACCAGAAACACACCCTGTGGATGATGATTCCCCATTTACAATTACTTTTGCAGATCTAACAGTTAGTTAATGGATTTAAAAATCTAGCTACGTATCATATCAATTACATATAATGCTAATTTTAAGTGCCATAAGGTATTAAAACAATGCTTTACATAAGTCTAAGTATATTACGTCAGTTACCTTTGTCAACCAAACTTGTAATGTCATCAAAAACAGTATCAAGTCTGACCAGACCTATTTTCCAGAAAACCATGCAAATTGGAATGAATTATACTACCAGCCTTTAATTCTTTACTTATTGCACCCCCCACCAGCCTTTCCATGCTTTTGCCCAGGACAGATGTTAAGCAAATTGGCCTATCCAGAGCATCCCTTTTAACCCCTTTTTAAATATTGGTTCATTAGCCTTTTTCTCTGGCACTTCCTCAATACTGTACTTCAAGATTGCTTAAACACTCAGTGAATTAAATATTCAGTTCACTTAATGGCTCATAGAACTGCTTAGCCAATTCTTTAAAAACCTCTGAGGGTATGCTATCCATTCCTGCAGATTAAAAGATGTTTAACTTTGGAAGTTGTTTAATATCCTTCCTAGTTACCATTGGAATAGGAAGTATTTAATTTTCCATTGTAAGACACAAATACAACACCCAGTTTCTTCCCAAGTATAGAATATAGCTATTGAATACTTCTGCCTTTTCTGCATCATTCCTGATAATTTTAACATACATATCTAGTAATGGACCTATACCAATGCTAAGCTTTATTTTGTTTCCATTTTGTATCAATTTGCTGAAGATCATGCCTGCTAACTTACAGTCACTGCTATCAACTTTTTCATTGTTTTATTGTTTTTTAGCAGCACTAAGTTTACATCTAATTTTACCTGCTGACTTAGTGAACATAGTGTGGGATGGATATGTATTACATACTACAAACTTACCCTAAAATCTCACTATAATTTTTTTTTTAAATTGACTCAGTTTTGAACAGAAGTGAAAAAATTATGGATTTGCTCTTTTCAAGAACTCTGGCCTGAAAATAGGTCTGAAAAGAGACCTGAACTCCTATTTTCCTGTTGGAAAGAGCTGGTTTTGGATTAGGCAGGCAGATGATAGTTCATAATGCTGGTTAACAGGATAATGCTTAACTTTGCCACCTCTCAGTGGCTTAAACAGAGGCACTCACCATCTGACTTCAGTTACAAAAAAGTGAGAGGAGGGAATATACCAGAAAGAAGAAAAACTGACTTACTATTTCTTACGAGGCAGTTTAGATCCTGTGGAGAAAACAAGAAAGTTATTGAGAGAATAGAAGTTGTTTTCTCATTTATTCATCCTGATCTTGTGACAGAGGGGCACAGAGAAGAGCAACAAGTATGGCCTGGAAAAACTGACTTACCAGGAAATGGTAGCATATAGCTTGGCTAAATTACAGCTCAGGGGTAGGCATGATAAGTATCTACAAGTACTTGAACAGAGCATTTAGGGTGACATTATTGCTAGGAGTAATGGACAAAATTAAAAAGAAAATGTAGGTTGAATATCAGGAAAAGCTGCCTGAAATGAAGTCCAGTTAGATTGTAGAATAGTCTTGCAAGAAAGGTGGTGAAAGTCCCATAGCTCGAATCAGATAGGTCTGTCTTTGCCATGATGGCTACAAATTACTACCATCCAGCACTGGTCATGCTGGCAGTCACCTACAACTTCTCAGATCATTTTGACCTACACTGTGAACTCTCGGGGGCAGAGCCTGTCACTGTGGTATTTGTTCGTATAGTGCCTAGTACAATGAAGCCCTCTTCTGTATTTGAGGTCCTTAAGTGCTAGAACAGAATCGAACAGAAATAAATATGGTCACTTTACAAACTGGATTGGACAAATCACTGGAGAGAAACTGTAGAGAACAATCCTGCATTGCCTCAAGGGAGATGGACTGCATGAACTAATCGTTGTTTTCCACCTTTAATTTCTATGATGCTCTTCAGAACCAAGGCACAGAAAGTGGTTTAGCATCTTTAATAAGTACCAGTCCTCTAAAAGGAGAGTCTGTTTTTATCCTGTTGAGAACCACTTTTAAAGCTGAACTACAAAGAGGGAAAAAAATGAGTTACTGCCTTTTTATACTTTATGAAGAATCAAGATGGCCTGAAAAGAAATAAAAAGGCAGAGGGAATGTGATTCTACTTCTTTTTCCACGTCTGGTCTACCTTGGAAAACTATGGTCTTGTCTTCACTAGGAAACTGGTGCATTCTTAACCTGAGTGTTAGCAAACATGAGGTAAAAATCCTAGCGAAGACAAAGCCATTTGTAGTTTCCACATGATTTATAGACGCCTGCACAATTTCTGGCTTCACTATAAAAAAAAGCGTGCTTTAACAGAAAGAACTTCAAAAAAATCCTTCAGCAAACCATGGAAAACCAGATTTGACATTACAGATGTTTTTAAGGTAACAAAATAAAAATTAAAAGCCTCTTCCAGGCCCTTGTTACATACACCACAAAGCAGGGGTGGGGAAACCTTTTGGCCCAAGGGCCACATCTGGGTGGGGAAATTGTATGCAGGGCCATGAATGTAGGGCTGGGGCAGGAGATCGGGGTGCAGGAGGGAGTGTGGTGTGTGGGAGGGGATGCGGTGTGCAGGAAGGGGCTCAGGGCAAGGGCTTGGGGTGGAGGAGGGGATTGGGGGCTCAGGGCAGGGGTGCGGGAGGGGTACAGGGGCCAAGCTCCAGCCTGGTGCAGCTTACCTCGAGTGGCTCTAGGGTGGCAGTGGCATGCAGCGCGACTAAGGCAGGGTGCTCTGGCCACGCGCTGCTCCCAGAAGCGGCCAGCATGTCCAGCTGTGGCTCCTAGCGGTGGGGTGGGGCAGGCGGCTCCGCCGCATGCTGCCCTCACCTGTGGGTACCACCATCCTCCCTCAGGGGCCGCAGGAATGCAGTACCGGCCGCTTCCAGGAGTGGCACGGGGCCAGGGCAGGCAGGGAGTCTGTCTTAGCCCCACTGCCTTAGCCCCACAGGGCTGGCAAACCCGCGGGCCAGATTGAAAGCCTTGATGGTCCATATCTGGCCCCCGGGCCGTAGTTTGCCCTCCCCTGCCATAAAGTATAAAAGGGTACAAATCTAATTTTAACAATAGTACTTTTGCAGGTAAACATATCTGCATGTCTCGTAAGTAATGTCCACAGAAGTACTTGAGGAACAGGTACTCAATTCACTACAAAATTCAGGTCACATCAAAGGTCATCATGTCAGAGAACTTATTACAAATCTGGAAAATACTGTTCCAATGGCATGCAGCAGGCCGTTCAAGTTGTACCAATCCAAGAGGAGGTAAGGTCTGACTAATCTGGCCATTCTAAATTTGTGAGTTATACAGAGATTTATGTAAGAATTTACCTGAGAACTAAAATAAACCTGGTGAAGAATGTTTTCATTTACAAGGGACATTGTCATGTAGCTTATGTTCAACATTTAGGTTTTGAAAAACAAAGAGTTTCACTAGAACTGGCAGTGCCTATACTCACTCCTATCCTCCAAACACAGAATTAGGGTTAAGGTAGGAAAACACTCTCTCAAATTCAGAGAGAAGCAGAGCCTCCAGCTATTACTCAATAGGAGAGAAGAAACACCAAACCCCACAAAACCAGCAGCTCATCAGTGGGAATGACCATTGCGCCCACCTCACCTGGACCCCTTACTTCTAGTCCCCAAGTAACTTATTGGGTTGGAAACCAGACTTCCAGCCTCATTACTAGATTCTAGCACTGAGGCCCCTGATTCTGCAAGCACTTAAGCATGTGCCAAAGTCCCACTGAAATCAGTGTTTCACCTTCAGCTTTACTGAACTGGGGCCTAAGCACTGGCACCACTAGAAACTCTGATTAACTGTGCCCTCCAGTGGGGAGAAGGACCATCATGATCAGAGCAATACTGAGATTACACTTAGCTTCAAGTTTAATATTAATGGAAAAAATACTTGGCAGGCCAGGCCTCTGTCTTTAAAGCTCTTAACACACTAAAATTAGTCGGTCAGTCAACTAAAGTTGATATTTTGAACCATGGCACTCAAACTAATTTAAGAGTGCCTTTGCATCAATTAAGTTAAATTGATGCAACTTCTATGTTTAGACAATTCCTAAATTGGATTTTTACATTCTATCAGAGTTAATAAAGTGTCTGTAAACACAAGTGGGGACATTTTCTCACCACTTTTATATCTTCAAATGAGAACAGTTTGCTTGGATTGAAACATTCCCATGTAGCATCTGCAACCCAAACTCTGTTGTACTTTGCCAGTGAATGAGAAGTAGAAAGTGATTAGATATTGGGTAAACCAACGTGAAGTCAGCGAATCTATTTTTACTGTTCAAATGGAGAGAAATACAATTAAAGGAACATAATAAATGTTGAAAAATTTAATTATCACAATAGCGTAAGTGTTAGTAACAGAATTAAAGGACACATAAGGGTACGTTATTTACTGAAAATGTCCCTTTAATCAATAAATTTAAAGAAAGTAATGGGCCCCAGATTATGAAAATTTGATTTAAAAAAACCAAAACACATTCAAGATACAAAAGGACAAGTCTGACAAACAATTACTTTCCTTTAGATAAAACCAATCACCTAAATTAAATCATTCCATATTTGGACAATTTTAGATTCCCAGTAAATTGTACTTCATTATAAAGTCTTTGCATAAACGGTGATAAGTTATTTACACAAAAGGCAAAGCCATCTGCTTTCATCTGTTGGTTTTTCTTATCAGCAGATAAGTCAGGGGTGCCTGGAAGCACAGCTGTTCCAACATTTCTTGGTTTGGCACCCACTGGGAAACATTTGACAACTGCAGGCCCAATGAGAGTATAGTCACACAAGAAGCGGGTTCTTGGGTGGAGAATTTGGAAGCAGCAGCCAGGAGTTCTGCCTTCGCAGAGAAGCAATGGTTACTCACCCTGTGCAGAAACTGTGGTTCTTTGAGATGTGTCCCCCTATGTGCGCTCCACTCTAGGTGCACTTGCACCCCCTATACCTTCAATTGGAGATTTCTCATAGCACAGGCCAAACGGGCACTGCATGTGTGTTACTCAGCCTCACGGCATTGTTATATAGCACTGCGTGGGCTAACCATCCTCAGTTCCTTCTCTACTGCAAAGCCTGCCCCATGACAGGGAACTCTGAAGCAGAGGGGAAGGAGGGCAGGCAGTGGAACAGTTATAGGGACACACATCTCAAAGAATCACAGTTACTGCACAGGGTGAACAACCATTTATTCTTCTTCAAGTAGCATCTCCATGGGTGCTCTACTCTAGGTGACTACTGAGCAGTCCCCCTTTAAGGAGGAGTGAGCTTCAGTCCAGTGCAGAAGTGCAGCTGAGCCAAACACAGTATCAGAAGCAGAGTTACAAATTACTGCACAGAAGCCCAAGTTGTGGCTTTACATATTTCAATGATAGGAACTTTTCTTAAGAAAGACTGTGGAGATGGAAATGGATCTCAGCGTGAGCTCGTATGTCAGTGGGTGCTTCGAGATTATGAGACTAGTAGCAGCTACGAATACAGTCAGTTCTCCACCTAGAGAGCCTCTGTTTAGAGATTTTTAGCTCCTTTTGTTCTGTCGGTGATCAAGACAATCTGAAAGTCTGCTTGAAATGTTTAGTCCTATCAAGGTAGAAGGTCAAGGCTTCCCTGACATCAAGTCTGTGGAACAACACCTCCCCCTTATCCCAGTGAGGTTCAGAGTGGAAGATGGGGAGGTGAATAGGGTGATTAATATGGCAAAAACTTGAGGTACAGTCATGTGACCTTGTCTCTGAAAAATATTGTGAACGGGGGGTATGCCATAAAAGCCCCTATTTCCCCCCCATACTCATCAAGCTGATGTGATAGCACCCAGAAATGTCGTTTTCATCAATTAATGGAGGAGTGCACAGGCAGCCTCAGGTTCAAACAGTGGTCTTGTAAATCATTTAAGAACCAAACTGATGTCCCAAACTGAAGTAGGGCATTTAACTGGCAGAAAAAGGTTGCAGAGGCCTTTGAGAAACCTCATTGTCATTGGGCAGGTAGAGTACCCCTCTACTGGAAAATGGAAGGCCCTGATGGCTGCCAGATGAACTCTAGTGGAGCTCAGCAATAGCCCTCAGCTCTTTAGTTCTAGAATGCAGGCCAGTATGTCTGGCAGCAAAGAAGTTGCTGGTTCAATGTGTTTGACATCATACAAGCATGCAAATCTTGTCCATTTTTGTAAGTGCAGTGTGCAGACTCTTTTCTGCTGTGTAGTAACGTTCTTTTTACTTGCTGTGAACAGGCCATTTCCATGCCTGAGAACCATTGACAAGCCATGCTTTAAGGTGAAGGATTCTGAGGTGGGGTGAAGGATCTTCCCACTCTCCTGGGAAAGGTGACGAGGAGTGGCATGGAGAGTGATCAGTGAGAACATGGCCAGCTGTATCAGGTAAGGAAACCATGTTTGTCTGGGCCATGTCAGAACAATAACACTGGCCCAGTCCTTTCTTAATTTGAGTAGAACTTTGGATATCAGAGGAGTTGCGGGGGGAACTCCTACAGAAGACCCATTGACAACTGGAGGTAAAAGGCATCCCCCAGGGATCAGTGACCGGCCGGGCTCTAGAGCAAAACTGGGTGCGTTTCCTGTATATCATCTTGATCAAAAGGTCTATCTGAAAAGTGCCCCATTGTCAAAATATGTGGTGAAGTATGGTGGAATCTATCTCCCACTTGCGGTCTTGAGAGAAGTGTCTGCTGAGCATGTCTATGGTCATGTTCTGAACTCTGAGAAGGTAAACTGTAGTGATGACAATCTGATGGCGCATACTCCAATTTCAAACTTTATAGCCTCAGCATGTGGGGAGTGGGGGGAATCTTGCTCTCCCATGCTGGTTTATATGAAATATGCATAATATGTTGTATGATCTTTATGTGTTTGCCTCTGATTAGTGGCAGAAACTGGATACAGGTGTATCTGAATGATTTGAGTTCCAGGAAGTTGATGTGCAGAATGGTTTCCTGGGGCATCCACCTGCTCTGAGCTGTATGGGTAGGGCCCTACCGAATTCTTAGTCCATTTTTGTAAATTTCATGGTCATAGCATTTTAAAAAAACTTGAATTTCATGGTTTCAGATATTTAAACCTTAAATTTCATGGTGTTGTAACAAACATGAATATGTATTTTTAAAACAGCAAAATATAAATATGTAAAGTCCTTAAGACTCAGTGTTTCTCAAACTGGGGGTCCAGACCAAAAAGAGTTTACAAAGCTATTGTAGCGGGGAGGTAGGGGTGGGTTTGGTGGTAGAGTCTCAGTATTGCCACTCTTACTTCTGCACTGCCTTCAGAGCTGGGCAGCCAGAGAGTGGCGACTGCTGGCCTGCACCCATCTCTGAAGACTTCCCCACCAGCAGCAGCGCAGAGGTAAGGGTAGCATATATAAGAGGTATAGTGGCAACAGTATTGCTACCCTTACCTCTGCGCTGCTGCTGGCGATAGCTCTGCCGTTAGAGCTGGGTGCCTGGCAAGCAGCCACTGCTCTCCAGCCGCCCAGCTCTGAAGCACAGGGTAAAAGTACACAAAAGACCAGATTTCACAGGGGGAGCCCAAATTTCACTGTGTGAGACGCTTTTTCATGGCCATGAATTTAGTAGGGCCCTATGTATCAGTGTCTAGATGCATGCGCTCCCAATCCCAACAGGGAAGCAACTGTTATTATGACAACCACTGAGGAAGGGTGAGTGAATGGGACTCCAGCACACACATTATGGGGTCTTTCCACCAATGAGACATTCCTTTACAGAAGAGGGCATGGAAAGCAGTGTGTTTAAATTGTGTCTGATCATCCTGAACCAACCTGGAAGGCATTGCATGAGCAGTTGGCGTGGTCTAGAACGCAAGTGCCAGCCCCCATATGCCCCCGTAGCTAAAGACAGTTCCTGATCAGGGTTTGAAGGCTGATCTGAATTGTATTAACTAAGTTGGATACAGACATAAATCTGTGCATTGGGAGGAAGACTTGCTACTAATGCATCAAGATAAGCCCTTTTGAATTCCAGCTTTTGAACAGGGGTCAAGGTGGACTTCTGAATGTTCAACTGCAGGCCTAGTTTGAGGAAGAGTTTTATGGGCTCGTACATTGCCTATAAAGTTACTTCCAAGGAGAGTCCTTTTAGAAGCCAATCATCTAGGCAAGGGAACACCAAAATTCCATTCCTGTGTAAGTGTGCTGCTACTACTGACATCTACTACTACTGAAAAGATCCTTGGGTGGATGATAGGCCAAAAGGGAGCACTCTGTACTGAGAATGGTCCTGGCATACTGTAAAGCATAGGAATTGTTTGTGGGATGGGTGGATCGCAATGTGGATAGACGTGTCCTGAAGGTCAAGGGCCAAGAACCAATCCCCTTGGTCCAGTGATGAGATTATCGCTGCAAGTGTCACATTCTGAATTTTTGTGCCTTCACAAGGGTGTTGAGTAGTCTTAAATCTAGGATGGCTCTCAAACCGCCGCTCTTTTGTTTGGAACCAGGAAATACCTGGAATAAAGCCCCTTCCCTCTGTGGGAACTGCTGCTATAGCATGCAGGTGCAGAAGAGTCTATTTTCTGCAACAGCAGGTTCTCGTAGAAGGTGTCCCTGAAGAGGGATGGGGAAGGAGGTTTGGGGGGATGGAAGCGAATTGAAGTAGATGAGTACCCTTGGAAATGATCTCCAAAATCCACTTGTCCATGGGCAATGAGCTCCCAAGCCTACCAGAAGTGGTAAAGGCAGTTGTGAAAGGGAGCAAAGGCAGGTAAAACATTGCAGCTGGTAAGAAAGAGGATGACAGCTCAGGACCTTGATCATCCCATCAAAAATTGATGCTTCGAGGTGGAAGGTTGTGAAGTTTGAAGGCCAGGAGTTGAGTAGTTTCCTCTGGAACCTCTGCCTCTTGTGGTGAGGTTCTGCCTCATCTGTGAGCTTAGGAACTGGGCAGAATAGGATCTCTGTACTACCTGAGACCTGCGAAATTGTCTCTTCCGGGCAGGTATGTAGATCCCCAGAGATTGTAAAGTGGCTCCGAAATCTTTTAATGTATGCAGAGATTCATCCATGTTGTCAGTGAATAACTTAGTGCGGTCAAAAGGAACGTGGTCTATTGTATTCTGGACCTCCTTAGGGAATCCTGAGCACTGAAGCCAGGATGTACTCCTCATAACTACTGCCACAGAAATTGAATGAGCAACAGAAATGTTGAGAGAAGTCTGCAGAGATGTCCTGGCAAGGAGCTGGTTTTTGGCAAGAATTGTCTGGAACCACTCTCTGTGTTCTGTTGACAGATGTTCAATAAAGGAGATCAGCTTGGTATAATTTGTGTGGTTGAACTTCGCCATTAAGGCCTGGTAGTTGGTGATTACAAACTGTAAAGTAGCTGAAGAATAATACTTATGATTTTTACTATAGGGCATAGATTTAGTGTGGTGCTGCCTTCCACATTCATTAACAGCCTAAACCATCACAGAGTTAGGAGATGGGTGAGAAAATAAAAATTCTGACTCCTTAGTGGGAACATGATATTTTTTGTCTGCCCTTATGCACATGGGAGGAATTGAGGCCAGAGTATGCAAGATGAATTTTGCAGGATCCAGCAGTGCCTTGTTGACTAACCGAGCAATGCAGGAAGTGGAGGATGTATGCAGGACGTCGAGCAGCAGATGCTGTTCTTCAGTTTCCCCAAGGAGGATCTGTAAAGAATCCATGACCCTCTTGATGAGATGGTGAAACTGCTTAAAACAGTCAGCCAGGGATGGTAATGATGGCATGACAGCTTCATCCGGGGATGAAGAGGAAATGTTTGCAGTTGGAGAAACCTCCTCGTCAGCCCTGTCCTCCTGTTCCTCAGAGGTCTCTTCCTGAGGCTCCGGTCTCCTAGAAAGGGAGGGCGAGGAGGGTTGTTTATCTCTATGAAGGGCAGAGATTGAGGCCCTACAGAATTGATGGCAATAAGCTGCCCAGGGGTCCCAGAATGGCCAAGGGAGTGGCACATATTGCACGGGTGGCGGAGTCCATGAGTGCTTGTCCCAGTGGGATGGTAGTTGTGGATGTCTGTCACAAGTAAGCTCAGGCAACTCAGGACCTCAGGAAAAGAACCTTCACAGGGTTCATAGTGGAGAGCCTTGCCCACATATTTGGGAGGCTGAGGCAAAAATCTTCATCAGAATCCTCCTCCTCAAAGTCATTCAGTAATGGGGGGGCAACAGAAGAAGCTTGAGGTACCACTATTAGTACCAGAGGGGTGTCCGGAGAACTGGAAGTTCTCAGTACTGAGAAGACATTGGAGCTGAGCGATAGTGAATCAGGTGTCTCTGATATCGTGAGGTCTCAGGGAAGCCAGAATTCTTGCGGTACCAAGAGCGCTGTCCAGGGCTTGAGCTGAAGTAATGGTAGTGAAGGAGTTGATGGTACCACAAGTTTTGAATGCTCTGGAAGGAACCTGGACAGAGCCTGAATGGTCTTTTCCGGTACTGTGGTAGAGCTCTTCTTGCCACCCTGGTGTCCTGGAGCCTGATATTTTAGGGTCTCTTTGCTTAGTTGTGCTCTTGGTATCTGAGGAACCAGCAGTCTGAGGGTACCATGTCAGAGACCACTGGAATCTGGGGCAGCTGACAACTTCAAGATAGATCCTCTACCTGGAAACTCAGGGCAAGGTCTTTGGAAGACTTATGAAAAGAATCTTGGGTCTTCCTCTTAGATGCCCTTCAGGAGTGTGGCTCAGATACAGAAGAGGCAGGCGACTTACTTGGAGACTGGCATATGCAGGAGGGGAGGCTCCTGGCCTGGGTCAAAGGCTGGATGCAGCAAGCTCTCCATCATAAGGAGTTGAAGTTTTATCTCCTTGTTCTTTCTGGCTCTAGATTTTAATGCCAGACAGAAGTTGCTCTTTTGGGAAATATGAGATTTCCTAAGGCAACAGAGGCCATGAGAGTGTCTATCACTGGGATTGCCTCCTGGGACAACAGGCAATGCTTGAATCCAGGAGAATCAGACATACCTTTGAAAGGGGCAAAACCTCCCCAGGGTGGGGGGAAATCTATCTAAAAGCTATATGTGTGGAATTCTTTTTTTGGTTTTAAAAAAAACTAACACAACTAACTATTACTAAGTACTAACTACTATAATACACCCACTACAAAAGCTAAGAGAACATAGTTGAGGAAAAACAATGTGGACAACTAGCTAAGGCTGTCTCTCAAGCTGGGGAAGTTGAAAAGGAACTGAGGATGGTTAGCCCATGCAGTACTATATAGCAACGGTATGGGCCATGAGGCTGAGTCAAACGCATGCATGGGCCAAATGAACATTGCTGTGAGAAATCTCACATCAAAGGCGCAGGGGGCGCAAACGCAACTAGAGTGGAACACTCATAGGGACACTACTCAAAGAAGCAGCTGACTCAACATGGTAAGGAGATGCCAGTAGAGGCAGGAGGAGGAAGTGTTGCAACTAAGTGTCTCAATCTACATTACCACTCTAAAAACTGAACAACACAGTGCCGATTTAATCAGAGTCTCCTCCCCCTCCTCCCCCAAAACCAAATGTTCTAGGCCAGTGTTTCTCAACCAAGGGTATACGTACCACTGAGGGCATGCAGAGGCCTTCTGGGGGTATGTAAACTCATCTAAATATTTGCCTAGGTTTACAACTGGCTACATAAAAAGCACTAGCAAAGTCAGTACAAACTAAAATTTCATACAGACAATGACTTGGTTAGAACGGCTCTATATACTATACACTGAAATGTAAGTATAATATTTATATTTCAGTTGATTTATTTTATAATTATATGGTAAAAATGATAAAGTAAGCAATTTTTCCAGTAACAGCATGCTGTGACACTTTTGTATGTTTGTCTGATTTTGTAAACAAGTAGTTTTTAAGTGAGGTGAAACTTGGGATATGTAAGACAAATCAGACTCCTGAAAGGGGTACAGTAATCTGGAAAGGCTGAGAGCCACTGTTCTAGGCAAAGCCATTTGGAGAGATTCTCCACTGACATGTGTTCAGTGTTCCCACTGAAATTAAGATATTTGAGATTAACTCCGGTCCTGAGCACTCAGTAAGATTTCTGTTGGGCTTTCTGTCTTGCTGGACCCCTTCATTACATCTGGAATGTTTTTTTTTTTTTTAATAGCAACCACATCTGTAGATTAAATGATCATCTATAGATACTCACAAGCCTCTGTAGTCCCCAGATAAAGTGGGTAATCCATGCAATAATAGACAGTCTACTTATAATGCCAGGGTATACTGACTAGATCATGAACCAGACTGAAATCCTACAAGCAGAAGCAGCAGTAGATAGGCCTCCTACTTAATCAAGGTCCCCATTCCACCCTCCTCCAGACTCTGAACTGACTTGTTTCCCAACTTCTTCCTACCCCATACTGGCCTCTCCAACTATTGGGCAAAAAGCCTTGTTCACACATATCTGGGCTCATTTAAAAATTAGAAGTTGTGTCTAGTCGGGCAAAAATTCAGGTTATTTACTAGTCAGGCTGAGATGCCTTCAGTACCTAAGCATCCTAAGGTCGTGTAAGGTATTTGCCTCCTTAAAGAAAAGTTTATGTGCCACAGAGTCCGAGAATTACTTCCTGACTATAAGACAAGAGAGGAAAACACAGTACAAAACTGAATCATAAACCCAGGCAGGGAAATAAGAATTGGGGAGAAGATTTCTGGAAAGCTGGTTCCACAACTATACTGCCAAGGAAACTATAGCATATCTGTATCAGGCCTCCAGGAAAATACCAATGATTCTCTTCTCCTTTACTGCTCTCTAGACTAGACTTGACCAACTTAGATAGCTAAACATCTAACTACTCCTTGCTAGACCCCAATAATTGCCATAGACTACAGATCTGTATGACAAAAAAAGTGACACAACATCATGTCTCTCACATAATCACTAGCTACTACAGGTTCACTCCCGCTCCTAGCTACATACAACCCCCTCCCAACACCGTAGAGGAAAAAGCATAATTCTCAGCAAAGAAAGGGTTAAAATTTTAGCAAACAGGAATGCTCTGATCCCATTGCTTGGTCATTTAAACAAATAGCTACACATCACAGAACCAAGATGACTTTTTATATGATGTTGCTCATTACTGGTTTTTGGAAAACCTTGAACAGAGTACTACATTAACATACATATTTGAATAACTATAGTATCTCCTTCACCCTCCCATCCCAGGATATATATCAAAGAGGGTACTGCCTCAATTCTCCAAAGTAGACAGAGCAACTAATTTCAATTCCAAGTGCAACAGCAGATTTTAAATCTAATGACATTTTGCATTGTAACTTCTATCTAAGCTCTCAGAATATAAAATCTTCAGGGGAAAGGACCATCTTTTTGTTGTGTGAACATGATGCTAAAACAACAAGCCTCCGCTATGGGCCTCACAGATGTACTGCAATACAAATACATTGTAAACACTGCAACAACTACCACCCCTCTAATACTGCATTTAAAAATCTAGAAAATAGAGGGACAGTGTTTAAGGCTCCCCATCATGTGTAAAATAAGCAGGGTTTGGACGGGAGGTTACCACCTTGAGGTGAAGGAGAACTGAAATTATATCCATTGGGCCAGTTGCTAACCTAGGTGCACAGAACTATCGCTGGTTTTCCAATCTGTTAAGAGGATTCCATTAATATTATCAGATGGTTTACACATTCTGCAGATTGGCATACATAAGTACGTTACAATTGCCTATCAACTAGAGCAGGGGTCTCAAACTCAATTTACCTTAGGGCCAGTGCCAGTCCCCAAATCCTCCCAGCGGGCCAATAATGTCACTGAAGATGGTGTTCAGAAAAGGAAACGTTTATATTGTATTTTTTATTTTGAATTTCTTAGAAATAATAAAACTGTCATACAACTTTATACAATTCTTCGCCTGCCAGACACCTGGCAATGCTTCAGTTCTGTCAGTTTGTTGATGTTTGGCCTCAGTGACGGAGCAGTTGAAACCTTCAGGATTGCAGCAAGGTGGGCATCAGATAGTTGTGTTCAGTATTTTGACTTGTTTATATTCTTTGTGGAAAAAAGTGATGCTGCCTCCATGGCTGACTCTGCCTGGCAACTAGTGATGGTATCTCTGTCCCTATACCCCAGCCAATGGGAGCTGCAGGGGGCGGCGCCCGCCACAGACGTTGCCAGCAGCATGGCTGCATGCGGCTCTCCTCCGCGGGCCACAGTGGGGAGGTTCTTGGGCCGCAGATGGCCCGCGGGCCTGGACTTTGAGACCCCTGAACTAGAGAAGAATTCTGCTGTATGACGTGCTCCAAGTCATGCTGATACCATGTGAAATTTTCATTTTACTTTTAACAATCTACATTTTCGGCACTCTTCCAAGCTGTTTGCAAAGTATGGATAAAGCTATTAGCTTATTGGGGGTCACAATATTGTGTGTAAGATCATGATATGCGGTGAAGAACAGCCTGAAAGGTTGAAAAATTGACTAATCTGGGTAATGCAGCATTCTGGCATTCTTCAAATTATACAAAAGTTATCAATTAGACTAATTCCAACTGTTGGGATCTATTTAGATCAATGCTGGTGCTCTTAAAGGAAGACTGTTATCTGGAACTGAAGAAAAATGCACATGTAAGGGCTCTGTGTAGTAGGGTGCAATACACAGGAGTGCTGGTAAGAGATTTGGCTTTATTCGTCAGTGCCAGACACTAGACACGGAACAGGTTTGCAAAGCTTAATGCCCTTCTCGCATTAGAGTGGTCAGTATCCACTGACTCCAGTAGCTACTATTACACTCTGGAGTTTGACAATTTTACTTAACCAAGAGGGTGTTCATGGAAGACAAACTACTTCGGTCATCAAGCATGACTCCTAACTTTTGTTCTGATCTACTTTCTGGATCCTCATTTCCAATGCAGCTATCCTGAAATATTTTAACCTTCAGTCAGAGCAGGAATTACAATTCAATCAGAAGACTACAACCAGCTGAAGCGGAGGAGGCAATAACTAAAGCAAACCTGACAGGCTACATCAGAATTTGACCTCCTAGAATTTCTTGCATAACAAAAGGGGACTATAATCAAATAAGCATACACAAGTACTGCTGTTTAGTTACAGAACTTCTCCTCTAAATGGCCTACTTACAGTTTGCATACAAAAAGTCAGCTAAAAACCTAATGACATAAACAATGTGGGCATACTGAATAAGTCACACAACCACATATATGATAACAAGCAGTGATAAGTCATCACTCTTGAATTATGTCACCTCTAATTTGTGCAAATAGTTTTTACCACACTGTATGTTCTCCCTCCCCCCGCCAACTTCTACTATTTCACAAACCATAGTATTGAGTATGTTTCAAACCATCTAAGGCTCTATCCAGAATCAGAAGCTGCAGCTCATTTGTCCTGCCAGGAGCACATGATACTAGCACACCAGATCCACACCGGCTACTTGCTAGGTACTAGGTAGAACACACGGTGTTGGTTTTGACTTAGAGAGTCCTAAATCACCTGGCAACTACTTAGCTGAAATACCACCTCCCTTCACAAGCCACATTGTCACAGTTGTGGTCAGCAGGAGTACCTGAGGGCCGGCTCTAGGCACCAGCTAAGCAATCTGGTGCGCGGGGCGGTGCTGCTAAAGAGGCGGCACTCCTGCTGTTCTGGGGGCAGCAGCCCCGGCGGCAATTCGGCGTTAGCTCCTCTCCGTTGTTTCCCGCGGTGGCAATTCGGTGGCGACTCTTCCGGCTCGGGTCTCACTGTTGGTGGCAGCTCCCCCTGATGTACCTGTTCTCTCTGCCAGCGGCGTATTCGTCAGGTTTTTTGTTTTTTTTGCTGCTTGGGGCAGCAAAAAACGTAGAGCCGGATCTGCCTAAGCTGGATCCCTACTTGTGTAAGAGAGACAGGTGGCTGGTGGGATGTTCTCTGGGAGAACCATTCATCTATAGGTGAGAGGTTTTTCGCAGGAGTGGGTGGGTGAGATTCTGTGGTCTGCGTTGTGAAGGAGGTTGGAGTAGATGATCATAATGGTCCCTTCTGACCTTAGTATCTATGAATCTTAACAAGACAGAGTACCACTTATTTCCATAAAGCTAAAAATATGCAAGAGTTTCCATAGTAACAGACTGATGGAAGGTAGGGGTTAAGATGAGGAAATAATAAAGGGAACAGTTTAGCATAAAAGCAGAAGACAGCTCACCACTTTAATGCCACACAGTAATGTTTGTAGGCATCATTACAGAGATAAGTTTAAGAAGGGATTTAAAAGATAAGGCAGAAACCTTATCAATTTTGATGGGAAATTTTTCACATGCATAAAAAAGGCAACGTGGAAGACAACATGGAGGTGCCTGAAGCTACATCCAAGCAAATAATGGATTTTTAGGTTCACTGGCAATTTTGAAAAGTTAAAAACTGTTCCATGTTGACTTTCACTTTTTTTTAATAAGTAATTAAATAGTCATTTGAGCAGGGACTTGCACTTGGGTCTCCCAAATGCTAGGTCAGTTCCCCAACCAGTAGGCTAGTGTCATTCCCACTCTCCTTCTCTGGCCCAATGACCATCCATTGTTGTTTATAGTGACAATTCAGTTATTCATGATGACAATGGATAGCCATTGGGCCAAAATGATAATAAGAATAACTACAACATGGTAGTTAGGGCACTCACCTGGGAAGTGGGAGACGCAAGTTTAAGTCCCTGTGGAATGTCTTCAAGAGGAGAGATTGAGAAAGCCCACACCAGATTATCCCAAAGCCCAGTGGCCAGGACACGCTCCTATAATGGAAGAGACCCAAGTTCAAATCCCTACTCTACATTATGCAGGGGGGGGGGGGGGATCGAATCGAGGTCTCCCACATCCCAGGTGAGTGCCTAACTACTGGACAAAAACTATTTATCCAGAAATTTTGCCAAGCTCTATTTGAGGCTAGCTTCAGTGGCAGAATGAAGATGTGGGTTAGTGGCTTTATAAATTAATGTTTATATCTGATTATTTATTAACCATATTTCCTTTCTGTATTTTTTATTCTTGTTGTTGATGCTTTAAAAAAAAAATCACAGTGCTGGGAAACATGGGAATGGGAAACGTCACAAATCTGGAAAATTGGATACTGGTCCATCAGCACTGAGTCATAATAGTTCAGTCATACAATTAATAGGAGGTCAACATTTCCCAGCAGGATTCTGTGGGAACCCAAAGGCACCTGCATTAGGCTGGGAAGGGCTCCCTGCTGTCCCTTAAAAGATGGCTGCAGCCAGATAGGAAGAGTTCCAAGCTTGCAGAGTTTACCTCTCATCTGAGCATGAGTACGTATAATGTTTTTGGTGAGCTGCCTCTCAAGTGCCTGGCTGCTGCAGCCCGACCTACTTATGATCTACTGCCACTTCCTTTTTCTGATCCCTTATCTTGCAAGAACAGATTAGTTAGGCGCTGTGTACACTATACAAATAACAATTCCTAAACAAATGTGTGTTTAGAACTGGTAAAAACAAAAGTCAATTTTCCGCAGGAAATTTTGAATTTTAATTGACAAAAACAAAATTTAATTTTTCTGCTTTCTAAAGCTGTTCAGTAAAAATGTTCTATTTTTTGAAAGCCCAAAACTTAAAAACGTAACTGAAAAATTCCAGTTTTTAGTTTGTTTGTTAAAAAAAAAATGTAAAATTTTGATCCATTTTGGTTAAAAAGACATTTTTTGATGAAAAGCATGTTGAGAATATTTTGACTAGCTGTAGTTGTGGATACTGTTTGTTCTGGCTAGCAGCAATAATCTACAGCCAAAAAAAAAGTTAGCAGAAAAGGGAAAAAAGGGAACACATACTGTGGCCCAGATAAAAATACATTTTCTCTAGTTCCTCTCTGCAGAGACTCCGTCTCCTATCCATCAGCATCACTTTCATGAAGTGTAAAAGTTTCTATGAGTGTTCCTTCTGTGAGGTCTTTCGTGGGTCCTTGTCCTTTTTCCAAGTTAAAACTGCTGATCTGAACTCAAACAGAGATCCAGGTTCTCAGCACATTCTGTATGTCTTTCCAACAATTTATTAAAATTGGCAGGGGCTATGAAACATTGTATCCCACCGGGCTTCAAAAAACAGGCCTTTTTATAAAACAGTTACAGAAGCAATGACAAAGGTGTTGGTCAAGAGCTGCAATCCAATTGGTTGAAGAGGCTTTTATCCTATGTGATTATGTTTAAATGAGCACATTTGGAGGATAGAACCTTGCCTCCAACCAGATTATACCACATTCAGACATCTCTTACTAAAAGGTTCTTGGTTTGCCACTGCAAAACGGGAGTACCAGTGATGAATCAGTCCCACAAAATTGAAATCTAAATGTATTTTTAAGAAATTACTCCTCATTTCCCTCTCCATCTCATGGAAACAGTTCAGCATTACTTTTGTGATCATCACAGGTATCTGTTGATATGGCACTTCATTCTCTGCCCCTTCTCCTGAATCGGAGCAACCAGATCAGGGCTTTCAAGAACATAAATTACTGCCGCTTGTCCCAACCTGCTCAAATTATCATCATTAGCAGAATTTTGATTAGGATTACAAAAGGGAAGTGCGTATCACCAACCTTGCTTAGCAACAGTTTCCTTTTTAAAAACCCACTACAGCGGCTGCTGCTGACTGGGAAGGGTGTTGATGGTATGCTCTCTGAAGTCAGGCTCAGACTAATGCTGCCCAGGGAAAAGGGAGATTTGGAGGCTTTTCAAATGCAAAAGTTTAAAATAGACAACTTTTGTGTATTTATATCTACAATTTTACAGATATACCTAAAAGAGCACTTTTGTTATTTACTACTATTACTCCTCTTACATGTTTTAAAATATTATTAGATTTTCTTGGACAGATTATAAAACTTATATAAATTTATGGAACATTAAAGTTAGAAGAAAATTCAAAATCTAGTAAAGTAACAACATATGCACCTACTCCATAAATGCACATCCAGTGTATGTAGAGACATTTGACTGCATTTAGCCAATGCACATCTCATCATATTACTGCTCATTTACACTAAATTGCTATGTGGCTTAGTATGCATAAAAGACAACCAGAATCCAAGCAACTAATTGAAAGGTGTCCAGGGATTAGTATAAATTATTTTGCAGTGTTATTCTCAACAAACTGTACAAATAGGCTAACGGAGTTCTGATCTGTGTGGTTACATCAGACAACCAATCAGGCAATGTCCTTTTTCTTGGACAGATTTCATTGCATAGCGTATATTAAGCCTTTAGAAGTTGACTGTTCGCTTGGGATATTTTTAATAAGAGCAGTTAAAAGTTATAGAACCTATTGAGCCCGTACAGGGAAAGTGATTCAGCTGTTATTGAATGTTCACAGGAATTAGGGAGGGAGACAGCAGTTTGCAGCTGGGACAAGGAGAGGGAAGAGGAAGGAGCCAGGTTGAGAAGAACAGAAGAGTAATAGAGACGAAGGCTGGGTCTCTTGAAAAGAAGGACAGAAGGGACTGGGAATTGACACATTTGCGTGCTCAGCACTTCAGTATTCTAAGGGTTAAATCAATCTGCATAAAGAAAGAGAATAATCTCCTGGCCACTTCATCTTGAGTAGGGAACTGCACTACTGAGTCTACTGGGGAAAGGTGTGCACTGGGGGAGTACGTGTTTTCAAAGGTTTCAGAAAATATCTTCCACTGTAAAGGTTCTTTTAGTTAACCCTAGACTAATGGTTTCCAAATTGTATTGATTCACATTCCTACCTTAAGAACATAAGAATGGCTATACTGGGTCAGACCAAAGGTCCATCTAGCTCAGTAGTCTATCTTCCAACAGTAGCCAGTACCAAATGCTTCAGAGGAAATGAACAGAACAGAGCAATTATTGAGTGATCCATTCTCTATCATCCACGTCCAGCTTCTGGCAGTTAATAGGCTTAGGGACACCCACAGCATGTGGTTGTGTCCAACCATCCTGGCTAATAGCCACTGATGGACCTATCATCCATGAATTTATCTATTCTTTTTTTAACCCAGTTACACTTTTGGCCTTCACAACATCCCTCCTCGTATGGCAGCTGTTCCATACCCCTAATCATTTTTGTTGCCCTTCTCTGTACTTTTTGAAATTTTAATTTTTTTTTAATGCTGATTCTCATCTCAACCCCGGCTTCTGTACTTGGACTCTGTCTCTGCATCCTAGCTTCAGTCTGGGACTCTGACTGTGGCTTTTGACCCCTGGTTTTGGTACTGGAGCTCTGATTTCAGCTTTGACCCCGGCTTTGGAAATTGAACTCTGGCTCCGTTCCTGCCCCGTGGGATCAATACGTGGACCCTGACCGCAGTCCCGAATTCAGGCTACTGCCCTTAGTCTCTGACCCTCATTCTGACCCCTGGACTCTGGCATCGACCCTGACCACCAGGCCTGACTGCCCAAGCCCTGGTAGTGACCCAGAGAGAAAGGGGACCCTAGACCCATGTTTGCAAAAATCCAAGAATGTATGCATTTGAAATTCTTACAACTATTCCAGCAGAAGAGCCACCTAATTTTCACCTCAGATTTCCAGCCTTGCTCTGCTCTGCAGAAGTAACAGAGTAAAAGTTTCAGAGTAGCAGCTGCGTTAATCTGTATTCACAAAAAGAAAAGGAGTACTTGTGGCACCTTAGAGACTAACCAATTTATTTGAGCATAAGCTTTCGTGAGCTACAGCTCACTTCATCGGATGCATTCAGACAAGTTACCCAACCGGAGTAACTTGTCCAGCACATCCCCACATCCTGCCAGGAACTCCACGCAGCTTGGCAAATCTTAGCGCCAGCCAGGGCCCCTCACTCGTTTCAAACATGCCAGTGACACGCTTAATTCCAAACACTGGTCACCTGACCAGGCAAGTTCTGCAATATTTATATTTTAGCTTAACATTAAGATAAGTTGTTTTGTCAAGTGTAGATCACATCAATCACAGTCAGCTTCCAAAGCTACAGAAACACCCAAATACAAGCAATATTGTGTGACAAGTAGTGCATTTCCAGGCGATCCCATTATATCTTGGCAATGGGACTTTAACCACCATGGAAATACATAATCTGGATCGTGGTATGGCTGTTATATATAGAAAACAGAAAAATACACTGAAGACCATTTACAATAGGGAATATGAAAAGGAGTACTTGTGGCACCTTAGAGACTAACAAATTTATTTGAGCATAAGCTTTCGTGAGCTACAGCTCACTTCATCGGATACATTCAATGGAAAATATGTTTCAAAGTATCCCTATGCAATTTCCATGAAAAGAGTGGTGCTCAAAACTGATCTGTGCAGCTGCTTCTGTCTCAATGAAGAATTCCAAATTTGAACAGAGTCACCTCCCACTAATTTAGTCCCAAACCAGGCTTCCCTTAGAGCTTCCAGAGGCTAACTAGCTAAATACAAGAAACCCTAGTTGCTTGCCATACTAAGAGTGGTTCTTCAAGAGGATTTGCAAGATGGGCAAGGAGTCTGGATTAGCGTGACCAGATGTCCTGATATTATTGGGACCATCCTGATATTAGGGGCTTTGTCTTATATATGTAGTATACCTCAAAAAAAAAAAAAAAGTGTTCCGATTTTTCGCACTTGCTATCTGGTCACCCTAGGGTTGATCCATATGAGTGAGTTATTCTTCTTCTCACAATGACTAATGTGAATCCTTCTTTTTAGCTGATTAACAAGCACTAGTGACCCTCCATAGCTGCTGTTTACTAGAGGTATCTGGGAGCATTCTTTTCTCAGAAAGGGGACAATTTCAAAGAAGAGCTCGTGTTTTCCAGCACACAAGAATGCTGATTCAAGATCACAAAATGACATGGAGAAATTAAAGTGGTTTGCAGGGAAAGTTTTGGTACTAATATACAGCTAGGGCTTCTCATAGCTTTCCCATGCAGTTAATTTTCACTACCACCCACAGAATTCTGTACAGGATCAGTGAAAATAACCAAAAATTTCCCAAGTTTCATTCTGCTGCTGCTTGGGAAAGTTATGAGCAGCAGTTGCCTGACATTTATATTTACAACGCTCCTTACAACTGTAAAGGCTAGAGACATTTTAAAATTAAACAGCAGACAGAAGGAAACCAGGCATCCTCACTTACAGAATTAAAGCAAGCTTATTTTGATCCTGTATCTTCAATAATGTCATTATGTTACTTCTTCATGTAAAGAAACATTACGCAGTTGCTGCAGGGAATGGGAGGTGAGATATCTGGAAAGAGTCTGGGATTGGAAGAGTTTCTGAGAGGCCCTCTTTTAAGAGGTAGCCTACAATGCAGACATGTTTGAAAATCATTTAAAAACACCTGTAGCGGGCCCTTGGAAGATGGTTAAAAAAAGCCCCAAACCCCACTTTGTACACAGATCCAATTCTAATACAATAGGACTTTTCATCAACAGAGTCACAGGTCTTGACAAAAATTTCAAGTATTATTCAACTTTCACAGATGGGATAACTGAGGCAGAATTTCAGACCGAAATTTTAAAGAGCGGTCAGTGGTTTTGGGTGCCTAAACCTGGGGGCACTTTATGCCTGATTTTCAGAGGCACTACAGTGAAAGCTAGCAGCGCCCCAAAGGGGCAACTGGGGGGTGATCAACCCCTCTGAAAACCAGGGCCTGCAGGCATTAAAAACCCCCCAAAACAAACAAAAACGGGGTGCCGGCGACAGTGACACAGCCCGGGCCTCGCCCCTCACGAGGGGCCCTTTCACCTCAGCGGCCGAGCCCCCAGCCCGTGTCCCCGCCCGCCGGGCCGCGCCGCCCAGGGCAGGCGGAGGGTGCGGGGCTCCCCACCGCGGCCCGGACTGACCCGCCCCGCCCTCCGCGGTCGCTGTCCCCCCCCCGGCCCGGGCGGCTCTTACCGGCTGCGAGCAGTTGAAGGGCGGCGCGGCGCTGAGGAGTAGCCGCAGCCCCAGGGCCCGGGACCCCAGCAGCAGCAGCAGGAGGAGGAGACGGGGGAGCGCCGCGGCCACCCGCCCCATGACCCCAGCGCAGCGCAGCGGCCGCCCAGCACCACGGACCGGCTCCGGCTTCCGGAGGGGGCGGGGCCGGCACTTACCTGAGGAGGAGCAGGGGGCGGGGCCTCGGGGCGAGAGGGGGGCAGCACCTAGTAGGGGCGGGGCACCCCAGAGGGGGCGGGGCCTCTTGGCGAGGGGCGGGGCCCGAATTGACGAGTGAGGCGCCCAGCGGGAGCTGTGCATAAGAAAGGGGAGGTGGCTTAGAGGAAAGCAGGGGGCGGGGCTTGTAGAGCTCGGGCTGTGACCGGCCCCTCTGGATGCCTGGGCTGCGCTGGGGGCCGGGCGGGGCACAGCGACTAGAAGTGTCTGTAGGGCCGTGCCGTGCCTGTCTCTCTGTGTCTGTCTATCTATCTGTCTGTGTGTGTGTGCCGTGCCTGTCTCTGTGTGTGTGTGTGTGGGGGGCTGTGCTGTGCCTGTCTCTGTCTCTGTGTGTGTGTCTGTGTCTGGGGGGGGCTGTGCCGCGCCTGTCTCTGTGTGTGTGTGTGTGGGGGGGGGGGCTGTGCCGTGCCTGTCTCTGTGTCTGTGTGTGTGGGGCTGTGCCGTGCCTGTCTGTGTGTGTGTGTGTGTGGGGGGGGCTGTGCCGTGCCTGTCTCTGTGTGTGTGTGTGTGTGTGTGGCTGTGCCGTGCCTGTCTGTGTGTGTGTGTGTGTGTGTGTGGCTGTGCCGTGCCTGTCTCTGTGTGTGTGTGTGTGTGTGTGTGGCTGTGCCGTGCCTGTCTCTGTGTGTGTGTGTGTGTGTGTGTGGCTGTGCCGTGCCTGTCTCTGTGTGTGTGTGTGTGTGTGTGTGGCTGTGCCGTGCCTGTCTCTGTGTGTGTGTGTGTGTGAGGGGCTGTGCTGTGCCTGTCTCTGTGTGTGGGGGGGGGCTGTGCCGTGCCTGTCTCTGTGTGTGTGTGAGGGGCTGTGCTGTGCCTGTCTGTGTGTGTGCGGGGGGGGGGCTGTGCCGTGCCTGTCTCTGTGTGTGTGTGTGGGGGGGGGGCTGTGCCGTGCCTGTCTCTGTGTGTGTGTGTGTGTGTGTGTGTGTGTGAGGGGCTGTGCTGTGCCTGTCTCTGTGTGTGGGGGGGGGGGGCTGTGCCGTGCCTGTCTCTGTGTGTGTGTGTGGGGGGGGGCTGTGCCGTGCCTGTCTCTGTGTGTGTGTGTGTGTGTGTGTGTGTGAGGGGCTGTGCTGTGCCTGTCTCTGTGTGTGGGGGGGGGGGCTGTGCCGTGCCTGTCTCTGTGTGTGTGTGAGGGGCTGTGCTGTGCCTGTCTCTGTGTGGGGGGGGGGGGGCTGTGCCGTGCCTGTCTCTGTGTGTGTGTGAGGGGCTGTGCTGTGCCTGTCTGTGTGTGGGGGGGGGCGGTGCATTTGCGTGCCTCTCTGTCGGTGTGAGTCTAGGCGGGGGACGCAGAGCTGAAGGGAGGCACCGCGGCGACAGCTCGAGAGAGCTGCGGTGGGCGGGGAAGCGCAGTGGCTGGAGGCGATGGGGAAGGCGAGGCCTTTGCGGCACGCGCGCAGGGGTGACCGCTGCGGTTTGAAGAGCGCACCACGTGCCATCCAGCGCCGGCCTTGTGCCGTCAGGGACGTCGGAGCCGGCCCCTTCCCCACCACATCCCGGGCGGGGGCGGTGACTCCCTCACGCCATGTGCGCGGGGACCACGCATCGCGGGGGTGCGGCGGTCGCTGCAGGGGGGATCCGTAGGAGGGCGGGAGTCGCCGAGTGCTCGTCTCTACCCTCGATGCGCCCACACAGGAGCAGCCCGAATCGGTCTTGCCGGGGTCCCAGAGTCTGAGATCTGTTCCAGACTCGGAATTTGTTTCTGGGAAGGTGTCATTTTAAAACCTGTCACTGCCTCCACTGAGACAGGCTCCTCCCTGCTTTCTGCTCCTGGAACGGGCACTCTTCCTGACCCCCTCTCGCCCCCCAAAAACATGTTTGAGTAAGAAAGTGTTGGAGCCAGCATGTTTGGAAAATTACCTTGTGTTTCAGCAGCAATGTGGACTCCAATCAAAGTTTTCTGGTGTCTGAGCCTCCTGAGTATTCACTGACCATACACCTCTAACAGGTAAACAATGAGCTAGTGACCTGGTCTTGTTCAAACAGTTCATTATTGGTCTCTGGGGAAGGGCAAAATTCTGGAGGCCCTGACACTGAGTCCTGTAAGATCCTAAAGGTAGGTTATGTTCAGTTGTACAGAGAAAAATACAAAGTAAACAATTTCCTTTGTGGGTTCATGGTGTATTGATGTGAGGAAAGGAAACTTGGCTAATGAGTGGCAACCATTGCTGTCACAGTAAGCATAAAGATAGCCTTCAACCAAAATGCTGGATCGAACACTGCTGAACTTCGGGGATGACTAAAACCCAATTCTGACATCGGAGCCAAATTCTCCAAATAGCCCTCCTATTTATGAGCCAAATGAAAACCCCAGATTTGAACTCCTTAAACTCAATCCAGAGCTGAATTTAGGGCCTGATTCTCCATTGCACCCCGGGTAGTCAATTATACTTGTGCAAAGTTGGGTGTAAGATGCTACCATTTGGATTGTGTAGCATTTTAAACTTTGTGCAGGTATAAGTGTCCACACAAAATGAAAGGCAATGGAGAATAAAGCCTTTTACATCTTGAACCTACCCAAGCAAAGTATACACAAGCTGAAATTCTCACCAGCCAACTATTGTTTGGTCTGTATTGCCCACATATAGTCAAAATGAAACTTTTGTATTATTCAGTTTATTTATTAAAGTGAATTTATTGCTTGTGGTAAGTGCTGTCCTGACAGTGCTGGAGACTGACGTTCTCTAGCTACAAAGCATCAAAGAAAACTTTGCTACACTGAATTAATGTACATTAACTCTCACATGTGGTTGCGTGTGTGTGTTCTCTTTGTGTGCTGTCCCAGCTTTGCAGACAGTTGGCACAGCAGACCTCGAGCAAACTGCCCAATGACCACAAGATCCGTTAAGATATGAAGGCACCCAGCGAGGTTTGTTGTTGACGAAGCACAGTGATAGCACCTGGCAGACTCTATGAGGATACTAAGACATGTATGCCTTTGAAAATGGACGCAGCTCAGTCAGTGGCGGGACTTTCCACTGCCCGCTAGGCTGGTCAAAGATACTCCCTCTGAGATACATCATTATACCCCTATATAAACAAGTTACATACTGTCATTCTGACCTTATCCTTTAGGAGGGGTAAGTGTGTTTCTGTTATCCTTGGGGAATGTTTTTGTATCATCCTTGATATTGGGATGTGAGTGCTCTGTGCTTAGCACTTCTTAGGCATGTGTATTTCTGCAATATCAGCCCTGTTCTTGCCAGATTCTGTGAGCAGGTCCTGCCTCATACCAGGCCTCTGATACAAGGGCTTATGTCTCAGGCTCTCTTCCTACTACATTATGGAAGGGCCCACCTTAGGGGTGAGAACAAATTAATCTCTATTCATTTAGTCCTCGGCCTTTCTATGGCAGTTGCAAGTAAAAGTGCCAGTTTCTGGCTGTGTTGTAGATGCAACTTTGCTGAGACCACAATTCATAGAGTCATCAGATAGTAACCACTTCCTATCACTGCTGATCCAAGCCAACCTGAATTTAGAGATGAAAGGCTTTAGATCCCATTATAACTCCTTAGGCTTGTTGTGTTTCATTTACAATGTTTATTATTTTCCCATTTTTATGTCTTCCCTTCATGCATGTTTGAAAACCCATTGTTTGTTGAGCAGATTTTAAAAAAAACAAAAGACCAACAAGTGTCCTGTAGTCAGTGCCTCTCAGAACTCTTGGCTTTGTTGTTTCCTTCGTAAATTGCCATTGAAACACAGACAGAAAGAGCAAGCCAGAGCACTGCCATGTTGTCAAAGGCTGGAGTGCTTAGGGGAAAGCTCCATTAACACACAGCATTATGCAGACTTCAAATTGGCCATCCTGTGACAGGCTAGCCAGAGGTGGACTCTAGTTTTCACTTCTTACCTCAGCATTTGCTGTGAACTGTGAATTAGTTATATATTACATGCCCATTATTGCTAAAAGAAGGATAGTCTTGTGGCTAAATCATGGGGCTGAAAAGTCATAGAGCTGGTTTCTGTTCTTGGATTTGTCACTGACTTCAGGTGTATCCTGGGGAAGTCACAATCTCTGGGCCCATTTTCCCCATCAGTAAACTGGGGATATAACAACCTTCTTGAGGTGGTGTGAATTTTAATTAATAAACATTGGATTCAAGTGGTTTGAGGTCCTCAAGTGGAAGGTGTTATGAAAGTGCATAGTATTATATGGTAGGGAGTAACTTTCAGTGCTTTTGGTTCACAAGAGCTTGTGCAAACCTTTTAGCTGATGTACATAGAGTTCCTCTTTCCACTACCAAAGGTTTCACTTTGAGTTTCAGGTCTGAACACATCCTCAACCTGAAATTCAAATACATTCTAAACCTTGGAGTTTCATCTGATTTTGCGTTGGAACCACACACTCCACATGGTTTCAACACAAAACCATAACCTGGCTCACCTGATCCTGGAGTGGGTCGCAGATAAGTGAACTTTTCAACAAACCTGAGCTGAATGTTCAGGTTGTAATGGAATTTGAGACCAAGCCAGTTTCTCATGGTTTTGTGGTGAATGTTTCTAACTGAAGGCCAAATTTAGTCCTTGGATAAGAAAATGCCACTCCCTAGATTTCAATTTCATTAGATCAGTTTATGCCAATGGTGAGTTTGGCTTGTGTCTGTTCCTCCTCATAGCCTCATGCTGCAATGAAAGGCTTCCAGTGATTATGGTCTGCACTGGAAGACACCCCCCCCCCCCATTGCAACATTTCATTACCAAGCTCAGAGGCTATTTATAAACAGTTTAAGAAGAATCACTGATTTTTTTTTTTTAAAGAAGAATTTTCTGAATCACTTTGCAATACAGTGGCTGTAATTACCTATGGTTTATTATACTGTGTTGTGTTGTTCCACTGGAATTATAAAAGAAAATTGCAGGATAGTTATGCCACAAATTCATATAATCAGTAAGCTAAATAGGTGACTGAATTACTTATTAATGCCCTGTTAGTTTCATGCTTAAGGTATTAATTTAATTGTAATTATGCTGAAATTATACAGTTTGACATATATGTAGCACAAAATCCTATAGCCAGGAGGTTAACTGCATTGGTTACATTTTATAGTCAGACATTAGGGAGTAACTACAATGTAATTAGGGTAATTCTACTATAGAATGTAACTGAATTTTCTAGGGTGATATTTATCATGATAGTTTGTCAGTACCAGGGTCCCAGTTTTGCAAAGTCTTAAATCACATGAGTAATCCCATTAACTTCAGTGTGACTATTCAAGTGAATAAGGGTTTGCAGGCAGTTGGCTTGTTTTTAGACACTGTTGAGAGAAGGGGATGGATGTGTAAAAAGTTAGGATAAAATTTACAGATACTGAACCAATCTAGGCATTGTTTAGAAATTTATTAGCAATTTTTTAAAATAACATCATTCCTTAGATAAAAATGCAATCTTACAGGAATATACATTTGTCCCACACAGAGATGACCCTATCGCTCACTTGTGGGCCATTCGCTCTAACTTTTCGTCATTGATTTTTAAAACGTGCGAGAGGGCAAGCCGGACTCTGGCACCGATGACAGGCGTACACTTACAGTTACAAACTGTACAGCATTATTTACAAAAGCATTTCTGTGGTTTCATGAAACCTGGGTATAAAATTGTGGGATGTGGTAAAGAACTAGTACTGGGAAGGGCTTCAGTGAAGATGGTAGGGACATCTGGGGTGGAGAGAAATGTGGGAGAGGAGACTTACATCTGGGGTGGCATACACCTAGGACAGTTCATTTAACAGCACTGGGCAATTAAAATGAAGGCAAAACACTTTACATTTGTCAACATTTATAGCTGATGGTCTGAGCAGGAAATGATGAAGTGCTGAACCTGAGAGATGCTGAGCAACCAAATCTTCCGTGGAAGCAAATGGGAAATACATATGCTTAGCACCTTGCAGGATCAGTTCCCAAATTAATCAGATGCAGGCAAGAAAATACCCACCTCTGCCTTGTAAAGTCCTGATCTTGCAGTCTTTAATCAATGAAGTCAAGGGGAATGTATCCTGAGTAAGTACTACAGGATCAGGCCCTAAACTATGTTTTCACCTCTGGAACTGAGCTGGATTCCAGCCACTTCCAGCCAGATTTCACCCCCAAAATGGCTTTTCCCTTGTTGCTGTGTGTCACTCATTTGGAGGGAGTCTCCCTCCAACATTTTGAATTCATTTGTTAAGGCAGTTTTAAAAGCATCTCTCTTGAGTGATGAAGCAGTTTGTAATGTGATATTCAAAATCTCACTTTTAGTTATTTGAGATCTTCCCCCATTCAAATGGTCATAGCTGGACTGGACACCCCTGCATCTGTCAATTCCATGAGCGGTCATGGCATGAGAGGTTTTAAGGAGTACTGAAAACTAGTCTAACTGACTGAGCCAGGAGCAAACTGGCCCCGGATTCTCTCTGGGAAATAGATTACATTTTGCCTGGCTGGACAACAATTCAGGACATCCATCATATGGAAGAGAAGACTAGTGGCAGGTAGGCTCTGTACTAAGTAGGGGAAGATGGTTGGGAAGGTTACTGCATAGGAAGGAGGTTGTTTGAAGGTTGGGGGAGCATCTGCTGTAGGAAGGAAGCATGTCTGTGTGTGCAGCATAGCATTTGGCCTATGACCCAGCCAGTTTGCTCCTGGACCAAGTGAAAGCAGTGATGTGATGTGTTGGACTTCAATGAAAGCAGGTTGTCTGAGTGAGATGGAATAAAGAAAAAAACAGTTTGAGAATGTGATGAGATTGTGAGCTATTGATTTTTGCCTCCTGTGAAGTCATTCATAATGCTGAAGTAGATAAATGCCTACAGCAGTTTGCTTATTGAAGATGTGTTTTTGGGGTAGCCCTTTAGACAGTACTGCTCACTTCTAAAGAGGGGCTGTTCTTTATGCTCGTCTTAAGCAAAGTCTCTACAAGGTGGGGAGAATAGGGGCTTTGAACAGGACGCTGATTTTAATATCAGGAGAGACTTTCATCCCAGTGTGATACCACAGACCTCTTTATATTAAGTTAGAGACCTGTCTGGTTTTAACGCTGCACCACGCACTTCATTGCTCTGCGGCCCTTCTCACCGGCTCCCATGTCAGGCCCGCTGGAGCAGGGAGGCCACATGGCTCTTACTGTGAGACCCTCAGAAACAAAGCAGCAGCAGAGGGTCTCTCTTGGGACTGAACTTCTGATAAGAACCGTTTTGATCCCTGGGCTGCTTAATTAAAAATGGGAATTAATTTATCTGACGAAGCCAACTAAAATCAGATATTAAAATAAAAATGAAAAATCTAGACAGCTCTGGTTTATGCAAAATTTATAGTCGGGCTCCTTCAGGGAAGAAAATAAAGGAAGGAAAAAATAAATTTTCTGGGCCTGATTCTGATTTCACACCGGGGTGATATCAGTATTGCCTCATTAGCTTCAAATGAATTATACTTGGTTTAGACTGGCATTAGTGAGAAGTGATTTAGATCTTTTGCCTGGACTTTCTTTATATTTTCTTTATATGCACTACAATCTTGATTATCTGAACCTATCAAAATGCACAACTATCTGAAGTAGATGCAGGTTCTCTGGTAGATGTTAATTACTTTAAAATCCCTTGATTTCCAAACTTCTTACTCAGTGTCCCACATGACACTTGGACAGTCAAGGCTGTATTGTGGATATATATTATATTATTCAGTTCTGTCCAAATGTGGCTGCTTCATTCATTCTGTGGTTTGCTGATTAGTTTTTTCATCTGTATGTAAGAAGCAAGAGGCCTCCAACTGTATGTAAAAAGCATGTTAGCAACCTGACTGGCTTGTGAGTCTATCACCTTGTGGGATTGTGTCTGTGTGCAAACATGCATACATTTCACACAGCAATCTGAAACTAGCAGTCAGAAAAGACACAGGAGCCTGGCTGAGACCCATTCAACTGTTATATTGGCATCAGTCTAAAGAAAGCAATGATACATTGCTTTGAAAATTATCAAGAAATGTAAAAAAAATGCATTTGCCCTTTTTTTGTTGTTGTTGTCGTAGTCATCGAGGGGGCAGGGTTTTGAGTCAGAAAACAAAGCAGAAATAGATGTGATTCTGTACATGGCGCTCCTTCAGCTGTCCCTCCAGACTGGGGTGCGGTCGGGCAGGGGAATCAAACAGTTGAACCCCTCACAGTAGCAGCAGCATCTACATCATCATCATCATTCATATGTCCAGCTGAAGAGGCAGATGATGCAGAAAAGGTCCGTGGATAAGGAAACTCCAGCTCTGGATCATCAGTCCCACTTTTTCCATCCTGTCAGTCACACAGAATAAGGAAGAAAAAAGAAATGCATCCAGTGTGACTGGCCTGGTGCTGCCTGGAGTAATGACCAGGGGTGATAAGAGAGCAGTTTTTTTGTTTTTTTAAGAAATGTCTTTAGTCTGCAGTGTACTGTTAACAAGCTGCAGATCAACCACACGCAAATGATGAAGACTATTTCCTCCTTTCTTTTTCCTTACACAAAACTCCTCAATCATTCACTTCTTCAGTGTTTCCACTCACAGTGCAGTGATTGTACCTGACACTAGCTCCAATACACAGGGAAAGGAAAGACACTCCAGGGAACTAAACCTGCTCTCTCCTCCTCACCATGGCCCAGACCCTGCTCCACTTGATGGAGGCAGTAGCTCTTTGCTCAGACCTATTGCACTCTGTATGTCAGAAAGTACCTAAATGAAATGCCATCTTCCAAAGAGAGTGAAATTAGCACAGCTGGCATCAGCAAGTTCTGATTTTAGTACCACTCTCCAATTATAAATATCATCTTCATCTGCATTGTCCTCTCTGTACAAGGATTTAAATCAGTAGGATGTAGAGGACTGTTCAGTAGAGAGATGGGGGTTTCTCCAGCCCTCTGCAGGGTGTGATCACTGAGGGAATAGCAGTTTTCACAGAAGGATGTAGATGATGTAAGCTTCTTCCTCTAGCCTGAGGCCAAATCCGAAGAGGAAATGAGCACTTGCTGAGCACCCAGAGCTCCCACTGACTTCAATAAAGACTACTACAGATTAGTAGCTTGTTTTTCAGAGGTGATGAGCACCAACAACTCGCACTAAATTTGCGTCAAAGGAACTATTCAGTAAAAAAGAATGAGTTAGGGAGACGCTACCACCTTACTCCCTCTCAGAAATAGGTGACTAGAAGTGGGGATACTTCATTTTCAATAGCACTGAACCTATGCATCACAGCACTAAAAATGGAGAACCTTCAAAAGGTTTGGAGGTTTGATTTGCATCAGATAAGTAAAATCCCGAATCCACATGCAAGTCATAGGCAAAACTCCATGAGCGTTTGTCTCAGTAAAGAACCAGTAAAAATGCTCCGCACTGGGCTAATTGATGTCTATGCATAATTTTGCCTAGGTAAGTCTTGAGTAAGGATTTCAAGACTTTGACACCCCCCACCCCACCCATGTGTAGCTAAACTGCTGCAAGCTTCTTTGGTTCAATAACTAGGCTGAAAATCTTGTGAGAAGAGGCTTTGTCTTGTAAAATATCCAGGACATATTGAAGTGCTGTTAGCCACTTTATAATACCACTGGGAATACAATACCACCAAATATATCCCTTTGTTATTTCTCCTTTAGGCCCCATTCAAAAGCAGGAAAGTACAGAGGTGCATGAAACTATAAACAATATACATAATAAACTTAACATTTTCAGATCTCAGAATAAGCTCAAGTTTTAGATGAAAATTTGGTTCTGATTTTCCTGAGTCAGATCAGTCTTCTTTATTCAGTACTGATCTGCAACTCTGGGATCCATCTGGAAAATGGAGCAAAACTTGTGAGTTTTAGATAAAGACAGCCAAGATTCCAAATGAAGACTTCATTTCCAAGGAAAACCCAGCAAATTGCATAAGATCTACAATTCTCTTCTGGTTTGTCACTAGTAAGAGACAAGTGCCAGGCAGAGGAGGGAGAAAAGGAAGTTCAGAGTGAATAACAAGACTGGGCGGGAGACAAGTGCCAGGCAGAGGAGGGAGAAAAGGAAGTTCAGAGTGAATAACAAGACTGGGCGCGAGACATAGTGCCATTGACTTCAGTGGAGTTATGCCAGATTTAAAGCAGTATGACTGAGGCCCAGAACCTGGCCCATAAACTCAGGTATGAAGAGAATGATGAGATTGCACACTGGAGTGCAAAATATGGGCTCATGTCACTAACCTTCAGTGTCTCCAGCTGAGAGCAGTACCAGAGCAATTCTCTTGAGTAACAACTCAGAACTCTTCACCTCACTTACCCTGGAATATCAGTTAAGGGCAGAGCTAGATTATTTTCCCTAGCTAATAACTCTGCCTCTCGCATTTGCCTGTCATGTACCCCAGGAAACTCTATTACTGATGAGAGTTAGAGATTCAGTGAAAGAAATATGAAATTACCTATTACAATTCCATCCCCCCAGAGTTGCTGATGCCAGCTGAGTTCCTAGAAATCTTATCCCATCTGCTTGGCATATGGATTTTGCCACCCTAGTGAGAAGAAATATTGAGAGAATCTGAGCACAGGAAAGAGGATGAAGACTGGATAAAATGTCCTGGTTTCAGGAAGCAAGATACTCTATTCAGAAATTAATTGTGCATGTTTAAGGGAGTGAGGAAAAAGGAAAGTGAACACAAGATATGCAAAATCAGTAACGTTCAACCTGTCAGTGGATTGCAGACTAGTTACTTACACTAGGTACACTTTGTTCATTGTACAAATTAAAAAATGAAAAAAAATATTTAGTACCCATTTCCCCAACCACACGTAGAAAAGCACTTAAAAGTTCAAAGGTAAAGCTTGGCACACTCCAAATACGAAATGATTTACTTTACATGCAGCAAAATATACAAGAAGTGATCTTTTAAAACAAACTTAATTCAATTCATTATATTCGCTTGGCACAATTGCAATTCATTTTAAAAAAATATTTGAAAAATACTGAAACTGACCTGAATTCAAGTATTACGGTTTCTTCAACAGAAACATTATCAATGCAATAAAACATCACACGGAATATATCGAAGCATAACTCCTTCTCACTTTTGTTTGTTTTTCCCCTTAATTTTGTTTCTATACAGTTTTAATGCCAACACAACTCACAATTGTATTTTAAAATTAATATTATTGCATTGTTTTTGCATATCTTGTGGAACAGAAAATGCAAAGAGTTACTGATTCCCCTTTCAAAAGCAGAGACAGTGGTTTGTTTTTGCATTCAAATGGCCCCAGATACAGATCTCCTGAAGGTAAAACCAGGAAGTGGAGAACTGTATGCACTCATACACACACACGCTCACTCAGGGCCGCTCACATACTCACAAAAATACCTAGCACTAAAAAGAATCCAAATCAATCACTCAAATGTGCAAGACTATATCAAGTGCATTGCCTACTATCTTTAAATTATAAAACAACAACAAAAAAAAGGAGATTTCAATTACTATCAAATTAAATTACAAATTCTTGGTGTACATAATGGTTGATAAAACTCTTCTATCATTATAGCTTCTACCGAATTTCAATGGAGAAAAAATAGTTTAAATAATACAATGTAACCAAACCAATTTAACATTTGCTAAGGTGAAGACAAAACAAAACAAAACAAAAAGGGTGGTTACAAAACTTTGTAAACGCTCCTTTCTCCCCTCTCCCTCCAAAACAAAACAAAAATATTCAAAATAAAAATTGGAACATGCTTTCAAGAAAATATCAAACTGCAAAAATAAGGAGAGATCTACATAAGCCCATCACCACCTCACTTAGAAAAGGGCAGGTTGCCTCAGCTCTGCTTGACAGAGCTTGCTACCTGCTCTCTGACTGGTTGGCACAGCTGGCTGTCTGAGCTCTGACTGGTTGGCAGACATGGCTACCTGAGCTCTGATTGGTTGGCAGAGACCACTGCCTGGGAGTCTCTGCATTTTCTGTCAACAAGCCTTCCTGCAGTGTTGCCATTTGCCTCTCATGTCCCCTAAGGCTTCTTCTGCTTCTTCTACTGGAATCCACAGGAGAAGAAGTCAATCATTCTATTCCAAATCAAAAGGGCCTTGGTTTTATGGAGACGGTGAGGCTCATACAGAATATGTGCAAAATGATTTTACAAGCAAAGTTGAAAGACACCCGTTTGATGCAGGGTCCTTTTGGCGAGGGCCATCCACAGGAAGCTGAGGTTCTCCTTTGCATTCAGGAAGCAGCCGTCGTTCCTTGTGCAGCAACTGAGAACAAGCAGGGGCTGGCTCTCCTCCGCCACCTCTTCCTCCTCCTCATGGACACATGCTGGGGTTGTATTCGCTCCTGAAAAGCTCTCTTACACCACCCAACTCTGCGGCTCGTCCCAACAGAAATGAATGAAGAACGCTGTTCCGGTTACTCCAGGTCACGAGAACAGTGAGGCACTTCTGAAACAAACCCATTAGGAACATTGAAACAAATAAAAAACCAGCATCGCTTCAGCCCTGGCAACTACAGGCTGCTGACATAAATCCTGCTGTCCTGGAGCTCCTCCTGACTTTTTCTACAATCCGGGTTCTGCACCTCTTCCTCTTCCTCTCCTGCACTGTCCTGCCCTGGGTCCCTGCAGTTAACAAAAGGCAAGAGGTTGCCATTGGGGCTCTGCTTGCTGTTACCGTTGAGTATGTTGTCTGCTGCATTTTCCATCTCTTCTATTGTCATGTCACAGGCATCTGCTAGCTCTTGGGTTGTGACCTCAATGAACTTTGGATCTTGAGCAAACTGCATCAGTCCTTCTGAAATCAAGACCTTCAAAAGCAAGCGGGAAACCAGAGACAGAACACAAAGATAAAAATTAGCACTAGCATCATCAGTCCCATCACCCTTCCATCCACCATCCCAGCTCCTGTCTGGCCATTCCCTTTTCCCAACCAAACCTCTCTCTCCTCCTACTCACGCCACCAAGCACTGACTGGAAATGGCTACCAAAGCCCAGCACTGCTGTCTGCACTACTAATACCTATCCTCTTACAGCAGCCCTAAAGATGACTCATTTCTAGTTGCTGCTGCAGTCATTCCCAGGCCTCTGTGACTTTGTCGACTTACCGCTTCGACAAGGCTGCCAGCGCTGCCGTGGAACTGCCTGCTGCTCCCCCCAGTCTGGCTGGGGACGGTGAGGGAGACTGGCCTGGCTCTCCGAGGGCTTCTGCAGCTGGTGCTGTCAGAGTACCAGGAGCTGCAGTGTATTGATGGGAAGCTACTGTTGAGTTTCTCACCGGACTCCACTCCATCAAGCCGTAAAGTCGGGATGGTCTTCTGTGGCCAGCCACGGCTACAGGGCACGGCAGGGGGCGTGGCACACAACCGGGGGGAGAACGTTGTTGGGGAATGGCTTCTCTGGAGCAGGGGACTCAGCCCTGCCACTGCTAGTGCCTTCAGACAGAGAGAGAAAGAATGCAGTACTAGCCAGCTCTTAGAAGCACGACTCGAATGACTAGGCAGTGAGGGACGAGTACAAGGATGGCTTGAATGGGTTTATGCTAATTGGGAACTTAGATGGATTGACCTCTATGAAACACAGCTGTGGGTAATAAAACACTGTTCTGTTTTCTGCTGACCCATTTTGTAATTATTACCAAGATTCCGTTAAAAATGGCTTATTTTGTTCTGGTGAAATGTGCCAGATCAAAAGCTCTAAAGACTGACATCCTCTGTCCATGGAACAGGTACAATATAGCTAGCAGCAGTGCAAACTTCCCCCACATAACCCTGCCAGAATGCCTTCATTCTTGTACCGGAGGGACCACCACTTCTGACGTAGGGTGACAGGGTAGTTCATTTTCCACATCCTTCAAATCTTTGACCCTTCTTCTGATCCCACTAACAACAGCATGTACTGCTAATTGTGGTGATATGTTTTGGTGATATCTATTCTAGAAACTGGACTGAGACTATCAACTCATTTTATTTAGGTCTCCAGTGACACTAAGGCCATGTCTGGACTTACAAGCTTACAGTGGCACAGCGGTACCGATACAGCCATGTTGCTGTAAGAGCACTCGTGTGGCCGCGTTATGCCGATGGGAGAGAGCTCTCCCATAATAAAACCAGCTCAACGAGCAGCGGTAGCTATGTTGGCGAGAGAGCGTCTCTCATCAGCATAGCACTGTGCACGTAAGTGCTTATGCCGGCAACAATTATGTTGCTCGGGGTGGTGTGGGATGTGTTTTTTCACACCTCTGAGCAGCAAAAGTTTTGCTGACATAAGTTCTAGTAAAGACCCAGCCTTAGTTGGTAATAACGTTCAGTTAGTACCAACCTGCACTGGATTTTATGTAGTGATCTATTTGTGAAAAGATCAATGTCCATTACTAGTCCCCTGAGCCACCCAGTCCCTCAAAAGAATTAAATACATAATTGATGAGTCATGTAGTACCTTTTAACTAAATAAGTGATTCAATGAAATCCCTCTTTCCATAGGGCCAGAGTCTGATACTTTTACTCACCTTGAATGGTACCTTATTCCACAAGTCAATAGGACAACTCATAGAGTAAGGTACTACTCAGTGTGAGTAAGGGAATCAGAAGCCAGCTGATAGAAGATAAAGGATTTTGTATTATCTGTAAGCAGAAAGTTCCCTCATTAACTTTCCAGCCCTCCTCCCATTGAAATCAATGGCAACTGACTTTAACACAAACAGGAATGGTTTCTAAATATGCTATGCTGATGATTTCAGACAAAGAAATGGGATAACAGAAGACTCTTCTATTAGTGCCATGGGTCAGTTACCCAAACATTTTTCATAAAGGGGGAGATTTTTAAAGGCACAAAAGGCAGCTCCTATTGCCCAGCTCCTATTAATTCTCAGTATAAAATGGGCACCTAACTGGCCTTTGGGCCTTTTGAATATCTCCCCCTAAAGGCCTGAACCTGCAGTCTCTGTCTCATAAGCAGCACCATTACATTGAACAGGCTGCAGGATGGGCCCTACATTGGTTAGAAGCACAACTGAACTGATTCTTCAGCCTGTTGTAGAAATATAATCAGGGATCATACACTGATATATGCAGCAAACTGTGTTTCCAACCAGTACAATACTGACAATGTTCCAGGAGTGTCTGAAGGGCCATAGCAAGTTAGATATTGATATGTGAAGGATATACACATATATGTGAGCCTTTCCTATGAATAACTCTTCAAGTATTCACAATGAGAAGACATCCTACAGTGTTTAATATCTAAAGGGAAATTAACAGATTGTTTACAATGGACAGTGCAAATCTTAATTTCACCCACTGAAAGGGAGCAGCAATCAATATTACCAAACCCAGAAGACCATATTCTGATAGTGTAGTGGAGCTTTCTTGTAGTATTAACATTTTTTACACTAGAGGGAATGTTGATGGGGTGGAACACTGGATGGTTTTTCTGTCGCAGCACCATGAGTTCCTGACAGTGAAAGACATGAAGGACATGCTTCCCCAATACAGTCTTCCACAAGGCCTTCTTGCATTGAACTGTTGATCTGTGTACTGTATTGAGTGAATCAGACTGAAAGCTCCTTGAAGCAGGGACCTTACCCTCTTATGTGCTTTTTAAGAATCATGTATACTAATACCAATCTACAGATAATAAGAGCACCCCAGAAATGTGCAGTTAACTAAGGGAACATCAAGTGTTCCAAGGCTGGTAGTGCCATATGAAAACTGTTTCTGCAACAGTTTATAATATTATAGCAGGGGGCGGCAACCTTTGAGAAGTGGCGTGCCAAGTCTTCATTAGTTTAAGGTTTCGTGTGCCAGTAATAAATTTTACATTTACAGGGGCCCCCCGACGGAACCCCAGACTGGCAGCGGGCTGAGCGGGCCGACAGCCAGGACCCTGGCTAGCAGGGGGCCGGGCGGTTGGAACCCCAGACCAATAGCGAGGTGAGAGGGGCTGTCGACTGGTATCCCAGGCTGGCAGCAGGCTCAGCGGGGCCGATGGCTGGGACCCCAGCTGGCAAGGGGCCGGCAGCCGGAACCCCAGACCGTCAGCAGGCTGAATGGGGTGGCGGACAGAACCACAGACCAGCAGTGGCTCACCTGCTGCCAGTCTGGGGTTCCGCCGGTTCCTGCCAGCCGGCCACTGGCCCCACTCAGCCCACTGCCGGCCTGGGGTTCCGTTCACCCAGGCAGGCAGTGGGCTGAGTGGGGCCGGTGGCCGGGACCCCAGTTGGCAGCAGCGTGCTAATAAAAATCGGCTTGCATGCCGCCTTTGGCATATGTGCCGCAGGTTGCCCCTGTATTATAGTGTCAGCCAAGGAAAGACAGTTTAGCATCAAACAAAGGACAGGTGTTCACTTCTGACTTGACAGCTGATTAATCATCCAGATATGTCCAAGTAGAAAGCACTAAGTTGATGTATGTCTCTGTCATGGTTTTTAAGAAACTGACTAGTTTCATGTAATCAGTTTACTTTTCAAAAATAATCAGCGTAACTGATTATTTTTGTACTAAAGTGGAGGTGGTCCCTCTCCATCTACTCATGTTAACAGTTCCATCAAAGTCAATGGAGTTACAGTAGGGATGGATTTGGCTAACTATTTGTACCATGAAATGTTAGCTAGGTTTTTGTTTTTTCCCCTTCGTGTAAGTCAGGTATTGATTGATATTGCCAACTTTGAAGAGCATATTCCTGCAGCTTTGTTCTGGGAGTTATGAAAATCCTGAAACTAGAAGCTGACAGGAGCAAAAAACAATTTCTAACAACAGCATCTTTGATATTTGCAGAAAACAGTCCTAAATGGTCTCAGAAAGGTTGGCTAGTGGTGCCATTGGTAAGCACTGCAAATGTTAAATGTCCAGCTGGGTTGGTGGGCTGCAGCTTAGTAATTAAATCTTACCTGGTGGTGTACCAGATGCAACGGCAGAACTGTCTTCTGTGTGACATCTACACCTTGGTTTTTCTGTCTCTTCAGACACTCTAAGTGAAAAGATGCTCTTCGACCTGCAATGCCAATGGCACAGAACTGTGATCATCATTTACACCACATTACAGAGACTCTCTGACCTGAGCTTGAGATCAGTGTAATACCTCTGGAGGTGTAGAGGAAAAATCCCCATTATAGGCCCTGTCCACTTTACCTTGATACCTTGCTAGAGCAACTGTATTTGAAAAAGTTTGTCAAGCACCATAAAGTCTGACCAACAGCTGTGTTCCGAGACAGCTGAAAACTAGCACGTATTCTGGACAGGGATTATTTTTTTTAACAATAGTGCTAGTAGAAACTGTGCTACTGATGATCCTCCTAGGTATGCTAGAAGAAGATTTCTGAATGATGTGGCAAAATGAGTTGTAACGATGTTAGATGAGGAACCATGTTACAACAATGTAAAGATTCACTCATGTGAAGGGGCTGGTACCTCTGTGAAACTGCATGGTCAGAGGAGCGCTCTTGACTTTAGTCTGCAAATCCTAACACTTGAAAAGTTTCAATTAAAGCAGACACCAGATTCTCAGTGTATTTGCTTGTACTGAAATTCATCATTTTTTTCTTTTGCAAGAGAGGAAAGAAGAACATTTTCTTTCTCCCTGTTCAATATTTAAAGAAAATACCACCACATACTAATTCACTCCATCTGCTGGCTCTATGAGGAGGTTCTTTTGGGCCCAAAGAGCTCTGATAAGTTCCCCTAGTTCACATGCAGACTTAATCAACCAGTTCACATAGATGCATGCCGTCCAGAGAACCATAGACTTATACACTGACTGAGCTGTATATAAGCAATGGAGATGCCTGCTGGTAAAACATGTGCATTGTCAAGATCTTATCCTTCACTCTGTGTCTCATGTTCTTCCTGGGAACCAAAGTGCACATCAAAACCTGAGGTCACACATGACAGG
This sequence comes from Caretta caretta, assembly GCF_965140235.1. Classification (NCBI taxonomy): domain Eukaryota; kingdom Metazoa; phylum Chordata; order Testudines; family Cheloniidae; genus Caretta; species Caretta caretta. The sequence continues at coordinate 242,151,354 of NC_134206.1, forward strand.
ATTCTCCAGCAAGATGTGAGAAATCAGTCCAGGCATCAGAAAGCACAGCTTGTACATCCTGCTGGAATATTACCCAGTGACGAAGAGCGAAGAAATCCACTCTTTGGAGACAGCTTGGAGCCCTCCCCTTTGTTGTTTTCAGGTGGAGTCAGTTGTCTGTTTTCATCATCTTGGTATGACAGCCTGGAATGAAAAACAGAGAGGTTGGAGCCATCACTTGAGCAGGGTATCATGCTGGATGAGATATCCCTTCTACTAGGGAAAGGCCGCACTATTTGGCAGGAGATGAGGAAAAGGGGAAGAGGAAGGACACTCTATTCACGAAGAAGGGATGTAGCTAACTTGTTAGTTTGCTAGATCTAAATGCTCCAGAGACAGCATCCAAGACTAGGACAGAGAAAGCTCAGGTGATAAAATCTGGGAACTTTAGACATTAGAAATGGATGGTGAAGGGGCCTGGAGGTAGCACTGCCAGTGGTACCACTGGGAGGAAAGGGACTTCAAGAAATCATAGAAAAAATTCCTTTCCCAATATTATTTGCCTGGGCTTAAGCACACTTTTTCATCCTTTGCTATCTGGATTGGCGCAGTGTTCCATCTGCAAACCTGTTTCTTCTTACTAGCCTTCCCCTAGTTCCATTCCCTCGGCTGAACTTATGAAGGGTCTTTAAAGAAAGATATCACACAGCACCCCAACCAGAAAACCCCAAACAGCTTGGCCACTGTATTGCAAAGCTCACATTTCAGTAGAGATCAGGCTTGGTTCGCTACAGTACTCTATGTCTTCATTCAAATTCTCATCATAAGTCTCATCCTGAGACACTTCTTCTTGGCAAACGATTGCCAGCTGGCTGTCTCTGGAACTGGAGCTAATGAGCAAAAAAGGCAAGTCAAAATTTGGATATGGTAAAGAAAAGCTGCTACGGAGACAAAAGTGACAGGGCTCCATCTGTCTGCGTTTATTGTTATGGCCCAGTGCCGAGCCATCACACAAAAATCGATGATCAAAGACAGAAGCACAGTTCATAAATACAAGTGACCTTTTGTTTTGTCCCCACTTACTTGGAGCTCCTTAATCAAAGCATGAAGAGTCAGTAGTGATGTACATACTATGAATGTAATTGATCATGCCTGCACTGCATGAGCATTCACAGGGCACTGACTAAATTCCTAAAGTCCTGTCCCATGGGGCTCAGTATAAAACCTGAGATGGATTCCCTGAGGGACAGCGGGGTGGATTTTCTTCTATGGCTGTCACAAAGGACCGGTAAGGAATTTCAAAGGCTGCCTCCTTGACATTATACCACCCCTCTGGGCTGTGATGCTTATGGTCTCTTTTTCCTGTGTTCCACTCTCTGAGCCATTTCTCTCCCTCTGCTCTCTTTCATCGTCTCTCTCCCCTTGTCTTTCTCATCCTTGTTCCTTATTTTCTAATCACAGAATATGAGTAATTTCAATTGAGTTCAATGGGTGCTTTTCAAATTCTGTGGTAGGTGGAGCACCTTGAATTCCATCTCTACCTCCTCCTCCCTCCATTTCCTGTGCTGGGCTTCCTGGTATTAGGCTACAGTTTGATTGTGCAAGCAGCCGAACAGAACCTGGATCTCTGAAATGCCAGCATGGAGAGCTTCAGAAATCTGAAGTCCAGTCACTTTCACTCTGTTACCTGTGCTGTCAGCAGGGAGCAATGTGGCAGAGAAGCACCATGTGGGAATAGGAGGAGAAGTGGGGACACATGGTTGTTTGGTCACTGGTTTACACCACTTGGTGGAGTGGAGGGAAATGAGTATACTTATGCTGCTTTGCGTCAGTTGAAAAAAAATCCAAGAAGAATGCTTGAGTGATCAGACAGGGGATGATTGGCAATCATCACTGTATGGGTGAAGAAAAGGTCCTGAATAACAGTGTCATTCCCTCATCAGCCCACATGGCAAAGCTCTAGTCAAACTCTACACTATTTTGGTAAGAACAGGCTAAACCAGACTTCATTCTGCAATGATCAGAGAATGACAAGGGTCAGGTCTGAAATCATGTGGAGATTGAGGTGAAAATTCCACATGAGTCCACCAGGTAATCCAGCTACCAGAGTCCACACAGATGTCTGCATTATGGCTAGAGGAACCTAACTGGTGAATGTCTCCTGAAGATACCATACTACTATTACCATAGAACCTCAGAATTACGAACATCAGAGTTACAAACTGACCAGTCAACCACACACCTCATTTAGAACCCAAAGTACATAATCAAGCAGCAGCAGAGACACACACACACACAAAAAGCAAACACAGTACAGTAGTGTGTTAAACGTAAATTACTACAAAAATAAAGGGAAAGCAGCATTCTTCTTTTGCATAGTAAAGGTTCAAAGCTGTATTAAGTCCGTGTTCAGTTGTAAACTTTTGAAAGAACAACCATAACATTTTGTTCAGTTATGAACTTTTGAGAATTACAAACAACCTCCGTTCTCGAGGTGTTTGTAACTCTGAGGCTCTACTGTACTTCTTTTAACCCTCCTGACACTGAAAGGAAGGGCTTAAGTGAAACAATAATGGGGATTTGGACATTAACTTCAACAGGAGCAACTCTGGAGACCATTATAGCATGAGAGGAAACACCTACCGTCCCAATGTTTCATAGTAATGTGTCCTAGTTCACCAAGGAAGCAAGGGGGAAAAAGAAGACTATGTCAGGAACATAAACACAAGTAAGGAGGAGGAGGAGTATGGAAGTATGTGAAATGCCTATAGCTTCCAAAAGGAAGGCTGGGAAATGGAAAAGCTACGGGATTCTTTATTCAAGGAAACTCATACACCTCTGGCATCCTCGTCTTGTTAGTCTCTTCTCTTCTTCTCTAGAACATTTGGTCTCAACCTTTTCAGGCTGGCTATCCTTTATTTGAAGTCAGAAATATTCATGACCCTTTTACATTTATTATAACCAAGTAAAACGTGTATGAAAGATAACAGTGATAAACCTATGATATAATTCATTCATGTGTGTTTTGACAGGTTAACAGTGAATACCTGACTTTGAAAGGTAAGGCTGTATGGAGAGATTGGGAAAATTTCCTTTGCTTTAGATTATAGTACATTTCTGAATGCCTCGCATCCCTCCTGATTGCATTTTATTAGCTCCCTGGGAGTTGTCACCTGCTGATTGAGAAATACTGGTCTAGAGTCTTTCCTCTAATGTTTTCAAGTATGAATTGCATTTCCCCATTCCTTCTCTATTTAATTTGCCTTAGGTAAAACACCTCCCTACAACCTAGGATGCAGCTCCCTTCAGATACCAATTTTATAGCCTGGGAGATGGAGGGTGTTGATCAGTGGTGGTGCTAAGCAGACCTTCTTCCCAGAGGCTGAATGTGGTGCTTCTGCAGCATTGCTAGTCTAGGCAGCAAGTGATGAACCGGAGAGCTCACCTCAAATCCCATGCACGACAGCACCTTGTCCTGCCTCTAGCCTGTTGTAGCATGACTTTAACTAGGCAATATCATTTTTTAAAAATTGTACATATACGTTGGTTTCATTAGCCCATTGCTTCTTTGGAGCTTACCTTTTGGAAGTGAGTTTCCAAGGGGCCTCTTGCACTCGTATGGTGGGTGACAAGGGTGTGCCATGCCCCTCCACCGTGCTGACAGTACTTGGGTAGCTGGGTGGGCTGGGGAAGCGGGACAAGGCAGTATTGTTGGCATTATTGATGTTGGCATTGGAACCCGAAGACGAGTAGCTGCTGGGAGTGAAGGTGGAATCCACTAGCTTCTCGTGTGACGGGGACTCCGTATCTCCCTGGTTGTTGCCAGATTTATTGATGTGCAAAGGGCGCTGGGTGGTGAATGTCTGGGGGAATGAGCTCCTGCCATCACTTTGGTAGTAGCTGACATGGTTTCCGAACAGGCCACCAGCCCTCTGTCAGCAAAACAGAAAACATTTTCTCTTGGTGAGTGAGACTATGTGCAAATGAGGACACTAAACCTTAAAGCAATGTTTGGAGAAAGAAAATTTGGGGACCAATTTGGCATTGTGATATGGCCCTGTACAAGCAGAATGTCTCCCTACCAGGAAATAACCCTAGAATATGGGCATCTCTGTCAGAGGGGCTGTGATGGGACCGGGAGGGGTTCGTTATAGATGAGCTCTAATGTCGTGCTCTGATAGATGACAAGAGCCAGCTCCAGAATACAGAGACGCCTACAAGTAGTGAAGAGCCATCTTTGCACCTCCCCTCCATTCCTGTGTTGAGTGGAGTTTGGGTGGGATGGAGAATCTGGGCTATTGTGTTCAATTCTGCATACCACAGTAGCAGAAAGAGATCCACTCACTAGAAGGAATTCAGAGAACAGCAACAAAAATAATTAACCAGCAGGAGGGACTAGTGAGGAAAGGTTTAAAGAGCCTGTTACATAGAGCTTGACTAAGCCATAATGAAGGGGAGATAGAGTAACTTTCTGTAAGTATTTGAAGGGTAGAGGCACCAACGAGGGAGAGGGAATGTTGAGGGTTGCCCAAAGGGCGTAACTAAAGAAAAGAAAATTTAGGCTGATTGTTCAGAAAAAAATTCTCCATGGTGAGATGTATGAGGGGTGGGACTGTCTCCCAGGGAAGTGCTGGAAGACCCATTGCTTGGGTTGCTTAAAAGTGGAGTAAACGAAGCACTAGAGAATGTAGTGGATCAGTAATGCGTAGGATGGAACATGGACGTGATGACCTGATTTGTTTTTTCAATTTCTGTGGGTCAAACCCTGACATTCTCACTCGGACCGTATTTAGTCTTTACTCAGGCAAAACTCCCACTGAGGAAAAATGGAGTGAAAACTACATGAGGCCCTCAGGATTTGGCCATCTGATTCTATTTGACTTATAGCTTTATATTTTCCATTTCTGTTCTCTAAAACAGCCTGGGAAACTGAGAGAGAGAAACTGAAATGTATCATATAGCACTCCCCAATCTAATGTATTGGGCTCAGAATGTAGCCTCATTCAAGAGGCAAAGAAGGATTACAGCAGCAGCACCTACCCTGAAGATATCATCTTCAGAGGCAGCAGAAACAGCTTCTTTCATGGCCTTGTCTAGCTCCTCTTCGGCTGTCAGGTCTCCGGAGATTGCCCGTCGGATCTCTGGCCCAATGTCGTGCAATGTGCGCAACCCGGCCTGGAAAACAGTACCATGTAACACTGTCTTCATGTAGTTAGGTGAGCAATAAAAACAGTATCACTTTACACTGCACATCATCTGTTGCCAAGCACTTTATGAACATTGATTAATTTAACCTCACCACCTCCCTGTAAGGTCAGCAGGTACTGTTACCCCATTCCCATTTTAGAGGTGGCGAGACCAACTCACAAAGAGGGTAAGTTGCTAAAGGCTGCATAGCAAATTTCTGGCAGAATTGGAAATAGAACCCAGGACTCTTCATTACCAGGTGCTTCTTTTAACAAGTACAGCACATGTGCATAAACATACAAGCCCAAATGAGCAAGCATGGGTGCTTTAGAGTTTGGCTCCTAAATCCATATTCAGGCACACAAATAAAAGAGCTGAATACCTACACTTCAGCTGAAGTCAATGGGAGTTCAGCATCTCTGAAAATCAGGCCAATTTTATTCAGGTACTTAAATATGGAATGGAGAGCTGAATTTTTGGCACCCAGATTTGGAAATTTTAGCCAGAAACTATACGCAGCATTTACCAAACCTTATTAATTGGAACGTGTCTCAATTAGTGTTGTTCTAGGAAACAGTTAAGCTGTCCTATGCTGATGCTGTGTACGTATCAGCCTATTTCTCACATGGCAGATTATTTGCTTGGAGTCCAGTATTATCTCTCTTTCTTACTGTAACAGTTTCAGTAGTCTATAGAGCTGGGGCTTGCCCTGAGTTCTGCAGCTGTAATCAACGCAAAATTCTTTTTTCAGAAATGCAGCGGAAGCTTCTGACATGCAATCTAGCAGTCCACATAGTGAATGAGTGGCAGAACTGAGACTAGATCCCAGGACTCATAGTCCCATGCCCTATCCACTGGACTATGATGCCTCTTGAATCCAGGCATCTGCCTTGTTTTTTTTTAACTGCCAGATACCATCCCTTACTTATCCATAATGACTCCCTCCTCAGAGGGGTTTAGGATGAAACATGACAACAGTAACAATCTTACATTTATTTAGTACCAGCTATCCAAATGGAACCCAAAGCACTTCCCAAACATTACCAATGGATTAATCAACTATAAACATAATTCACCCCAGCATCCTGCCAGCATAAGGAAGGGTGCATGGCCTTTGACAGATGTACGTCTATCTGGAGGGGTTGACGTGGCAGCTCAAGGTGCCTCCAATGTTCCCTCTAATGGGGTGTGGGGTCTGTCCATTGCTCAATACAGTCCCCAAAGTGCATGGCACTTGCTGGGAAGGAGGCATGGCCAAGTGTCCTTGGCTGTAACAAGGTTAAGGAGGTGTAAAAACATATTAAACCTCCAGCTCTATGTCCTTGTTTCATTCCTGTGTCACTCAGGCCCATATCTGCCCATGACTCACCTGCAAGGAGAGAGCATTCCGCTGTGAGGGTTTGCCCACGAGGCCTTGTTCTTTACGTTTCTTGAATTTCCGGAAATACTCTTGGATCAGGAAAGTGGCATAAAACTTCCCAACTGTCACCTCATCATCTGTATGGGGGATATTTCCAAAAGCAAGCAAGCAGCTGATTTTACAGAGTGAATTCACCAGTACAAGCTGCAAAGCTTTGCCATTTACAGAAGAAATACCAGGAACCAAAGAAAGGCAAAGACATTTGTTTTGAGGGTACAAGTACAGCAGGTTAGAGGGCACATTTACTCCAGAGCTCTAGCTGTTTGCAGAGGCTCTGTGGGGCTCAGAGATGGCTTACATCTATGGGCATAGGTTAGCTATACTGGTATAGAATGCCTCTAACTGCAGGGCCACCTGATGGGTACATTTGCTATACAGACATGGCTCCTGACCATTTCAGTCGCTTGTACTAATTTCCCAGATAAGACCTCAACGTCCTACTGTGAGTTAGTACCTGCTATAACCCAAAAGGGAACTTGGATTGCTTCAAACCAAGGGACAAATCCTGCAGTCCTTGCTCTCCCTTTACTCAGCCAAAACTCTCATTGATGTCAATGGGTCAAATCTAACTCAGTTTTTATTTAGGCAAAACTCACCTGGAGTCAATGGAAGTTTTGTGGGACATTGACTTCTGTGAGGACATGGACTGAGCAAAGACTTCAGGATCTGACCTTAACTATAGACGATCCCCAAGGTGCGATTCTGAGTGACAGCCTGAATGGGGGGTCAGGAATAATGCAGCGCTGCTGCGCCTCCCTAGCCCAGCATGAAGGCTCATTATTAAGGTACAAGAGGGGAGACCAGACACCCCGTATCTGGAAACCACCAGTGTCAATCATGCTCCTGCCTAGGATGAGCTGTCAGGAGATGGATGGACCAGAAAAGAAGGGGGTCATTGTTCTGATGCTGTGAGGGGGTCAGGAGTTGGGGGAGGATGGGCTAAGAGGAGGGGCTGTGGGAGGGTAAAGAGGGAGGGATAAAGGGGCTGTGGGAAAGAGAAAAATGGGACAGAGGGTGAGAGGGGAGAGAGACAGAAAGTAGGTAGCAGGAAAGGAAGGGAGGGGGAAGGGGACAGAAAGCATGCCTCAGATAAAATCCTGGTGCATACTCCCCAAATCTACCTCAATAACATACTGGGCCAGATGTGGATCTATTCCAATTTACACCAGCTGAGAATCTGGCCCCCTGTGTCCATATGGATCTGACAGGAGTACAAAGCACAGGCCTAGGAACCCAGGAGAAGAGGCCATAGCCTTAGCTCAAGGTTGAAGGTTTATTTTTGACACACTGATAAAAGTGATGTTACTCTGCTCTTATATGCCCTGCCTACGGCTACTAAATGTTGCTTCTCTCCCTGGCATCAAATAGTTACTGACAAGGCAAACAAATAGAACACCCTGTACCAGGGATCACATTAGTGTTATGCAATACTGATAAGCATGTAGCCCTCCAGAGAAAGGCCATGGGCAATGTAAGGCAAAATCCTGTTGTCCTTGGCTCACTGGGAGTGTGTAGAGAACTGTAAACATCACTCCATTTAGATCTGGTGTATGCATCTGAGAATATTGTTTTCTCTCCCACCCTGACATCTCCACCTCCTCCCAAAAGTTGCCCATTTAGAGGGTTACATTGGTACAGGCATGATCTGCACTCAATCTGCTATAATGTTCAGTCTGACAGATACCATCCTGTAGAGGAAAGCATGCCTCCCATATCCTACCCAGAACCACAAAAGTGACAGGATTATGGAAAGACAAACAGCAGGTAGAGAAAGGGGTGACAAGACAGACAGACAAGGAAAGGCTAGTTTGCTCACCACCTGCCGGGGGCACAACCTGATCCAGCAGCTTCATGCTGGTGCGCTTCCAGATTTTCTTAATGATTGCTCGCAGCTCCTCATTGGCTTGCTCCAGGTTACCTGCCAGGGGAATCAGTGAACAGAGGAATTAAGCCAGCTCCAGCAGAGGAGAAAATTTCACACCTATGCTCCGGCATCCCAAAAGGAAAAGAGTGGCTCAAAAGTCTGCCGAATGCACTCTCTTACAGCAGGAGAACACTTCAAGAGTAGCAGAGGGCAATTGGATGTGGGCAATGGGAATGTCTGACCATGGCTTACTCCCTCATGCTCACAGCAGGCAGTCTCATTCGGAAATGTGCAGAGAGTCAGGAGCTGCTCACACCTCCCGTGGAGAGATGGAAAGGTGGGAGTGCACATTCTGATTCTGGGTGTGGTTGGACGTCTGCTCTGGATGGGCATTGCCTGAGCAGCCTGGCCGAGGGAGACAGAAAACTGTTTTATGCTATAAATGACCACATGCATGATCTGATACAGCACTTCCCGCCTTTCCGGAGGTCCAGTGAAGTCAGAGCCGTGACAGGAAAGGGCCTGTGGAGGGGAAATATTTCCAAAGGAAGAACCATCTTGTAGTAACAGCACAGCTAGGAGTCAGGAGACCTGGATTCTACTCCCAGCTCTTCCCCGCTCTGTGCCACAATTTCCCCATCTGCAAAGCATAGATACTACCCACCTCACAGGGAAGTTGAGAGTCTGAATTTGGTGGTGTATGAAGTGCTACAGGGAAGGTACTAGAGACATGCAAAGCATTCTGATGAACTAATACAAAGGGTATTTTAAAGGTATTCTTGCTCATTTTATGAGGAAGGGCTTTGATAGCTTAATAGGTTCCACCTTGGGGGTACATAAGTATGGTACAAAAGTACTTGAGGGGACCATACCAGGGACTAGGATATTGCATATTGCATCCAAGGAACTCTAACCCCTTAACAGACATTACTGAATCAAGCAACACAACACCTCTGGGAGTGAGTAAATATTAGTATCTCCATTGTCTGTGATCCCCTTCCACCTTACAGCCCCTTTGGTTTATTTTTCTGACTCTCGTGTATGCCCCTTCTTCCATGCAGTCCCTTATGCATGGAATTCCCTTCCTTCTGGTGGATCAAACTACCACCCTCTCCTCCCCAAGTGCACTTGCCTCATGGAGTCTATCATTGTTACCCTAAGTGAACTCCCAGGCCCTTACAACCAGATCAATATTGCCTTCTGCACCCCTTGCAGGTTCCACCCCCATCTGGTGCTTTCCAAGCCCCTAATGTTCTGTCAGACTAATGAGGGGCCCAGTTTTGTAAGCCCCCTGTGGACTTACAGTAGGAGTCCCCTCCCCCTCCTGCCTTGCAGGATTGGACCTAACACCAGAAGCTCCTTTGGGAACTCCCTCCTCCCCAATGTTCTGCACAGCACTGTGCACACCAGCAGCTCTTAATGAATGATCACGTTAAGTGACTTGCTCAGGATTACACAGCAAGTCAGTGTCAAAGTCAGGAATTAGAACTCGTGCATTCTGATTCCCAGTCTCCTGCTTTAACCACGAAGACCACACTTACCTCGTTTGAAGCTAAGGCCACGTCTACACCACAAACTTTGGTCGACGCAAGTTACATTGGCATAAAGCTACCGCAGTTAGTATATTCCTTGTGCAGGTGTGTGTACTTGGCTCCTTGCGCCCGCGCTGCGTGTACTCAGCAGGAGTGCTTGTATCGATGCCCAGTGTGGTGCACTATGGGTAGGTATCCCGGTATGCAACCTGCCACCATCCAGGGTCCACTGCCTTTTGGGAAGTTTGAGCAATGCACGGTGGAGCCAAAACGAATCACCCAGGGGTGACTGGGCGCAAGAGGTCAACTTCCCAGTTTTCAACTGTCTCCATCCCATATTGTTATCTATAGCCCATAATTTTTGCACTTTTTAAAAAAATCCCATGAACCCACACTGCTGCCTCGTTCTCCACCATCTCTGACAGAAGCACGGAGCCTGCACAGCTCTGCACTATTGTCATAAGCGTTGAAAGCACAGGACGGACTATCCTCTGATAACTGCAGAGCTGTAAAAAGATCCAAGTCAGTGGGAAACATGATGATTTCACGGAGGACAGACTGCGGTGGAACACAGTGAGAACCAATGCACAGTTGTCGGTGGCATTCACGGAGCATCTGCAGACAGCGGAGCGTCACTTTTGGGCCCGAGAAACGAGCATTGATGGATGGGACCGCATCGTAACGCACGAGTGGGACAATGAGCAGCAGCTGCAGAACTTTCAGACGGCTCAAGGACACGTTCCTGGATCTGCCTGCTGAGCTTGCCCCAGCCCTCCAGTGCAGGTCACCAGAATGAGAGCTGCATGGACAGCGGAGAAGTGAGTGGCGCTTGCACTGTGGAAACGTCAGTGGGAAACAATTTTGGAACGGGAAAATCCACTGCGGAGGCTACTGTCATACAGGGCCATCAGTCGTCCCCTGCTATGCAGTACTTTGACTCTCAGCAATGTGCAGGCCACAGTGGATGGATTTGCAGCGACGGGGTTCCCAAATTGTGATGAGGCAATAAATGGCACAAATATCTCTATTTTGGCCCCATCACACCTTGCCACAGAGTGCATCAACAGAAAGGGCAACTTTTCTATGGTTATGCAAGTGTTGGTGGATCACTGGGGACACTTCACTGATATCAGCCTTGGCTACTCAGGTTACGTGCATGACGCTCACATCTTTAAGTAAACACAGGACTGTTCAGAAAGCTGCAAGCAGAAACTTTCTTTCCTGACTAGAGGATTACCACTGGGGATGATGAGATGGTAACTGGAGGACCCAGCCTACCCCTTGCTCCCAAAGCCGTATATCTCGACCGCACCAAGGAAAGATTCAACTACCAGCTCAGCAGGTGCAGAATGACAGCTGACTGTGCTTTTGGTAGAGTGAAGGGAGGCTGGCATAGTTTACTGACAAGACAGGCGCTCAGTGGAAAAAAAATTATTACAGCTGCCTGCTGTGTTCTGCGTAACATCTGTGAGGCAAAGGGGGAAAAGCTGCCGCCAGGCTGGATGGCAGAGGTGGAGTGGCTTTCTGCTGAGTTTGAACAGCCCGACATAAGGGCTATAAGAAAAGGCCAGTGTGGAGCTATCCGGCCCAGGAAGGCTTTGAAAGAGCACTTTTACAGCAAGCCACAAGTAATGTGCTGTGGTGTTCTGTGCCCTGCCTGTCTCTGCAGTTTTGCAGCCTGCTAGGAGTTATGTGAGGTTGGGGTACATCTATGAATATAACACTGTCAATGCACCTATTCGTTTTGTGTTGCTCGTGGTACATTGATGATTATTACATTGTGCCTGTCACTGGATCTATGAGTTGTGTCACACTGTACGATAACAAGTAAGAGAAGGTTACTCACCTGTGCAGTAACTGACGTTCTTCAAGATGAGTGTCCCTGTGGGTGCTCCACTCCAGGTGTTGCTGCACCCCGTGCCTTCGCTCGGAGATTTTTACAGCAGTACTTGCACGGGCCGCACACTTGTGGTGCCTCGCTCACGTGCCAAATGTGCCTCAATAATATGCGCACGTGGTCTGGGCTCTTCAGTTCCTTCTCTACACCAGAGACAGCTCCAAACTCCGAAGTAGAGGGGAGGAGGGTGGGTAGTGGAGCACCCACAGGGACACTCATCTCGAAGAATGTCAGTTACTGCACAGGTGAGTAACCTCCTCTTCGAGAGAGAGATGTCCCTGTGGTGCTCCACTCCAGGTGACTGAAAAGCAGTATCTCTTAAGGAGGTAGGGACTTCGGATTTGGTAAGAAAGCTGTAGACAGGACAGCTCGGCCCATTCGAATGTCGGTCGGGGTCCTGAGTAAGAGCATAATGTTTAGCAAAGGTATGCTCTGAAGCCCAGATGGCAGCGTTGGAAATACCTGTGGGGGGAATGTTACGTAAGAATGCCACAGACGTTGACACAGATCTGGTGGAGTGTGCTCTAACAGAAGTTGGAGGATTCATCTTCTTTAGTTGGTAGCATAGGCGGATGCAGTCTGCTATCCAACTGGATATTCTCTGGGTAGAGATGGATTTGCCTGTGGATCGTTCTGTGATTGAAATGAAAAGTTTAGGGGAAGCCCTAAAGGGCTTAGTCCTATCCAAATAAAAGGACAATACTCTGCACACATCGAGTATGTGCATTGCTGATTTGAAAGTGTTCACATGCGGTTTAGGAAAGAAGGTTGGTGGATGGATAGGTTCATTGAGGTGGAAGGAGGAATGCACCTTCGGAAGAAATTTAGGATGTGTTCGGAGCGTGACTTTGTCTTTAAAAAATATAGTGTACTGTGGGTCAACATAAGCGCTCCAAGTTCTCCTACACATCTGGAAGATGTAATGGCAACTAAAAACGCAGTTTTCATGGATAGATGTGGGAGTGAGCATGTTGCAAGTGGCTCAAATGGATGGCGCATCAAGCATGTGAGGACGAAGCGTAGGTCCCAGGGTGAGTGGGTGGTCTAATGTCCAGGGATAGGGTCTGGAGGCCCTTGAGGAACCGCTTTGTGATGGGGGGGGCGAAGATAGTAGCGTTTCCCGTCTTATTGTGGAAAGCCGTAATTGCTGTTAAATGTACCTTTACGGAGCTAAAGGAGAGCCCAGATAGCTTAAGTTCTAAAAGAAAGTCTAGTGTTAGTGAAAGAGGGGTGGAAGCAGGAGTGGTTTGCTTGGCGGAGCACCAGTGAGTGAACCTAGTTCATTTATGGAGATAGGTGGTATGTGTGAACTGTGTTCTGCTATGTAATAGTACTCTTTGTACCTGTTCAGAGCAATTTAGTTCCTCATTAGAGAACCATTGATTGACATCCAGCCACTGTTATGTTGGCATGATTTAGTTTACCCTTGCGTTGTGATAATAGGTTCAGAAGGGGGTGGGGAAGTGGAATCGGCGGGCAAAGTGACATCCTCGTTAAAAATTAGTACCATGCTTGTCTGGGCCACGTAGGGGCTATTAGTATGACTCTGGCCCTCTCCTCTCGCATTTTTGTAACACCCTGTGAAGAAGTGGTATCGGGGGGAATGTGAATAGGAAATCATCACTCCATTTGATGATGAATGTGTCTCCCACCGAGTGCTTTCCTAGGCCCACTCTGGAACAGAATTTCGGGCATTTTTTTTTGGTCACGGTTGCAAAAAGATCCAGTCATGGATAGCCCCATATTTTGAATATGTTGTATAGGATGGTATTATTTATCTCCCATTTGTGATCTAGGGGAAAAGATCTGCTGAGCTTGTTCGCAGTGGTGTTTAGTGAACCAGGTAGGTAGGAGGCTGAAATTTGGATATTGTGTTGGAGGCACCAATTCTAAAGTTTCATAGGCTCCGTGCAGAACGAGTGGGATCAAGCTCCTCTTTGTCTCTTTATATAAAACATGCAGGTGATGTTGTCAGTCATGATCCTGATGTGTTGGTTCTGGATGTGTGGGAGAAATTGGAGGCAGGTGTTGCGGACCGCTCGAAGCTCTAAAAGATTTATGTGTAATGAAGCTTCTGTAGGGGACTAGAGTCCCTGAGTGGTGTGGTGTGCCATGTGAGCCCCCCAAACCGTGAGGGGAGCATCTGTGGTAATTACAACAGAGGGGGACTCCTGCTCAAACGGGACTCTGAAGCAGAGGTTGTGTGGAAGAGTCCACCATGTGAGTGAGTCCTTGACTTTGGAAGATATGGATAGAAGTCTGTTTAGGCCGTGCACATTCGGTCTGTAGACAGTGGTCATTCAACCCTTCAGGCATCACATGTAGAGGCGTGCATTCTTGACCAGAAAAGTGCAAGAGGCCCTATGGCCAAGAAGTTGCAGACAGTTCCGGACAGTGCCCTGCAGGCTGTTTTGCAACTTGGCGACAAGATTCTTTATGGTGTTAAGTCTGTCAGATGGGAGAGATGCAAGTCTGGTTATGGAATCAAGGTGAGCTCCTATGAACTCTAGTAATTGAGTAGGAGTTAATGTGGATTTGTTTTTGTTTATTTGTATGCCCAGACCCTGGAAGCAGTCGAGAGCTTGGATGGCCTCCCTGAGAGTCTGTGCATTGAGCAGGCAATCGTCCAGGTAGGGAAAAATTATGACTCCTTTTTTCGTAGGTGCACCGTTGCCACCACAAGAATGCAGGGTGCTGTTGAGAGGCCAAAGTGCAGAACCTGTATTGGTAGTGGTTTGAGCCTGTAACAAATCTGAGAAAACGCCTGTGGGCAGGGTGTATAGATACATGAAAATAAGCATCCTGCAGGTCGAGGGCTGAAAATCAATCTTGCTGCTCCTGCACTGGAATTATGGCTGTGAGGGTAATCATTCTGAATTTTAGCTTTTTGACAAATTTGTTGAGTCGCCCGAGGTCAAGGATGGGTCCCCATCTCCCACTTTTATTTTCTGTCAAAAAGTAGTGGGAATAAAAACCCTTTCCCCTGTGCTGATTGGGCACTGTCTCGACTGCTCCTATTTGTAGAAGATGTTGCACCTCTTGTTGGAGCAAGTGGTCGTGAGAGAGGACCCTGAAGAGGGACGGGGGGCGCGGGGGCAGGTGAAGGTGTATGGACAGGAAAGGGATGGAATAGCCCAATCGGATGACCTCTAGGGCCCATCTATCCATAGTGATGGCTCCCCAGTTGTGGTAGAATGGGAGTAAACGGTGACCAAAAAGTTGGATGCAAAGTATAAGCGCTGGAGTAAGTGGGAGGTCTTGTATATCCTCAGCTAAGGCTTCAAATCTGCTTATGAGATGGAAGGGTTTGCAATGGTGCTGATGTTGTGGGGCGTCGTCGCTGATGCCTGGGTCTCTGGCAGTGTTGCTGCTGGTGGTCGTATGACCTCTGTTGTTGTGTGTAGGCCGGGTATCGTGGGCGTTGGTAAGGCTGATACCTGTATTGTCTTCTTCTAGGTGTTGGTGCCTAGGGATCTAAGCATCGCTCTGGAATCCTTCATTGTGTGCAGCACCTCATTGGTTTTTGCTGCAAATAACTTCTCGCTATCAAAGGGAAGATCCTCCATGGTGTTTTGAATCTCACGTGGGAAAGAAGAAGAGGTAAACCATGAAGCTCGATGCATCATTATGACCATCGTGGTGGACCTGGCAGCTGTGTCTGCAGCATCGAGGGCAGCCTGCAATGCCGTGTGGGAAATAATCTGCCCTTTAGAGACTATTGCTTTGAATTGTTGTCTCTTGTCCTCTGGGATGTCATTAATAAAGTCCATGAGTTTCCCGTAATTTCTGTGATCATATTTGGCCAGTAGGGCCACGTAGTTTGCCACTCTAAATTGTAGTGTGGATGATGCATAAACTTTGTGGCCGAGTAGGTCGATTCTTTTGCTGTCCCTGTCAGAGGGAGTGGACTGGAAATGCTGCTGTTTGTTCTTTTGGTTGGCTGATTCTACTACCAGTGAATTTGTTGCTGGATGCGTGAAAAGGAATTCTGAGCCCCTGAAGCGGATATAGTATTTCCGGTCTGCCCTTTTGCAGGTAGGGGATATGGTGGCTGGGGTTTGCCAGATATTCTTGGCAGGGTCCATAATGGCTCCATTAATGGGTAGAGTGATCTTGGAGGAGGTCAAAGGTTGTAATATGTCGGTCAGCTCATGCTGAGTCTCCGACACCTCCTCCAGAGTGATCTTGAGCTCATTGGCCACTCTTTTGAAGAGGTCCTGAAAATGAGTAAAATCATCCGCTATTGTTGGGGGTGGGGGCATAATAGCCTCTTCCGATGAGGTGGATGAATTATTGTTATTTTGGGAGGGTTCAGGCCTCCTCATCTGCATGCACCGTTGCAGGAAGCTCCTGTCTGTCTGTCGCAGAACTGTGGATGGGTATAGAAGGAGATCTAATGTCACCTCTGTGTGGGCTATATCGGCTACCGTGATGCCTGCTGTAGGACCCCCATGGGTTCCAGTAATGCCATTGTCAGGGGAAGGGCATGGGTGCTCCCATCCACCGGTGTCCATACCAGGGTGGTAAGTCCCTGGGTCTTCTTGGTCCCATGCTAGTTGGGGTGTGAAGGGGGGAGGAATGGTATGGTGAAAAAACTCCCTCCACTTCGTCGTCCCCATCACTAGAAAAGTGAGAGGGAATAGGGGATAGCTGTCGGTGCTGTGCTGACGGTCCCGGTGAGAGATCGGTACCAAGTAATGGAGAATGTGGAGTTGGTGAGATTAGCAAATCGCTGGAATGAATAAATTGTGGTGTCATGGTAGAAGGATCCAGAATATATAGCACTGAGTGTGGCGGGGGTGCCAAAGGGTCGGCCGGTGCCGATTGTTGCAGCACTGTATGCATAGTCATAAGTGGCTGAGATGTCGGTGCCGGGACAGCAACCATACTTGTGCGCATCACAGGCATGCTCAGCTGAGTAGGCACTGAGTCCTTTGCGGTATTGTGTGGTGCTGTATTAGAACAGGCAGGAAACTTTAAGCCCTGTTGCCTCGGCACCGGCGTGGTGTGTACCAGCAGCAGCTGGGGTACAGACAGTGCTGGAGGTGCCCAGAGTGTTGTATGTGTTGAGCCACAGAGCGGTCGGCACCGACGAGACAGACCTGTTCGGAGACCATTTGGATGCTGGCTGGTCTCTGTGAGGTGATGAAGCTGGCTGTTTGTTTTTCTGTTTTTTTCTTCTCCTTCGTGGACTTAGGAGGGCTCTGTCTCAAGTAGGACTCCTGACCTGGGTCAGAGGCAGGTCTGTGGGACTTCTCCATTAGGATTAACTTGAGTCTCTGTCCTTTTGTGCCCTACCCTTCAGTTTATTGCAGTGGACACATTTTTGCGGGACGTGGGATTCTCCCAAACAGTGAACACATTGAGAATTGCCATCAGAGATAGTGATGGCTTCTCTGCACGTAGTGCATCTCTTAAAACCTGGCAAGCCAGGCATAGTATAAACTGTCTCGCTGACAGAAAAAGAATGGGAAGGAAATTTTTTTTTTTAAGAGAAGGGAGAAATGAAACTTATTTGACTAGAAAAGACTACATAAACTGTATAAACAACTAATAATCTATCTAAAGCGAGAACTAATTGAGCGAGATTGCTGAGCTTCGTCTCAGGCTGGGGACGATAGAAAAGGAACTGAGGACCCCGGGCCGTGTGTGCGTGTTACTGAGGCACATTCAGCGCATGAGGCAGGCAGTGCACGTGTGAGTACTGCTGTAAAAATTTCCAAGCGAAGGCGCAAAGGCGCACCAACACCTGGAGTGGAGCACCCACAGGGACAGCTCTTGAAGAAGTAGTGGTTTCAGAACTGCTATGGACTTTGCATCGTATGTTGTGAACTAGTAAAGATGAATTATTTTCCAAATAATAGAATTTTATTCAGTAACAAAAGCTGTGCAAAGAGAAATCTGTGCAATTTAAAAGCAAATATATTAAAAAATGAATACATGACTGGAATAGAACTTAACAAGGGATGTTCATTTTACCTACACATACAGCAACCGTGGCTTTCACAGGTCAGCGTAGGTGAAGCTGTGGCTGTCTTTAATGTCCCTCACAGTGGAGTAGTAGGGGTAGGGATGCGGGCCTTGATGCTGCAGGGAATATTGAGGGGGCTGTAGGGAGATGTTGCTTGGAGTTACCCAGGAACTGCAAAGGGAGGTACCCCAGGATTGTTGAACCTGTAGGTCCACAAGAGTCTTCAGCATCTGTGTTTGCTACTGGAGAAGCCTCACTGTGTCTGGTGCATCTCCCTCTCCACTTCCTGCTGGGAGTCCTGGGCCTTTCTCCTGTCTGCTCTTTCCTTCTCCAGGGTCTCTGCAACATTCACCCTTCAGGCCCTGTGCTCACAGTCTGATGCAACATTGACTTGCAGGATCTCACTGCACTTGTCATCCTGAGTCCTCTTCTTTCTCCTCCTTATCTGGCTCAGGCATGCCAGGTGTGTGTTGGGGGAGCCCCCTCAGGGCTGCAGTGGCAGCAGCTGCAACAAATCATGGAGTTACCGCTGTCAGTACAGTCACAATGGAAAGTGAAGATTCAGAACTCCTTCCCTGGCTCCCCATAAGATTTAAACAAGACATGCTTACTGTCACTTCCGCTTCGAAGTGCTTGTGCACCGTGCCACTCAAAGCACCAGTCACGCTGAGAGTGGCCTGCCTGGGTAACAGAAGTGAAAAGGGAATTGCTTGGCTGCATGAGACTATGAGTATAGGGCTATGGCACTGAATACTGGCACCACTGTCCACAGGCAGTGGTGATTTTAGCTGATATCTCCCTCCTGAGGGTATCAAGGGCACAGAGAGCACAGCTGTTGCTGGCATCCTGAAGTCGCTTTGGCCCATATGCTCCTAGCCTACGTACTGCAATGGTGCCAGCCTAAGTTATCGCTGACTGGTGTGGGAAAGCGTCCTATGGCAGAGGAAGAAATAAAACTGCCATCCCTAGAAACCTTTGGCAGGGGATTGCAGATACTGCCAGGAAAGTTCCATTGCGATTTCTCAGGAGGATTCAAGGGACACCTCTGTGTTCCCAAACAAACCGCTCCACATGCTCTGCCTGCCTAACTCTCCAGGGGAATGAAAAGCAGATAAAAATGCTCTCTCTCTTTCATGTACCGCTACCTGTTCTAGCACAAGTCAATTAATGAAAAGTTGATAGCTACATCCTGTTGGATTGGGGGCCCCATCAGTACATCATTTCAATGGGAAATACAATTACACACTTACCCGAGCTTTCTTCCCCTGCATGGGCTCGCCTGTGCCTGACTGCTGGGACTGACTGGACTGCGGTGGAGACAAAAACAGGTCCTGGCTCACGGCATAGCAGGACCCCCGGTCAAATGTTCCTCTTCCTTCTCCTCCTCCTCCTTGCTGTTCATGCAAGGTGCTGGTGACTTAAGCTCCTTGGAGGTCTCTACAGTGGTCTGTGGGGTGGAGGTAGGCTCTCTCTCAAGTAAGGCATGCAGCTCTTTGTAAAAGCAGTAGGTCCGCAGCTCAGCAGCAGATTGACATTCTGATATTCTTGATGCCGTTCCTTCACTTTCATGCGGCACTGCCACTGATCCCTGCGTACCCCTTCTCCTGTGTCCCCTGTGTAATCTGCTCAAAGATGTCCACATTTCTACAGCTGGTCCATAGCTGTGCTTGCACAGCCTCTTCTCCCCATAAAACCAGGAGATCCAATATCTCCTGTCTACGACAAGCCGGAGCACATCTGGAGTGGGTAGCTGGCATGGGCAGCTGGACAGTTGCACACAACAATAGAGAGCTGCTAGGTGTCTCGCCAAGCTGGACAACCAGGAGAAGACATTTCAAAAATTCTTAGTGCTTTAAAGGTAGGGTTGCCTTCTGGTCTCCACTGACCCCTGGGCAGTGGTGTTCACAATTGTGATCCGAGTGGTTAGTGTCGGGCACTGTGGGACAGCTGCTGAAGGACTGGTAGGGTCAACATAAGTAACGCAGTGTCTACACTCACACTTTGCCAACCTCAGTACATAGTCCCTGGCTCAAAGCTGTTCTGGGAGGGGATGTTACTGCAACGCTGGAATGGGGCACGTACATTGGTGGGAGACAAATGTAAGTGTAGACACGTGCACAACTAGGTCAATGCAAGTGACTTATTTGCCAGTTAACCTAACATTGTAGTATAGACCAAGCTTAAGGAAGCAAAGTAGCATTTTTCCCCAGGAGATGATTAACCCATGGAACAGTCCGCAGAACGAAACAGTACAAGGAGGAAGCACAAAAGAGTTTGAGGCTAGGACAGATGTGAATATCAAATCCTGTTTCTGGTTCTATGTGCTCTAAAATGGGAGATGGATTAGGGGACCCGAAGGTTGGTTTTTACCTGAGAAATGCCTCTGTTTATGGCCAAGATCCTTGGTCAAGCTGTCTTAGCACAGGCTCCAAGGACTTAAAGCCACCTTTGTAGCTGATCCCCTGAGCCTGAGGGTAAGCAGGGGCTGACTCAGCCCCCAGCGTAATTTAGAACAGGGTAGGTTACAGTTCTATTGGCCCAGGATTGCAAGGCACTCTCAGCCATGTCCTCTATTACCTCCGACAGCTAGGGAGGCCAGTACTGGGTGGTTCTTATATGGCCAGACCAACTCCATGCTACGTTTGGACTCCCCTACACAAGGGATCTCCTCAGCTGTCCTTTATGGCAGTTCTCCTCCTGCAAAGGTGACAGAGTGGGGGCTAAGGATCTAGCCCTCTGGACTGGCCAGTGATTGTTCTTTGGCAGCATCTTTTCTCAATCCTAGAGTGGTCAATAATTTCAGGCTGCTACCCCAGAGCCTATTTGCTGCCCTCTGAAGGTGCAGATTTACAGCTTTGGCACATATGCCACATTTCCCCCTCTTTTCCTGACTGTTATCTGAGCATTCACTAGGGCTGCAGCTTTAGTTGCAAGATCATCTAAGAGGGAATTCTGGGAAAATTACTAATAATCAGAAATGATACTACAAAGGTACCAGTTGCCTGGATGACGCTTAGCTAGAAACATTGTACTGTCCCTCTGAGGTGTTATTCCTTTCTACACATTTACATTTGCTTCCCATGCCAAACACTCAAAGTGAATAGCTGGAATCATTTTATGCATGTGATCTCCATATGTCATTTTCAGACCTAGTAAATTTCAGCATAGGTGTCATCCATCTACACTCCCAGTCACATGCATGAAATAAAACCACATGCGTCGTACACATTTTTTGAGATTAGGAGGTGCAGCCTGAACAGGTTACCTTCAGTTTTGATCCTCAGTGCTGTTCTGACCAACGCAAAGAGGGTGGCATTAAACATGACAGTCCCATCACTGTTCAGTGGCATATTCATAGAGACTAGGCGCTAAGGGGTAGGGAGAAGAAACAGAACAATCATGCAGTCAACACACACTACTCAGCAACACGTTTTTTCTCATGCCCTCACACCACCCTCCTGACTTATCACCCCTCCCACCAATGCGGGCACAGTCCATGTGCTTGGTTACCCAGATAGGAAAGGATGCTTCATATCATAACAGTAGAATGTGTTTGCCCAGAGGCATATACTATAGTACCTTAATGTGGATAACCCTTTCTAGGCCAGGACATACTTCATCTCTCCACTTTCCCCAGAAGCAAGTGGGCATGTACCCACAATGCATCTACGCAGACTGGTATTTATTACAGTAAAAGCAACATTTTACATTTATATGGCATCTTTAATTCCTAATGACTGTGAAGTGCTTTGCAATCTATAAGGAATCACTTTGCCCACCACTGAAATGTAGCTACCTCTGGTGCAGAGCTGTTTAATAGATCACAGAAACTCTCCACCACCTTTTAGGACATGAAGTTAATACCATATCCCACTGCAACTGCATGGAGAATTTTATTGAGGCAGACTATAGCTGTCTAAATCAGAATGTGGATGATAAACTCTAATTAACATCCTTCCCCTTGTGCCAGATGATCTATAATGACACAAAAGCCTTGATTTTACATTTTATCCTAAAGGTGGGACTTTCACAAACACTTTGCCCCCAACACCTCCACACTGGGCATGGTTCAGTGCTGACTTGGAGGGAAAAATGCCAGCTGCTGACTCCCCAGCTCCACTTTCTGCAGTTACTGGGTTTCAGTGATTCAACCAGACCCTGCTTAGCAAGAAAGATCTGGTAAAATAACAGGCTGAAGTGATCTGGTTGCAGCCACGAAAAGTAATGTATTTCTGCCCAAAGCTTTGTTATATTCTAAGACTGATAATAACCAGCTACAAGAGGAACATGTCAACTTTATAAGACTCTGAAGAAGGACAAATCTGTCCATAGATGAGAAAGGAAACACTAAAGGTAGAAACAGATCCGTCACAAGGGAAAATCCTTTCTGATGACTGGAAGCTTTTAACTAAGGAACTGAGGAGGAAATTTTCACACAAAGATTCTCCTCCTCTCCCATCTCCTCTTATTTCAATATGTAGGTAATACTGCTGTTTAGTATGTAGACATTATTTCATAGAATCATAGAATCATAGAATATAAGGGTTGGAAGGGACCCCAGAAGGTCATCTAGTCCAACCCCCTGCTCGAAGCAGGACCAATTCCCAGTTAAATCATCCCAGCCAGGGCTTTGTCAAGCCTGACCTTAAAAACCTCTAAGGAAGGAGATTCTACCACCTCCCTAGGTAACGCATTCCAGTGTTTCACCACCCTCTTAGTGAAAAAGTTTTTCCTAATATCCAATCTAAACCTCCCCCACTGCAGCTTGAGACCATTACTCCTCGTTCTGTCATCTGCTACCATTGAGAACAGTCTAGAGCCATCTTCTTTGGAACCCCCTTTCAAGTAGTTGAAAGCAACTATCAAATCCCCCCTCATTCTTCTCTTCTGCAGGCTAAACAATCCCAGCTCCCTCAGCCTCTCCTCATAACTCATGTGTTCCAGACCCCTAATCATTTTTGTTGCCCTTCGCTGGACTCTCTCCAATTTATCCACATCCTTCTTGAAGTGTGGGGCCCAAAACTGGACACAGTACTCCAGATGAGGCCTCACCAATGTCGAATAGAGGGGAACGATCACGTCCCTCAATCTGCTCGCTATGCCCCTACTTATACATCCCAAAATGCCATTGGCCTTCTTGGCAACAAGGGCACACTGCTGACTCATATCCAGCTTCTCGTCCACTGTCACCCCTAGGTCCTTTTCCGCAGAACTGCTGCCTAGCCATTCGGTCCCTAGTCTGTAGCTGTGCATTGGGTTCTTCCGTCCTAAGTGCAGAACCCTGCACTTATCCTTATTGAACCTCATCAGATTTCTTTTGGCCCAATCCTCCAATTTGTCTAGGTCCTTCTGTATCCTATCCCTCCCCTCCAGCGTATCTACCACTCCTCCCAGTTTAGTATCATCCGCAAAATTAGTATCATTTAAGGAATGATAACTCATCCCAGGTGCATTATTAGGTACAAGGAAAAATCTAAAAGCTATTTCCCCTCCCCTGTTATTTCTGTCTATCCTTCAGAGACCATATATAGTGTATCTATTTGTCTCTGCTGCATGCATACATCATTGATATTTGAGGACTACAGTTATCCAAGAGCCTTATTAGTGATATGGCTAATGGATTCCCACCAGGGCACTGAATTCAACTAGAAACTGCCTGCCATCTCTCAGCAGAAGAGCCCTGGGGGAGGTTACTCCCATCTGAAACAGGCAGGAGATAGGATTACAGAATACTGGGTTATCGGAGTAAACACATACTATTCCTGGCTACCCCATTAGGGGGCAGCAGACTTCCTCAGATGGGTCTTTATAGCCTACATGACTCTGTTTCCCCCAGATAATATGTCTATAGCATCTACCACTATGTATACCTGATCATTCCTGTGCCAGGGATTCTGCAAACTCTAGCAAGGAGTCTATAATGTAGGCTAACAAATGGCCTGACTAGAAGCTAAGACAGCAGCAAGCAGTGTTTACCAGATAATTCGCCAGAACCTACGCTCTAGATTATCAGTAAATGAAGCTGTAATTTGTTACATCTGTGCTTCCTCTGAGATGTTCTTCCCTCCTCCAACCTCCCCCCAACTGCACTGTCTTACTTTGCAAGCCACTCGATGAGGACAGAGCTTCCCAAAGCCCAGCGGAGGCTGAATCCGCCGGAGCAGCGTCACCACGTCCAGGTGTTTGATCCGTCCCCTGGGGAAGAAAATACAATATCAATGATATAAGGGCCTGCCAATCCATCTGGAGAGGGCCTGAGAGCAGATGCTGTTAGAAACATATATATGAGGTCTCCATCCCAAGATTGCCAGAACCATTCTGTGTTAACGTGACATAGCAGGTGGCTTTATACGGTGCCTCTCATACTAAGTGTATCTCTCCAGGCTTGCACTGCCATGAGTTAGCTCCTACTAGTTTGACTGTGTAAGAAAACACAACAATCATTATACACTTAGGCCAATATTGCAAAATTGGCCATGGATTTCAGTGCCTCAGTTTCTACGTGCCCAACCTGACACTGTGGGCACCCAAAATATTGAATCAGCCAAAATCAGTGGTCACCTTTGAAAACATAGGCCTTAGTAAACAGCATTGCAGACAGGGCTGGCCTTGTGACCCATGCACGAGGTTTCTCTTTTCCTTGTGCTCTGTTTCAGACACAACCCTGATCCACCATCCCTCAATTCTTGTTTATGCTCCTATCTGTCTCTGCGGCCAGCGGGCAATGCAAAGAATCCAGTCCCTTAATGCCTCCATACACCCATTTTGAAAGCTGCAATTTGGCTTTCCAAACTTTGTAAATGGGTCACCAAAAGTGAAAAACTCAAACGGGGAAGGGATGGGAGTTGCCACAACCAGAGTTGGAATCTCAGGCAGGCGGGGGTGGCATGGACATACAAATAGGATTGAGAAAAAGAGACCATTCACAGGTGGATCCTTACAGGTGATATTTGTCATATGACTCCAGCAACCTTATGGCTAACCCTGTTTACAAACATCCTGGGGTTGTTTACACATGAGAATTAATCTGGAATAAAGAAGGATGTGAATTTCAAATAGGTTAACTATTCCCGATTAACTCCATGTGTGGATGCTCTTATTCTGGAAATAAGAGTGCCTTATTCTGAATTATCTTAAACCAAGTGGATTAAGCTAATTTGGAATAAAGCATTCTTATTCAGGAATAAAACCATCCACACATGGGGTTAGTCAGGGATAGCGCCTCAGGAATGGCTATTCTGAAATAACTTCCCATGTCAACATGCCTTGGATATTAGGCCTGTTTTATTAACAAGTGGAATGTTTATTTCAGCACGGAGGTTATCCCTTATCTTTATCGAAAATTGCTCTGGACAGCCACCGGCGATGGCCAAAAGGGACCTTTGTTTAAATGTCACTTCCAACAATGTGACACAGCCCCAAACGCTGCACAGCCAGAATTAGCTATGAATCCAAAGAGTCTTGAACTCATGATCTCTTTGTCAGAGCCAAGTAATTTACACCCACGTTAAGGCCCCTTTACAATGTCAGAGTGGCTTAAAGAGGTCTTGTGTAAATGAGCATCAGGCCCAAGAGTGTTTCCGACTGAGCCATATTGGTGCCTGTGGGTCAAATTCTCCTGTCAGTTGCACTTGTGCAAACTTATTAACGTCAGTGGAGTTGCAGGGGTGGAACAGAGGGGAGAATTTGGCCCTCCACATGCAATGCATATTTGCAGTGATGCAGGCTGTGGTGGGCACAACCACATAGTGGCTGGCTGGAATGACACATGGAAACACAAAGAATGAACGCTGCAGCTTTGGTGTGAGCTAAATATGGGATGCAGAGCAGAAGGCATAAAAGTTACAGAATCCGGGTCTTATAAGGGCTCAAAGACCTGTTTCTATGGCTACCCAAGAAGGGTCAGACTGGCCAGGTCTCAGGCCAGTACTACAGCAAGTGATCCAGTGTACCAATCCACTCAACAAGCCTCCTTCTTAATGCACATCCCCCACTGGCCTGTTTAATCTTAAAATTAATCTGATAAATGGCCTATATTTTTCCAAGCTGTGCACAATTTAAAATTACGTGCAGCTGGGAAAAAAAATGCAGACCATTTACTAGACTTTCTACTGCTCACATATCCTGGAAGAGCTGCTTCTGTATCTGATTCACATGTGGAGAGATGGGGGAGGTTTCGGCTTCTGCTTCCCTTTTTGAGTTTTCACAGAGATTTACATATACTGTATTCTTGCCGGATTTGCTTCCTGCCATGAGAAGATGCCACCCTATTGCATTGGGTCTGGGATGCCAGACTTTTCAGAGAATAGAGACTGTGCATCAGAAGTTAGCATTTTCTAAAGTTCAGGTCCGGTCACTTACTTGGCTTCAGGGTCATACTCTGCCCAGATCCTTTTAAACTCGTCAAGGTGATGTGGCCCCAGAATGGACCAGTCCCGCGTCAAGTAGTCAAAGTTATCCATAATAACAGCTACAAAAAGATTGATAATCTGCAAAGACAGAGGTGATGTGAAGGAGGAGGCATGTAACATCAGTCTTTCCTTGGCTTCCAGTTTGCGTCCAAAGGCTGGATTTTGAATTATACGGTCCTGTGTGGTTTGACTGTCTCTCTTCTCATGAGTGACACCATGTCAAGTGAGATAAGCAGAGGCTCTTGATTTAAATGGGAAGGTGTTGGAGGCAAGATGTTCTCAGCAAGGACCCCTCAAATCTTGCCCCCCACAACTGATTGATGAAGCCCATGTTTGCTGAGCTTTTGGGTATGCTGCAAGGCCTACCTATTTATACAGGCTTTTTCCTGGGAGGGGCCTGGTTTTTTTCCCCTTGGGGGCAGAGTTGGAGTCATTTACTGGCATAGAGCCAAATGGTTTAAAAATATTGTAGACATCCTAGGAGGGTGTTTGGAGCTCTAATGGCCAGCTGCACAGTGCGTGCTGCAGTAGTGCATAATAGCAGGAGAACTGTACTGCCAGGACGGAACAGATGCCAGTGGGATATGCCGTTTTCACAGTAATAGCAACAGTGGATAAAAAACAGATTGAAGGTAGGAGGGAAGGTGGGAGTGAGGCACTGGTGGCCTCACTTCAGACCTCAGGCCACTAATGTGTTCTTCTGATGGGGGGTATCCTTGTTTATGTTGTGACTGGCTATTGAGCTTGCTCTAGAGGGAGGCGCCTGAGCATGAACTGTGGGGATCAATTATCACTGTCATGTGAGGCCATTGTGGATAATGTGTATCAGATTTTCCATGTATGAGTTCACTTTTCTGCTACACAGTGTCAGTGCCCAGGGAAGTCAGGGGTTACTGGGCAGTCACAGGCCAGTACCATTTGTGCTGCCAATGCCGACTCACCAAAAAGGCACAGAGCATGTAGAAGCTGATGAAATAAAAGATGGAAAAGCTGCTCCCACAGGAATGGTCGCCTTCAGTAGAGTTGGTTGGCTCTGACTCGGGATCGCACTTCTTGTCTGGCAGACACGCAAGCATGATGTCCTGCCAGCCTTCACCAGTGGCACACCTGGGGATAAAGGGATACTTGAGAATGGGGAAGTGAAGTCAACAGCGACCACTTCAAAAGGGAAGCAGCAGTTAGCACATGAAGAGCCTTCTCCTGCTCTCATTGAAGTCATGGCCTACATATAATGGGTGATGGGACAGGTTTAACATGAACTGGCATGTCCCTCTCCTTCTACCTTTGTTGCTATCATAATGTTATCCATTACTGGAGCACCTGCTTTTGTATACTCTGGATACGGGGCTGCCATGTTCTGACCAGATGCTTGAGGAGATTTTTGTGGGGCTGGAAAGAGAGTGTACAGGGCTGGAAGGAGATCAGCATTTTGCTACTCCCATTTTGCATTCCCTCATCCTTTTCTTCCCTGTCCTCTCCTGAGATGCCCATTTCCCTTGTCCTCATTCCCTGTAAACCCGCAAGCAATGTAAGAGTGCTGTACCCCTGCAAACTCTTTCCTTCAGTACATCCAGTCCTCAGCACTCGCTGCCCTGCCTGACACAGATACTCAGAGCTGGGTGCCAAACACCAGTTAGGGGAGGGATGATGTGTCAAACTGAGCAAGGAACAGTGCCCTGACTGGTGTTTGGCATCCTGAGTACATACTCCACAAGGGAGTGTCTCAGCTGGGGTGATCAGATTTGATGCTTCAGTGTGTAACTGGTCATCTCAGGGAGAAAGAAATAATTCCCCTCCCCCACACGTAGTCCACTGAACAACTGGATATATGAATTTGTGGGTGGGGGTATTGCCTTACTCTGATATGTCAAGTATTGGCCATTGCTGGAGGTACGAGATCAGGCCAGGCGGACCAATGGTCTTCCCCAAAATAGCAAATCCTAGGTTCTGGATTTGGGACATTGTATTTCTAATCAACTCATGATCAAGATATGGTAAAAATGGAGAAGACATGTCCAGATGCACCCTCACAGATGCACCCAGTCCAAAGCTCCGAGACACGCACCTGAAGAGTAGCAGCACTGCTTGAGGGAACGTCTGAAAGTTGTTGTTGCGGTTGATATCCGTGGTATCATTCAGAGCAATTTTACCAAACACCTAGCAGAAAGCAGAAGTCTTGTCAACTTAGCCATGTAGCCCCCAAAACACTCTTGTCAGCTGTAATTCCTTGCATCTTAGTGATTATGAGCACTCAAGCCTGCCCCCTTCCTACAAGATGTTTCCTGCTGGTTTCCAATATTTGCTTCTGCTCCTCCTGTTTGTGCTATATCACTGGAAAAGCACCCACACAGAAACAAGAGGCACATTCTAATATACCATTAACATAACTATTCATTCATTATTGCATGTGCCATGAATAGGTGACATGGGGATCTCATTTCAATGTGCACTCACACTGGATGTTTTCAGTGTAAAGAAAAATAATGAGAGAGGAGAGGCTGCAATTTTTCTTCCCTTCGCTGGCTTTCCAGAGGCTCGGTCTGCACTAGGAGGAAAAGCATTGCAATAGACCACTGTCTGGACTGCCTTAAGTTCCCAGTGTCTGTAAGATGCCTTGCATCTGTACACAACAGCTGTGCCCTAGTACAGGGGAGTGCCTCACATTTGGAATTTACCCCAAAGGTTTATAGTGACAGTGCTTGGTGCTAGGAGATAGGTGTTTCAGGAGTCCCAGAATGTACTGGTGCAACCATGTCAGCCAGGTGTCCTGGGTGTGGTTGCTTCAAAACAGTTCTGACCCAAACCAGCACTGCTGCATGGACACTGGAACAGGGGCAAGAATTAAAAAAAACTATGGGCTGAATCCTGCAGTCCTTACTTGGGGCTAAACTCCCACTGAAGTCAATGAGAAGTATGATTAAGGACAGCACAAGGACATACAGGACTTGGTGCTTGACCCTGATCAAAAATGAAGGCAATGGGAGTCTTTCCATTGATTTCAAGGAGTTCCGGATCAGACTTTTTCTGAGTAATACTTGCAGTGCTAGTGAATCCTGCAATGGCTAACCAGGAGTGCCTCAGGCAGTGAATAGGGAGAAAAGAAAGAGCAGAACTGCTATCCAGAGAGAGGGCAGGGGAAAGAGAGAGAGCATAGCATGTGAAGAGGGTGTGGCAGGATGAGGAAAAGGAGAAATCAGAAGACAAGGAGGGGGGGAGGAGGAGAGGGCAAAGCATGCAGAGCAACAGTTACTGAGAGAGAAGACCTATCAGAAGCCTTGAAATATCATTTAAAGCAGAGGTTCTTCAATTCTGATCTGTGGAGCTCAGCTGCTCTGTGAAGTTACTGCCATCCAAGAGGCGAAGCTTTCATCATTGAAACAATATGAGGTCCCAATAGGAAGTTTTAATGGCTTCTTTGGATGCCTGCCAGAACTCCCTTGTATGCATGTGTTTGGGCTGCTATACAGACAGGGAAACCTATTAACAAGTCTCTTTCTATGTGTGTTTTTGTTTGATTGGGACTTTTTGGGTGTAAAATTCAACTTAATCAAATCTGCTGACAACACTGAAGCCAGGGAGGAAGTAAACACAGAGAGGCAAACTGCAGAGCGACCTATAGAGATTCGAGTCAGGGCTGTAAGCAATGCAGACAAATGCAGCACTAGTAAGCGCAAAGTCCTACATGTAAGGAGGAGAAATAAACAGCATAAGTATACAAGGGGGAAAGGTAACTAAGCAGCTAGCCCCATCATACCAAACTGACTTCATTTCTATCTTCTTTCCCAAACACATTACTGTCCTAATGGTACATTTTAGGAATTCAGTCACTCTAGTTCCTGCAGGGAAGATGTGGGAGTAGGTTGAGGAAGGCAGGTGTCTACCAGAGAATTGCTGTCTTAAGGATCAAGTAGTGGTCTGTGATACAAGCACAGAAAGGTTTAAGAGCCACTGATTAAAAACTTGGAAAAAAACCAAAGGTGCATCCCCATTCACGTCAATGGAGTTAGATCAGGGATGAATCTGGGCACTAAGCAGCCCACTTATTAAAGGGCATCCTCCTCAGTGAATGCACCTGTACTTGAATTTTGGTATTTATCAGAGCTGAGGGAAACTCTGCAATTTTGCTTTGCTAGGGCTTGTGCAAACATTTTCTTCAGTTGCAGTCCATGTGGATTCATCCACCCCTATCCCTTATGCTGCTTCGAGTTACACAGGGAGCAGACTGGCTGTGGGTCAGCCTTAGGATTAAAGGAGACTGGCATTAGGTCCCCAAAACTGGAGGAGCATAAAGGTGGGTTAAAGCTATCTTGGATCCCCACCAACTCCACCAGTTTTGCACCAAGCTCAGCTTAGTCAGATCACAGAATCTAGCCCACAGTCCTCAGCGAATCTTAGATGAGCAGGGTCTGAGTTTTGAGTTTGTAATGAAACCCAAAGGCAGGGGAGTTTCAGACGGTTTCAGGCTTCCTTGAAAGCATCTTGTACAGGTTTAGTTTTTATAGCCACCACTGCAAAGAGCTGAGGAAGCCTTGCCAGGCCAGAAAGTTCTCTTAGAACTTCATCTACTCAGGGCTCTTTATTCCCCATCTGACATCACCATGATGCCTATTTCATGGACAGAGTGCAGTAACCTCATAGCCAGAATGAACAGCAAGAACCGAGCGCCTCTGGAGGAACAAAGAGTCTCTTTGCATGCAAATATCCTCTGTAATAAAAAAATAAATAGAAGGAGAGAAGTACAGGGAGAATTACAGGAAAACAGTTCCATCTTAGAAGGGCCATCTTTAAATAGAATGCTCTTCAAGAGCCCTTTGGGCTTCTCCTGGTTCAGATCCCCCCTCTCTCTGGTGGGCATGACAGCCCCAGCTGCACTGAGGAGGCGCTGGGAGTAACTGTCGTGGGAGGACAGCTCAAATACTCAGAGGCAGCTTGAGTTGAGGCAGCCCATATTTTTCCTTTCAGCAGACAGTACATGAGGGAGTTTCCCTGTTGGAAGAGTCTGATTGTCCTTTTAACTACCCAGCTTCAACTCATACAAGGCACTGACAGTGTTACTACAGGCTTGCTACACTACTCAGCGGTGAAACGGAGCATGAGGGAAGAGCTGCAAGTAGAAGAAGATACAGGAGGAGGTTCCTCCCTCTTGTCCTTTCTAGACAGTGCCTCTTGGGCTATCATCAGATTGGTAGCTTCATCCATCAGCATCAATTTGTATTTTTCCACTTGTGCATGTGAGGTAGTGAGGCTTGAATATTGTTACACTTCATGTCAGAGAGGTAGCTAAGATGAACTGATAGGTCTCCTTTATATAGGAAATTCTTATGTCATTGTCAAAGTATTGTCATGCTTATGACATTGTCATCTAGGCTTTCAAGTGAGCTGCTCAACAGTGAGATACTGAAGGCTTTCTTCAAGAACTCTGCTTCAACAGGCTCAAGACAGCACACAAACCGGGGGTCATAAGTGCGAACTAACTACCTGTAATTACATTATTGCCTTTGGCACTGTATAGGACAACAAACATTATAACGGGTCTGAAGAATCTAAGTGATGAGGAACAATCAAAGACTTGGGCTTCTCACTGGAAAAGCAGAGACTAGAAGGTGACCTAGCAGAGATCTTTGGAATTTGGAAAGGGATCGACACAACTGATAGACATCTGGTTTTTCCACTCGTTAAAAACAGGAGATTTCTCACAAAAGATAATAGAATTATTGGATCATGCACCTAGATATTACAGTAACTCATTCGAGATACTATAGACAGATAGGCACACAGAGGTCATCATTAAATGGTAGTAGTAGCAGCTAGGTAAGTATAAGTAAGAAGTATTCCCAAATTGTTCCCTATACTATATAGGAAATACTAGGAAGATCTTGGTAACATTAGCTAGTTAGATTAATAAAGGCAAAACTGGAAAGTTTTAAAAGGTGACCACTCTAATTGGAGAGCTAAATAGACAGAGTTATTGAGGATCCAACAGAGACAGTCTAAATTAATTCAAGAGATAGCAAGCTTTGTTTCTTGAGAAAGAGGAGACCAGAGTAGAGAGTGAAAAGGTAATAAATTGGGATTATGATAAAAATAATTTAAAAAAATGAGACATAGCGAATCAGATGAATTTTGCCGAACCTTTCTTACGTTCTTTCTAACAATTTCTGGCTCCATTGTGAAGAATACGAACTGTGGGATGGTGAAAGACCTTTGGAAGTAATATACCATGCCTTTCTTTTTTTTGGTCTCTAACCTCTGATGGTCTGGTGGTTGTTCTGAGACTTTTGATTAACTAAGAAATGGAAAGTAAAGCTTAGTATGAAAAACCATCACCAGTAAGTGAGGCAGGAATGCAACGTATAGCTGGGACAGTCACATACTATGCACACATCAATAGCTTTTTCCACTTGTCTCTATACAGTATCAGTCATTTGCATAGATTAATGCTCATGCTGGTTCCAAATTTGTTTTCGTAAGCGGAATACAATATAGTACTGATGCAGCTTCATGAGGAATTGACACAAGTAAAGAGTTGAGATGTTGGGTCTGAGCATATCTTTACTTACACCTGTGTAAATCACGAGTAACTCTGTTGAAGTCAATGGAGTTACGCCAGTGTGAAAGTGGGGTGAGAGAATAATCAGGCCCGATCACCACCATGACCAGGAGCCATTTGAACTGGTTGCTGTGTGAAAACGAGCAAGCCAGTAAACCACCTTTGATATGGCTGTAGGGATATTCCTTTGGGAGGTGCTGTGAGGTTCTTTTTAATGTATACTCTGTGGTCTGCTACACAGTGTTTTTGTTTGGTTTGGCTGATGTGGCTGTCAAGTCCTATTGGCAGCGTAAACCCAGTCAATGTTTTTTGAATTGACTCAGGTTTATTGTCTGAGCTCAACTTCATAAATGCCTGATTATATGGCTAGGAGAGGAGCTACGTGTAGGACCAGAAAATGATCTGGTGACTTCTTGTGCAACTATCCTCCCCAGAATTTCATGTGTGAAAGATAACATAGCTCTTGAGAATCACCTACCTGCATTCCAATCACTGCATAGATGAAGAATAACATCACTATTAAAAGAGCCACGTAGGGGAGAGCCTGGAGGAAAAAAAATAACAGAACAGAACACATTGTATCAATTAATCAGATAACTTGGCATGCTGGAGCCAGGCTTATTTTACTGTGGCCCTGCTTTATCAAGATGGCCTGAGGAGAACAGTGCCAGTCCAGAATCAATTAAGGTCTGCAATTTATCCATTTGACCACTAGATGCCTCTAGTGATCCACATCTGATTTCACCAAGGTGCCTCAAATACAGCCATTGTATCACCCAAAACAAGATAGGCCCAATTATGCTTCCACTTACACTCCACCGACTTCAATGGAATCACTCTGTTGTACACCAATGAGAGTAAGACCAGAATTAGGTCCAATATCTGCTCGTCTTCCAAATGTAGAAATCTTATAATTAGCATTGCCCTGATATTAGCAGCAAGTGACGCTCTTTAGTGTGACATTCTGCAGCTACTTTGGTGAAATGAGAAGTGCGTAAAGTGCTAAGACCAAAGTTCAAGGCTTCTCCTGCTATGGCTGATGATATCACAAGCACCTAAAGCAGTATGAGCTATATTCCCTGCTCTGAGTTAGGTATCTATGATGGTTTTAGAGATGCGTTAGGTGTCTGTGATCAGCTGTTGAAAAGGAAAATGCAAAGTCCTGATAGCTGGTGCTGGCTTGTAAGTAGGAGATCTGCTCTGTGAGAGGCTGCATGTCCTCAGCTTCCACTACCTTTAACAGGAATCCAGGGCACTCAGCACATCACAGGGTCCCGTCGTAACAAAATTTTGTTTGTATTTTGTATAATGTAAAATAAAAAATAATAATGTAGCATGTATTTAATGTATTAATGTATGATTTGAGCATATCCTGCCAGCCACCCTTTTTGAATAGCGAAAAGGAATGGCCTAATATGCCATTGGTAAAAATCCATCAGCCAGAATTTCTTTGTATCTGGACTGATTTCAAGGCAGTAACAGACCTTTGAGGGTCACCATTTTGTGGTAGGTTTAGCATTTTAAAATAAGTAAAAGAATGCCATGATTGTTTGCTTTTGCATTGCAACTTGATGTTCCTGTTCAAAATGTTCTGTGTAAATTAATTCTGTTTTGTGTGTGAATGATGAATGTATGTATTAAAAAATAAGTGTGAAGGCCATCACTAAACCAGACGGTCTAGGGAGGAACTGGAGACAAACCCAAGGGCGCCAGGAGGTTGCAACATGCCCCTATTAAAATGTCAAAAAAGGGCAAATTAACAACTCTAAAAATAAAACAGGCACCTATCAATAAAAACAAAATAGCTGTAATCAAAACCAGCATAAAATAATTCCCTAAAAAGCTTAATAAAAAACCAAAATAAAAAATAATAATAAAAAAACCAATAAAAAACCAAGCACTCATCAAACAACAATTAATTACAGCATAATGGTGCAAAACTCATTAGTCCCAACAAAAAAAAATCACTATAGAAACAGGGTTCCTTGCCATAAAACTTTGGGCTTGTCCTGCCAAGACTTCTCCAGAGCATCGTGTCGTGACCGACAAAACCCGGCTCCTCCCTACCTGTGATCAACCTAGCTTGCCACTAGATTGATCCGGACTCTGGACTAGTAACTATAACATCGACTGGTGGAACAGTGCGTGTGTGTATGTGTGTGATATGATTGAATGCATATGCTAATTGTTGTATCTTCAATAAAGGCGGAGTATTGCCTTTTCTCCTAAAAAAAAATCCCGTGTGCTTATAAGCATAACAGTCCGGCTCTAAAAGAGAAACTGACTTTCCACCTTCTTGTTTTTTAAAGATATTTAGCAGAGATGGGCTCAAGCCACGGAATTCAGATCTCCATTCTGAGTCTGAACACCTCAAAGTTTGAGGGTGTTGCAATCTGAGATTTTGGTTTGGTCCATTTTACAGATCTTAGAGCCATCTGCAAAATTTGGATACTGACCCTGATTTGGGTGCTGAACACCTTCTCTTTTGGGAGTGTCTGGTCCAGAATTTTGTATTGTTATTTGAAATTTCATTTGTAGATTTTAAGTTTACCCCTACGTTTCATTAGGGCCCAATCCTGCAGTCCTTATTCAGACAGAGCTGATTTCCATAAGTGTTTTGATAAAGTAAGGACTGTCGGATTTGTCCATGAGTGAACTAGAATCTTAAAACAGGATTTAAACCTTAGATCTATTGCATTTACCTTTAAACAATCCATCTAAATAATCAAAATGGAACACAAGGCAGGGAAATCTTCGGTGTTCTACTAATCCTAATGGGCAAATTAATCCCTGTGGTAATTCCAGGCTACAGTAGAGGTAAACCAAACTGGAATTTGGGTCTGTAAATTTGGAGACAGCCCTTATGGGTCAAATCAAGGTTATGAACTTGGGGATAGCTGAGACCCCAAAAGTGGTCCAGGCAGCGTCCAGACAACGACCCAACAGGCCAAGCTCCTAGAAGCTCTTATAACTTTAGAAGAGGCACTAGAGGGCTGCCTTCCCTACCCTACTCTCTCAATCTGTTCTACTCCTCTCCTTTTGTTTTCCAACTTCATCCCCCTCTCTTGTTCTGTTTTCCTTTTCCTCTCTCCCTTATCCTCCAGGATTCCCTCACTTCCTTCTGGTCCCACTCTCCTGGGTTACTCCCCTTCAGCTCTGCCTCTGCTTGGTTTCACTGCTCTTTCCTCTTGGTTCTCACTCCCTTACTTTGCTCTCAACACCCCTATGATTTTCTTCTACCCAGATTATCCATTCTGGTCTGTGTTGATGCCTCACAATGTGGAAGCTTTGCTGACTCATTTCCCAGAAGACCACTCCTCTGATCAACATGCAGCTCCACCAGTAGAGCACTAATCACAGCAATGGCCGGGGCGGGGCAGATCTGAACTTCCACAACATGGGGCAGCTGATGAATATCAGGCTGTCCTGGATGAGTTAGGACATTTCTTGGGCATATTCTGAGACACAGAAAAATGCACAATCCCAGGGAAAAAAATCATCAAAATTCAGATTTGATAGTGGGACTGGCTGAACAGAGAGCTCTTAGCTATTTTTAGTCCTCGCACTCTGCCCTCTCCACTGACTTCCTCCCATCACCCTTCAGCCTTGCCTCACAGTGACTCTGCAGCCAAGACCTCAGAGAGGCCACTCCCTTTCCCACCAGGGTATGTCTACACTGTAGCTGGAGGTGTGACTGCAGCTTGGTTAAATATGTTAGTTTTAATCTAGCTATCACAGCTAAAAATAGGTGAAGATGCGGAGGCCTGGGGTTCTGCGTGGGCTGTTCCAGACTGCCTGGGACCCCAGATACAGATGCATGTTGCTAGCCCATGCTGAAGCCTGTGCCGCTGCAATGTCACAGTTATTTTTAGCTGCGCTGACTAGATTAAAGCTAGTGTGGGTCTGGTTACCCATGCTGCAAACACATCTCCCTCATTCTCATCCCTTCTGGCCTGGGGAGGGGAGAGCTGATCTCAGAACTGAAAGGAGCTGTTCCTAAGTCGGTGGGGCAGCCAGAATTTGAAAACTTCATTGTGATTCCTGGGTTAGCGATGACTGGGCTGTGTCAATGAATCTGCTTCCTACCTATCTTGCCAAAATAGTTCCCACTGGAGCTGCTCACACAGCAAACCAAAGTTAGCGGTGATGGAAGTGGTGGGGTAGATTACGGGTATGAGTCGGTCAGAAAAATGGGTGAAAGCCACTTGTACCGATTTGGCATTCAGTGAGTGGACAAAATGAGTAATTTACACCAACTTGGCGGTGTTATTTTACAGTACCCAGGAGTTGTATTGTGAAGGGACCAAACTCAATCCCTGATATAGGAAGGCGTTACTCCACTGAAGTCAATGGGCATTGTGGCCACTTACAGCAGGGCTTAATTCGGCCCCAGAAAAGGGGGAAGATGGTGCAAAGTAAGTTTAAAAGTGTGGACCAGCTCCCATTCCCATTTAAGTCAGTGGAAATTTTGTCATTGCCTTCACTGGGAGCAGAATTGGAGCCTGTGTGTGGGTTTAGGGAAATATGCTTTCTCTTTCAGCTTCTTGTGAATTGTTTGGCTTGTGTGTTACACTCATTTGCACACTCGCTGAATCACACATTGGTACATGCTACTTTTTTACCTACTTAGACTACATTGTCTGCCCACCTTACACTTGATATTTTATTTAGACCACCATTTACATCACTCCTACACTTGGCCCAGACTCTTTCTCAGAAGCTGAACCTGCTAGTATCAGGTTGTGTTGGCCCAATAAGTCCATGTCAAACACCTGTGAAATGCAGAAATATGCTGGGCTTCATTAGTAACTGTAACTTAGCTAACCTCAGCAACTCTTTGAAACCATTATTTCAAATAGGTGGATGTCTCCTTGTTTGTTACTCTCAGAGATGATCATTCTTATGCTTCATGGTCCCCCTCTCCTCACCCACTCTGCTTACTCCCATACCTTAGATTGCAGATCTGGCTAAGTTTGGAGTGTCTGCTTCACTTCCTGCTGTGGTGCAATAGGTTAATAACCATACCACCTTACCTTTATATCTCATCTCTCACTCTGAATTATCTCAAAGTGCTTTACAAACCCTAGACCACTTTTCCTCCCACTGAAATGCAGTTAGCTCTGGGGTGAAAAAGCAGCAGCTATTTATCAGGTTATAGCTACATTACACTCAGGGGGTGAAAGTAACTTAAAGTACTTACCGGTACGCAGGGTGGCTGGGCTCCTGGGCAAGGTGGGGGTGGGGTGGCTCTGGGCCCCCGGAAGGGTAGGGCCTCGGGCAGAAGGGGCAGGGCTGGGGCCAGACTCCCCCACCAACCCTTCAGCACTGCCCAGCCTGAACCGCCCAGGGCTCCAGCGGCGATTTAAAGGGCCTGGGGCTCTGGCGGTGATTTAAAGGGCCCGGGGCTCCAGTCACTGCCGGGAGCCCTGCACCCTTTTAAATTGCTGGGCCCCAGAGCAGCTGCCCCTCCCCCCTCCCCCCGGTGTCAGCGGCTCTGCCAGTATGGTGCTTAAAGTGCTGCTAATGATTATAAAGCAACCAGGGCAGCGTTTTCATGTCTGAATTGCCTTTCACTTTGGTTTGAAGCAGAGACCAGCGTGTCCCATGAAATGCCAAGTGTGTATAGGACCCAAGGAGTTACATAGGCTGTCTCGGTAGAACTCACCACTGTGCAGAAGGCCAACATGAGGCCTTTGCACCACTGAAGTCCCACTTAAACAATGTGCTGGCCTGCTGCATAGGAGAAAATTTTGCCCTTTGTGCGTAAGGCCCATCCTGCCAGCATGAAAATCTCTCTTTGAAAGGCAAAAAAGAGCATAAATACCTCTTTCCAGGCGTGTCTGCTTAGTGATAAGTGAAGGAATACCTGGAAGGATTTGATGAAGGTCCAAAGCAATGTCCGGATGCCCTCCCCACGGCTCAGGAGCTTCACGAGACGCATCACACGGAAGAGTCGGAAAAAGGTGATTGAGATGCGCGAGTTTTCCTCTGCATTCTGGAACCCATTGGCACAGAGGCAGTAGTTATAACAGCAGATGAGGAACAAAGATCCTGGGTCACAGACAACACTACGTAGGAAAAGCTCACTGCACTGTTCCCTTTCATTGTTAAAGCTCTCTGGCATTGCAGTAGCCCCAGCAGCTCAGATGGATTGATGCAGGTTTAACCTGCCTTCTATCCAAGGCTGTGGTGCCATCCTAAAAGTTCTCTGGATTTCAGTATTCCCCAGTGGAGCTGTGCAACCTCTCATCAAAACCTTCCTTTGGGTTTCTTACTGAGGGTGCCTGAACTTATGATTAGGGTCTTAAAGGTAATGGAATAGTTTTCCTGACAGTATCTTCTTATGGAGCCCTCAGTTCCCCTCTGTAATTACAGTGGCCAAGAAGTCACAATTAGACAGTGGGGGAAAAAGACAGTTTTCTTTTGGAGTTGTCTCTGAAGCTACTACATAATGTGCATCATCCAGCTGTCCTGGTTAATCTGGCACTAAGTATCCATGACGCACTTAGCCTGCTCTGCCTGGGGAATTCGGGCAGGTCCCAAGTCTGCTTTGAAGCTTAGAGGTCCCACATGAGCATAGCATGTGCTGCCACTGAGCCAAGCTCTTAGCATTGCTTGAGCCTCGGAATCAGCCTTCCCATCTCCGCAGTGGCATGGCTGTGGTTTTTGAGCTCTGCACTGTGCACTCACAGTCCTGAGCTCTGGGCCCTTCGTCTTTCTCATGACCCCTCTGTATTTCCCACAGCCTATGCACTGCGCAGTATTATTTTTAATTTTGGCTTGACAGCTCGCGCTCAGGCCGGGAGCATTTTTAAATAGTTTCTCTCCTGGCCTCTGCTTTTCTTACTGCTTCAGCCTTGTCCCTAAGCATTTCCCCCAGGGCCTGCAACCAGCTTTGACGTTCTTCATGCTTCACGTGTGCTTGGGCAATAGCTTCCCAAACAAAAAGGAGTCAGTTGCCTTGCCTTAGCTTGTGTAAGGAACCCTGCTGCCTAGCTCAAGGTGAGACAATCACTCTGCTTGGGGGAATTGTGCAGAACAGTTACAGGGTTCCCAGTTCATTTTGCCCCCTACTCCCCTGAAAATATTGTGCTAAATATATGTAGGCAGTAGTTTCCATCGGAAATGCTGTGGGAACATAACCCTGTGCTATATAGGGAGATAATCTTGTCATCCTCCTACTCACTCTGCCAGAGAAGCACATAGACACCACCTCCCTTCCCTGCTGCAAAGCCAAGAGCTTGATGCCAAGCACTGTAACATTCAGGACTCAGAAACAGTGCAGATCACCCCTTCTTAACTAGTCACCACTGTATAAACCAGGAGAGAACAGAGCTTTTGGATTTCCTATTATAGCTCAAAATAAGCAGCATCTGCTTGCATTTCTATTCCTCATGAAATCCAAGCTGTAGAAACTACTTGGATTTATATTTCTGAGATCACTAGAAAAAATTCTAGTTTCATTCAACCACTTCACAGCTGACCCTCTGTTCCAGCATGTGAGTTGCAATGGTGTGTGGCTACTTATACTTCAAGCTAGAATCACAGAGAAACATTGTGCCGTGTTTAGTAGATTAGAGCTGCGCTGGAGGTGCAGTTTTGCCTGATATACCAAGCATTTTAATCATCAGTGAAACCTCTGAGAGCAAGTGTCTTCCTCCAGCCTACAGTGTGGGATTCTGGGGACCAGTAAACCTGTGCCAATGCGAGGTAGGGGGTTCCCCATTTGTTGGCAAGGCACAGAATTCAACGTGAGGTTGTGTGGCCTCTTGCAGGCTGAGCACACTGATTAGTGAAGGAGAGATTGAGGGGACACACAACCTCCAGGAACAAACCTCAACAAGTATCCCCCCAATCTTAACATCTGCCTGCCCTCCTCCCACTTTAACACCACGAATAGTCTGTAAGCCAAATTCTCCTCTCATTTACATCAGCACAACTTCACTAAAGTCAATGGTGTGTAAATAAGAGAAGAATTTGGCTGTGAGCATTTAAATAGACATGACACTTGCCTGTCTACATCCAGGATTACTATTCAAGAAGACAACTACAAAGCTCGTGCACCACTCCCATCCCATGTAAGCCCTCTGGCTCAATTTCCTCTAATAAACTAAATTCAAAGGAGAGTTAAGGCCAATTATTTAAAATTTTACTCCCATATGGGTAGGGCGTAATTGCACCTACTATGGCGGTGCATAAATTAGGGAATTTTTGCTTACATCTTCCATATTTGTTATGTTTACTTGGGGAGCTGGACAGTATAAGATCAGGTGACAACTAC
Organism: Caretta caretta; assembly: GCF_965140235.1. NCBI lineage: Eukaryota > Metazoa > Chordata > Testudines > Cheloniidae > Caretta > Caretta caretta. Next base: position 242,192,446 of record NC_134206.1, read on the forward strand.
TTGGCCAGTCTGAACAGATTCCTCCTTGCTTGCTATACTCTCATTTTCCAGCAGCTCTCTGATGTGCGTATCTCTGACAGAGCAAGGAAGTTCTGCATGGCTGCACACAGAGAATGGGTTTAATACACCCCTGATGGTATGATGTTTTAAAATGTAGCCCTCAAAGGTTGTGTAGTTTTTGATTATTATTGCTTATCCTCTTCTTACACAAAAGGTGAATTTAAACTTCACTATTCTATCCATCTCAGCTCATCTGAGATTCAGAGCCCAAACCTTTATAGTAAAATTGGATTTGAAATCACATTGCAAGTCAATCCAATGTCAAATTGATATGGAAAGTTAGCTGCTAACAAGAAATCTTAACAGTTCTTGTTCTCTCTTGGTAATTCATTAGAAGGTAGGCAACAATTAATTTGACCAAAGAAAAACTCAGGATGCATGAGAAATACACATATGTAGCATATTCAGAGCTCATGTGAACACCAGACTCACACAAATACACAACACAGCAGCTTCATGCAGAGATAACTAGGCTGGGCTTGGAGAAAAAACCCATGATCAGGGGAAGAGAGTAAAGGAGTGTGAGAGGATGACTGTCACAGAAGCTGTCAGAGCGGTCTGTATTTTTGGTCTTACCATAGAGGAAGAGCATTGGGTATGTTCAGCTGGCTTTAAAGAAAGGGAGACAGAAATAAGCTGTAATAAGTCTCCAGTAAGAGGCCCGGGCTAACACAGGAGCAACAAAATGGCAGAAGAGGGCAAAATGTGGGGAAAAGAATGCAAAAGTAGACTGGGCTGATTCCCTAAAGATGCAGTGGACCAAATTCAGCCCTGGCAAACGTGGATGCAACTCCCGATGAGAACTGCACCCGCTGACAGTAGATCTGAATTTGGCTCAGTGTTTTCTGGGTTTCTAGGCATCCTGAACCCTCTAGGGAGTAGAGGACAGAATGCTGCTAATACATTTCTGATATCCCAACCCTCCGACTCTAGCTAGAACTCAGAAGGGCCAACATCTCCCAGTACAGCCACTAACTGAGCTCCCCATCTCAACTTTAGGCCACTTCTGCATAAGAAGCAGCCATCTTCTAATATTTCAGTCTGATCTGCAAACCCATTTAATCCACAATAGCCCAAATCTATGACATTTTCTATTTATATGTCCCCATGTCCTAGCATACAGTTCTCAGTGATTACATTGCGGTTATTAAAACAATAGGCTGAGATAATGTAATCACTCGCTTGGCAACCCTACAATAGCCATTGCCAGCTGTAGAAAGTGGGATGGTAAAGCTGTCAATTAGCCCTCTCCATGATCTATCCTCACCCACCCCCACAAGAAAAGAAACTCCAGGGAAGTGATGGATGAGCCAATGGAGTCTGGTAGCAGCCAAGTTCCAGCTACCCCTAGAAAAACCTAATCACTCGAACACTGTACATGACCCTCTTTCTTTATTAGCCTTTGAGGCCATTTTCAGTGTGGAGATTAGTTCTGAAAAACTAATGACAGTAGCTAGTGCTCCAGGCTGTACCAGAGAGTACAAGAGAATCCAAAAATGAATGAAAACTTTATGTAGGCTCCCTTAGCTTAATCTGTAGTGACCAGCCTATGTCACAGGCGGACTGATGGAAGCATCTCTGAAGCTATTCTCTGTGGCTGCACTAGTGAGGATGGAACTCGTGCACTGCTTCTTCCCTTGCAGATGACCTCGGCCACCATGATACTTGGGACCCGAGCAAGATGCTTACGTGCATTCTGCCAATGGGAACACACTCAGGACATTGAACAAACCAAATTAGCTTTGTATTTTGTTTTTATGTAAAGTGAGGCTGTATTTTTAGATGCCCTGAACATCCAGTGACACGGGCAAATGAGGGCAATAAAAAACGAAAGCTATCCCGAGCTCCCTGGTGCTCTTTTTGGTTAACTCATTGCTTTTGCACTCTAGGGTCTTTTTGCTTTTACCCTCCTCTTTCAAGGGTCTTGCTCTTGTGTTTTCTTTTCAAGTATTAAACAAGGAAAATTTGGCTGGAATACTGAAGATGGAAATTTGCCCATACAGACATTTTTCTTACAGGCCAGATAAAGATTTTGTTTTAATGCTGCTCCACAAATTCTTCCTTTCTGACAATGGATATTTTTTTTCTTTTGGTCTGTCTTGCAAAACATTATTTTGAACTTGAGTTTTTGCTCACAGGAGAGGCCCAATCCTACCAGGTGCTGAGCTCCTGCTAGGAGGTGCGGAGCCCCGCAGGTTCCATTGAAGTCAACAGGAATCCAGGGCATTCAACGCTTCTCAGGTTGCTGTGGGAATCTTTCAGGATTACCAATATGACCAGGCTGATAACATCAGAAATAGAGTTTTCCTGTGACTGGCTGTCTCAAGAAGCCTTGTAAGTGCTGTAAAGTTACTATTCCTTACTCATAGTTCTGATATCATCAGTATTTGACCAGAATGCGAGGATAATAATAATGTAACAGTGAAAACAATTCTATATGAAAAGATATTTAAGAAGCTATGAATGCACCAAAATAGTTAGCATGTGGCCGCTAATACTGAGCAATCAGTAATCTGTTAGGTAACTATGAATCAGAGACTGTCTACTTGGTATGACTGAAGAAGCAAAGTATATCTTGGGTAATCCCTCTCCCACTCCTTGAGTAGCTGGCCTGAATTTTCAGAAAGCATCAAATATAATTTAAATGTTGATATTTCCCACAAAAAGGGCTTATAACCCAATGGAAATATTTGTTAACATCAATAGATGTCCCACCTAGTAGTCTCTAGTTAATAAAGTCTTGCTCTCTTGAAATTGTGGACACATAGTTCTCTGTGTGTGTGTGTGTGGGTGGGTGGGTGGATGGGTGTGGGTATGAGATGAGGGGATGGTGAACTGAACGTTCCAAAAGTCTGGTCTTCCGTGTTCCTTGCTGAAAATATTCTCCGATACTTCAAAAATGTTGTGAGAACTTCCATGTCCCACCATTTTTTCCACCACTGCTGGTGGATTGGTATGCAAGGACCTTGCCTGTTGTGAGTGTCAGTCCTTTACAGATCCATGAGTATCTGTTTCATCACGAGCATCCCTAGCTATGTGTGGAATGTGACCTTTTTAAACGAACTCTGTCAACTAGTGCTGGGAGGTGACCTTTTATTCCTGGCTAGTGGAATGTGGCAGTAAAACAGCAAAACTCTTTCTACTGTCACCATGAGGGACAGCCTCTAAACCAAGCAGCATGGAGCACACTCATGCCAACCGTCGCTGCTGCAGGCATGTCGTTCAAATGAGACTGCCTTTGGCTGCCGCCGCCATCTTGCTGTATAGATTTCAGTCCAACTGCAGTTTCTGGAGCAAGAATCTCACAAGCTGAAACCACAGACACTGCCAAAATGTTTTCCTAATTCCACTGAGGCAAGGCCCTGCGGACTGGAGCAGAGACATCTGAGGACATGCTGCTGGTGCATAAGAGTGAACACAGCTAACTATGTCACAGAGATAGCTATTTGTAGTTTCCCTGCCAGTCCTATGCATTGTGAAGCACCACTGGTTTTGGAGTGGATTAGGAAAGATTCAGGGCATCTAGTACCCGAGCTGCTTGTCCTAGAAGAGTGGAGGAACACTGAAGTCACACAGGCTCACAGGGGTTTAAGCAGTGCCGGTAGGTACTTGGAAATGAAGTTTAAATATCAGTATATAAATTCCATATGAATGGACAATAAAGTTCCCTTAAAATAAACAGAGGCTCATTTATAAGAAGCGTAGGAACTATGTACAAAAGCAGATTCTTAAAGAAGAGTTTTGGGCATGTGTACCAATTTATCAATAAGACCTTGGCTTTACCATCTGTTATCTGCTGCCTCCCGTTCATGTGCACATACTCTAACCTGCTTTGGCTGCCCCAAACCAGGCTTGTCATCTCAAGACTGGGATCTGAGGCCAGGCAGGCTTTGGTGCAGAGTAATGTGCACATAACTGAATGACGGATGGGCAGCAGTGGCATTTTGGTGTCCACTCCAGAGGCTGTGCCCTGAGCCAACTAGTATTGTAGAGAGAAAGAACCTAGAGGATGTCACAGAAACCTGCACAGCCAGTCCTGAGACAGTTAAAAGTGGGTGGGAACCTCTGTGTTAAGTATTTATTAACTGATTGATCAGACACTATAAGTTGCACTTGCAACTACAAAGGAAGGAGACACCCAGGGCAAGCTTCTTCTTGCATAAAGAAGAAGCCATACATTTGAAGAAGTAGGTCATAGCCCACGAAAGCTTATGCTCTAATAAATTTGTTTGTCTTTAAGGTGCCATAAGACTCCTCGTTGTTCTTGCATTACGACATTCATTAAGTCAAACATAATGTAAGTTGTAAATGATTGGCCTATATGTTGTTGTTGTTTTTTTACTTTACCGCATTTATAAGAGGTAGACAGACTGGGAGCAGGAGCAGAGGAGAAACAGAGGGCTCCTGTGGTGTTAGAGGCTGGAAAAGGACTCAGTAGAATGAAGGCTGAGGGAGAGCTGGAGCATACCTGGAAATGAATGGTTACTTACCTTACAGTAATTGTGGTTCTTCAAGATGATATTGTCTGTGGATCCCATTGTAGGTGTGCATGTACCCCATGTGTTGAAGATATGAATCTTTTGAATAGCAGGGTCTATCAAGGCCACCAATGTGCCATGGTGTCTTTGTGCCCCGCCCCAAAGCACATGGTAGAGCAGTCACAACTGGCCCCCAATTCCCTTGCTAATATAGAATCCCAAATAAGGAGGACTCTGAAAAAGTGGGGATGGAAGGCGGGTTGTGGAATCCACGCAGACGGCAACATCTCAAAGAACCACAGTTGCTATAAGGTAAGTAACTGTTCTCTTCTTCGAGTATGTGTCTGTGGGGATCACACTCTAGGTGACTGATAAGCAATGACCCATCTGGAAAGTAGGACTGATGAGCCCTGACTGTCACTAACTGAACAACAATTGTAACACTTTCCTACTGAATTGGGCATTTGATCTTGCAGCCAGGTCAAGGGCATCGTGTTTAACAAAAGTAAGACTATTACACCAGATAGCTGCCTTGCAAATTCTGGATTCAGGGATGTTCCTGATGCAAGCAGAGAATGCGGCTGGTGCTCCACTGGAGTGAGTGTTAACATTTGGAGGGAGAGGCTTATCAGTCATATGATAGCAGCTTTATATACACTGCATAATCCATTTGAAAATTCTCTGAGAGGAGATAGCTTGATTCTTGGAAGCACCAGGGAAGACAATAAAAGGATCGGGAGACAGTCTGTTCTGTCAAGATAGTATCACAAGGCCCTTGAAACAAGGTGTGGCGTTTCTTATCTCCTGTCTGTTTTTACACATCACGCTTGGAATCTAGGGAATCAAAGGAAATGCACTAGACATTGATCCCACAATATAAGGAAGGTATCATGTAATGATCCCAGTCTCATGTCTCCCCTGGAACAAAAGGTTGGATGTTTCATGTGATCTTTTGTGGCAAAGAAGCCAATAATGGGATTTCCCCAGAGGTGAAATATTGGTTTGATGATGGAGCTCTTCAGAGACCACTTGTGATTGGTGGTGGATTGTCTGCTCAAGAAGCCTGCTAGGTTGTTGCTGACTCCTAGAAGATGAAGAGAAACTGTGATTAATGGTTATCCTGTATTGTTGAAACTATGTCCATAACATGATAGCCTCCTAACATTGGGGTGATGATGGGGCACTTCCCTGCTTTATAGTACATTGTAGATGTGTCATCTGCGAGAATTTGCACCATGGAATTCTGTGGAACAGGCTGGAATGCTTTGCAAGATCATCTCATCACTCAGAATTCTAGGACATTAACATAAAGAGTCATATCCTTTTGAGACCAAGTCTTTTGTATCTGGAGGTGCTCCAGGTGTGTTCCCCAACCAGTTCTGATACATAAGTGATAAATATCTTTGTTGGAAGAGAAGTGGAGAAGGGAACTCTCTTCTGAACATTTTTTCGGCCTAACCACCAGTTCAATGCTGACAGGATGTGTGCAGGGACCACAATTCAGATGCTCATTTGATGTCCTGTAGGGTAGATGATATACCAACATTAACCAGCCTTGTAATGAATACACATGAAGTCTGCGCAGTGGCATCATGTATATAAACTGTCATGTGGCCTAGGAGTTTGAGGCAGTTTCTTACTGTAGTTGGCTGATTTGATTTGATACTGGTGATTATCATTTGAAGGGAAAGAAATCTGTTACTGGGAAGATATGCAAAAAGAAAAGGAGTACTTGTGGCACCTTAGAGACTAACCAATTTATTTGAGCATGAGCTTTCGTGAGCTACAGGGAAGATATGCTTTTGCTTATTTGGAGTCGATTAGGGCTCCTACAAATTCTGTCCTCTGTGCAGGAATGAGACACTATTTATCGTAATTCACCATGAAACCCAGTTGCCTGAATAGTTCACGGCTTTGGCAACTTCTTGATGAGATCTTCCTTTGATAATCCAATTGTCTCCATATTGATATATGCGAAAACCTCATCTGCCACTACTGCTAGGCATTTTGTGAAGACCTTCTGGTACTGTGGAGACGGCAAATAGAAGCATTTTGTACTGATAATGACTGGGCCCCATTGCGAATTGCAGGTATGTCCTGTGGGGCTGGGTGGCTGGCAATAGGGAAGTATGAGTTTTGTGGGTCGAGAGCCTCAAACCGGTTTTGAGCCTGAAGGGAAGGGATGATGGAGGCAAGTATTACCATACTGAATGTGGAACAGTGAATCCATTTGTTCAGTCTTCCCTGGGTGTAGGATAGAAAGAAAGCCCCTTTTTTCTTCAGGATAAGGAAATACTGAGGACAAAAGTCACTTCCCCTGTACTCCAGAGGCATTCCTCTATGACTCCTAGACAAAACAGGGAAGCTCTTTCTTCTTTCAGGTGATTTTCATGACAATGGTCCCTGAAGAGGGACAAGGAAGGGTATGGATGTGGTTAGTGGCTAAAAGTGGATGCGGTAGTCATGGCTGATAACTTCCAGCACACATCTGTTTGTTGTTATCATAAACAATGACGCTTGATGGAAGAAACCAAGTCAGCATTCAAGAGGAAGGTTATGGGATGGTTACTAGTGGTCTGAGTTGGCTCTTGACGCTTGTATCAAACGTGTTGCCTGGAAACTGAGGTAGAGTGACTAACAGTCGAGGAAGATGATGGTCTCCTCTAAGAAAACCTTGGCTTCCTCCTGGGTAGGTATTCAGAAGATCTGTGTTGGGGGTAGGTAGGTGTCTTCTGACACAATTGCTACTGGGTACCTAAAGAGCTTATAGTTTGGGGCTAAGGTGTAGATGCCCAAAGAACAGAACATGGCCCTGGAATCCTTGAGAGAGTGCAGTGCATTGTCCGAATGAGTGCCGAACAATTTTTTGCTTTCAAAGAGAAAATTCTCAGTTGTGTGTTTCACTTTTTTTTACAAATGCCAGAGGCTTGCAGCCAGGACACTTTATGTGTGGTCACAGAAGTGGCCATGGCTCTAGCTGCTGTATCAGATTCATCCCTGGCTGCCTGTAGTGGTGTTTTTGCTTCTAGCTGGCCCTCCACAAGAATGCTTTTTGACTCCTCTGTGGAATCTTGTGGAAGATACTCTACCCCAATGAGATAGCTGTTTTCCCACAAATAAGTCCCGATAATCAGCAATTCATAGCTGCAGTGATACTGATGAATAGACCTTTCTTCTACATAAGTCTAATTTTTTGTGTGTGGGGGGGTTCTTTGTCTTTAAGAATGCTATTAGTCTGTTTTGTTGTCTGTTCATTAACCTCAGAAACCATCAAGAAACTCAGAGTTGGATGTGTGTCAAACTGTTCAAACCCCTTTTGGGGAACCTGGGATCTTTTTTCTGCTGTCTTAGCCATAGGTGGTAGTACAGCTGGTGTCTGTCACAGGGTCTTGGCTAGGTCTCAGATGTCCTCTCATTGACAGGTAGAGCTATCCCACCAGGGGAACACAACTGCAAAATATGAGAACGTTTGGGAGCTTTTTCTTTAATGACAGATTTTGCGATATCAAGAGTTTCAGTAATGCACACAAGTAGCTCCTAAAATGCTTTAAAGTAATCAGGGGTCAGTACTGGAGCTAAAGAGACAGCTTTGTCTGGGGAGGATGATGATGAGTCTCTGGTGGATGAAGGGTGTTGTTCTGGGGGGTTCCAATGCCTTTTCCTCCTCTGCCAGTTGCTCTTGTTTTTCCCTCTCTGTAGACAGGGATCTGGTCATGGATGCAGAGGGAGAATGAGATCTATGCTTCCCAGACTGACAGAAGGGAGACCAGCTCCTGGATGCCCTGGGAAGTGGTCCCTAGTATTTGGCCAGGGTGGTGCACTGTATTGGTAAGGCTGGTTCAGATGGTGTTGACATGGTCATTGTCATGCTGTAGGTGGATGAGTTGGAGCTCTACACTGAGATTCCTAGTCTGTAGAGAGAGACCATCTCATGGCTTGAGGGGAGGCAACTTCCTAGTGGATGGAGAAGAAAAGGCATCTTTCAGTGATGGAGATGAAGAACAGACATCATCCAGAGGTGGTGCACCAACCTCTGAGGTGACTTCAATACCAAGATGCCAGAAATATGCACCTGTGCCAAGCATAGAGACACTGGTGCTGGGGACGTTCTTACCTCCTCTGACAGAGACTCATTAGGTACCAGCAGGGATTCTGCTGATGGTACCAATGTTGATGTTGTTACTGGTGTCGAAGCTGGTGCTGCTTTCTGCCAGTTACAGGTATTTTCAGATATGGGCACTAAATGTGCCTTGTGCTTCTTTAATGATGAGCTGGTGACTGAAGGTTTGGGTTCCACCTTATGGAAAGAAAGGGACTGGTGTTGGGAATCATGCATATCCCAGTGTTCAGGTCTCCCTTGCCTCACTGAGGTGATGGGACTGGTCTTTGGTGCCAGGGTGGCAGTCTGAGCTTTGGTGATCTTCCACACTGGATCCTTGCCTGATGGTGCTGAGGGTCTTTTGCTGGTACTGACCTTGGGAGTTGTGTGCTGGCTGGCAGGAACACTGACAAAGATAAAGACTTGGAAAGATCAGATCCATCTTGGAAGTCAATCCTCTCTCTTTGGGAGTTTACATTCCCCCCCCCCCCAGATGCTTTGAGGAGGTAAAACTTCAGATGGGTGGCCCCAAACTTTCTTGTTCTTGTTAAGACAACTGACGAATGCAGCAGTGATCTGACACATGGTTCTCATGAGACAGAAAGACAGTGGCTATGGCCATCAGTGTGTAACCATTTAGGACAGACACAGTTAGAGGTCTGAGGGCTTTGAATCCATCATTTTGGCACAGGTAAAGGTGTCAAAGGAGAATTTTTTGTTGTTGGCTATGACTGGATAATAAAATAAAATAAAAAAGGGGCATGAGGACATGCATTATGTAGGCATGGCTCCACAGACATTGTGATTCAAAGACTTTGAGCTCATGCATATGGGGTGCATGTGCATCTAGAGTGGGAGCCACATGGATGTATATTCAAAGAAAAATCAGAGGTTAACAGAATATATATAAAAGACATTGGAGCCAAATTATCACTTCTCCAATGGCTCTAATAAAACTACTAGATTTTCCGTTGCGTTTCTAGTCTGAACAGACTAAAGGGACATCACTGTCAGATGACGAGAACAGCACAAGTCCTCCAGAGGCAACTGGATGCCCAGAAGTCCAGAGCATGAAAACTATCTTAAGCCCTGGCAGTAATTACTCAGTCATTACTCTAGGGGTTATCACAAAACCTGAGTAATCTGTCTGTCATTGCTCTGGGGGGTTTTTAATCACAAGACCTCTGGAGGTAATCCATTTGCCACTGATGTTTGTAAATGTAACAATACTCCAGGCAGAAATCAGTCTGCCATTCCTCTAAAAGATGAATTGAGGGAGTGCTATGGGATTATGGAGGAAATAATTCTCAACACATACAACCAGTGGTGAGCTGAAGCCGGTTCGCTAGAACCGGTCGTTAAATTTAGAAGCCCTTTTAGAATCGGTTGTTCCACGAGAGACAACAGGTTCTAAAAGGGCTTCTAAATTTAACAACTGGCCAAAAGTGGCGCCTTAGGCACCGACTCTGTGGGTGCTCCAGGGCTGGAGCGCTCATGGGGAAAATTTGGTGGGTGCAGAGCACCCACTGGCAGCTCCCCGCCCTGAACCCGGCCCCAGCTCACCTCTGCTCCGTCTCCTCCCCTGAATGCGCCGCCCCGCTCTGCTTTCTCTGCCCCCTCACCCCCGGCTTCCCGCGAATCAGCTGTTCAAGCGGGAAGCCTGGGAGGGCTGAGAAGCAAGCGGTGGCTTCGCACTCAGGCCCAGGGAGGCGGAGGCGGAGCAGAGGTTAGCTGGGGCGGGCGGGGGGGTGCGAGGAGGGCTGCCCGTGCCGCAGCAGGTAACCCTAGGGGCGCAGGGGAACCACTCCCCGCTCCAGCTTGCCTCTGCCTCCCTGGGCCTGAGGGCGAAGCCGCCGCTTGCTTTTCAGCCCTCCCAGGCTTCCTGCGCGAACAGCTGATTCGTGGGAAGCTGGGGGCGGAGAAGCAGAGTGGGGCGGCGCATTCAGGGGAGGAGGCGGAGCGGAGGTGAGCTGGGGCTGGGCGTGGGGAGGGGCAGGGAGCTGCCAAATTTTCCCTGTGGGTACTCCTGCTCCAGAGCACCCATGGAGTCGGTCCCTAAGGCGCCACTTTTGATGTGATCAGTGGGGGGGAGTGGCTGCTCCCCCTGCTCCCCACCTAGCTATGCTACCCTGCCCCTAGGAGCCAGAGGGACCTGCTGGATGCTTCCTGGGAGCCGCCCCAGGTAAGCAATGCCAGGATTCCCCACCTCGCCCCCCGGCAGGTCCCTCTAGCTCTTAGGGGCAGGGTGGGCACCCACTATGGTAGCCCATGAGATCCTCCTGCCCGGTTCTGGGGGCAGACAGGGGAGGGGGATGGATGGGGCTGGGGTTTCGGGGGGGGGGCGTCAAGGAACGCGGGGGGTTGGATGGGGCAGGAGTCCCGGTGGGCCACGACTCTCTCGTGGGATGAAAAGGGAACCGGTTGTTAAGATTTTGGCAGCTCATCACTGCATACCACCCTACAATGAAACGAATGGATTCACCAACTATTACAAAAAGACAGTCATGTAGGCATTTAAGACTCCCTACTCTCCACTAAGAATCCAGTACCTTTGATTATTACTGGAAACATTTTGAGTGCAGTAGTTTTGATCACATCCATAAAACACAGATAATTTGCTTAGTTTGGGTTTAGTGGGTGCTTGAGAAGGGCACACCTGTTTCACATAGATGGTGAATCAAAGGAACTGATCCTATCTTCATGGAAGTAAATGGCAAAATTCCCACCAACTTCAATGGGAACAGCACGGTGCCTAAGTGGTTCCAGTGGGATCTATCTCAGGCTAAACTTCTGATTGCTGTACAGAGGCGACTAATATAATGTCATCTCTTTTAATGTAGAGACTGAGTTTCATCGGGTGCAAAATGGAGCTTCACACACCTATTGGGACAGGTGTTGTGATGCCTGAGATGATGTTTGTCATAACACTTATGTTATTGCCTGCTAATGTGGATCACTGTACCATTATAGTAAGTGTCAGCTCATACAAATTTAACATCCATGTTTCATATGCAGTCTATCCAACTTCAGATCTGCAAAAGGCATATTTATTTGCCTATCCACATATACAACTTAGTCCTATTTTCAATATGGTTCATGATGTTTAAAAGAAATATATATACCAAGTGAGGCTTAAAGTAGTCAATTCTATCTTCGTTTCCTATGAATTCTAGGATTTTTAAATTCAGGGAGCTGCACTACTAATTAGCTTCATGTGTATATGCAAATCATGCCAGTTTGAATAACTTATTAAATATCTGCCATATATATCCATGAAGTTTTCAGAGACAGTAATCTTATGGTTCCAGGTGATTAAAGGTAAATATAAAGAAAGTCACTTGCTTTAATTTGGCTATGCAAATGACCCCAGATTGAAAGTCATTGGACAATTAAATGAAAGATTCACTTTCCATACAGCTGTGAGCTACTTTATTAAAAACTTGAGTTTCAGAGGAAAAGTACAACAACTGGGAAAACATGTACATGCAAATTATTCTTAATTTTCAGGATGTGTTAATAATGCTTCTAATTAAACCTGGGTAAATGATGAGTTCAAGCTTTATGATAATCAAGCCCCAGGGTTCCTGAGAAATAAGATATAGAGCACAGCTAGCATTATATAGTATCAGAGATGGTACTCATCTCCACAATGGTATAGCTGCTAGTTCTGGTCCTGACTAAGCAAAGCAGGTGAAAGTTCACCTGTGATTATATGATTTCTTTGGAATGGGTACATGAAGAAAGTCCCATCCAGACAAGAAGGAACTGAAGAAAGACTGAGGCGGGGACACAGACATTGAAAGCTCAGCTGGAGCAGAGGGTGGTTATAGCATTTTTAGGACAGGCTCTCTGAATTGTGTGGAGTGTAATGAGGATTATGGAGGGTCATTCCCTAATATATGAACCTCATATTTAATGTCATTTTTAATATGACTGCAATCAAATGTCAGCCCTTACAAAGTGACTAGTATTAAGGTGCTAGTCCAGAAATGGAGAGTTTATTGCTTCAAGGAGGCCTGGCAATTTGGGACTTGTGACTAGAGTGAATACTGACCTGTGCCCCAATGCCAGAAACCAGGAGTCCCAGCAGGGGCTCCATGTAGGACTTGTCTCTTCACTGTTAGTTCTTGATTCTGCTGTTGGGCAGGGATCCTGAAGAAGGAAGTCCAGGCTCAGGAGCATGTCAGTAGAGACAGGCAAGGAATGATCCATGAGTCAGAGCAGGGCTGATTGGGATGGTGGTCAGGCAGGTGGAGAGAAGGAAGGAATTAGGCACCAGGTTCAGACTGGGGCACTGGGTAAGGGGTCAGATTTATTGTGTGGAGGTAGCTGAGGTGCCAAGGAACTGTGTCCTCAGCTTTCACTAGAAGACAGTAAGACTGAGCAGGACTTATGTAGTTCTCTGTTTTTTAAAGCACTGTACCAATATCAGCTAATTAACCTTCACAGCACCCTCATCCATTATTAATGTCACCCCCACTTTAAAAGGAAGAAAGTGAGACTCAAATAGCTGAGCAGGGACACAAAGTGAGTCAGAGGCAGAACCTGGGTCAGAACTCCAAGATCCAGGCTCCCAGTTTTCTTCTCAATTTACTAGGCCACATTCTCTGTCTGCTTCACTCCATGCCCCTGGGATCCGAGACCCACACCCCTTGCTGGGTTTCAGAGCCCAGGCTCCATTCCAAGTGGGAATGTCTACACTGCTAATTTTTGCCCCATAATGAAACTCTCGCAAGCCTGAGTCAGTTGACCTGGACTCAGACTCGCTGCCGCAGGATTTTTTTAAATTGCAGTTTAGACATACCCACAATCTTTCTCTTATTCCCATTAATAAGGCATCTATCACCATAACTTCTAAGTGCAGAACACAACAATAGGGCCAGCAATACAATCTAAAGGGTGATCATCTCTCTCCACCTCTTCAGGATTGAAGATTTTCATCCTTTCTTCGTCTCTCCTTTCTCTTCCCTCTTTCTCCATTTTCTTCTTAAGTTTCCTCATCCCTATGAGATAGGAGGGAATGATGCTTTGTGGGAAAAGTGGGGCTGGCATTTTGACCTGAGTGCAATCTGGCTGTGGCTCAGTCAGATTCCTATCAGCAGGGAGTTCCACAGCCAGGGATCTGTCTGTCATCAGGAAAGTCCTGCCTCCATCATTTTAATTTATTAGTTATGATGGGTATACCTGTAGCACCCCTGTGAAACCACAGTTGCCTTGGTGGGCAATAGATGAGGAGATGGTCTCTGAGATAGTCAGGTGTGAAGCAGTTAAGGTTCTTGTATGTTAAAATGGAGTCATGGGGTTCACTCACCAGAGTGACGCCCCCTGCTGCTAATATGGGGGATTAGCTCACTCAGCTGGCATGCCCTCTCCTGCTGGTGCCTCACCCGCTGTCATCACCACCTGCAGACCCTCCTCAGTTCAAGTACTGCAGCGCCCTCTTCATGACTTGGCCCTCCGGCTGCATCACTCTTCACATTTCCCCCCTTCCAGAGTGGGGTTTGTATCTCCTTCTGTAGTCTAGTCACTTCCCCAGGGGTGAGTGGGGGGACCTGGGCCTGCCCAATACTCTGGGGCCCACCCTAGGGACCCTGTGTATTGCAGCCTCCTGCTGCGCCTCAAATTCCTCTCACTGCTGCTATGTCTTCCTGAGCCCCTTCCCCATGGCCCTAGCACCTTCTTCGCCCTTCCTCAGGACATGCAACTACCCAGTCCCAGCAGCCAGGTAGGAACTCCTCTTGCTCCCCTGGTCTCTGCCAGTGATTGCTTTGTCTAAGGTGCCGCAGGTCTCTCAGCCTACCACAGACACAGTCTTTGCTCCTTGAGCTCCCAGCAGAAACTGACCCTGCTCTGCTCTGTGTCTCTTTTTATATGGGCCTCCTGGACCCTGATTAGCTGCTCTGTTCAGCCTCTCTCTGGTTGGCTGCTCCTTGCACAGCCTCCCTAGGCTGCTTTTAACCCCTTCCTTGCCAGTGTCGGGTGAATACCCCATCACAAATTGACCCTGAATTTGGTCCAGAAGTGAAAAGGGAGCCAGCCTTTGTTACTTACGAGACAGGCTGCTGTGTGCTGTACAAGTTGTAGCCCTCAAGAGGTATTCACTTTCAACCCCAAGTAGGATGACTGGCAGTAGTCTAATCTGGAAGTGACAAAATATGGATCAGGATGGCAAGGTCCTCCTCTGAGAGGAAAGGGCACTGTCTCCTAGGCAGTCACAGGCAGAAGAAGTCTCCCTCTACTGCATTCCTAGTGTCCAGCAGTAGTGAAGAGCCAAGCTTCATCTCCAGGCTTAGTACTCCCTTGACGACAGATGATCAGATTGAAGGTGATGTCACAGTATCAGCAAGCAAGCTCCTTGAAGCATTTCCCTCTTTCTGTCATCATCACTTCTGTCCTCCCTGGGTTGAGAGTTTGAGCCATTTGCTCTTCATCCACGTGGTAACGTCTTACAGTCATTGGGACATCTTAGTGAGGCCTGGGTTTGCATAGGCTGAGAAGGAGACTGCAACTGGGTGCCATCCATGTGTTTGTAACACTGGAGTCTACGGTGTCTCTGGATCTCTCTGAGCAGTCTCACATATATATGTTAAAAAGGAGGGCTGAGAATATCAGACTCTGCAGGCCTCCATCCATGAGGAGTAGCAATAGCCCATTATGACGTTCTGGGATTTGACTGAGAGGAATGAGAGGATCCAGGACAGTGCCCTCAGCTACATACATGCAACTCCTATTGAATTGATGGGAAACGAGGGCAGAAACAGACCCATGATCTGCAGCCTAGCTATTTATGTGGCTTACAGATATAGGCTTCCTTGACCAGTTACCCACAGCTTAGTGCAATGACTTCCCTGGGAGCTAACGGGTTTAGCATGAGTCTATATCAGAAGCAGATTTTTCCAGATAGCCAGATATGCACTGGGCCAGCCCAAAGATGCTGCAATGATGCTAGGATGATGCCTGTAGCCAGCCCAAAGGCAGCGTGAAGACACCTGGTGAGCAGTCTTAAATTTTGAAGGAGATGCTGGAAGACATTGCTTATTTGGTTGAAGCCAGGAAAAAACTTTTATCTGAATGCAACTGGAATGTACAGCCCAACAGACTGTGAATGCAAGCAAATTAGCAGTCCCTGATGAGAATTATTCTAGCATATCAAGTCTCTGCCCAAGGGAGCCTGTCCAGACACATCAATAGCCCAAGGAGAGAGTTTGTTAAGGATCGTTTTCATTTGAAATCTGGAGCAATTAGTATTAATTCACAGGCTGTGTCTTTTCATTGCCTTTTTAATTAGGAGGCTGTTTAATGTAGAGGCTGACGTTTCTTTAAAAGGAAATGCTTATGGAGGTAGATTGGGCTGGTGAATATTAATATAGGATACAATAAAGTCTATGAGCCATATTGGGATTGGAAATGTTAATTATAGGCATTACTTGAGTGTGTTATGGAGACCATGGCCTGCTGTTGTAAAGCAATGCACAACATGGTTTTGTTCCAGGGATATCGCCCTGAGAATAACTGGTGACTGCTTTGGTGAGTTCAGTAATGTAGTGGGATGGGATGTGTGAAACATAATGCTCATTGTTAACATACATGAGTTTGTAGGCGGAACTGGGCCCAGAGCAGACAATGAGCTTGGAATCAAAATCCCTAATTTTAGGAAGCTGAATTCGGCGTCTCCCAATATCTGTTTTTATGCTCTCAATTAGCAGATGTTTCTTTGGAGCAGAGGCACCTTGGCTATTATGTCAGTTCCGTTTAGGAAGTGATGTCATGTGTTACATGCAGCAAATTCTCTCCCACTCACTTGGATAAGCCAATGTGTAGGGCTAGCAGATTGCATACACAATTGATACATCTCAATTTAAAAGTGGGTGGATGAGGTGAAGATTGACGTGGGGCAGGGGCATATAACATGTTGTTCCCTGCCCTAGTCAAGTTTACATTTGGTTAAAGGCAGACCTGCATTTCCAGCTGTAAAACTGCAGAGCATCAGAACCAGTCCAAACCCTAGAGCCAGGTCAGCTGGACTCAGGTGTGACTGTGCTCCATTTATCAGACTTTTAAGAAGATATGTGAGGCAGAAGCTGCTCTCAGCACTCTGTGTTCTTCTCAGCCAATCCCCATGAGAAGCAGCCCATCCAGGTTTACTGCAGGAAGGCAAGGCACAGTGACTTTGACAGCCCACATTCTATCTGGCCTTGGGAAGGAGCCACACAAGTGTGTCCTGCTGGTCCACTGGATTTATTTAATGGGAACATCAGGAGCCACATATAACAGGCAGAGGGGATCCACTGTCTGTCCATCTAGGTTTTTAGAATGGTGCCCATCACCATGATATCCTGATGTCTAGTGCACAGACCTGGTGAAGAAGGAATGCACAAAAGAGAAGAGGGGATTAATCTTCCCCATCTGCTGGTAGTCAGGCATTCAGGTGAAGAGAGAGGATGCACAGCACTATGATATCATAGCACTACCTCAAAAGTTAGATGATAACAAAACCAGAAGAAAATTCAAATACTGATCAGAAAACCTAATGTATCTTTTTAAACATGCTTTTTATGCTATATGTGTGTCTCACTACTGAACAGATTCAGGGTCAAAGTTTGCATTGCTTACTCAATCAAAGCTTGCACTAATATTATTATTAATATAGCACCAACAATGGGGTATGCAATTTACAGGCAAGAATGAACACAAGGTTTTTGCTCTGAAGATCTTACAAATTAATGAAAATTTTGACTGAGTAAGGAGTGCAGAAATTGGCCATCAGTCAATCCAATACCTGCTGAAGTCATTGTGAATGTTTCCATGAATTTCAATGGGAGCTGGATAAGGCTCCAAGGGACCTGGAATGATGGTGTATTGTTGGGTCACAAAATTTGTGCTGTGGCAACATGATTTTGTGGAAATGTGATGCTCTGGAGAATGCTCTGAAGTGAAGGATACAAATCTGTAATGTACTGACCTGTCAAACTACCACTGTCCCACCATTTTAATCAGTGTCCGAAATGTTTTAATTTAGAACAGTGATACTCAGACCTCAGTGGTTCAGAAGCAAAATTAGCGACCGACATTACTCAAAAGAGTCACAGTAGTGTGAATTCATTGTTTCATTTACTCTATCTATCTATCCTCACAGCAAAATGACTGACCAAGTATGATTATTTTATCAACGAAATTGGTTAATAACATTGTAGAGGCATCGTGACCGGTTAATAATTTAGATTGGTTAATAATTAAATCATTCAGTGTTTTAATATCATGCTGCAAAGAGATCTCCAAAGAGAGGAGATACATTAAAGAACCACTCGTGGCTTGCGAGTCTCAGTCTGAGTATCACTGATTTAGAAGGATGCCAGATAAGAAAACCTGTGCGTTGGGTCCCTGAATCTATAGATGAGTTTATACCATCTTCTATACCACCATACTTCTTCCCTATGATTTCACTGCTGTTAACATCATATGGTTATATGGAAAATTTGTCACAGGCACTGTATTGTCTGTTTCTCAGATTATAATTGGTTTAACACACCCACAACTAGTGGTCAATGTATTTTTATCCTGCTTTTAAATCTCCTCTGCAATAAAATGTGTCCTGGATCTGGAGCAATGACTGAGTCCAAACATGCAGTTTTGTGGAAATCACATATTTCAGCATTTTCCATAAAACTGGGGAATACATGCTTTTTTGATGCATTTCCCCCTGCCCCCAGGCATCCCACGGTTTTCTGTTGTGGTGGTGAATTGCTATTAGCATTAGGTGCTGGCAATGGCTCAAGTGCCTGGGTGGATGTGGGGGGTTGAGGGGGAGGAGAGCAGGAGTCATTGGTATTCACTGCCTCCATTTCTGCAAAAAACATGTTCTTTTCTGACAGCCCACATTCCGTAAAGACTGTAAGTGTGAGCACTCCTCTGGAATGGGCAAGTTGTATGATGCAGTCTGGAAAATCTGAATACAAATATTTGTTAAGACAAAAACAAAAAAAGGCTCCGTCTACATTACAAAAACAACCCCATTCACACATGGGTATGGTCACACAGTTTTAGTACGTTCTTCTAGTTTTTGTGGGCAGAAAAATGTGCTACAAACTCATGTTTTAACAGTGGTAGATGGCTAAGTTAAAACAGAGTTATAACATGGTTTGGGTTTTTTTTTTTGCTGTCCACAAAGAGAAGACTGCACCATGCTATCCCATGCTTTGCCACAGCCATGTTTCTACATGGGTATTATTGTAATGAAGGGGGGGCCACAGTGGTGCGTTAACTTCTTACTGTTACAGAAATAAAAACACCATGAATGATTTAAAAAAAATTCTAAACAAACCAACCCTCCCGTCATCGGTTTTATCAGCAGCTTTACAAAAATAAAATGAGTTCCGATATCTGCACGTGTACACACACGCACACACACATATATGTGTGTATCAAACTATGCACAACTTTTAGGATGGCAACAAGAAGGGTGTCGACACAGGATGTCAAAAGAAGCTGCTGTGCTTCAACAGCCCTTTGCTACGTATTTTGGAAAATTCTGCTCCCCAAATGGCATTTGGAAGGCTGAGTGACATGTAAATACCATCCCTCCCTGAGACCCTTTGAGCAAGCGCTCAGAATTACGGAGATTTGTTTCGAATGTCGCCCGATGGCCAAACTCTGAGAGCAAAGGGCTTGGAAGCTGAGAGGACCAGCCAGGCACAGCTACAGAAAGAGAGAGACAGATGGACAGATGCAGCGACAGAGATGGATGCAAGTCCCAACTGAAGTGCAGGCTAGATGTGTGCCGTCCTTCCACCAATCCTTGCTCCCATTGCAGGGGTGAGGCTTATACAGAATTTAGTTGGATAGGGCCCAGTGCTGCAATTCTTACTCAGATAAAGTGCCCAGTGGGAGTTTTGCCTGAGTAAGGACTGCAGGATTTGAGCCACTGGTTCTCTGCCTTCAGACTCTTGATTGGGGGTGAAAATAATCTTGTGAGGTTTGGTCTGGCTGGAGACAAATAGAGGGGAGCAAGAGGGAAAGGAAGGGGCGGTGTAAATAGAGAGGGTTCAGGAGAGAAGGTAAGAGGGAGACTTGAGTATGTGCTGTTTCATAAATATTCCAGAGAATGGGAGCAGGAGTTCATGACAATCATATGAAATCTACTGGAGTCAGAAGCAGGATGATTCTAAAGGGAGGCTTTTTTACTTACTACCAAGGGACTAAAGAAGAAATCACTGCACTGGTCTCCAGATAACCCTAGAATCTGAAGGCTTGGGTGTCTCTGTCCATACTGTACCTGATCTCATAAATTCTTTAAAGCCAGAACCAACAAAGCTATATCCCTGGTGAACCCCTACAAACTCCTCTATAACACCACCTACTTTTCAGACCCATATCAAGATGTAAATAAATTCAGCCTTCCTAAATATCAGGCAGAGAAACAAAGTGTTTGTGTGACTAGAGGAGGACTGGTGGTATTGTGTGTTGGATCTGGGTGAAATTTGCTTGTGGAAGGCATGTAGTTGGCTGGCTTTCTCTATACTTCCTCATGCGATGTCATTTACCAGAGCTCTTTGGTCCAGAGGCCACCAGCTCTATCACTGCAGAACTGGTTAGCAAGTGAAATCATACTTCACCATTCTCTCTTTCCTCTGCCCCTCCCAGTCAGAAAACATTTCCATCAGCTCTAGGACTCAACACACTGCTCACTCCTTGACAAAAATGGACTTTTACAAAGGGAGGGCAATCTACATGTGGAGATTTCCCTTTTTATTCACACAATCACTCAAATTGCTTACACCCCTCATCATCTTGTCTCGTACCCACAACATTTCAGAGGACGACTCGCTGAGCTCTTTATACCATGATCTTCTGGCTATTAGTCTCACTGCTGCTTAATAGTCTGTAGCTCCCATTCTGTACTACTTTCTTTGCGTGTGCTTCAGCATACAAAGACACACTCATACATGCTAATATTTTCATGGTCACTGATGGGCACAGGCAGGTGGATATAAACGCAGACACTCCTTCCCAGTAACAACTACACGCCCTCAGACACCATGTCACTTTGACATACACAGGAACAACCATACATTCCAACATGGCCTAGATCACTGACAAAGACTTGTGGCTGGACATAAATAAATATAAATCCACCCACCCTACACTCTTTCAAGGTACGCAGACACAGCCAAATATAATGATGGTCACAGATACCCACACCTGTGCATGATAAATGGATATACTCAAATCTGTGCATGCCAATGCAATGTATATGTGCAAACTGCCCAGTGTGTTCAAAGAATTGAACAAAGTCTTAGTTGGCTAAGGGCAGCAGCTCTGCCAGAGGAGCCCAGGCAGGTAAGCATGTCCTGCTGCGAGACTGGCTTCTGCAGCAAATGAAGATTCAGCTGCAACAGAAAGCTGTCTGACACTGAAGGGGAATAGAACAAAGGAAGAAGGACCCTAAGGACCAAAGATGTGTCAGCTGCTTTCTCTGAATAAAATCTGAGGGGGAGGACATTATGTGAGCAGCTTTCTCAGTGACTCAGGCCTGGCTGTCTTTTTCCATCACTCTGGGCACAGTAACACAGTGCACAAATCAAACTTGATTTCTCTCTCCAATACTACACAGTAACATGTAACGAGAAACTTCTTTCACCCAGGGAAGTGGCTAGCAGGTTGTCAGGAAGCTCCAGTAAGAACAAAAAGCAACGAATACTGTACTGTATCTGCTGATCTGGAAAGTAAGGACATCTAAAACTGTCCCTGTGACTGCTTCTTGGACAATGTATTCCAAAATCCCTGGCTTCTGTTCTGTTCAACTCCTGTACCATTTCCTTTCCTATAATGCAGAGATTCATGACCTTATTATTATTATCAATATTCATCATTTTTACTTCCATAATGCTTTTCTTCTGAGATCGCAAGATGCTTTGTAAAAGGTAACTCACAGGACAGCACTCCTGTAAGTTAGGTAAATACTGCTATCTCTATTTTACAGATGGGGAAATTGAGGCATAGAGCCATTAAATCCAAGGTCACACAATAAGCCAGAGCAGGGAATAAAATCCACAAGTCCTGACTTCTAGCCCCTGCCATTAGAGCATCATGAATTCTATTCTCAGGAGCTAGGTCCTGGCGTTCACTGATGGCTGAAATTTGGCAGACCTGGCTTCTGCTTTGGAATTATTTTTTTAAATGCCAGAATTTAAAGGTAAGTAAGTAAATAAATAAATAAGTTTAGCTGCTTCTTAGGAGTGGCCAAAAATATACACTCAGCCATGAAAGGCAACTGAAATAATCAAATGCTTAGGGTTACATTTTTAAAGCATTTTGTGGGAGAGAATTTAGCTGTGCAACATTTGTTAAAATTGAGAGACAAAGTTTTGAAAATGTAGTTACACAATGGGCTTGAAAATAAGCCATGTAAAAGTGAATCTGGCAGAAATTGTGTCACTACCTGAGGTTTTCTCATATGCCAGATCTTAAACTAACTCTGTGTCTGTTGTGAGTGGTGTGAGACCTGTCACTCTGAAAGGTACAGTTGAGAGAGTCGTTACTGAAATGCATTCTAAACCTCAACTTAGAAGTAGGCCCGAGCTTGGGGCAATGTGCACTAGTGGTGAATTCACTTCAATGTCACTGAGATGGCTTCATTGGGGGGTTGCCTGTGTAAGGACTGAGAAAAACTGAGGAGAACCTCAGGATCTGACCCATCTGCAAACCTTCTAATTAGAATGCTGAACACAGAGGCATGCTAACAAACATGCACACACACTGAGATATACATGCATGTGTACAGTCACCCAAAAGCATGCAGATAAACATGTCTATGTACTTATGCTCTCAGATATTTTCAGCCACCCAAACGCACTCCAACAGATGTGCAGATTTAAGATATACACATACACTCAGATACTGTGTTCATATATTCAGCCATATACAAAACACCCACCCACACACCTACTCCAAGGCGCACACAACTCCATCAACAACTATGCATACCCATGTGTGCGCGTGACCACCTCCTTCTTGGCCGACACATCTGGGATTGAACCGGGGACCTCGAGAGCTAAAAGCATGAGCTACTACATCTTGAGAGAAAAAGCCAAGCCCCTCTAGCTGGGGGCTGTAACAAATCATATCCCGTAAGGACTGGCACTGAGGGAGACCTGTAACACACCCTCACCAATGGGTTACCTGTGCACACAAATACATACATGCATACACACTGATTCAGATCTAAAGAGATGCACACTCTCAGGTAGATCTGTAGCCCTACACATAGCTATCCAAACACATTCAGGAACATATACTACAACCAAAGGAATACACTCACAAAAGCCTCTGCCCCCCACATCCGAATTAAGTTTTTGATCTGGGAATTTCTCTTTTAACAATTTAAAAAACTTGTCACGGGGAAACCCAGTACATGCAGTATTGCACACACAGATGTGAGCGTAAAGCTACACACAAACCGAGGCACCTATTGATCTATCTTAGGGTTTTCCATAGCACCTATTGCTGTAGTGCATAAGTGCTTCCCAGGTAATCTGATCTGCATGGGAAGGTCTCTGGTAGAATTCATGGAGTCTTCCTACATATCCACACATCTACGATTTCTTATGATAAAGGAAGCTGCGCCAGATAGGTTCACTTTCAAGAAATGATTATATGGAATGCTACCAGCACCTTCTGAGACCCTATCTCAAACTAAGCTTCGTCAATTGCTAATCAGGTGGGCAGAAGCACCTTAATTGATCCTGAGGGGTGTAAAGCTCTTCATCTAGTGGAGTGTGTGTGTGTGTGTGTGTTTTCTCGCTTTTTCAGACTCCAAGTCTTTTGGAACAAGACAAGACAGTATGCAGACAAACAAGGCAGGTTTGCTCAGACCCACAAACAGTGAGCAAGCAACAAGCTCCTTAAGAGAAGGGGAGGGATGCATCGATAAACTACATCACACTTATTGGGAAGATGACAACTGTTCGTTTGATGCGAGCTGCTATTTCCAATGCCCATCTGCTAAAGCTGTAGTATACCAAGTGCTGATAGCAGGAAGGGAATCTGAGAGGACACACCAACATACAACACATTCTCTTATTCAATAGTGTTATAAGTTCAAGGGGATTTCAAACATTTCAGAACAAACTCCATCCTTAGCCGCTGCTCATTTATCAGTGCATCGAAAGATTGCGTAACAATGATTCATTTTTTTAGTAACAAATGTTAGGAACTTAGAGCAAAGGACTTGCCTAGATAAAGAGAGAAGATTTAAACATGCCAGGTAACAAAAGACATGTGCAGAAATCTGTGGGAACTGTATAGTAGGAGGGAATTCTTTAGAGGGAACACAGGGACCATCACTAAGTGTCATTTGTACTTTCTATTCAGGGAATAGGGCTGCCCCTGCCTGCATTCTCAGCTGAGAAAGACAATTGTTTATTTGGACAGATATGGTCTTATAGAGGTATGCCATTTATCATACTTTTCTATGTATTTTGAAATACAAAGCTGACAGATTTAGGAGCTAGACTGAAAACAAATGCTTTTGAATTCAGACAGGGGTGGAAAAGAGAGGGGGCCGTGTTTGGTCTATTCTTCCCTTTTTTCATGTACAAATTCCATGGTAATGAAGCATATCATATTGACCGCCCTGAAGACTTCTGTTTATCCATACAGCAGGTACAGCATGAGCAGCAATAGCATGAGCTTCCCTACAACACCCTGACAAGGTGCCTCAAACCTTCTACATGGGAAGAAATCATGGGAATTACACTGAAAAGATGTTTCAGAGTAGTAGTCCCGTGTTAGTCTGTATCCGCAAAAAGAAAAGGAGTACTTGTGGCACCTTAGAGACTAACATATTTATTTGAGCATAAGCTTTCGTGAGCTACAGCTCACTTCATCGGATTCATTCAGTGGAAAATACAGTGGGGAGATGTTATGCTCAAATAAATTTGTTAGTCTCTAAGGTGCCACAAGTACTCCTTTTCTTTTTACTGAAAAGATGGACTCAGTTATCAAATGTGTCTCCCCACCAGAGCAGGGTTGTTCCCTATAGTATATATTCAGGCTTTAAATGTTCCTAATGAATGGACTTCCATCATTTTACTTGGAAGATTATTCCATAGATTAATCTCTCAGTCAGGAGAAATATTTAGCATAATTTGCACTTCATTACTTCTAATTATTATACCCCTTTCCTCACCCTATATGATGGGCACTGGAGGATTTTAAAAGTGGGAGGGCCAAGCCACCAAAATTGGCCAAATTTGAGTGGCACTGCAACCTTGTGCACCAGGTTGCAATGCCACTAACTCCCATTTGGCCCATGGTGCAGGGGCAGCCATCATGAAAAAAGTGTGTGCACGGAGGAATGGCCCTTTGGCTCCTGTCTCCCATGCCTATGCTATATGATGCCTCTCCATCTTTGAGGTTTGCACCCTTTCAGTGTTTGTAGACTATTTCCAGGCTGCCCTCTTAGGGCTTGTCTACATGGTGCTTTAGTGCAAACTAGCTGGGGAGCAAATTCTAATGCTCACCAGTATGTCGCGCACCAACTGAACTGTGTGGCCATTTGTGTGCACTAGAAGTTCCCTAATGTTTGAAACAGGACTACATTAACGAGCACTAGGGAACTTCTAGTGCTCACCAGTAGTGGCCACGCAGGGCAGTTAGCATGCTCCACACTGGGGTGTCTCTTCTACAAGCAATATATATGGAGAACTCTTCAGTTTTCCACAGACAAATCACTCTCCCCACTCCCTAAATCATTTTAACTGCCCTTCTTTGAACTCCCTCCAATTTATCAATATCTTTCTGGTAATGGGGTGCCCAAAACCTAATGCAGCATCCCAGGTAAAGTTACAGCAGGGCACTATTACTTCTCTGCTACATGATACGATACCTTTACTGTACATATACAACTCAAAACTGCACTGGCCTTTTCTGCTGCCACATCACATTGCAAATTCATGTCTAATTTGCTATCCATTAACACCTTTTTGCAGTATTTCTACTTCTCAGGTTTCTCTAAACTAAATTTCTTTGTTACTTTATTGTCCATGTTTCTAAACTCTTTAAGTCCCTTTGTATTATATTTCTGTCCTGTTTTTTTTAACTCACTCTCATATAGTGTAGTTGCACATTTCATCAATGTATTACTCCCTCTTCCAGATCATTGATGAAGACATTAAATAAGGGTAAACCTGTGGTACGCTGAGAGCCCTCCTCCCAACTTCATACACCAGGCTATTTTTATGGTCTTTTAGCCAGATTTCAATCCCCATGATTGTGCTCCTGTCCAAGTCATTTTGATTTAAGTTTCCAAATATGATTTATTGAGATTCTTGTTCCACTGATGTCTATGGGAGTTTTGCACTGCTTTCAGTAAAAGATGGCCTAAAGTATCAAATGCTTAACTCAAATCTAAATGTAACGTACTATAGCTCCTATGTTTCCTTCATCCACTAATTCTGTAATTCTATCCTGTCCCATCAAAAAAACAATGACGTTTGCGGGTAAAATATATTCTTTATAAACCTTATGCTACTCACTTCAGTCTCCAGGGGCCATTCAATCCTTGGCCTGCCTGCTGAGATAACCAGAAGTGGTGCTAATTAGTGCCAATTGTGCTGGTGGATTTTGTGATGTGTAAATGTGTCCAGTGGGAAATCAAATGAGACATGGCCATGTACATTTTCTATGGATTTTTTTGGAGTGGTGGGGAACCAAGGCATAGGGGGGAAACTACCCTGTAAAATAATAGACTTTTTTTTTACCCAGTTTACCTGATCTCAAATGAAAATGGAAAAGTAGGGACAGGTTTCTCGGTGGCTACTGGGATGCTCGGATTTTTTTGGAGGAAGACCAAGGGGCATCTACACAAAAGATTCTAGGTTTGGTTCCCACAGTTCCACCTCGAAAGAGTTGCCTTTAGACCTCTGTGGAGTGGAAAGTATCACAATGCCATGGAGAGTCCTGGACTGGGACTACTCCTGCAACTTCCCATGGCACAAATCTCACTCTCACTTACACTCCACATTTCCCATTGATTTTCCTGCTATACAGTTTTACTCATGCCAGGCTGATTATGAGGGAAAGAAAATGATGCAACAGTCAAAAAGTTCTCTAAGTCGTTCCAAAAGTCAAAACAAAAGAAAACAAAAAATAAAAGAAATTTTCAAAACAACAAAAACAATCCTTAAAAGGAGGAGTGGGGGGAAGAAACAAAAAGAAAACCGGGAAAGACAAATGAATGTTAGAGCAGGCACGATCATGGACAGACGCCAGCTACTTACGTTCACCTCGGTGATTGCTATATCAACAATGCTACCCACAACAATCAAGGCGTCAAATGTATTCCATGCATCACAGAAATAGTGCTGCATGTGGCAGAGAAGCCGAGAAAAGAGAGAGAGAGAGAAAGAGAGAGAGAGAGAGAGAGAGAGAGAGAAAGAAAGGAAAAAAGGTAAAAAAATATTAAAACAAAAATAAAACAAAAACAAAAAAAAAGCATGAAAGAGGGAGAGAAGAGAAAAAAATAAGAAAAGAAAGAGGTTACGTGGGCATATTAAATAGTCTCTTACCACTTTATAGTACTGGCTGCTCAAACCTCTGTAAAGTTTCACATGATGGAGGGTATCAACAAAAGCCTGGTTAGTCAGAAAGTTACACTCAAGCATGTCTACCCTTTGGAGGGAAAAAAAGCACACACACCCCAAACTCTGTGCGCTTTCACCAGTCACAGCCGGGGGCGTGCTATGACAAGTGAAAAAGAAGGAGGCGGTTCCCCCTCCTTTTTTTTTCCCTGGGAGAAGGAGAAGGACGACGGCAAGTTCAATAAAAGCATGACTAGAGGGGGGAAAAAAACCAGAAAAAAGAGAGAGAGAAGGAAACAGAGGAGGAGGAGGAGGAGGTGGTGGTGGTGGTGGTATCCTGGGGAGGGTAGAGTAATACTCACATTAGTTTCACTGAGAATGACGTCTATAATGCTGCCAATTACGATGAGGAAGTCAAAAACATTCCAAGGATCACTAAAGTAACCCTACATAAGGAAGGGGCAGGCAGGATGGGGATTAAAAAGGAATGTTAGACAGACAAAAACAGTTCAAAATTACCATTAGAATTATTGCCTTGATACCTCAAGCAGTTTTGCTCTTAAATCTGCGCACTGGTTTAGAGACCAAAGACCAGTTCTTGCATCTCTTATGCGAGCCGCCTATTCTCCAGCCAATGTAAGCATTGAAGCCAGTTGGACTCCCTGCTTGAGTAAGGACTGCTCTGTGAGTAGGGGTTGCAGGACTGAGTCCTTCAGGTGTCAGAGCCACCTTTCTCCAAGTAACCTAACACCTTCCGCTATTCTGGTTTTCCTGGGTTGCGTAATTTTGGGGGGAGGGGTAAAGGAATGGTGACCCTTGGTTCTTGCCAGTATTCACTCCCATGCTGCAAATGAGAAATGGCCACTGGGTCCACATTCAGGCTGTAATGGACTGTGCTGGGGCTATGAAAGACCAGGTGTCTCTTAAGAAAAGAGAAAGAGGGGCCTGATAAAATCAGGAGATGGGTTAGAAGGAGCTTTTACAACTCATTGGTTATCACGTTTGGTTCTCTGCCCAAACACCCTTTGTGGATTTGCAAGGCACCACGAGCTTCTACTGATTGTGCCTTAGCTCTTCTCTTCAAGGCACTGAGGCAGACTGGTGCTCTTAGCAAGAGAGATGCAAAATCATGCTCTTAAGTGTCCCGAGCGTCTGTTTGCCCAAAGCTGGGAATGGGTGATAGAGGATGGATCACTTGATGATTACCTGTTCTGTTCATTCCCTCTGGGGCACCTGGCATTGGCCACTGTTGGAAGACAGGATACTGGGCTAGATGGACCATTGGTCTGACCCAGTATGGCCGCTCTTATGGTCTTATGTTAGTGTTATACTCCAGGCTCTTTATGAGATCCTGCCTGTTGCCTCCCTACACTCCAGTGGAGGGTCCTCAGCTCTCGCTGCTTTAAGTCAAGTACATTATGATATTTTACCCACTCTGTGAATTGATGCTGAGGGCAACTTTATGTGTCCAATTTGCCTACCAACCTTCAGGTGGCACCAGCCTCCACTGCCTACCATCCACCCCAATGATCCTGGGCAGTAAGGGGAGCTAGGATCCAGCATCCTTTTCAGAAAGGCCTTATTCAGTCTGGCTGCTGAGCTTCTGGTTGTCTGTCTCTTTTTCACATTAATATCTTGAGCAAAGTTTTACAGTTACTCTCAAGAGAATTCATCAAGATTTGCAAAATACTTTGCCAAGAGCTCCCCTTTCATATATGATCCCCCTTTTCTTCAATTTTAGGAACAAACAAACAGGAACTCCTGTACTCCTGTTATGTATTTTGGTTGCAGAAGGATGGACTAATCTGACTTCCCTGATTCCCAGCTGTGTCTTGTTTCCAGCGATATTGAACCTAAGTTGCACTACGCTTGCTATTCTTAGTGCTGGAAAGTCAGGTCATGGGTAAAGTGTGAGCCTGAGTTCCCAGACAGTATTGCAGAAAGAAAAGAGGGGAGAAAAAATAATCCCACTGCTGGCACTGCAAAAGCCAGGCTTGGGAACCTGAGATTGTTGTGGGCACAACCAATATCTGGGTCAGACACTGGCTAGGAGTTCCCTTCTGAACTCTGGAAGACAGCCCAGATGGATTCTTCTGGACTAGAGAACTCTCACATTTATGGGCCACGCCTTGGGCAGAACAAACAAACATGCAAACCCCACTTTCTGACTGAGTACACACCAGACAGTTGCTGTGAGGGAAATTGTTAGAATGGATTTTGAAAAGAGAAACAAGAAAAGAAAACCCATTCTGAAAAACACAGCGAACATTTTTGTGTGCAAACATGAAACAGGTTTGTTCAAAACCTGAACTCTTAAAAAAAATTTGCCCAGTGAGTGCAAATTTCCCACTTCATATCCCATATTACACAGTCTGCTACTTGGGGAGAGGAAACAGGAGCAAAAGCAAATTTAGGGAATATTATTATTCAGCATCAAGCCTAGAAAATACACAGCAAACATTAGCATGAGCACAGCAGTGATCTCCAGCGTTTCTAGCAACCAGATGGACCTGGAATAAAAGTGTAATTAGAGTTCACCAAGGGGAAGGGGAGGGAGAGAATGGCAGATTAAACTGTAAAGGCACTCACATTTTGAATAAATAAAGAACATATACAGATCACACGGAGCTCCAAGAACTTGCCTTTGTGACCTGACATGACCTCAGCCCTGAGGGCACTTGAAGAATCAAGAGAATAAAGCAGAAGACAGTGGGCCCAATCCCACAGCCTTTCTTCATGAGTACAGTCCCACTGAGGTAGTGGCAGAGCTCACATATTGAAGATCTGCAGGATCAGACCCAGTAACATGTCTACCTTCCATTTCCTTCTCTGTGTTCATCTACCAGTCCCATGAAGGATTTCAGTGGGATTCCAGACAGCTCTTGAAATAGGAACTCTGAGTTTGCTTTTATGCAGCAACAGGGGTAAAGTTCATACCTGTTTGGTTGTTTGGGACTGTGCCCACCAAAATGGTAGCTGTTTACTTTTAAATCCATGGATACTTTGTATGGTTTAAACAGCTTTTAAGCAAGCACGGGAGATGCCACCGTCAGATTATACCAACTTTACAGCAGATCATAGTTTGGGCCTAACCAAGTTGGCCATTTGCTTTTAATGAATATCTGGACTCCCAGCCCAACAGCCAATTTTCACAATTGGTGTAACATCAGGGTGACCACTGGGGCCAAATTTTGTCTTCAGATGAACATGGAAGCCAGTGGATCCAATTCTCTCAGTTACAGTAACATAACATCTCTGAAGTCAACCGCACTGCACTGACATAACCAAGCAGTATGTGGCCCAAAGGGAGCTGTGTATCTAGATCCCAAGGCAAAATCGGGCCCTCAGAGCAGAGGTTCCTTTTTTCATCAGAATTTAATAGGCATGATTCTGCTGTCAGTTACACCAAAATAAATCTGGAGTCACTTCATTTACTTCCATGGAGTTACTGGGGTTTACACTGGAATTACTGATGTCAGAAAATGGGCCCATGTTTTGAACCATGGCTTCCCTCAAATGGCAGCTCTGCTGATCCCAGTCAGCCATTGGCTCATTCTGAAAGTCATGAGTCATGGTCTTGTCACCTTAGTCTCCATAGGAGTCACACCCGATAATGAC
Source organism: Caretta caretta (assembly GCF_965140235.1). NCBI lineage: Eukaryota > Metazoa > Chordata > Testudines > Cheloniidae > Caretta > Caretta caretta. The sequence goes on from NC_134206.1 coordinate 242,223,279, forward strand.
CCACTGTTGCCCATGTGTGAGGTACACTCAAAGAAGTCTTCCTCACACACTGGGTTGTTTGATAAAGAGGAACCACTGATACTCTTCCAGTTTTATTCATCCCCACACCCAACAGTTCAATGTTTTAAGAACTGAATTCAAAAATCTGATTTTAAAATCATTTCCCTACTCTTCTCCTGACCCCTCTCTACAGCAAAAAGGGGGGCTTGAATCAAGAATATATTATTCATAGTCATACAGTCTAAAGAAATCATAGAGCGCTGCTGCTTATAGTCTTCAAATAAGGTGCAAGGAATATTTTGTTTGATGGAAATTAATTAAATCCTTTCTTAAAAGCCAATCCTTCTTAGAGACATCATCTGAAAACTGCCCATGTGATTGCTTGGTTTTGGATTACAGTTTGTAATCTTGTCAAGAGTTACAAGCACATATTGAGAGTGAATTAGACCCCTTTGGGATTTGCTTGTTATGACCTCGAAGTACCTCTCAAAGCCAGATTCCTTGTTGGAGAGAATCAGGGTGGATGATGAAAGGCAAGCTGACTAAGGAAGGAGCTTTCAGTCAAATAAAGAGGTAGCAGTTCCAAACTATTTTTCCCACCGGAAAGTTTTGATTTTTTTCCCCCAGGGAAGGAGGGGGAAGTGAACTGAAGGCACTGTTTATTTTTGCAATAGAGGAATTTAGAGTGCAATACCATAATTTACCCTTAAAGGGAGACGCTCACCCTGTCTTCAGCCATAGAGTTACATACCACTGTGCTGAACTCTCCTGGGATTTATTGAGGCATTGCAGTCACCCCCTTGTGGGAATTTTTTGGAGTACATGATATCTATGGAGCTTGTGTGGGGGGAGGCCAGATTGGTTACTCATGAGCATGAAGTACCCATCATTACAATAAAACACATACATTTTCTGCCCCTCTCTGCACTCCCCCCAAAAAGGAACTGATAGCAAATCACCCCAGGATCAATTAAGTAATGACAAGTTGATCATACATATGCAGTGACTGACTGGAGCGGAATCTCATTTGTGCAGGGGAGCAGACACTGTATCACTTCTGTGCCAATCATCTTTAGATTTCTTGGCTGTTGAGTTCAGCTAACAAGATACTGCGGTTTGTTTCAATACTAATGGAGCCACTGTGATCTCTGGAGACCATGGCTTTTACACTCTGTGAAAATACTCCTAAGTACAGTAGTTGGGAAGTCTTGTTAACAGCAGAGAAATTTGCCCACGGGAGCCTGTCTGAAGGGCTGAGCTCATAGTCACTTGGCACTCAAAATAAGGAACTGTGCGGGACAGTTCTAGCACAAACCAGGCTATCCCAGGCACAGAATTCCTGAGGGGAAAAGGGGGTGGGGTGCTGAATAGTGATCTCAGCTGGGTTAGGAGTACAGGGTCATCTCTGTGCTAACTGATGTGCAGATATTTCTTTGCTTAGCCACAGGTGCTCAATGCACTCTTACTACAAGGTTTGCAAAAATTAACTAGTCTCTTCCACTGTAAAACATATGTAGCTAAAGGGTGCAGCAAAGCCTCAGTGTTTCTATTGGGTGGGATCTGAATGTAGGTCGGATGGTCCCCAATGGAAGAAGCTGCTACAATACTGCAGAAAAATGGGAAAGATATAAAAAGGGAGAGGGAAAGAGAGAGAGAGAGAGACGATGGGGGAACTAACAGGAAAGAATACTGACAGGATGACCTGGTCTCAGAGTACCTGAAATAAATCTGCACGTCTAGACAATGGAAAGAAACATTAGTCTTAAGCCAGGTGTCTGTTGGAAGAGGGAGTTTATGGGAGGGAGGGTTAGGGGCTGGTTCAAGGATGACTTCCTGATAAGGAATGTGGTTTCTTAGGAGAGCAAAAGTTGTTTGATTGGAATGGACAGCAACTCAGACTTTGCTGATGATCTGAAAGCCACAATCTGGTACTAGCACAGTACCTTCATGTTCAACACGGGAATACATTTTTGAAACTCTTGCAGGCCACTTGGAGTTGTGTGGTTCACCTCTGGGCTTTTACTGAAAGAGCCTTCTCTGGAAAGTGGCAAGGCAAGGGGGCATCTCTTTATGAAGAAATTTAAACTGAATCACATATATTCCATCATTTGAATCTTGGCACACAGTCTCACCGGCATATCTGAGAGAATCACATGTATTCTGCAGAATATTACAAAGCTACAATAACAACTGACATCAAATGGAGATAATGCAAATTATGTTAAGATGCCATTTAGCCATAACAGCAATCATGGAAATTAGCAGTGCCTAGAAGAGAAGAAATAAACTGGAGGATGCAGCTGCTTGCAGATCATGACAGACTATAAGAAAACAGCACCTATTTGCATACTATCAGCTCTCACTCATTGATGGATTAATTTTGAGAGACAGAGTCATTGCAATTCACCTACTGCTTGTCGTAATGAGTCATTCCTGCAGGGAACCACAGCTGTAGCTCACGAAAGCTCATGCTCAAATAAATTGGTTAGTCTCTAAGGTGCCACAAGTACTCCTTTTCTTTTTACAAATCCTGTACTCCATCAAAGCTATAAACAGTCAAAGGAGACAAGTTCTTCAACTTCTGAGTCAGTTCCAAAAATCCAATTGTTTTTAAAGGAACATGGTGCTGCTCTTTGCTTATTTAACAAGAAAGCAGCCCCTTCATTTTAGGGTAGGACTCATTTTTAATAACCTGGATATCTTTATTTTACACTTCAGTCTCACTTCTGATTCATGAGCTCTCATATTTCCCACATTAGGAAGCTACCGAAAGCAGATGGGTGGTTTTCTCCTGGGATTTAATGGACCACCCAGACATATTGTCCTTAGCATGTCAGAATCAAAGATGTTGCAGGGGCTGGATGGCTCTGTGATTGGTAATAGAACACAGATACGTTCATTTCTAGGTCTCTCGCTGAATCTGGCTCAGATTATCAGTGACCAAAAATTATTATCCTCTGATTACTGTTTGACAAGGTGCAGTATCTAAAATGGGTTACTGGTCTCTGTTTTGTTCCTAGTGGACAAGAGTCCCCATCTCTCTCTTATGCACACACATGGAAAATCTTCACCCCAACTGGCACTAACTGGCCTCCTGGCTGGCAGTCTTAGAAGAAAGAAAATACTTATAGAATCTGAACTACTCTTTTTCCTTAGAGGAGGTGTCTCCAGATCAGGAGTAAGGGCAATGTTGAGGATGCCTGCCCTGCAACAGTCTGTATTGTATATGTTTTGTGGCTAAAGGACTTCCATTTCCAGATCTTACACTCCAGTTCATATTGCCCAGCACTATGTTCACTTGCAAATAATCAGATAGGTCCTTTCCCACCTGGATGATAGTGCAGTTGGTTTCATATCTTTAGTTTCTTCATTTTTCTAGGTAGCTGTCATTGTGGTATATAAGCACTCAGTCATGTGTGAGGTCTGAAATTCAATGTGTGACCTCAGGGTGCCTGTGCCATAGATCAGGTTAGAAGCACGGCAGAGGCGATTCCCTGTATCTCTGGAGGTGGCACCCAGCAGCGAAAGCGCCTCCTAGTAGTGGCAGGAATATCTTTCAGGCTGCACAGTGGGAAGGGATGGAAAATAATGACTCTGAAAAATGACTGTCACTAGATGAAACCCTCCTGGAAAACTGTTGTTGCTGTTGGCTTGGATTCTTCTTAGTTTTGTGGGAAAGGAGGATAAGGAATGGCAAGAGCCTGCACGCACCTATGTTTCAGGCCTCCCTGACATAAAAACATGAACACAAGAATAGGAATGGAATGCTCCCCTATCTCCATTGCTGGTACCCTGGAACAATGAAATCAGCTTCTTGACCTTCATTCAGGTGGAACCCTTTCGATCCAGTGAAGCTCTGTAAAGAGCCATGGGCTCTTTCCAAGAATAACATCATCATGAATACCCCGTGGTCATAGTAGGAGGATGTAACCCACAGGAAACCTTACACTCCAGTTAGAACACTGACTTGATGGAAAGACTGAAAAATGGCTGTGATGGCTAGCTATGCCTGAACATATCACATTCTGTATATTGATAACCATGTGCAATTTGCTATCATGTCGCATTAGGGAGAAAGTACAGGTTTCTACATTGGTGGACTCCCCAAAGGCTACAATTAACAGGTTCTGTCATGATCCGGCAAATAAGTATGAGAGAGAATGCACCAAGACACCAGCACAGGAGGAGGAAAGAACAAAAAGCTGGACTTTGCTATAAGAACATAAGAGAACATAAGAATGGCCATACTGGGTCAGACCACAGGTCCATCTAGCCCAGTATCCTGTCTTCTGACAGTGGCCAATGCCAGATGCCCCAGAGGGAATGAACAGAACAGGTAATCATCAAGTGATCCATCCCCTGTTGCCCATTCTCAGCTTCTGGCAAACAGAGGCTAGGGACACCATCCCTGCCCATCCTAGCAAAAAGCCATTGATGGACCTATCTTCCATGAATTTATCTAGTTCTTTTTTGAACCCTGTTATAGTCTTGGCCTTCACAACATCCTCTGGCAAAAGAGGATATAAAAGAAGTTCCCTCTTTTTAGGGAAGGGAGCATGACCCAAAGGAAGCTGTCCCCTGCAAAAAACAACTATGAGCAGATACATTTCTAGCAACAGGTAAGGACACAGCGACCAATCATTGACCTTTACAACTGATGCTTCCAGGACTCTAGTAGTCCAGCTTTCCATAGCCACTTGTACCTGACAACAGGAGCAAATGCTTTGCTTTAAAAAAAAAAATCAGCTTCACTTCCCTCTTTCTGAAAGAACAGATCCCATGTTCTTTAAATACAATGACAAGTGGGATGCGATGGTGGATTTGTGAGTGGAGGCTTCTGCCTGCACATCTCTGGAAATGAAGAATTTTTTATCCTTATTTTGGTGGAGGATGAATTAGGAAGTGGTAACAGACTGGAAAGCATCCAGAATCAGTGAGAGATGTCTTAGGAGGGGATACAGACTCTGTTCATGTAGGTGCCATGAGATGGAGCTGGACATCTTGTTTGGCATGGCTGGTACAGAGGTAAGGTGGCCCACTGGAACAACTCTACACTCAAGTGACAGTCCTGAGAGATATACATCATATGTTTTTAGACTGTTTGGTTTACTGTAGTTTTCTCTCTGTATTTTTCAAAAAGGCCCTCATTTTACAGAGAGTATAGTTTTTCCATCTATAGAATAAGACCATCACCAATACTCGCTCTTATGCATCGATCTCAAAGTGTATTATAAAGGAGGGTCAGCATCACTATGCCCATTTTACACTTGGGGAAACTGAAAAGCACAGAGCAGTAAAGAATCTGCACAATCTGGCCAGTGGCGGAGTGGGGGATAGAAATCAGGTCTCTTGGCCATCAGGTCTCGTGCCTTATTCCTAGGCAACACAGCCTCTGACATATCATTTCCTAACGGGATATAAAGTACTGTAGATGGGGCCTTGCTTTACCCTGTTATTTGGCGTTGTTGCTAAATGAAGAGACCTGTGAGAACTTTTGACCATTTTGTATGAGCCTGTCTGAGGTGACAGAGGTTTGGGATTTCCCTTCTGTGGGTGAGAACAAGTTACTTTTCCCTGATATTGTTCCTTTTCAGTGCAGCTGCTGTTGCCGCAGGCACCATTGTGAATGAGACCCCAGTGCACCATCCCACTGTGCTTTTAACACAGCGTTAATAATTTTCTATATTAATAAAGAGTAATAGCTAATACTGTGCTTCCCACACCGCTGCATTGTGTAGTTATATCATTATTTTTGATCACTCATAATGACATTAAAACCCTCAAGTGCCAGACTGGAAATAAATCTGTCATAATGTTGCAGAAATATGCAAATTCCCTGGGTACGTCTACTGTGAAGGAAAAGGTCCCTCCTTAACGAAGCTCCTATTCAGCATCTTTGTATTTATCTTGCCTACCAGATTACCTATCAGTCCTCCAGGAGGTTGGCTAATCACACTGCACAGCCCTTGCTGGAGAAAATTAGAACAGTTACATATGATTAATAATAAAGAGTACAGGATACATTTTGTGTTGTTGAAAGGTGTTGGACTGTCAATCCCAGAAGGAGGATGTCCTCTATCCTATAAGCACCGGGGCAGTGGCAGAGCAAACATCCTCCGTATCTCTCACCAGTGTGCTTCCACCATGACAAAGTGGGGAACACTTCTAAGGGCAAAGGGAGTTCATTCTCCATGTTCATTCAATTCTTGGTCTCTCCACTGGGACTGCCAACAAAGAGATCAATTGGGACCAATTGTGCTGCTTTTTTATGTGACATGGACCCCATCCACTAGGAAAATAGCTCATTTCATACAGGATGTCGACTAGTGTTCAGAGTAAAGAATTTTGATCCCGGCTGACCAGGGCTCAATTGGAACCAATGACCTAGAAATCTGTGTAAGGCTTTGTGTCCTGTTATCAATCCAATTCCCTCTATTTCATTTATCCGATGAATACTTTTCACATTGCACAATTTGTTTGGCTGCGGTAGCTGCCTCCTATATCTGTGAAATGTAACTACATTGCCTGCTTTCCTCTCCTTTAAATTTCTGCTAATGATCAGTGTCCCACAACTGGTACAGTAGGCTCAACAACAAATGGGACTTATGGTTTGCAGATCATACAGTCATCTTTGATTTAAAAACTCATTGAAATCTAAAGGAAGCACCAATGAGGATTCCTTGGATGTTTGCATAAGGGACTAGATCCACTATTTGCTGTGTTGAGGCCTGTAGTCTGAAAGATGTTAGCAGAGCAATCCTGTTCCTGAGACCCCTGCTGTGTAGTTTGTTACATTACTCTGTATTGGAGTGTTTGTTGTTCAGTGGGCTTTTGTCTATTTCAAATGTATTTTTCAACCTAATGAGCCTGCACTCTAAATAAAAGGAATGCGGTTTCCCTTTCTTCAGTTATTGTGTGTGGGTTGGACCTTAACTGTGTTTAACAACTGGTTAAATCCTTGGACCACAGCTGAAATCCAGTCTACATTACAAATTGGAACAATATTTGTAACTGGGCTGGAGACAGCCTGGTTGCAGCCAGGTTTCCTGACATGGCTGCATTAGCGTAGAAAGGTCCTTAATCTGATCCTCCCACGTGTGCCAGAGTCCTTGATATGCCAGAGGGGCTCAAATCTTCTGGTGTTTGATGCCTGTTCAACAGCCTATGATAGATAGATATTTCTAAGACGACAAGAATGCAGCAATACAAAGAATGATAGATTTCAAAAATTAAGAAACTTCATGAGAATGGTGCAATGGGATGGTGTAGCATGAGCAAAGGCTGGAGCATGCTAAAATATGTCATAACCAAGGCACAACAGATTGTGATCTCTCTGAAAAAGTAGAATGCAAGGAATAAGAAGCAGCCAATGTGGCTTAGCAAAAGACACTCCAAAAAGCTGAGTGTAAAAAAAGGAATTGAAATGGAGTAGTCAAGAGGGAACCAAAACAGATGAGTCAGTTTGCAGGCGTGAAAGGAAATATAAGAGCATCAAATGTATGATTAATGCTAAGTGAAGGGCTTAAAGGTGGAATAAAGATAGCCAAATATACCCAGAGAAAAAGAGATACTAGAGAGAAAGTAGATCTATTAATAAATGTGGAAGCATGCATCAATTAGGGCTGAGAATGGGAGGGTTCTCTAGTGAATTGAGGGATGGACTGGTAGTCAGGACTCCTCTGTGTAGAGAAAGTCACAATCCTTCCTGGAACTGCCTGTGGAGTGGACATCCTGCACCGAATGCAAAACTCATTTACTGTAATGCATACAGTTCTGGATACCTCTATACCAAAAAGATGTCAATAAAGGGAGGGAACTCAGAGAAAAGCAGCAATGGGCCTGACATAATGACCTTAGAAGGAAAAAATTAGAATATCTAAATATGCCTGCCTTGGCTATATGAGGATTTATGGGGGACATGACAGTCACCTACCTGTAACCATCAAGGAGAGAGAAGTTTTGGCTGCTACACTGGACAGCAAGGGGAATGGACTATATGATCATTTACATCTCTAATATCTATGATTCCTTGAGACAAATCCCCAGTATTCCCCTTCTTCACATGGGCCAAGATTCAGCAAGGTACTTAAACATATGCCTCGCTTTATTCATGTGAGTAGTTCCATTGAAGTACCACCTGATTTAGTGCCAGGAAGAGAGTGGTAGTAGAAATTCAGTTTTCTAGGATCCTATTTCTGACTCAACAAATGGTTCTGGGAGGGTATAATGAACATTTTCTGAGAAGACAAGCACAGTATGAAAGGCTCAGCAATTAAAGAAACCATTTCCTGATGGCTCTGAACAGTTACAGGATTCACTGGGGAAAATTCATCCCTGTATTCATTCCCTGAAATGCTAATGAAGCCAACAGAGTTAAAGCAGAGACTAATTTGACTCTTCATCCTTTTTCTCTACCTGTATGAGTTATAAAAAATGTGTTCTTTTCATGAAACAGGGAGAGAAGACAGGTCCAGTAAATGAACCTTCCTCTCTGGAAAGGAGAGTACTCCTGTTCTTGAGAGGCCAGTCTTAATGTTGAAACGCCAAAATAACAAACAGTCCACCAGTACCATTGTTTAGCAGTGATGGTATCTTCTGGCATAAGGTTATGAAACAAGTAGGAGCTTCAACAATGAGGGTGATGTACAGCTGATGCACCCCATGACTGTGGCTTAGGACATGAGTGTAGGGGAACATATGGATGTATGGATTTTTACTTCTCCAAGGGACAACATTTCTAACGAGTGGCAGATTTGTTTGGTTGTTTATCAGGCCTTTTATTCATACAATTCTACTGTAGATTAGAGACAGGTTAGAGCTGGAAAGTTTGTTTCCAGAGTCCCATTTTCCCAAAGTTCATGAATATGTGCATGTTCGCATTCAGGCCTTCAGTTTTGCCCATTATAGAGCCAATGATACATCTCTGAGTTTCTACCTGGATCTGAACTGCCACAAAGCTTGGGGGTGTTTGCATTTGGGGATCTGACTCAAGCCCATCTCAGTTCTGGATTTCTCTAGCTAAAGACACCTATTGGGCTACTGATCATGGCTAATATCATTGGTGGCATAAGTGGGAAAAAGTCCACTGAAGTTACTACTAGTCTCTTTATAGAAGACAATGTGGCCTAGTGGTGGGAGCATGGACTAGGATTCAGGACACCTAGGTTCAATTCCCTGCTCTGCTTTTATCCTGCTGGATAACCTTGAGCCAGTCACTTCACCTCTCTGGGCCTCAGTTGCCCCATCTGTAAAATGGAGACCATGATACTGATCTCCTTTGTAAAGCACTTTGAGATCTACTGGTGTAAAGGGCTAAAGAACTAGTTTATGTCCCTGACTGCACTAGCAATTAAATTGTTCCCTTGTATTTCATGCCATGTCTGCCCAGGCAGATTATGGGTGTGTTGTGGGCAGGGGGCACAAATGTGTGTACAAATTTCAGACTGGACTCTGAGTTCTAAAGAGAAAACCCTGGAAGCACCATCACAAAAAGCTCAGCAGAGTGACTGGAGCTTTTTAAAAATTAGAAACACAAACACCAGAACCCCCTGTTTCCCAAGCCTCAAGAACATCTCTTTAAGCTGCCTGCCTGTTCAGAGTAACTAATCTTGAATCAGTTTATGGGACTTGGCCATTACAAACACTCAAGGTCCATTTGGGAGTCTTATTTCAGAGCAGCAGGTTAATACTCTGCACGGAGATGCAAGGACCACAGTGGATGTGTTCCTTATCAGCAGCCCTAATCATTCCCAATCTCTTTCTGATTATTAGCAAATTCTTTACTTCTCATTCCCTCTCTATGCCTGGAGTAGGTTAGATGCTGATGGGCTGTTTGCCTTACACTGATAAAACCTGAGAGATCTGTGCCTCTCCTCCAGAAAAACATTGCAAGCCTAAAGACATGGGCTTGAGACAGTATTGCTCCTACTAAGTGGTGTCAGCTAAAAGACTGCACTGTCCCCACCACTGGGCATAAATGACAGAGACTGCCCTGCCCTCACAGAGGCTAACTAAAGAGATAGCGCTGCTCACAGAAGGGCGACGTACAGATTCGCTGCAAAGGCCAAGCATTCCCAGTGCCAGGGCTGTGTTTAGTTATGAAACCTCTTGTTTTTCTACCACCTTCAAATACTGTTTACAGAGCATGGAATAGTACTCGGAGGAGGACCCAGATCCTGGACTAAATGTAGTTCCCCAGCCCAGAGAATAGCCTCTTGATTACTGAATCCTTACTCTAATGCAAGAAGTAGCTCCAGCACTGGATTATACAAGTAAATTCCCAATGCCAGGGTGAGCCTGTGCTCACAATTAGTGCTTATGGAACTGATTCCTTCTTGGGTTTTTTCCTTTCCATTATGCTATCAAGAGAGCTGAATGAGCAGGGCACATTGCCTCAAGAAAACAGGGGCCAAGAGATAAATAATGCTAGAGGTCTGTGGACATGATGAAAAATACATACAGAATCAGAAAGAGCCATGATATGTCTTTCATTATTATTCACAGAAATGCCAGCGAGAAACAGCTGTGATAGGGGTAGCTGTAAACTCCCCTCAGCCAGCACTACTACCCCATTGCCTATGGTACTCATGCTGGGAGAGACTGGGATTGCATTAGCTCTATACTTCTCCATGGCCACTTGTGCACACTCCCTACAGTGACTCCTGCAGGGAGACGCTGGGACCACAGTGATGGTGAGCTCCCTGATGGCCACAGCACCTATCTCATTCTCTTCAGTTATTCTTTTGTGAAAAGGCATGAGCAGCTGTGTGATCCACACAGTAACTGCTCCTTCAACAGTTCCTGCTGGGTCCCCTCCTGGGAGATACTGCGATTAGCTATAACTACTGGGAGATACTGGGGCCATTCCTTTCCAACTATCCTTTAGGGAGTGGCTGGGAGAGGAGTAGGTATGTGACAACTTCCCAACATCCAGCAGTAGTTACATTACCTATATGGTGCCTCTTGCTGGGTTCAGAAATACCAGCAGCTGTAGAAAGTGGTGTGCTCCCTAGAGCAAACTCCCTAGCTTTAGTTCTGTGACAGGCCTGCTGCTGCTTCTCTCACATTCATTTCTCCTGCATTGTCCTCTCCTAAAAGCCTTTCCTGTTGTTGCTCAGGTGAGAGCATGATACCTTCAGGTCCTCATCTATGTCTCCTGCTCCTCTGCAGTCAGTCATAAAGGAGTAACTGCTCCATCACTTTCAGAAACTCCTCAGCCTGAAAAGACTGGGCTTTAGGCATAACATCAAAACAGCTTAATCAAAGATTGGTTTGGGCTTTACTGCTCTGGAAACGGCAGCCAATTACATCTACAACAGAGACCCCATAAGCATTTAAGCTAGTCATTCATACTTGGGAAAACTTAATGGCACTTAAAATCCCCTCTTTAGCTTCTGCCGGGGAACTTGGGATGTTTCAGTGGGAGAGGCGGGTGACTGTATCTTAAAGTTCTCCATCTCTCAGATTGTTCAGATAACTTAGGGATAACTACCCATTTGCAGTCCATTTTTTATACCATTCATGGTAGTGGGTGCCCAGCCCCCGCCTAGCTGAGGGCTGCACCACCATCTTTCTCAGAGCTGGAAGTCTGTGCCCAATTTACATAGATAAAATAGAGCAGCACAGTATAGCTGTAATGCATGGCCCATAGAGATAGTGACTTCAGATCCCATCATGCAGTGGTCCACCTTGATCCAAGAGGCCTTCCAGAAGTAGGTGGTATCCTTCTCTGGCAGGCAGTTTGAATCACGATGGAGCAGTGCATGATGGCACGTCTATATGCTTGAAGGTCACACCTTTGTGATAAGGAGGGCAACTGGGAGTTACATTGCAGAACACATTTGATGTTCCAAGATTTACAAAATCACTGCACTTGTACAGAATATAAATCAGCATTAATATGCTGCTTAAGGCAGGCTTTTAGCTGTATTAGCAATTTCCATAGATTCATTCTCCCCACCCTCATTTTTTGGGGACAAATGCCCTGTTTTACTGTTTTTTCCCCTTTGAAGATATTAGTTCATCGATTTCAAGGCCAGAAGGGACCACTGTGATTGTCTAGTCTGACCTCCTCTAACATTAAATGAAGTATTGGGGCTATTTTTGGCGCTCAGGCATTTTTAGTTTCTATCTTTAATATGGTGTATTCCTGTAGCTGGCTGTTCTTTCAGCATGGGTAGGGGCAGAGTTATGGTTGATGCTGGGACCTTAACTGAGAATGTCCTGGTTTTCAAGACTCTTTATTAAAACCCTGATGTTCTAGTATGTGTTAAAGAGTGTTAAAAAGATATGCCATATAGTCTCATCTTTAATTAGGTCACAGGGACGTTTTAGTTCAGAAATATTCTCAGGTTATTTTTAAACTCACAGTGATCAGAGCCCATAGCAAAGCTTGAAGAGTGTAACAAAGCAGGATCTAAGCAGAAGAATGCTACTAAATGCATGATGTATGTTCCTACACATATAATATGCATATAAGGTTTTTACAAAGTGTTGGACTTAGAAGAATTTCTACGGTAGCATATGTGGCAAAGTCACAAACTTGTAAGCCTACTGCCTACTGAAAGTTACAAGCTCTGCTGGTACAGCCAGTGATGCTTGTAATTTTCACAAGCACTACATTTGAGATCTCTCAAAAGTACCAAGATTTTGAACATAACCCATGAAACTTGTGACCTTCATGACTGCTACCTATAAGAGGATGATGGGAGAAGGGAGAGAGATTCTGGGCTGGCTGAGGGCAGAGACTGTGACTTTCCTCATTCCCTACCTTTTAAAAGGCCTTATAGAAAAAGGTAAGAGAGGGGCTAGAGGTACTGGGGTAGGAAGGAGAAGAACCAACATAGAGATGATGCTGGAGAGAGATATTGGTTTGAGTGGAGTTTAAGCAGAAAGTTAGTGCACTGCTGAGGGGAAGAAGGATGACAGGTTGGTGAAAGGTGGTGCTTTAACTTTCAATATAATAGACAAGCTTGGTTGTTGGACATGGAGGAGACTGTCACCTTTGTTAATGCCATATTGAGACTTCTTGAAATGTAGCTGAAGCTACACTAAAAAGATGAAGGCCTCAGTTAATTTAAGAGCTGTGTTGGGTTAGCTGGAAGAGCTTGTAAATTACAACTTTGTTTCTGATATAATTATGTTAGTGGAATGTGTAGCTCCTGTGAACGTAATAATCCCTGGAGACAGGAACTGATGGGGTTTCCAACATTGACAATAAATTATTAAATTCAAAACTAACATTATCCAAACCAGCTCTGTGCTGTAATCCTCACAAAGCACTAGGGTACAAGCCCAATTTGCCAGCCATTTTGATGAGCAGACTGATAACTGACCTGTGAGTAGATCAATTAGAATATTTTTTCCAAAACCCAAAGAAAAATTTCCAAGTACCATAAATCAAAATGAATCATATTTGATTAACTTCACTTTTCTTTTGTGGCCTCGGGACTAATCAGGAGATGTTTCAGGCTATAAAATTTGTTTTGGGAAAGTTAGAGAGAGCATTAGACCAGCATTCAATATGGAAATCAGGCAGTAGCCTTAACTGTAGAGTAACTACGATGACTTCATAATAACGAAGGAGCAGGATCTTCCTCTCCTAAAAGACACTGCTCTTTTTACGTGTCTACTCTCTACCTGAGAAAAGCTCTTCCAAACACAGGGTGAGACTCCAATCCAGAGAGTAACTGCCCAGTTTAGCTACTGGGTGGTGACTGCGGGGGTGGGGTAGGGTTATTACATATTTTCTCTTCACTTCCACCACACACAGGAAGAGAAATTCCCAATCTACAACACCTACCTTGGGTTTGAAGGCAATTAGTTTCAGAACCATCTCGACGGTGAAGAGACCCGTGAAGAGCATGTTGAGGATATTCATGGCTTGTTTGAAGGGACAGCTCTGACCATAGTGCTGAAAAAAAAGCATCCCAGAAGCATTGTGAAGAATGGGTTGTTTGGATATATAGGGTTTCATCCCCCACTTAAAGAGGACTGTCTATATTTTTTCAGGTTTATGCCTCCTCTCTCCTTAAACTCATTCACAGCAATAACTTTCCTTCAGTCGAGGAAGACTGGATATGGATCTCTTTAGGATTAGTTCGTGTCTGTAACACAGGAATTGTCATACTAGACCAAACCAGCAGTCCATATGGTCTAGTAATCTGTTCCTGACAATTGCCAATATGAGAAGCTTCACAGGAACTTGACAGAAATGGCATAATAGGCAATTATGAAAGAACCTGCTCATACAGGAAGGTTCTTCTTAACTCTGGTCCCAGTTCAACAAAATACTTATGCATGTACTTAAATGCTTTGCTGACTAGGGATGGATTTAAGGATATGTTCAAATGCTTTGCTAAATTGGGGCTCCACAAGTTAATGGTTGGCTTATGCTTTGAAGCATGAGGATTTAAATTCCTAATTTTTTAATTCCTATCTAATGTACTTATAGATACATATAAGCATCCAATCATTTTTTAACCTTACTTACCTCTTTGTTCCAATGACACCTTGTGAATTCCACAGGTAAATTATATGTTGGCTAAAAACAGTATTTCCTTTGATCAGTTTTAAATTTGTTGCATTTCGTTTCATTAAATGTGCCCTTGTTCTTGTATTCTGAGGAAGTGTAAATAGGAGCACCCAGTTTACCTTCTCAAGACCATTCATTATTGTGCACCCCTCTAGCATGTCCCCTCTCTATAGCAATCGGTCTCAATCTCAACAATCTGCCCTCACATGCAAGTATTTCTATACACCTAATAATTTCTGTCATCTGTCTCTGGACATCTTCTTTTTTGAGATGGGGGTTAGCAGAACTGAACACAGTATTCCAGTAGAGAATGCATTATTGATTTACATAAGGACATAATTACATTTGCAATATTATTTCCTACCCCAGTCTTTCCTAACATCTTGTTTACTTTTTTGACTGCTGCTGCATACTTCACAGCAGTTTCATTAAACTGTCCACAATGATGCCAAGTCTTGCTCCTGAGTAATTACCGTTAATTCAGAATCCAACAATCTACATAAGTAGTTCAAATTATTCTTTCCAATGTGCATTACCTTGCATTTGTCAACTATGAATTATATCTGAACTCATGTTGCCCATTCACTTAGCTTTATTAGGATCCTATGAAGTTACTCCCAGTCTTTTCTAGTCTTGAATAACCCACATAATGTGTCTACTGCAAAATTTTCCATCTCACTGTTCATCCTCTTTACCAGATCATTAAAGGTGGGGCTAGTCCTAAGTGGAGCACAGAATCTGGTCCAAGATGTGAATATAGCTGGACTGCTTGGTAATAGTGACCATAATATAATTAAATTTAATATCCCTGTGGCAGGAAAAAGACCACAGAGGCCCAAAACTGTAGAATTTAATTTCAAAAAGGGGAACTACACAAAAATGAGGAGGTAAGTTAAACAGAAATTAAAGGATACGGTGCCAAAAGTGAAATCTCTGCAAGCTGCATGGAAACTTTTTAAAGACAACATAATAGAGGCTCAACTTAAATGTATACCCCAAATTTAAAAACATAGTAAGAGAACCAAAAAAGAGCCATTGTGGCTAAACAACAAAGTAAAAGAAGCAGTGAGAGGCAAAAAGGCATCCTTTAAAAAGTGGAAGTTAAATCCTAGTGAGGAAAATAGAAAGGAGCATAAACACTGGCAAATGAAATGCAAAAATACAGTTAGGAAGGCCAAAAAAGAATTTGAGGAACAGTTAGCCAAAGACTCAAAAAATAATGGCAATTTTTTTTTACAGTACATCACAAGCAGGAAGCCTGCTAAACAACCAGTGGGGCCACTGGACGATCGAGGTGCTAAAGGAGCACTCAAGGATGATAAAGCCATTGCGGAGAAACTAAATGAATTCTTTGCATCGGTCTTCATGGCTGAGGATGTGAAAGAGATTCCCAAACCTGAGCCATTCTTTTCAGGTGACAGATCTGAGGAACTGTCCCAGATTGAGGTATCATTAGAGGAGGTTTTGGAACAAATTGATAAAGTAAACAGCAATAAGTCACCAGGACCAAATGGTATTTACCCAAGAGTTCTGATGGAACTCAAATGTGAAATTGCAGAACTGCTAACTGTAGTCTGTAACCTATCATTTAAAGCAGCTTCTGTACCAGATGACTGGAGGATAGTTAATGTGACGCCAATTTTTAAAAAGGGCTCCAGAGTTGATCCTGGCAATTACAGGCCTGTAAACCTGACTTCAGTACCTGGCAAACTGGTTGAAACTTTTATAAAGAAGGTTTCAGAGTAGCAATATTGTCAGACATATAGAGGAACATAATTTGTTGAGGAAGAGTCAGCATGGTTTTAGTAAAGGGTATTATGCCTCACCTATCTACTAGAATTCTCTGAGGGGGTCAACAAGCATGCGGACTAAGGGGATCCAGTGGATATAGTGCAATTAGATTTTCAGAAAGCCTTTGACAAGGTCCCTCACCAAAGGCTCTTATGCAAAGTAAGCTGCCATGGGATAAGACAGAAGGTGCTCTCATGGATTGGTAACTGGTTAAAAGATAGGAAACAAAGGGTAGGTATAAATGGTCAGTTTTCAGAATGGAGAGAGGTAAATAGTGGTGTCCCCCAGGGGTCTGTTCTGGGATCAGTCCTATTCAACATATTCATAAATGATCTGGAAAAAGAGGTAAACAGTGAGGTGGCAAAATTTGCCGATGATACAAAATTACTAAAGATAGTTAAGACTCAGGCAGACTGCAAAGAGCTACAAAAAGATCTCTCAAAATTGGGTGACTGGGCAACAAAATGGCAGATGAAATTTAATGTTTATAAATGCAAAGTAATGCATATAGAAAAGCATAATCCCAACTATACATATAAAATGATGGGGTCTAAATTACCTGTTACCACTCAAGAAAGAGATCTTGCAGTCATTGTGGATAGGTCACTGAAAACATCCACTTAATGTGCAGCAGCAGTCAAAAAAGCAAACAGAATGCTGGGAAAAATTAAGAAAGGGATAGATAATCGGACAGAAAATATCATGTTACCTCTATATAAATCCATGGTATGCCCACATCTTGAATACTGTGTGCAGATGTAGTCGCCCCATCTCAAAAAAGATATATTGGAATAGGAAAAGGTTCAGAAAAGGGCAACAAAAATGATTAGGGGTATGGAACGGCTTCCGTATGAGCAGAGATTAATAAGACTGGGACTTTTTAGCTTGGAAAAAAAACAGCTAAGGGGAGATATGATTGAGGTCTATAAAATCATGACTGGTATAGAGAAAGTAGATAAGGAAGTGTTGTTTACTACTTCTTATAACACAAGAACTAGGGGTCACCAAATGAAATTAATAGGCAGCAGGGTTTAAAACAAATAAAAGGAAGTATTTCTTCACACAACCTGTGGAACTTCTTGCCAGAGGATGTTGTGAAGGCCAAGATCATAACAGGGTTCAAAAAATAACTAAATTCATGGAGGATAGGTTCATCAATGGCTACTAGCCAGGGTGGGTAGGAATGATGTCCCTAGCCTCTGTTTGCCAGAAGCTGGGAATAAGCGACAGGGGATGAATCACTTGATGATTACCTGTTCTGTTCATTCTCTCTGGGGCACCTGGCACTGGCCACTGTTGGAAGACAGGATACTGGGCTAGATGGATCTTTGGTCTGACCCAGTAGGACCATTCTTATGTTCTTAGTAGTGCTGCCCATTGTTAAGGTTGCTGGCACGTCCCATTATAAGACCCTGTTTTCAGTTGCTTATAAGACTTGGCTAAACTTTAACCATTTGGGCTGAAACTTTCCATGCTGGGTATCTGGCTCAGGCTGAATTATTTGGAAAGTTTTTAGTCCAAAACAGTCCAGCTCATCTGAGACCAAGACTAGAGAAAAATATGCTGTTCTACCCATTAAAAAAAATTCTGGTGACCTTTTATTTGAAAAGCTCTAGTATCTCTCCCTGCTTTGGGGAAGGGACTTGCAATTTTTGTGGGGGGAGGGGTGTCTGTGTGTGGCTTTCATCAAAGATGTGCCTTTTGGTGTCCCTGTGAAAATCTGCCCAAATTTGGCTAAGCTATAAGTCTTTGAAAAATTGCAGTTTGCACATGCTCAGCAGAGATTTCTTTGATTTTTAGCATCTAGAATGTCAAAGATTTCATCCTCAGTTAAGATGCTCCATCTCTTCGTCACCTAGTGCTGACCAGACTGTTCATGCACCATCCAAACAGAGCAACTAAACATGCTCCAACTCAGGGCTGGGGAGAGGGAGAGTGAAACTGGACTCTGGTTACGTCTACACAGCAAAGAAAAACCCATGGCTGGCCTGTGTCAGCCGACTTGGGTTCGTGCTGTGGGGCTGTTTCATTGCTCTGTAGACTTCCGGGCTTGGACTGCAGCCTTGAACTCTGGGACCCTCTCATCCCACAGTGTCCCAGAGCCCAGGCTCCAGCCCGAGCTCGGAAGTCTACACAGCAATACAACAGCTCCACAACCCGAACCCTGTGAGCCTGAATTGGCTGGCATGGGCCAGCCGTGGGAGTCTATTTGCTGTGCAGACATAACCTCTGTGTGACTGCTGATCCCAGCCCTTCTGGACTGGGGTGGGGCTGTGCTGAGAGCAGGAAGTCTATCTATTCCGTGCTCTCAGTGATTCCCCTGCCGGCACCCAGGCAGCATGGAGGAGGAAACTGTCTGATTTGAATGCACACAGACGACAGATCAGAGGGGAGGAAAAGGAATAGATTGGGACAAGGAGTCTGGTGAGCCCGGGACTGGGGGCGAGAAGAGAAACTGGAACTGGTTGGATACGGAGAATGGGACTAGGAACAAATATGGGGGGTGGGAACAGTGCAGCAGGGAGAGAGATCTAACAAGGAGCTGTGGTGCAGGGGAGGAACTTGGACTGACTAGGCAAAAGGACTGGGACAAGGAACTAGGGTCTAGGGAGAGGGAGACAGAGGCAGGCAACTGGGGAGGGGATGGGGAGACTGAGATTTGATGAGGGGACTGGGACATGGAGCCTGGGAGCCTGTGGAAAAAATCATATGTGATCATGTCATTAAATACTGTACCATAATTAAGGCAGCGAGTTTGTCATGGAGGTCACGGATTCTGTGACTTTCTGTGACCTCTGTGTCTTCTACATCGGCAGCAGTTTAAATGTGTGGGAGGGGGCTCAGGGCTAGGGGCAAGGGACTGCGGGGGGGTGCTTACCTTGGGTTGTGGGGCTCCCCGGCTCCCCCTGGCATGGCCTTGCAGCTCCTAGGCGGAGGAGGGGGCAGGGGGCTCTGCCCCCACAGGCCCCACCCCCACAGCTCCCATTGGCTGTGGTTCCTGGCCAATGGGGGCTTTGCAACCAGGGCTTGTGCTGGGAGCAGCACATGGAGCCCCCTGACCCCTCCTAGGAGCTGCAGGGTAACGCGGAGCCTAGTAGGGAGCCCCTGCCAGCCCCCTCCCGCCCCCCCAGCACCAGCAGGGTCCTGGGCCACATGCAGTTGCCTGCCCCCACCCTCCTCCAGCACCCCCGGACTGTCCCCTGCAGAGCTCCCCAGCCCCCTGCCCAAGTTTTAGCTAGGGGTATATAGTAAAAGTCATGGACAGGACTTCCCTGACTTTTATTAAAAATACCCGTGACTAAAATGTAGGCTTAATCATAATGCATACACACAAGGGGGCCCAATTACGGTTGAACAGACAACCTTAATTCTGCCACTTCCTAATACAGAGTGCTTGACTTTGCAACCTTAATAATGCTCTTTTAATGTAGATTTTGTGTGTGTGTAGTTGATGAACATATTAAGCAACGATGGTCCTAGTATGGAACCTGAGGGTATCATACTCGTCTTGTCTACACTGGTGGCTGCATGTGTAGCTACACACTACAGTGAAAATGTGATATATCTTGATTTTAGTAAGGCTTTTGTCACTGTCCCACATGACATTCTCAGAGGCAAACTAGGATCTAGATGAAATCACTATAGGGTGGGTGCAAAACCGGTTGAAAAATAGTACTCAAAGAGTAGTTATCAATAGTTCGATCTCAAATTGGGAGGGTGTATCTAGTGGGGTTCCACAGGGGTCAGTCCTGGGTCTGCTACTAGTCAATATTTTCATTAATGACTTGGATAATGGAGTGGAGAGTATGTTTATAAAGTCTGGAGATGACACCAAGCTGGGAAGGGTTGCAAGAGCTTTGGAGGATGGGATTAGAATTCAAAATGACCTTGACAATTTGGAGAATTTATCTGAAATCAACAAGATGAAATTCAATAAAGACAAGTGCAAAGTACTTCACTTAGGAAGGAAAAAGCAAAGGCACAACTATAAAATGGGGAATAACTGGGTAGGCAGTAGTATTTCTGAAAAAAATATGGGGCTTATAGTGGATTATACATTGAACGAGAGTCAACAATATGATGCAGTTGCAGAAAAGGTTAATATCATTCTGGGATGTATTAACAGGAGTGTTGTAGGTAAGACATGGTAGGTAATTATCCCACTCTACTTGGCACTGGTGGGGCCTCACTTCTGGGCACTACACTTTAGAACAGATGTGGACAAACTGGATAGAGTCCAGAGGAGAGCAACAAAAATGATGGAAGGTTTAGAAAACCTGACCTAGGAGGAAAGGTGAAAAAACTGGGTATGTTTAGTTTTGAGAAAAGAAGACTGTGGGAGATCCTGATAACAATCTTCAAATGTGTTTAGGGCTGTTATAAAAAGGACTGATCAGTTGTTCTCCGTGTCCACTGAAAGTAGGATAAGAAGTAATGGGCTTAAACTGCAGCAAGGGAGATTTAGGTTAGATATAAGAAAAAACTTTCTCACTGTAAGGGTAGTTAAGCTCTGGAATAGGCTTCCAAGCGGGATGGTGGAATCTTCATCATTGGAGATTTTTAAGAACAGATTGGACAAACATCTGTTAGAGGGATGGTCTAGGCTTACTTGGTCCTGCCTCGGTGCAGGGAGCTGGACTTGATGACTTTTCAAGGTCCTTTCCAGCCCAGCAATTCTATGATTCTATGAAAACTAGTCTGTATCCACACTATGGTGTGTAGCTACAGGTGGCAGTGAAAGGCTCTGGTAGCATGGAGGCAGCAGGGAAGGGCTCTGCCAACACTGCTAAAAATAGCAACATAGATGTGGGAGGCACTGCTTGGGGGGTGTCAAGAGCTGGGTAGGGTATGTATCCTAAGGTTCTGGCATGTCTTTACTCCACTCACCTAAGCAGTGCCTCACTGTCTACACTGTTATTTCTACCCATGCTAGGGAGGTGGCTGATGTATGTACTCTATACACAATTGACCATTTATTCCTGGTCTTTGTTTTCTGTCTCTTAGTTAGTTACTGGTCCATGACAGTATTATATCTCTCACTACATCACTAATTAGTTTCCTTGTCTGGCATTGCTTCCAGAAGCTTTGCTTCTGAACACAGCAAGTCTCCAGGAAGGAAAGGAAGCAGTCCTAATAGGCTGCAGGTCTGCTACAACACTTCATTCTTTGAGACAAATTCAGCCCTTAATTGTATGTGCTTGACTCTCATTGCCATAAATACGCATCAAAGGATAGAATTTGAACCTATTGGCTGAGTTTTCAAATGCATCCTCTGCAAATATAAGCACTTAATTACCTGACCTGCACGAACAAATGCAAGTTTGCACACAACGTGTAGTTGACAAAATGGGCAATAACTGAGTTGTGAAGTAGCGTAGGTGCAAAACCTAAAACTGCACCCATGATGTAGAAGACTGGGATGAAGCCCCTTTGAATATGTGGCCATCAATGTAGTATTTGGTGTGTTCTCATGGTGAATTCAAATGACCTAGTCTTCATTCAGCAATATAAGAACAGATACAGAGTAAAGATGATACTAGTGATTTTTTCCCTTCCATTTCCACCCCTCTTTCTTTTCTTCCCCAGATATTTGTCCTCTCTTTCCAATCAGGAAAGGGGTGAGATGCAAAGTTCAGATCTTGGTGCTGGCCCTTCCTGGAGTTATAGGGGGTATTTATATCTGAGGTATTGGTTCAGGCCTACTTCTGCTTCTACTTTTGTCCATGGCTTGTGAATTCATTTGTTCTTTGGATTGCCATTTAATTGGACTGTGACTTCGCTGTGTTTTCTTTTTTAATTGAGGATAAACAGAATTAAGTTATTGGTGCTGTGACAAAGCTCTGTCCTTGTCTCCGTGGGTCCCGTGTTTCCTGGTGGATTTCGCTAGCCTCAGAGGCTCACTGTGGCCCTCCACGTAGCCCTTCTCTCTCTAGAGGCAAGGGTCACAGCCTACTGAGCCACTTTCATCATAAGCCAGCAAGGGAGGTGAGGAGAAGCTACCCTCCCTTGCACAGTCTCTATTGTCTCCCAGTCTTAGTGATTAACTGAGGGGCAAAGGGTGGAGCCCAGGCCCACCCTCTACTCCGGGCTCCAGCTCAGGAACCCTAATAGTATCAGCTATGGTAGCTGACTTTTTAGAAACAGGACACGTACAATTCCCTGGGCCACTTCCCCACAGCAGTCCCCACTTCCTCAAGATCTACTTCACCCTTACCTCAGGGCCTCTTTCCTTGTGACTGATATGGTTTGTACTGGTCAGTCTCTCCAATAGCATGACTTCCTCCTACAGCTCCTGACATTTGCGCCCACCTGACTAACTGGGAGGCTTTTAACTAGTTTTGGCTTGATTGGTTTCAGGTGTCCCAATTAACCCAGCTGTCCTCCCTGCCTTCTGGAAAGATCTTAATTGGCCCCAGGTGTCTTAACTGACCTGGAGCAGCAGCCATTTGCTTATCCTGGTAACAGAGATTGTTTAGCCTGTGGCTAATGTATCTGTCTCCCATTACTTTACTATAGCCATCTGGCCTTCCCCCGTCACAGTGCCCTCTTGGAAAGAGGAGGAGAGCCAGATTCATGGTTTCAGTGTTTTTTCACCAGGAATGAATTTGGCCCAATGTCGTTAACAAACAAGAGAATCAGGTCTCTTCTTCTCACCTCAGAGGAGTTATAGGTTGGGGAGCAACTTAAAGCCCTGCCAGACTCCCACATCCTCCCAGCTGAAGGGCTGCCCACCCACACACCTATGGTGCTTTCTGATCTCTGACTTACCTGCATGGCCAGGCAGATGGTGTTCAGCAGGATGAGAACGAACATCAGGTACTCAAAATAGGTGGAATTCACCACATACCACACTTTGTATTGGTATTGGTTCTTAGGGATGTACCTCCGCAGGGGGCGGGCCTTCAGGGCATACTCAACACATTGGCGCTATTAAAGAGAAAGGAGAGATTAAAAAAATAAGCAAAAATAACAAGGAGTCCTTGTGGCACCTTAGAGACTAACAAATTTATTTGTGCATAAGCTTCCATGGGTTAGAATCCACTTCATCAGATGCATGGAGTGAAAATACAGGAGCAGGTATAAATACATGAAAGGATGGGGGTTGCTTTATCAAGTGTGAGGTCAGTCTAATGACCTAAATCAATTAACAGCAGGATACCAAGGGAGGAAAAATAACTTTTGAAGTGGTAAGTGAGTGGCCTATTACAGACAGTTGACAAGAAGGTGTGAGTAACAGTAGGGAGAAATTAGTATTGGGGAAATTAAGTTTTTCAACTGTCTGTAATTGGCCACTCTCTTACCACTTCAGAAGTTACTTTCCTTCCCTTGGTATCCTGCTGTTAATTGATTTAGCTTGTTAGACTGACCTCACACTTGGTAAAGCAACCCCCATCCTTTCATATATATATACCTGCTCCTGTATTTTCACTCCATGCATCTGATAGGTGGGTTGCCTCAGGTGTAAAACATTAATACATTTCAATGACAATTTTTTTTGGTATGGAATTTCTTTTAGATCACAATGTAAATAAATAAATTCTACTTACTGGAGCCTCCATCTGTACTTCCTGTGGGCCAAATTCTGCCCTCAATTACACTCATGCAACCCCAATGAAGTCAGTGTGGTTGCACGGGTGTTACAGCAGAATTTGGCTCTATGTATGGGCCTTTAAGAAGAAATTCTTTTACCTGGTTCTTGAATGATGACAAATAGAGACAGCACAGTGCTTTATCCCTTTGATAGTCCTCATATGTTCCACTCCGGCTGTATTTTTAGCCCTTGAGTATTTCCTTTGGGTAGTATTTCATGCCTTTGGTTGCACTATGCAGCCATAAGTTACCTGGTTCTTGTCCAGCTCACAGTTCTTGTATTCCTGCTCTCCTTGTTCCTGAAACGTGACAATGACGAAACCAACGAAGATGTTCATCATGAAGAAAGCAATGATGATGATATAGATAATGAAGAAAATGGAGATCTCCACCCTGTGGTTATAGATGGGTCCCACGTCCTCCATGTGAGAATCAATGGATTTGTACAGTAGCCTAAAAGTGAAGAGAAACCCAATGCAGACACTTAGAAAAATTCCAACATAATTGTCTCATAACACCCCATTGGGCTATGTAAGTAAGATGGTGAGAGTCTAAGTTTTAGCTATTTTCTTCTAATTTTATCAATATCGAAAAATGACTTAGTTTTATACAGGGACAAGACACACACTAAACCTCCTGATCTGACTCCCAAACTTTTGTGAAAGTTCAGATCTAGATCTTAATTTATCTGTTCAACTCTGCTGTGGGTTCAGGGCTTTCTGTACTTTAGTCCTTTAAAAGGTTAAAATATAAGATCTGTCCCTTCATTTAATATAGTTCAGATAAAGAAGGAACAGTCCAATTTGTTGGGAACTTGGTCCTAGTTTGGGGCTGTTCACAGGAGTTCTGAAAGGAAGCATGATCTTGGCACTTTAAACTATTTGAAGTCATGCTGGCACCAACAAGAGGAAGCTCTTGAGCCTGGCTAGCATGGACAGGGTAAGGTCATGAGACAGCTCATGCCTGAGTCACCCTGATGGAATGGTACTGAGGGAGATGCCGGGCCCCCCTGGCACAGACAGGATGGCACTGTGAGACATCTCGTGTCTCACCAGCATGGACAGGCCTGTGCTGTTGCATTTCACACCGGCCTGGCAATGGTGGCATGGCCCTGTGAAAAAGCTCACCATTTTCCGTAACTATTGATAACGTGCCTCACATGCAGTTCACAGCACAGATAAAGTATGGCATGGCCGGGAGCTATTATACACATAGTATTCTACAATACCAAGCATTTGGTACTGGACATCTAACTGGAACTGTCAAAATGGGAACAACTGCTTTCACTTGGTTGAAAGAATAATAATGTTAATATTAATCAGTAGTAATCAAAATATTAATATTGCTTCTACTACTCATCAGTATTTGCTGAGAACTGAAAGTGTGAAAGGGGCAATAGGCCTGGCACCAAGGAGCTTACAATCTTCATATACAGAAATACTAATGCTGCTACGACTTCTCCTCTGCACTTTTCTATCGCCTTCCTTTAAAGATACCAAAACACTTTACAAACACTAATTAAGCCTCATAACTCTGCTGAGTGGATGATAAGGGATATTATAGAAATCACTTCACCCACCTCTGAAATGTAGCCACCTCTGGGCTGGGGTGCGGCAGCTGTTAAGCAGCACTGCACGAAAATTTAGACGAGGGAAGATTAATGGTTAGATTTAGATTTTCCCTAAAAAGAAATGAATGGGGAAGTTGCACTGCTCCCCATCATCAAGCCTTTTGACTCCCTGATCAGCTGTGCACTCACTCTGGCCAGCCCTCAAAGGTTGAAACAGTGAAGAGTGCCATCATGGCAGTCAAGACGTTGTCAAAGTCAAACTTGCTGTTCTCCCAATTGCGGGGCTGGATCATTGGGTGTGTGACCTCTCCGTCTTTGTACGAAATGTAATGCCCCCTGTTGTTGGACGGCAGAAGGAAAACAAGAGAGATTTTCAGTTTCCAAGTTAGATCCAGTTAGAGCGGAGCTGAGAAATGCAGCTGCCTGGGAAAGGCCAGACTTACCTGCATTCTGCTTCTGTTTGCTTGGAGCTATCGCTGCAGCTATACAGTTTGCCCTAGGGGAGAATGAGAGAAGAAGAGTAAAGTCTCCCTTCATTATGGTTGATCGGTGTAGCAAGGAGACTGCACTTTCTCTTTGCTTAACTGACTATGAGTCTCCATGAAGAGCTGAGTAACAACTGGTGTCAGGAGGATGGAGTATAAAGGGAGAAACCATAGGGAGAGGACAGAAGGAACATTCAGCATTCATCTGGAGTACAAGACATGGATGTGGACATTCCCCGAGAAAAGCCGCACTGCTATTGATGTTATGCCACAAACTTATGGGAGAGGGTGGCAAAGTGCTGCTTCTGGTGCTTATGACCTGAGGTTTAATGAGTCACCTTTGCGACACGCCTGGTCTTGTGTCCTCGGAACTTGGCTAATGGGAGCCTGGGAGATTACTGCTTAACCCAGGCTTCCTATCTGACAGTACTGAGGATGGTTTCTGCTCCATGCAAAGCTCCATTTCCCGTTCCCCTACACTGCTCCACGGTACTCCCCCCCACTGCCAGAGAAGATGATTCAGTGGGATGGATAAATGAATGGACTCAATGGTTTTACCTTGAACAACTGAACTCCAATGCAGGCAAACATGAACTGCAGCAAAGTGGTGACGATCACAATATTTCCGATGGTTCTGATGGCTACAAATACACACTGGACCACGTGCTGAAAAGGAAAGACAGGGGCAAGAGTAACTGGAGGGACCATCCCGAGCTGCTGTTGCTATGAGAGAAGCCCAAGGATTCAGCAAAAATATAAGAAACCCAGTTTACAAGTTTCATAAAGTGGTGTCTCAGGAAAGGAAGAAAAGACTCCCTGGACTGTGAGCTGTAGTCTTGTGAACAGGCAGAAAAGTGTAGAAAAGATCAGAACTCAGCTATATGAATACCCTTCCTGGTCAGGTGAAGGGACCTGGCTGATAGAGAGAAGGCAAGAAACACAGCCCACCTATCTGCAAACCAACCTAAAGCTGGTGCATTAGGCCCTCCAACCTTGTCAGTGATCCTTTAAACACTACTCGAGCAGTGTGAAAAGGCTGGTACTTCTTGACTGAAGTAACCTGGGTTTCTAGCCTTGAGAACAACAATGCTGGGGATCAGGATTTCTCTAACCTTTAGTCCCTTGGCTCTGTTGATGGCCCTCAGCGGTCTGAGCACTCGCAGGACACGTAAGATCTTCACTACATTGATGGCACTGGACCTGGAAGAGAGTAGTAGTACATTAGCTTTTACAGTAGCAATAGGAAGTGACCTACCTGAGGGGACAGATGGATTCTGGAGTTTCACCAACAATTTCCCATTTGTAAATACTGTAAGAAATCCAGGGCCGCCGAAAACTTCAGAGTCATCCCTTTGCTGCATGCCATGCCACTGAAAGCATCAAGGTGGCAACAGGGATAGAATTTGGTACCTTCTGCGTCAAAGGCATAGGCTACTTCAATTTTGGCTAAAGAAGAATCTCCATTAGCTGTTGGTAGCATAGGGTTTATGACAGATTATCATAGTGTGATTTAGTATACTAGAGGGCAGTGGTGCACGTGTGCACACACACAAGCAAGTTCCTTACACATCATTTCATTTGAACCGCGTCCTTGCTTTGAATAAATATATAATTCAGAGACATCAAGAATGGTAGATACTCTCCTCAGAATACATCTAGTTTTTTAAAATGTAACTTTAGCCATGTTTCAGAACTTTCTGTGAAAGGAAGGAGCTTTTAGGAGGCACTTCAGAAAGCACTGAGATAGGTTGGGAAGCTACCCTACTGATGGGCCCAGCCTCTTGATCAGAGTTCAAGGGTACATCCCACCAGCGTTAGCTATATCCATTGTATTCACAAAACGATCAGAACACAGAGAGGGCTCTCTCGAACAGGACAAGCTGCCAAATACACGACGGATGTGCAATGGAAAACGGTGCCAAGATGCAATCACCGCAAGACATTTTAAGATGAGGGCACAAAGAAGCACACCACTGAAATTCTAACAGAAGAAAGGAGCACATCAGTTAATTCCTGGTGTCTCATGAATTTAAAGGTTCCTCATCCAACCTGGGGCTCGACTTGGCAAGGTGCTGAGCATTTGGGTTCTGATCCAGCAAAACATTTAAGCATGAACTAACCTTTAAGCAAATGAATTGTCCCCTTGAATTCAGTGGGACTACTCATGTGCTTAACTTTAAGCGTGTGGATGAGTGCTCTGCTACATCTAGGGCAGAGTGCTGAGTCAGCACCGTGCAGGAGTGAGCCCCTCATGAAGACTCCCTCCTGCAGTTGTATGGTGTAAGGCCCCGGCCTACAGCTTTTGGGAACATTCTCCTTTTGCTAGCATATGAAGAGCCTGAACAAGCTCTTCAAGGGCTGCGGATAATCACCAAAATGAGCACTGCATAGTTATTAAGAAGCTGATAGAAAACCCACTGAAGTCAAAGGGAATGTTTCTGTCGACTTCAATGGGCTTTGGATCAGGCCCTAAGGAAGCTGTTATTCGCATAATAGGAACAAGGAAGAGTTGCTTCAGGATCAGCTGGGTTCTTGTTATATAGGAATTACCCTGGCTTCTAACAGAACCAAGTGGTTCCATACGCTTGGTAACGTTTATGGAAGGAGTGTTTGGGTAACAACAACAACTTTATAATTTTTTTGCAGGATTCTCCCTAGGCTCTCAAAGTGCCCTGCAAGCATTCCTTAAGGAAGAGCACCTCTGTGAAGTAGATCTATATTACCCCATTTTACAGAAGGAGTCACTGAGTCACTGAGGGTGGTATATGTGAGAGCCCAAGAGTTTCATGACTCCCAGTTCCTTATCTTAACCACTGGATTACACTCTTCTCTTTCATTTGCTATCTCCGATATCTCCTGCTCCAGGTCATTACCGACAGACAGCAGGACCCAATTCATATTGAGCCTTATATGTTAGTATAAGCTACTTGCTGAATGAGTCTGGAAAACAATTCTGAGGCTTCAAGAAGACTGTTGTTGTTCAGGGGAGTGTAAAAAATAAAAAAATCTTGTACAGACAAGCCAACATAACCCATCTAGTACCTCCCCTCCCCCTCCCGCCCTCCCAACAGACCAGTAAAATATCTCAGTCAAGAATGGCTCACTCACTGGATCCCAAAGGAGATGAGAGACACGCTGACCACCAGCAAGTCTAGGATGTTGAAGTAGTTCCTGCAGAAGGAGCCTTTGTGGAGGAAAGCTCCATATGCGGTCATCTGCGAGGAGGCACATGGAGACACAAACAAACTTTGCCATTAGCAGCTATTCGGGGACCATCTCTCAGACCAAGTCCAACTTGTGGTGCTCAAGGTGTATATATTAAGGAAGGGCAATATTTTTAATGCAGCAGTCATTTTACCTCTAAACCCCAGTGGACAGGTTGGGTCCCAGTGGAAAGAAAATGAAGTGGGAGACAGGGTAAAATAACTATCATGAGAATATATGAGGAAAAGTTTCAAGCCAGTGTCCAGCCCATCTGGGGAGCGAGTGCTCATTTGGGGCCATCAGTAATTCTTCCTTAGAATTAGAGCATACAGAGAACATAAAGTTCACTTAGAAATAGCAAAGCAACACAGTGAATATTTGCAAAAACAACTCTTTGCAACCAAATGCCTTCCCCTTTATCTTTAATAGCAAGGCACTTATGACTAAGATGCCTGCATTTTATAAAGGTTTCCAGGACTAGGCTGAATAAAAATATTACATAAAAAGGGACTGTTTCTTGGGATATTTTCCCGGGCAATACCATCTGGAGTGGACAGCTGAGACCTCCTCCCTCTGAGTGAGAACAACAACTGAATCACTTGGGGATTTTATGATTTAGGCCAGGGCTGAAACAATAGGCAGAATTCCCTTTTTATTTGATTCATTCCCTAGATTCAGAAACTCAATCCAGTGTCCTCTCTACTTGCTTTCCCTCAAGTTCAGCCCCAGTTTGGTCCCTGTAATTTTGTTCAAGAAATGAAACATGTATATTTCCCCTCTCTTCCCTCTGTTCCTTTCTCACAAATCCTAAGGAAAGATTCCATGGGACAATGTGACTAAAGCTTCTGTAGTGGGAGAACAGTCAGCAGGAGCACCTTCCACTCTTGGAACATTAAAATTCCACTTCTGGTATGAGGGATTCCCTGTCCCAGAAGGTGTATTCTATTGAATAACAATGAGATTCTGAGAAAAAAAAGTTCCCTTTCTGTGGGACAGGTGGAATTTTCCAGCTTTGGAATTGTATTTATTGAGTGTAAATACAGATGGGTCTGAACAAAACTCCAGGCCTAAAAACCTCTGAACTTTGGGATGTCCAGAAATTTTTAGACCTGGAGTTTTGGTTCAGACCCATCTCTCTCTATTTACATTGTCAATAAATAGTTCTGGAGCCTTAGAATTCCCTCTGTCCCACAGAAAAGGAGCATCCTTTTGGGAAAGTTCAGACCCTGATTTGAATTTTATGGGCAAGACCCATCTCAAAACACAACTAGATGAGACTAGCATTGCAGTTTCTGAAAGTGATTAGCTTTAACCAGGCTGCTCAAAGCAGGAGAAGAACAATCAGAGGCTAAGTCCAGTTGGATTGTGAAGGATACACAAACTTATATGGATTCTCTGGTTCCTGCTATTAGTCCAGATAGTGTACTTCCTGGCAGTTTCCAGCCCTGGCTATCCATGGCAATTCCAGTCAAAGGAGTGCTGAAGACAGCATGATATAGTGCATGACTTTATTTACCAAACATCCATGGCATTAGGAACTGCCTACCAATCAATCAATCAGACAGAACTCAGAAGGGAAGGAAGTATAAACTCTGGCCTCAATTTAGAATTTATACTTATGGACACATTTGACTGGGGGAAGGGAGGGTTCTTGCCATGACAAAGGTGGTAAAGATGCCCTTTACTGCTTGTATTTTGTATGGCAATCTTGAAAGAAAGAAGACACCATTGAAATCAGGGTGGGACGCTCTGCTGGGTTTCAGTACTGTATGAACAGTGGTTCTTTACCGCCTGTTGGAAGATTTCACTATATTCAGGGAAGATACTTAAAGAGTGTATAATCCAGGGTCTGCTTTCCACCTGTGGCACTGACCAAAACAACTGCAATACCATTTTAAAGAAGAATTATAGTCTTTGCTTATACAGCACTTTATATGTTCAAAACATTGTACAGACATTAATTAATTAACGGTCATCACAACACTGTGAGGTAGGGAAGTGTTATCGGCCCCATATTACAAATTCTCCACTGTCTTGAGCTTTGTACGGTCATTTGTGCTTGTCCAGTCAAGGCAACTCTTTACACCTACTTGGTGCTCATGTAAAAGACTGTACAAGATGCAAGACAGTGGAGAAACAGGCCCTGAGAGATTAAGTGACTTGTCTTAAAGTCAAACTACGGGACACTAGCAGAGACAGGATTAGAACTCAGGATTTCCTAACTCCTAACCCTGTGCTCAGTCCCTGCTCGCCTATCAGTTACACCTGGAAAAAGCCCAGGGTTGAAATCCTGGTTCCACTGAATTTAACAAGAGTTTTGCCATTGACTTCAATGGAACCAGGATTGAATCCCAGAAATAGTTACTAGAAGGTTTACTCCTCCAGGGGAAAACAGACCACTCTGCTAGTTTTGTTAGATAAAACGTTGGGACTTGATCCCACTCCCACTGAAGTCAATTAAAGCTTTGCCATTCATATCAGTGGGAGCGGGACTGGGCCATTGGTGGTATACTACCATCAAGTCAAATGCTCTTGTACAGAGAGCTAAAGATTGGACTAAACTTATATTTAATGTTGTTGCTTTCCTTTTTAACATGTTATTTTTTGTGGGTGATAGATTTAATGGGCACACACACTGCATGCAGCAGCACAACAAAAAGTGTGAGCCTCTTTGGACAGCACTGTGGTTTTGGTGCTTTGAAGCCAAACAGACAAGCCCAGTTCCTAACATTCAGGGAGCATCCTGCCCTTCCAGTGTTCATTTGGATATTGTATTAGCTGTCTGAATTATGAGATCTCAGCAGCTCCAAGGAGAACGCTGCCATCTGCCAGCGCTTAAAACCAGTTCACTGAGTAAAAAGCAAGTTGCCAACTGAACCCTGCATCTAGAGAGCCAGGACATTGCTTGATTACTGTTATTTAAAATATTAGTTTTTGGGAAAATGAGAATTAAGACAGAGGCAACAGATTTTTATTTTCTTCATTGCCAAACTATTCTCCTGTTCCATTTCCTTGTGGCCAGGGTGTTCCCCTGAAAAATCAGAAGGGGGTATTGAGCCAGGCAGCTTCAGTCTCTGGATCAGAGATTTTCAACTACCAGTACCCATCCCAGTTATGGGCCTTCATTCTTTAATGACTGGTATTCTAGGCTCCTCCTCCAGACCTTAACAATGAGCTTCTCTGCTGGGCCCCTATGGAATTCTGTTGTTTGTCTCCCATTGAGCCACAAGGGACTTCTGGCTGCTACAAACTTCAGTCTCATGATGGTGTAGAACTCAGAGCTTCACTTTAGGTTTTGGCATGCCAAACTGTGTGAGGGAGGAAGGGCACTGGTTCACACAGTGCTGTTCTGCAGTGTGAGTTCCACATGTGAGAGGTTTGCATGCTCATGGTTCTTAGTATGGTACACATGTACTGTTGTCCTGAAAAGATTGGCAACTGCTGGGGTAAATTTCTGGCCTGTTTGCCCTTTTCTTGTCCCTGTCTAATATTCCAGAGAGAATCATCCCTTCATATTGACTCCCCAATGCAGCATCATGCTGACACTGGCCTTAAATAACTAATGTCATTTGAATATCAAAATTGGACAAAAAATCTGTTTAGAAGCTTAGACAACTACTAATAAGCTAAAAAACAAAAGAAAATCCTGTCTGTGGAGATAACAACGGGATTTAAAGTGATACAAAGACAGAGAGAGCGAGAGAGAAAGAGAGAGAAGTGTATTGCTCAGATTGGTTACCTTAAGAATAATTTCTAATGTAAAGATACTAGTGAAGACATAGTCTGCATTGCCTAGGATCTGAAAAATAAGCACAATCGGGTTAGTGGTACTGAGCGTGACCCAATACAAACAGGCATGTGTGTTAGCAACAGATAGTGGCAGAGAACTAGTAGGCTTATAAGTGACAGATAATAATGGAAGAGAAGATGGGGACTTTACCTTCAGAGCAATTTCAATGGTGAAAATGACAGTAAAAACTATATCAAAATAAAAGAGAATCTGTAAAACAAAAGGGAATAGGGGTGGAGGGGTAGATCAGTGAGGGATCACTGGAATGAGAAATCACCATTCAGAATCAAAATGCACAAGTCTTTTAATAGGAGGGCAGGAAGGAATAGATGGGAAATGGTTTGGTGAGAACATCCTGTTGAATACAATGAAGTTCTTGGTACAGGATATAGGCAGCATATTAATGAAATCTTTGCTGTGAGTTACAATCCCATGTGGCTTCAGAGGCAAAATAATATTTTTTTAATTGAATTTAATTTTATAAAGAATTCAAGGGTTTCCCAAAGACATTTCCAAATGGAGAGTACAAGGATCTCTGGTCTCTCTGTGGAAAACATGTGATTTCTTTTTATTAACTTCCATTCAAGTTTTTCAGCATCCTTTACAATGGAGGGGGAAAAGGCTCCAAATTGCTGTTCGGGGCAGCTATTGCTCTTTCTTTTTTCTATGCTGATTTGTCACGAATTGGGGGAATAACAAACATTTACATTTGCAAGTTAAATATAATCATAGCTTTTTGTCTAGAATGACACAAGAGAGATTGGCAGGTCCCGAGGTGTAAAGTGACACCCAAAGCAGGACCAGAATTTGACCCTATATATTTGAGTCGAAGGAGAATATCCATGTCAGAGTCAAATCTCCTGCACTCTCCCAACCCTTTTCTTTCAACTGCACTATTAGCCATGCAAATTGTGAATGTCTTCTCTTTGGCTTACTCTCTTGCTAGTTTGATTAAGCTTTACATTTAATAGTCTCCCAAGAGAAGTGGTAGAAGCCTTATCTCTTGGCAAATGTAAAGCCGGACTGGACAAAGAAATAGTAAACATAATCTTTCAATGGCAGGGAGATGGACTGCATCACACAGTAGATCTTTTCTGTCTCTAGATTTTATGGTCAAATCTAGACATGGTGTAAATGTAGCAGAATTTATGATGATTGGCTAGATTCCAGTTTATTATTGTACCATGTAACTATAGAGTAACTATTGCATCCAGTGGAGTCACACTGGATTATACAATGTAAATAAGACCAGAGTCCAGCCCATTCGTCAAACAGGGGCAAGTTACACTACCTAGCAACTTACACTCAGAATGTAATAATCCACTATGAGTCACAGCTGAATTTGAACCAGAGAATTCCACGGAAGTCAGGCTGGGTTTGACCATGTGTGTCTTGGTAACTTGAAAATGAAAAGGACCATTTCAAGGATGCTCAGGCCCCAAATACAACCTCCATTAATTTTGGTATATTATAACTGGAAATGTCCTCCTTATTCCAGTCTGCTGGGGTTTTGACAGTTGATTATTATATCAGTAGAATAATTTTATAATCAATGGGCCAGATTCACTGGTACCCTCTGGCTTCTTTGCATCACTCCGGTGCTACAAAGCAGATATAAACTTGATTAAACTGGTTGATTAAGCTGGGTTTGCAGATGTTTTGCCTCACCAGAGCTGTACAAGGCAGCTGGAGCACACTGGCGAATCTGGCCCAAAAGCAGCATCTAGCACAGGTTTCACATATAAACAAAGTTGTGCCTGAAGGAAGTAACTGCAGGTTACCTCTGTATGCAGCTTTTATTTACTGGCAGGTCTTATACCAGCTGGTGTGTTTATTATTATTTAAAGGTATTCTATCCAGGGACGAATTAAAGTCAAAACAATCCTGCTGGGCTGGAATGACTTCTCACTTCAAGTATATAATTATATAGGGCTCAATTGGGCCTTGAAGGCACAGGCTGGTTGGTGCTGGGGTTGGTGTGGAGGTGCAGCTCCTAGAGCAGAGGAGGGGCAAACTACGGCCCGCGGGCCACATCTGGTCCGCAGGACCCTTCCCTCTGGCCCCCCGAGCTCCTGCCAGGGAGCGGGGTCAGGACAGGCTTGCAGAGGAGCCAGCCCAACTCCCCGGCAGCGTGGTGAGTGGGGCGGAGGATAGCCCCTGGCCCCTCCCCTTCTGCTACCCTCCCTTCCTCGCAGTCACAGTTCCCCCAGCACCTGGGCAGCATGGCTGTAGCTCTGGCCGGGAGGCATGGCTATAGCACGGCCAGACCTGGTCCTCCAGGGCGGCGCGGTCAGGGGGAGTTCCGGGGAGGAGGCGAGGAGTAGGGGGGGAGGGGAGTTTCAGGGGGGCGGTCAAGGAGACTGGGCCCTGCTGCCAGGGACAGGGGAAGAGCAAACCGGGGCCCCCCCCCCTCCATCTCCAGCATGCTTGGCCCCTGTCCCCAGCAGCCAAGCCCAGACAAGGAGTGAGCCCTGCCCGACTGCCAGGGAGAGCAGCCAAATGAGCAGGGGAAACACACAGGAAAAGGACTGAGCCCCCCTTTCCCCCACCCCACAGGTAACGTGGGGCGGGGAGAGCAGGGAGGGTTGGATAGGGGGCGGTCAGGGGGTGGGGAGCAGGGGAGATTGTATGGGGGTGGGGTCCCAGGGGTGGTCAGGGGGTGGGGAGCAGGGGGGATTGGATAGGGGACGGGTGTCCCGGTGGGATGGTCAGGGGGCAGAGAGCAGGGGTGTTTGGATAGGATGCAGGGGTCCTGGGGGGCAGTCAGGGGTGGGGAGCATGGGGGTTGGATGGGGATGGGAGTTCCGGGGGGCTGGAATGGGGGTGGGGGCCAGGTCATGCCTCGCTGTTTGGGGAAGCATAGCCTCCCCCAGCCTTCCCTACCCAGCCCTCCATACAATTTCTGTACCCGATGTGGCCCTAGGGCCAAAAAATTTGCCCACCCTGTCCTAGAGGCATGGGCCTGAATGCACAAAGGGAGTTAGGCGTTGTGACACTCAGCGTTGTGACATAATGCTTAACTTTTAGACGCTTATGAAATCACTGCAATTCACAAAGCCTGAGTCAGGCACCTAAGTTCCTAAAATGAACAGGGAGAAGTTGGCACCTTTGCCTGTGATTCACAAAAGCCAGTATGCTAGGCAGGCCTCAGCTAGCCAATGGGAGATGCCGATGACAGGGGTGTGTCCATCCCTGTCTCAGAGATAGGAACATAAGTCCCGGCTGCAGGGAAGCACCTATCTCTGTTAACGATTCTCAGCTGTGAACCCTGTCTTGGCATTAGGTGCCTATGCTCTTTTACCAAGAAGCTGAGGATGTGTGTGTTGGGGGGAAAGGAGCTCTCTCATAATTATTTGGCCCAGTGGTTAGGGTACTCACTTGGTATGTGGGAGATTCTTGGTTTAAGTTCCCCTTCTGCCTGAGGGGGAAAGGGATCTTAACAGGGATCTGTCACCTCTTAGGTGAGTGATCTAACTGTTGGGCTCTGGGATATTCTGATGTGGGGCTTCTCAGTCTCTCCTGTTGAACTCTGGGTAAATAATGAATCATTGGAGCAGGGGGACTGGATCCTGGGTCTCCCACGTGAGTGCTCTAACCTCTGGGCTATCAGGTCACTGTTGTGCTAGTATGTTCTCTGTCTGTCTCAAAGAGTCATATGAGGGAGGTCCTAGTCCTCCCCGCCTCCTGGCTGTTTTGTAGGAATTTACCAGAGGGGGATGCCTATTGGATTGGGCCCAGCCCATGACTTAGGCAGCTGAATGCCTGTCTTACCATTTGTGAATTGCTTTAGGGCTTAGGTGGGAGAAAGGCACCCAGATGCCTAGAGGGAGGCAGCAGTACGCATGCTCAGAAACAGGGTGTGTAGAGAAGTTTTACTGCAAAAACTTAGGTGCCGAGTGAGTTTAGGCACCTCCATGGTTCAGCAGGACTTCTGTGCATTGCAACGGTCCCAAAATTGGGAATTAGGCACCAAATTTCTTTTGTGCATTCAGGGCACAAGCCCTTGGGAACACAGGGAGAACACAGCCACTGCTCCATTCTAGGATGGCAAGTATGGTCCATTCCACTGGCCAGTGCAGAGACAGGGTCTCCCTACTCTCCTTTGCCCACTTTGGAGAGTTGCCAAGAGCGGCAATAGCCCTGCAGAGTTCTGGTGCACAGGACAGTGCATGGACCAGAATGTGTTGTCCCTGTGTGGATGCAGAAAGGGAGTTGGCTGCTTGCAATTTCACCTTGTGCAGGGCAGGGTACAATCTTACTGTCATACTGTAAAGGCAGGTCACTTTCGCAACCCTAACATCTTGCCAGTGTCCCCTTATATGATGCATTTTAAAAACTTGTACCTGCAAAAATTAAGCAGAGATTTTCATACAACATTACTGGGTTCAAATACGCAAGACAAGATTTTGCCCCAAACCTCCAG
This sequence comes from Caretta caretta, assembly GCF_965140235.1. Taxonomy (NCBI): domain Eukaryota; kingdom Metazoa; phylum Chordata; order Testudines; family Cheloniidae; genus Caretta; species Caretta caretta. The sequence goes on from NC_134206.1 coordinate 242,260,665, forward strand.
CTCTTCATCCAGTAGTAACTGTTGGATTCCCTTTAGCTACAGCTCTCTGCTAGAGCTTCTGTGGAAATACTGCCCCAGGTATGTCAATTGCAGAGCCAACATATATTGACATGCATTTAGGCCTCCATAGTAAGTACATTCAGCAATGCACCAATGGGCAATCAATCACATAGGTCAGATTATATTTTTCAGTGCTCTCCTTAAAGGTGAAATGCAAAACTATGATAAAAGCTGAGATAAACCCAGGAACATGTACTATGCCTCCACTAACTAGACTTTGTGTTGTGCGTGTGCATGTTTTTGAGGGACAGTTGAACATTCAGCATTAAATTAAGCTTTAACAAGCTTTACAAAACATTTAGCTACTGTCAAAGTCTTCCAAGCTCTTCCAGAACTAGACTAGAAAGGCTCCAAAATGCTGTCTCACATACAAAGGCTCCAAGAAGTTGTCTCACACACAACTGCTGACTTTTCTGGGTTCTGTGCCAACCCAGAATAATCGAGGCAAACTCAGGAAAGCAGTGAACGTCTATGAGGGCTAATAAGAGCTTTTAGAATGTTAGATTAGAATGCATTTCTGGGCTGAGTGACCCCCACAGCCCGGTCAGTAGAGGCATTTAACACACTTATGGGGGTTATCTCCAGTTTGATTTTAGCTTTACAGCCTGCACTCAAATGCCGATGGCCCGATTCTAATCTCAGTAGTCCTCAAAACAGTGTGACTGCACTGACCTGAAGATCATTACTTTTGATTTATGCCAGTATAAGGAAGGTCAGAATTAGGCCCAGAGTTTCTCAAGTGAAAGGCAGGTACATGGCAGGAGAGCTGAAGTTCCAAAAGGGCTTGAAAAATGAAGGATTATTTGAAATCCAACATATGCTTCTATATCCTAGTCTTATTGTAACCTGCCCTACCCAAAATCCCAATAGAAAACATTTTGTCTCCCTTCGCTCTTGACCCCTTTCCCCAGCAGACGCTTGTGATATTGATCTGAGGCCAAATTCTGCCCTGGCTTGCCTTCTCTGCAAGCCCATTGATTTCCCTTGGCCTACTCAAGCCAGCCCCAGAAGTCTTCTATACAGCCCTCTCTGCACTGCCATTAGTTTATTCTGGCATGGGTTCATGATCTGGTTGAATCATACTCTTAACATGTTGTGAGGGAAGGAGGAAGGATGGGAGGCATACTTGGTTCCTAAAGGAGTAGTGTCGGACAGGGTCCTCAGCTGCCAGGGAGATGCTGCTGAGCAAGATGAAAAAGAGGATCAGGTTGGTGAAAATGTTATCATTAACGATTCGATGGCAGTGGAGACGAAACCTGCAAGAGAGAGGAAAGACACAACCTTATCCATCAGAACCAGCTGCAGAGAGAGCTAAGGGGTGGGACTCCTCCTCCTTTGCTGCTGGGTCTGTACCTGTAAGAGTATTCTGCATAAGCCCCTCTGACCCAGGAGTGGGGGAAAAAGCTAGGCCAGGCTATTGTACCTGATCCTGCAAGGTGCTGAGTGTCCTCAGCTCCCATTGAGCCATGCAGGGAGACATAGGACATGCGTAACACCTTGCAGGACTGAGCCCTTGGTGCTTCAATGAAGGAAAGAGAGGATGGCAGCCATTCTGTTTACATATGTTTGGGTCCCTATTCAGATTTAGTTGTGTTCTAAAATAAATGACCTTCTGTTGGTTCACCCTGAAATTACACCACTTGCCTCAATTAAAGGGAACTAAACAAGATAGAAACGCAGTTAAGAGGTTAGCTACGTCAGAGGTTCTTTTAGCTTCTTTTCCATACTTGTTTTTCATTTACCACGGATCCCGAGATGGAACTGGAATTTCTCTGGAGAGGTGCTAGAGGAACTCCAGTCACTACCCTTGCCTCAGACAATAACAGGAAATCAGGCACAAGTTGGGGCTTCTAGGGGCATAATATCATGCGAGGCAGTGTCTCGTTGCTGAAGCTCAGCCTAATACAAAGCAATTCTTACCCTTAGCAGGAACCTAGCAGGCAAGAAATAAAACAGACTCCAGTCAAATGGAAAAGTGCCCTCCCCCAGTTTACTATGCACCTCCGTAGCTCCCTCTATGCAGAGATCTCAGAGCCCTTTACAAAGAATGAGGACTAAAGCATCATTATCTTATTTCGGTCCCTTTTTTGTTTATAACACCCCCAACGCCTAGTAGATCAACTTTCCAGAGAGGTGCAGAGGTTACATTACTTGCCCAAGAGCAGAGCTAGAATTAGAATCCAAGAGTCCTGACTGCTGTTACCCCACTGCCTGCTATATACACACACACACCTTTATGACACAGCCTCATGTTGGGACTGTGCTCCTACACAATGCCTCGGTGGAAGTTCTGGGAGGCCTTGTGCATCAGGCAAGCATGCTGAAGGACTCAGCATGCTTTCCCTTCTGTGACAGCAACGGTCTCCCACTCCCTTTGGAGAAGCTAATGCCACCAATGGCACTAGCCTCATATGGTACTATATTCAGGAGAGCACAAGGACCCCCTGCACTGGGGCACAAAAGAGATGAGGTTTCTTGTGCCCTTTCCCCTTTGCACTCCCATGCAGGGCTTGGCACAATCATGCCCCATGTCTTTAGTTATGTGTGTCTGACATAACTAAGCACCCACACCCAAAGAAAGCACCACATATACTCCTTGGTGCCAGATGGACCTGGTTTTTGCACCGATGTTATTTGTGCATCAATATGGTATATCAGGAAACCCATCTGTTAATTAGACTCCAAAGTCCTAGCACTGTCCCAGGGTGTGAGGATGATATTTTTTAACATAAATGGAAGAATACTGATGGATGCAATTACTGAAATTTCCAACCAAAGGGGAATAGGGCAGAGAAGAGAGGACTTGAGGGAACTGTTAATGATACAAGTAGCTTTTCCTAATTCACCAACTCAACACAGGAGGCCAAATCTTACTCTTACTGAAATCAGTGAGAATTTTGTCATTGACTTCAATGGGAGCCGGTCCCTAATGACTGACAATCATTGGCATTTGATGGCTTTACAGCCATCTATATAAAATAGGTTTGTGGTATTAGGAGCCTAATTTGATCATCAACTTATTCTACACATGACTGGCCACCAAGCAGCTTTCAAATGGTAATGCCCTTCAGTGGCTGTTGATCACAAATGATCTGAACTGGTGACAAACAGATGTAAGGCTGTAGATGCTGTACCAATTCCTCAACCTTTCCGGACCCCCTATTTTATGTATTTTATTTCTAATGCCCAGGTTTCTTTTCAACTTTGGTGGAGGTCACCCCAGAGCCCCTGTGCTGGTCAGACTGGTACTGATCTCCTGTGGGCTAGAATGTGGCTCAGAGCACCACAGCCCTATGTAGGGGGCAGTGAGTACCCACACCTCCCCAGAATGGACACCAGTGAGATTGTGCTGGTGCTGAATGCTCCCCAACAGGCCAGCCCTGCTCTGTGGAGCCATGAGCACCCCTCCTCCGTCCACTTTTCAGTATCCTGTTCCCTGTGGGGCAGGAAGTGGGCTGAACTTAGACTGACCCAGCTGGAGAGCCGGGGTCAGAGGACTAAACGACAGGCGAAGAGTCTCCAGGGGGCACTGCTCCATCCCAGAGTAGGAACCTTCACACGTAAGCTGGCCAACTAGGGTACTGAGATAGACTCTGTTGGTCAGACTGAGGACTGAGCCTGTGGAGGGCTGCAGAGATACAACTAACTGAGGGTACTGTGATGGGCCCTGTTGGACTGTCAAAGGACTGAGCTGGGAAGAGCTGCAGTACATTACTGAGTGCTTTGAGATAGGCCTGGTTGGAAAACCCACCTGATGAGCACAGCAGCTGACAGGGGGTACTGTGAGTGGAGGAAATGGAGAAAAACTGCATACACTCAACTGGGGGTGGCAGGGAGGGGGACTCGTAAGAGCAGGGTGACACCCCTTTACACAAAGTATTCATGACCTGCCTCTTCTACAAACTTTCTAGGTGCCCTGAACTCCCCTTAGGCAGTGATACTGGCATAGAGCTCCCTAGAGCAGAGTTTTCCAGCTGGGATTCCAAGCAGGGGGTTCTGCAGGACTGACTGGGTCACTGAAGCCAGGAAGCTCTGCACAGCGTGTTCTTGGGAGTCCAATACAAACGGGAGACCTGACCTGCCTTTCATGGTTGGAACGCTGCAGCACAGCAACTTATCAAGTACCTGTTGGTAGGGCTGAAGATGAAAAAAGCACTGGCATCCGGCATGGGCACAGCCTTCTCTTTGAGGTGCAGTTCAGACATTGGGCGTGGCCGAGGGCCGACAGGCATTTCAGGCTCCTCCTCCTCTTCCTCTGCTGGAAGGAACAGTTGGGTTTTTTAATGCTATGGAGTAGCAGTAACTGGTTCACTTGAGTGCAGAGCACTTTATGTACCCAGAAGTTTCAGTTACTTCTCTGGGTTGAACTACAGCTAGAAACTTCTTCTCTTGCATTATATGAGCCCTGCACAGAGCCAACACCTTGCCTGAGGTTGTGTCAAGATGAGTGAGTGTGCCACGGAGAAAACACTAGGGATGGGCACTTTGTCGAACACCAGTCAGAAGTTCTCAGAATTGTTATTTTTTAGAATTCAAGAGAGAGAAGAATCGAAAGGCTGGAGACAAAGGTAAAACTCTTGAACCAAGTTCCTACGAAGCAGAGCTGCAGGCAGTGCACAGATCAGTGACTAACCCACAAGGAAGAAATGCAGAGATGAGGCCTTGGGGCCTTATGGGGAAGGTTTGAAAGAGAACTTTTACCCTTTGAGGATTTCAAGTCCCTGCTGAAGTCAGACGTTGCTTTGTGCATGGTGCAATAGCATTTCCTTTCATTTAGTTAGTAAGATGGGTAGAAATGCTGAAAGATGGGAGGGATTACTGGCTACACACAATAACATTCATCTTCCGGACAACACCTATGAGGCACTTCTACTTTAATAAAATAGTTTCTTTGGCCCACACAAAATGAGATAAATTCTGGGTAGGTTCTAGCACCACATCCTGCTTTCTTTCTCCTTCCCTTAGGGCCAGTCACTGTGCTTGGCTGGGCTTTCAACACATTAGAAAATGCAGATGAATCAGCTCATACCCTAATCTTGGTGCATAGCTACTGGGGATGGGAGAAAAGCAGCCGTTAGCAGGAATTCATCTCAGAGGGTTTTGGATAAATGTTTGCGTTCGGTACACAGAGCATGTACCTTTTTAAACAAGTTTATTTCTGTAACAGCTCATGTTTCTATTGTATTGTATCTTGTAATACACTGGAAGTTTATACTTTTCACAAGCTTTATGGGTTTAAGAAACATTCTTTCATGTGTGCTTTTCTGTATAGGAAAGGAAAGTAAGTGGTGAGGTTAATGACTGTAATAATACTGTAATTGTAACACTTGGCACGTTTTTGTGCTTTTCATCTGAGGATTTCAAAGTTATTGACAAATATTAATGAACTTACTCTCACAAATTTCCTATGAGGTAGATAAGTAGATGACCTTGTTTGAAAGATGGGGAAATTGAGGAAGAGGTTAAGCAACTTGACCAAGATCTCACAGGATGTCTGAGAGTTAGGATTTGAATTTTTTCTGTAGCTGAACTACATTGGAAGATTTGCACCGTTTTACCTTGAAGAATCACTCATCATCATCATAATCTTTCTACTATATGTAAACTCATTGATTGTGCTGATCTGTTTTGGAGACTCAGCAGAGGAAGGGGGCAGAGTGGTGAGTTGCATAATAAGTGCTCTGAGGACCAGTGGTGATGACGTTTGATGCTGGATTGTGTAGTAGATACTGTAAAAGGAAGTTAGTGGGAGTGAGGCAGGGGAAGCTGATGGACGATTGAGTGAGGAGGTTTTAAGAATAAAGGTACAGCTAGCAGGGAAACACATGGAATGACCATTTCAAATAATTTTCAGGCACTGGGTGAACATGAGTGATTTTAGAGGCTGGGATGATGGAATCTGTGAGAGGATCACTGGAATTAAGAGATTAAGCCACGGATTGATAGTTGGTAGAAACAGCTGATTGCAGATGAGAAAAGATAACATCTAGGAAAATTGGAGTAATGCAGTTTAGGCACAGCTAAAGTACATCCACATGCAGGCAGTGGGCAAAAAGAGGTCTGAGATCAGGTGTTGTCTCAGATGGATAGGATATGGACACATGGCCCCTCATGTAGCACAACAGGCTTGGTTAGTTAAGAGGACGAGGAGCCCATAATGTCCAGTGGTCACAAGGAAGCTGATAAATGGGAGAGAGAAATACAAGTGATTGGAATAATTATTTCCTAATAGGCAGGGGAAGCCCTGGACCAGAGTTTCTGAGAACCAATTGTCCTAGGCAGTTGCTGCAAGGAGTGGCAGCACAAATGGGTTCTGTGGGGTCAGAGTTTCACACAACAGAATGAGAAAACCTAGATTAGAATGTTAGAATTAGAATTAGAATTAGATTATTATATGCAGTGTTGTTGTAGCTGTGTTGGTCCCAGGATAATAGAGAAACAAAGTGGGTGAGGTAACATCTTATTGGACCAACTTCTGTTGGTGAAAGAGACAAGCTAGCTTGTCTCTTTCATAAACAGAAATTGGTACAATAAAAGATATCACCTCACCAACTTTGTCTCTCTAATAGATTATGATAGTAAATTTGGTCTAATAATATATAACTGATTCCTAAAAATATACCTGAACATATGAAAAATTTCAAATCACCTGACCTTTCTGATTCACTTTTTGATTTGAGGGACCTAAGAGAAGCAGCCAGGAAATTGCAGGGCTAATAGCTACCATTTTCACAAATCACTACAATCAGGAGTGGTACCAAGGACTGAAGAAGAGCAAATGTAATCTTCAAAAAGAGTGAGAAGAACAATTCTGGGAACTACCATACAATTCACTTCACTTCAATAAAGTGTACAATACAACAGCAAATAACCATGCACCTGATCTGTTAGCATTTCCCTGATAACACCACCAGCAACAATTGGCAGCATGAGTTTTTGGAAAACTGATCATGTCAGGAAAATCTGTATTCTTCACTCATATTTAGGGCTAGCTTTGCTGGCATACCAAAGAGTGTGAGGGGAGAAGTGTTTTTACTTCACTTTTTTTGCCCCCCCAATCCTGGGGGCTGCTGAGACCACATCAGCCATTGACACAAATTTGAGGTATCTCAGAACTTGGATAATTATATTAATAAAAATAATTTGAATCAATATCATCAAACTGTTATTACTTTAGGAACTAGAGCCTCTCCTTCATGGATCAGTGGTAAGGAAAAGGGGATGGGATGTACCTGGAGCTTCTGTAGTAGGATATGGGTTCTTCTCTTCATTTTCATTGGGCTGATAATCATCCACATTGATCTGACAAAAACAGAGGAGACAGAGACAAAGCCCTGGTCAGACAGTGCCCTGACTTTTTGTTCCCTCAGAAATCTGAACTGCTCATAGCACATTGGGTGGTAAGAGACCTTGGTAGTAGGTGGGGACTCTCCATCAGCAGTGATCGATTTCAGCTCAATTTTCTCCTCCTTTGTCTCCTCCTCCATAGCTGGTTTCTCAATCTCCTGTTTCTTTTCAGGACTAGCGGTCCTAACAATTCAACAGGATAAAAAGCAAACATTTACAAAGGGGAAAAGGGGTTTCTTTTTCAGAAATCTAGTGTAGTGCAGTACAAAACATGACAATAATCAGCTGGCATCTCCATTCTGTATCCGGCATATATGCCAGCAGGCTCCTCCTTTCTATTGGCTGGAAAGGCAACATCAATGACAGTATCTGCAGAGCTTCTTAGTGATGTATATGTGTGTGTGTGTATGTACATTTGACCACAGGCCTAGGGATTTGACCACAGGCCTTCTCTTCACTCCCCCAACTCCCACCAATCACATATACTGTATGAATAGTTTTCAACCCCTAGGCTATGATCCTGAGTTATGCTGCCTGCAGATTTTCTTTAATATGGCTCCCAGCAGTTTGATGGTCTTTGCCGGTTATACGTGCTCTGCTTGCTATGCCTGCTCTTAGGCAGGGCAAATAGAGCCCTGATCATAGGAATACTCTGCCAGCTGCAAAGGTGTCCTGCAGAATGATCAGCTTATCAGAGCAGCTCCCCTCTCCAGGCAACCAGGAAGAAGATAGGGGGACAGGGAGAAGTAACAGGTGGTGACAGAACATCAAGCTTCCCTGCTGCCAACAGCCAGGAGGAAAGGAGAAAGTCTGAGTGAAGCTTCACCCTTACCAGGAGTCCTTAGAAGCACCACAGGAACTGGGAGGAGGAATGGGGGATGTGGCATCACAGGTGAAAAAGTGGCTGAATGTTTGGTCTTGGGAAGTAATGGCTGAGACTGTCCCTAATAAATATCAACCATTGAGGGTGGGGTGGGGATCAGAAAATATTAGGGTAGCTCAAATGGGGTCACTGTGTTGTTATCACTTCCTACTTCTTCTCCTCCTCCAACACCATGTTTACTGCACAAGCCCCATCGCCCTGCATGCCTCCTCTCTGGTTACACTGTCCCAGCCACAGGAGCTAGTGACCTGCTTTAAACTATACGCCTCAGGGTATTAACGGGGCAGCCTCCTTCACTGAGCATCAGCTACACAATGCTCCCAGCCCAGGTAGTTCAAGGAACAGTGAGCTCAGGGTCCCCCTAATAGCTGGATTTCCCCACACAGCAATGCAGCACAGTAACGCTAAAGCCTTCCTTTTGCTCCCTCATTTCAACCACTTAAGTTTTGAAAATGATAGCTATAGATGGGTTTACCTAGCTAGTTTTTTCCTTTCTTTTTCCTCTTCCTCTTCTTTCTGAGCAGATGTCAAACTCTCTGCATCGGCAAGATTGTCCACAGCGATGGCCAAAAATACATTTAGCAGGATATCTGTTTGTGTATTTCCGTAAAGAAAATGGGCTTGGAAAACTGTAGACCAGGACAGCGAGAACCCTGATCACCTGAAATGCCAGTTTGCTCCAATGAGCAAGCTGCAATCAGATCTCACACAAATGGTTAGGCCACACACACACATATACATACCCCTCTCCCTGCCCTCCCAAGGCTAACACAATACACTGTGTTTTCAAAACATTCAAACCGGCCTTCCTGAAGTTAGGCATCTAAATCCATATGTAGGCATCTAATTCAAAGTGGCCTGTTTTTCAAAAGAGCTGAGCAACCCCAAGTCCCACTGAAGATAATGGAAACTGCACACAGGTTCAACCTTTGAAAAAGCAGGCCACTTTTCTTTAAGAGCCTAAATACGTATTCAAGATCCTCGTAACATTAGGCACCTGCCTGTGAAAATTTTGGCCTATGTACTTGAAGTGAACAACCTCATTAAAGGTCTCCCCACAGACTTGATTGGCCATAATTGACATTACAGATAGCATTGTCATTAGCAGTGTATCTCTAAGGGGATCAAAGTGAAATTCATTATAGCTGAGTGCGGAGGGAATCATTTGGCAGCTCTGTCAAGTCCCAACGTAAGCCCGTGCATGTAAGGTATTCAGTACAAAGCAATCACGCTCAAATAACTTGAGGGGCCTGGATGGACAAGCTAGGAAATTTGGAGCTGGAGTTGTAGCTCCGTCCTTTCCCTTGTGTCTAGGTCAATCACTGTTCAGAGACCCCCTATACCACAAAGTTGAATTTGAGCTTCTCTTATGAATTCCTTGGTGTGGGTTCTTATTATAGCATAATCCTATTTAAGTAAATTCCAGTTAAAGGCTTGTATTGTAAATATACAGAACCCTCCTCCTGGACTCTCACTGTGCTGTGGGGTCAAGGGCCCAAAATGCAGCCTTCCAAAGCCAGCTGGCTTGCAAAGCTGGCTGATGTTTTCCTTTTCACTGTTTACAGTGGGACCTGAATTGCAACCTTTTCTAAAATGACAGACTGCCTCCCTCGACCTTCAGATAAATGGGATTGCACTATCTCACTTTGAAGAGAGGGCAGCACAGGGCAACAGAGATGTCAGACACCAGGGTCTGAGAGATCTAAATTATGAAGAAAGGTCAAAGGAGTTGAGCTGAGTCTACAAGGTGATCACGTAGAAGAATCAGCAGGAAAAATGTATCATCTCTGGGGAGGGGATCATCCATTAGGGGAACACAAACTAAACCAGAAGGAACTAGTAGCAGACAGGGATTTGGGACAGATCTACAGTCATGTACTTCATGCAAACTCAAGTGGAAAGAACAGCTGTGTTTCATATACACAGGGCCCTCTGTGCAATGTGCTGAATAACTCCTGGAGTGTACACAGTGCCTTTAATCCCCCCTGAAGTCAATGGGTACTGAGGGTGCTCAGCACCAGCTCAGACCCATAGATAACAGGGTATACATTTTTTATATCTGTTATACAAGTAGACTGTAATAAATGAAAGGATCTCTCTATCATATTGATGTATAAATGAGTTAATGCAGGATCTCACATAAAATGTAATCTGTAAAACATGCTACTTTTATAGCATTTGTATACCATATACTGTAAACTATACATATATTTGTTCCACATGGCGTGTATAAAAATAATAATGGAATAAATTAAAGCAAAAAATACACTGCAATTTCAGTAAGTAGGTACATAGATTAGTTTCTGGACAAGGTAGGGACTAAGGTCTGGTGAACAAAAGGATGATGGAATTAAACCAAAATGATATTTGGCATAGTGGCTCGGCCTTATCCTCCTCTGACAACTGTTATATTTTAAAGCCTTAGTATCAGTTAAAATTCATTAGATGGCATTGATTTTTAGCTGTCAGAAGCCAAAATGCAGACCCAGGTAAACCATAAATGTGACACTCATGAAATTCATATTCCCCTGACACAATAAGGTAGTAAAACATGGTTTTAAATGCAGCCCTGCATGGAGAAAAGGTCGCATCAAAGGATACAGTTTCCGCAGATGAAGAGGATGATGAAGTAAATACAGACCAACATTCCTGGAAAAGAGGGGCCGCCATAAGCCATGATCCCATCATACATCACCGAATTCCAGTCCTCCCCAGTCAGGATCTAAATGACACATTCCCGCCAATAAGGGACACAGTGTTAGACCACACAGCAAACCCGAAAACCCCATGATAACAAAGAAACCCCACCCTCTCCTAGAGAAACTCCCTGGGGTACTCGGACTGGTGGATGTATCCAACAAAAAGGAGCTGAGAGGGCCTGTGCTCTGAATGTCCAGATGTCTCCATGAGGGCTGACCGCTAAAGCCAGGCAGATATCCAAGCCAGCTCTGTTCAGGTTTCGTGGCCATTTCCATCTGATGCCATGGTGTGGCTGTCTGCATCAGTCAGACTGCTGAACTGAGTGCGGGAACAGAAAGCTCAGCACAGGAATGCAGCACAGCGGAGTAAGTCACCACTATGTATACCTCTGTATAGCAGGTGATTTTCACTTCCCCTCACCATGGACACAAGCTAGCTATACATCTGCTCTTATATGAACACTTGCAAAGCTGTACTCAGAATACAGATACTAGATTCCCATTCTGGTTTTCTTGAATCTCTTCCTGTCAGACCCAGCAGTACTTCACTAGGGCAGAGAACTAATGCAGGGCTCCCCAGCAATTTGCTAGCCTTTGACAGGGCAGTGCCTATCCTCTGGCCCCACCAAGTTAGGCACATGAAGCTTGTCCTCTGCTATAGACTGGAATTCAGCTCAGCTCCTAACCTTGGCCACCGTCTCAGCAGCTGCAGAACTTGCTGTCATTGATCACCTTCTGCAGCAGACTAATTTAATTTCCAGTCTCACTGAATACCAGTCTGCACAGGAATGATCCAGGACCATCTTACCCCAACAGGGGACACACACAAGCAGACTGTCAATTCCTTGCTGGAACTGTTGTGACCCGTACCTGAAACACAGTGAGGAGGGACTGGGGGAAGTTATCGAACGTGCTCCTCCTGGTTTGCATCTCATCAAAGTTAAACTTGCCCCCAAAGAGCTGCATTCCCAGGAGCGAGAAGATGATGATGAAGAGGAAGAGAAGCAGCAAAAGGGAAGCGATGGAGCGGACTGAGTTCAGCAGTGAAGCCACTAGGTTACTCAAGGAGTTCCAATACCTAAGGGAGCCAAAGAGAGGCAGTTAAGATTCCTTTCCCAGGGCAGGTGCTCACGGACTGCATCAGATATTGTTTCAGGCTGCCTACTGCATATAAACAAGCATTTCCAAACACCCTGTTAAGCAGTGAATCATCCATGTGCTTCCCTGAGATAATGAGACCTGCTGCAGTAAATGAGTAATTTTACTACCACACGTGTACATACACAATTCCCCCCCGCCCCCTGCCACACACACAGACAGAAGATTACTGCAGTGCTCTCAGACTAAGGCGCTGCAAATCTCTCATCAATATACAGTGATTAGTTCTTGCTGCTTCAGTGAGTTACATTCTAACCAACCTCATTACAACACTCACAGCTGGTACAGCAGCCAGAATACCTGACTCCAGAGAGTGGCTCTGTAATAATGGACAAGAACAGATGGGGAAACTATTTGGATGCAAATACAGACTTGTCCAAAAACTGGTGTATGCATGTGTGTGCGCATATGCTCAATCTTGGATGGAGGCCGCTGAGCTTTCTGGTGTTTGGAAGACTGGGGTAGATACTCAGGGCCGTCTCCTCCTCTCACACCGGTTTTCAATGGTGTAACTCCATTGCCCTCAGTGGAGATACTTCGGACATGCATCGGTGTGATATCATATTCAGGCCCTCAGCAATCCCTTTCCTTTTTGCTTCTGCAAACTACACTGTTCTTTATGCATGAAACTCATTACATTGCCTCAGTACATCTTTAAAATGCTCCTAACTAGTTCCAGCTTGACATTTTCTAGTATCACCCTGGTACCTTGATGCCAGTTGGATCCCGATGCTAAAAATCAACAGGACATTTTTTAAAGGTTTTGAGACTGGCATACATTTCATGGACATTACTAAGATGAAGCCCACTTATTGCAATTACTGACAGAAGAATAAACTGTTTGTGACAGTCTATGTTCCAAACCCTTTTATATAATGATATACAATGTTGACTGCAGCTATTAAAACAACTAGTGTTAAATCGATAGGATTGGTAACTCTCCTCCCCAACTCTATTCATATATTAGCGATGGGGTCAGAGTGAGGACGTTGCAAAGTGCCTTCTCATTGTGTGCCCATTCAGGAGAGCACCCAAACTGCCTGGGGTCTCACAGTGCTCCAAAGGGAACAGGGAGAAGACAGGCTGTGGCTGTACTTTGCATTCCCTCTGCACCAAACTACAGAACGGCACTGGTGTGAAAACAGGCTGCATTATGGGACACAAAGTGTCAGCTCTGAAGCAGCTTCAATGCTGCCCTCTTGGCTGCTGGACACCTCCCACTCCACTTCAAGCTCTGCGGTGGCCCCTTTTCCAATACCAGTGTCACCCCCACAGCACCAGTTATGGGTCTGACAGCAGAGCTGACCTGAAACCTGTTATCCTTTAATCACTCCCTCTAATCACACACACAGTTGGGTCTCAACAAGTTGCACATCCTCCATAGCGTCCAGTCATGATCTGTCAATTTGCCTTCCATCTACAGATCCTCATCCCTTGTTACTCTACTAATAAGTGACTCCCCCTCTGTATCCTTTCACCCAGAAGTTCAACTCTGGCCAATACTGTCCATTCCACAGAAGCTACTGTGGACTCAAGTCTCATTCTGAATTTCCAGTCGTATCTTCTACATAGGGATAGATGGAAGGGGAGCAGGCATTAGCAGCTCTATATCTCCTGTCTTATGATGAGGGAGTCCATTCCTTCTGCTTATGCATGTGGCATCAGAAGAGCATTAATTCCCATGTGAGTGGCCTAGAACATTCTCTGAGCATGACTCTTTAGATTTTTAGGTCACTGTGCATCCCTTGGATGAGCTTTCATTTGAGCTTCTCTAACTGTAGGAGTGCACAGCAGAACAGTTCTGCGTTGTTGGAATGCTAATTCTAACCACACACAAATAGAGAAATATTATATTCATTAGCCCCTCCCCTCAGCTTTAAAGCATTGAAAAAAGGTTTAAACCACACAAATGCCAACCATCTGTACTCAGGTGCCTACCATCTTGGTTGATGGTCCAGGGCACTCGGCTAGGAATTGATAGTCCTGGGTTCAATTGGCTGCTCTACTGCAGACTTTCAGTGTAACCTTGGGCAAGCTACTTAGTGTCTCTGCCTCAGTTCCTTTTCTGTAAAATGGGCATAACAGCACTTCCCTACCTCAGAGGGGCATTATGGGATAAATACAATAAAGACTCTGAGGCAACCAAGATACTATGGTAGCAGGGGGCGGGGGGCATTTAAGTACCTTAGGTAGACTGGGACGTAAGAACTTATTAATCTCTGGTTTAACCCCATTGAATCCAATTGGAGTCATATGGTGAAAACCTCACGCACCTCTGAATTACACCTAAAAGGCACTAACAGGGAGGTTCTTCCAGTATCCACCTATCACTTGTTTCACATAAACATTCCAAGAAAGCAGGTGATATTTTCTATTTCTACATTAGTCAAGGAAGAAGGTGAGCTAACAGTTGTTTTTAATCTCTAAACTCTATACTTTAGTAAATTTCACATATGATCACTAACTGTGAAACTGACACCTATGTAGAGGGCCAGCACAAAGCCTGTACACCCCTCAAGTCCCATTAACCACTTATGATAGGGTTTAAGTGGCATTTAAATGATGCACAGACCTTGTGTTGGCCCTCTGCATAGGAATGACTTTCACCCCAAATGAACATGGTGCCTTCCCTATCATTACATCAAACAGAGCGGAATCAGATGCCATTAACCAAGTGTTCGAAGAAAACAAGGCAAAAGGAGCTGCTTTCCTTTTTCATGGTAGAGGGAAAGCTTGGTGGTCAGGTCTGAAGGGGGATGTGGATCTTTCCTCTGAAGTTTAGCAACCAGCTCATCTCAAGGAGGCCAGGCTGCTTTAAAGTTTAACTGAAATTCGAAAGATGGGCAATGCAAAACTGAAGTAGTAAGGTAAATCTACTGAAGCTGTGGGCTCAACATCACCAGACTTACTCAGTGGATGCGCAATTAACAGCTCTTCCCATCTCTGTTCACACTTACAGCTCACATACTTTTACGCTTTGGGAAGAAGAGCAAGTGAAATAAAAAGAGGCCAAAGTTACCCCTAGTGTAACTCCATTAACTTCAGTGGAGTTACACCAGAGATTAAGCAGTTCCAGAGTATCTCCCTGCACATCAAACTCCTCCAGTTCGGATAATTTCAGCTAAGGCACAACTCCTTTAGTTCTCAATACAGCAAAGCCCCTAATGCATGTGTAACTTAAAGCATGTGACTAGTCTCATTGACTGGCTTAAAATTACACAGGTGCTTAAATGTATTGCTGGACCCGGGCCCAACTGCTTAGCCATTTATCTGGTCAACATTTCTTTATAATTCTTATAGCTGTGTCAGCACTCCAGATTCATTTTCTTATGGGACATTAAAACTCCAAAGTAATTAACTGAGATGATAGTGATGTCTTACCTGCACTCCTGTGAGGATTTAAACCCAAGTATGACATCAGCACAAAACTAAACCAGCCATTCAGAAAACAGGTTTGCATAGTGAGGGTTTGTCTTGACCAGGAGCAGGGCTCAAGTTTAAATTAGCCTTAGCTATTGTGTGCCAGCTAAACCTGACCTAAACTCAACCTTTTCCCTCGTGTACATCCAGAGTAACCCCTTATAGCTTGACTTTCGCTGGTTCAGGAACAAACCCAAACCATGAGGGTCAAAGCCATCCTTGGAGTAACTCAACTAGCTCAGTGGAGTCACCCAGGAACGAATTTGGCCTGGAGTGTTCAAACATATTGCAATGGATTTTGAAAAAGGGCCCTCATCTCCCATTTTCTCTTCTTCTATCATCATACAGCAAAAAAACTCCAAAACCAAAAAAACCTATTCCTGTGAC
Source organism: Caretta caretta (assembly GCF_965140235.1). Taxonomy (NCBI): domain Eukaryota; kingdom Metazoa; phylum Chordata; order Testudines; family Cheloniidae; genus Caretta; species Caretta caretta. Next base: position 242,276,619 of record NC_134206.1, read on the forward strand.
ATCACAATCATTTTCATGGCAATGTCATACATACAAATATTTGAATTCCTTTCAGCAACAAGCAGCAGAAACTGAGCTGTAAAGGCGAAAACCATTGTTGCTCTCGCTATCAGGACTAAGAAATTAATTGTGACAGTTTGTACTTCTATAGCATCTCCCACTTGAGGATCTCAAAGCAGTTTATAGATGTTAATGAACTAAGCCTCGCAAAACCCCTGTGAGGTAGGCCAGTACTGTTATTATCCCCGGTTTTCAACTGGAGGAATTAAGGCACAGAGAGGTGGCTTGCCCAAGACCACACACAGAATCCACTGAAGAGCTTGGACTAAAATCAGGAGTCTGGATTCCCAGTATTGTGCTCTAAAAGTCCTAAGATTCTTCTTCCCTGTCTTTATACACCTTCCACTATGGCTTTTGTGATACCTGCAGTCTCAAAGATACTGTTCTTAAAATGGTGGTAATGATGGTGGGCTGTTTACATAGTGCTTCCAACATTGTTCACCCAACACAGACACCTCCTTGGAGGTATAAGAACCCCCACTGACTTAATAGAAAAACAACCATGGACATCCAGTGGCAGGACTTAGCTTTAAAATATGAATCTAAGTTTACAGTTAGGAATAAATGGATTACTTTTCAGTTTATATAAAGGAATAAATATAGGGTTTTTTTAAGCCGTCTAGATTAGCTCATGAAGAGACAGTCATTTGACTTCTCTCAGCACAGGAAGATATTCTGCACAACACTGTAAAAATTAGAGAGGACAAAACAAGTAGATTATACTGCTGCTTCTTAATTTATTTCATGAAATAATTCTGATGATTATTTATAATCTTCCAAGTAATGTTTGCTCTTGAAATTCTAACAGTGGTTCCCAAAACTATGGGATATTCATTCATTTGTGTTTTTATTTGCTCTATGATATTATGGAGTAGTAGTCATGCTTTTCATATATGTACATATTTTTGATGCACTGAGAGTTTGTCTACACTTGATATTTATCATGGAAAATTCACATAAATATATGAAGATTAATTTGTCTAAGATATACCTTTGCCGTCATATTTTCCATGATTTGTGCCTCCTTTTATCTTCTTGATTATCACTATTTCTATGTCCCATATGTCTGCATGTCAGTCAGAAATATATATTTGACATAAAGCATTACACTGTCATCTTTTCTGCTCTTCTGCCCTTTCTGGGATGGTATCTTACTTTATTATCATTCCATGCATGTGGCTTATTCCACCAGTGTCTATAATGGTAATGACACTAAATCATCACTGTGTTTAGAGCTGAGTGAAGAATGGGAAAACTGGCAGCTGTACTAGAAAGAACACTCACAAGAAGCAGGGTTTTGGCATATTTCAATCCAGGAAGTTTTTGGAAAGTGTAGGGGACAATTTCCTGGTGCAAGTGCTGGAGGAACCAACTAGGGGCAGAGCTCTTCTTGACCTGCTGCTCACAAACCAAGAAGAATTAGTAGGGGAAGCAAAAGCGGATGGGCACCTGGGAGGCAGTGACCATGACATGGTCGAGTTTAGGATCCTGACACAAGGTAGAAAGGAGAGCAGCAGAATACGGACCCTGGACTTCAGAAAAGTGCACTTTGACTCCCTCAGGGAACTGATGGGCAGGATCCCCTGGGAGAATAACATGAAGGGGAAAGGAGTCCAGGAGAGCTGGCTGTATTTTAAAGAATCCTTATTGAGGTTGCAGGAACAAACCATCCCGATGTGTAGAAAGAATAGTAAACATGGCAGGCGACCAGCTTGGCTTAACAGTGAAATACTTGTTGATCTTAAACACAAAAAAGAAGCTTACAAGAAGTGGAAGATTGGACAAATGACCAGGGAGGAGTATAAAAATATTGTTCAGGCTGGCAGGAGTGAAATTAGGAAGGCCAAATCACACTTGGAGTTGCAGCTAGCAAGAGATGTTAAGAATAACAAGAAGGGTTTCCTCAGGTATGTTAGCAACAAGAAGAAAGCCAAGGAAAGTGTGAGCCCCTTACTGAATGAGGGAGGCAACCTAGTGACAGAGGGTGTGGAAAAAGCTAATGTACTCAATGCTTTTTTTGCATCTGTCTTCATGAACAAGGTCAGCTCCCAGACTGCTGCACTGGGCAGCACAGCATGGGGTGGAGGTGACCAGCCCTCTGTGGAGAAAGAAGTGGTTCGGGACTATTTAGAAAAGCTGGACGAGCACAAGACCATGGGACCAGATGTGCTGCATCTGAGGGTGATAAAGGAGTTGGCGGATGTGATTGCAGAGCCATTGGCCATTATCTTTGAAAACTCGTGGCGATCGGGGGAGGTCCCGGAAGACTGGAAAAAGGCTAATGTAGTGCCCATCTTTAAAAAAGGGAAGAAGGAGGATCTGCGGAACTACAGGCCAGTCAGCCTCACCTCAGTCCCTTGAAAAATCATGGAGTAGGTCTTCAAGGAATCAATTCTGAAGCACTTAGAGGAGAGGAAAGTGATCAGGAACAGTCAGAATGGATTCACCCAGGGCAAGTCATGCCTGATTATACTAACTGCCTTCTATGACGAGATAACTGGCTCTGTGGATGAGGGGAAAGCAGTGGATGTGTTATTCCTTGACTTTAGCAAAGCTTTTGATATGGTCTCCCACAGTATTCTTGCCAGCAAGTTAAAGAAGTATGGGCTGGATGAATGCACTATAAGGTGGATAGAAAGCTGGCTAGATTGTCGGGCTCAACGGGTAGTGATCAATGGCTCCATGTCTAGTTGGCAGCCGGTGTCAAGTGGAGTGCCCCAGGGGTCGGTCCTGGGGCCGGTTTTGTTCAATATCTTCATTAATGATCTGGAGGATGGTGTGGATTGCACCCTCAGCAAGTTTGCAAATGACACTAAACTGGGAGGAGTGGTAGATATGCTGGAGGGTAGGGATAGGATACAGAGGGACCTAGACAAATTGGAGGATTGGGCCAAAAGAAACCTGATGAGGTTAAACAAAGACAAGTGCAGAGTCCTGCACTTAGGACGGAAGAATCCCATGTATTGCTACGAGCTGGGGACCGACTGGCTAAGCTGCAGTTCGACAGAAAAGGACCTGGGGATTACAGTGGACGAGAAGCTGGATATGAGTCAACAGTGTGCCCTTGTTGCCAAGAAGGCTAACAACACATTGGGCTGCATTAATAGGAGCACTGCCAGCAGATCAAGGGAAGTGATCATTCCCCTCTGTTCAACACTGGTGAGGCCACATCTAGAGTATGGAGTCCAGTTTTGGACCCCCACTACAGAAAGGCTGTGGACAAATTGGAAAGAGTCCAGCGGAGGGCAACAAAAATGTTTAGGGGGCTGGAGCACATGACTTATGAGGAGAGCTACAGGGATTATTTAGTCTGCAGAAGAGAAGAATGAGGTGGGATTTGATAGCTGCTTTCAATTACCTGAAAGGGGTTCCAAAGAGGATGGATCTAGACTGTTCTCAGTGGTAGCAGATGACAGAACAAGGAGTAATGGTGCCAAGTTGCGGTGTGGGAGGTTTAGGTTGGATATTAGGAAAAAACTTTTTCACTAGGAGGGTGGTGAAGGACTGGAATGGGTTACCCAGGGAGGTGGTGGAATATCCATTCTGAGAGGTTTTCAAGGTCAGGCTTGACAAAGCCCTGGCTGGGATGATTTAGTTGGGGATTGGTCCTGCTTTGAGCAGGGGGTTGGACTAGATGACCTCCTGAGGTCCCTTCCACCCTGATATTCTATGATTCAGTGTTTCTTTTTAATTTCCAGATGTAAGGGTCTCAGTTCCCTTAAACACTCTCTGGATTTCTAGACAAAAGGTTCCACATCTATGCCCCTTTTCACAGAGAATTCTCCTAGCAGGATTGTAAACTGTTCTCTCTCTCTGCAGGAGTGGAGAAGAGTCCTGAACAAACAACTCTTCCTCTTCATCATGTGTTACTTCTTTTTCCGTAAAACCTACTGGTAGGATGGCCTTCCTGCATCCTATTAACTTAGGCCTGGGACAGACACCTTCCTTAGAAACTTGGCCCAGAGCTCGATGAGCCATATCTAATTAAATTTTATCACCCTTTGCCTTTAGTCCCAGGGATCCAGAAAGAAGACAAACTGCAGATCTGGGCTCTTCATTCCTCCCAGGAGGCTGAATCTAATAGTTTATTTTTGCTAATTCCTATTCCCTGTATCTTCAGCTGACTCTTCTAAATAGGCCACCTTCCTTTCGAATAGTCACAGCCTTGCCTTGGCCAATGTCTAAACTGTCTCTTTGGGTGTAAACCTCTTTTCAGCCCTTGACATCTGACCTTGAAAGCCATCCACCCTTAGCAGTAAGCTGAACTATAGAAACTTCATAGGTGTTTTTCATTTTTTGGATTCTATAATGGCTGTTAAATTCAGGGTAAAACCTTATACTAATCTGGCATCCAAGTCAGTTGTTTTTGTCTGCAGCACAGCTCTGCCATCTTGAACGCCTTCCAGATCTGGTCTTGCTTTTCCTGTGCTCTGTGTTTTTATCTCAGTTTTCACAGAGCTCTCCTGGAAGTTTAAAATGATTGTAGGGCCATTTTCATATCCGAGTCTGCAGGAAAACCCATGGCTTCACCCCCACAACTGAAGCTTTTATAAAGTGCTAACTGGAAGCCCATATGGGTGAGCCCCAGACCCCTTTCTCCATCAAGCGACCACTTACAGGAATTTGTATGGAGATACTAAATCGGGATGAGTCGGAAGCTGACATTTCCTGTGACTTCACCTCAAGCTGGCTAAATCAGGTTTGTGTTTTGCAGTACCTGATTACAGGAGGGAACAGAATCACTGACTAGGAGGCACTGTGCCTTTGTGGAAAGGGAGGGAGAGAAAGAAGGGAATGAAAAAAAAAGAGCTTGAAGAAGGTCTCAGTTGCTGCTGCCAGTGTGGGGCTCCCCTCCTCTGAGGGAGGAACTGGAATGGGAGGAGGAAGTGGGCAGAGTCCTCTCTATGTTGCTGCTAGGGCTGACACCATGCTTCTTCCCATAGGGACTTGTGGGGGAGGAAGCTGCCAGGGTCCGCTCCCTCGTCTGCCCATTGTTGTGGCTGCTGGGGTTGGCAATGGGCTTCTCGATCAAGTTTTTTCCCATTTAACACAGCCTTTCAGGCCTCCTTGAGTCACCATAAAGCAGCAAAAAAAAGGGAACATGCCAATTTCTTTTTGATTTGACAGGGACCCTTAAAAGACCAAGCTTGGTGGATAACATCTTCCCATATTTTAATATATTAACCAGCTTAGTTTAAAGTGCTTCCAACCAGACTTGCTAATCACCCAGGAGAATGGTTTCCCGTTTCTTCAAGTGATGCACCCATAGGTGCTGACTTTTTGGTTCCTGGGGGGTGCTTGACCCCCGCTCTGACCTGGGTCCCGCCCCTTTTCCACCCTTCCCCCAACCCCACCCTGCCTCTTCCCGCCCCCATTCCACCTCCTCCCCCCCAGTGCCTCCTGCACACCGTGGAACAGCTGACCGCATCGGGTGGGAGGTGCTGGGAGGCAGGGGGAGGTGCGGATTGGCAGAGCCGTCTGTGAGTGGGAGGTGCTGGGGGTGGTGAGGGGGAGGCATTGACTGGGAGGGTGGGCTGCTGGTGGGTGCTCAGCACCCACCATTTTTTCCCTATAGGTGCTCCCAGCCCCGGAGCACCCACGAAGTCAGGGCCTATGGACACGCCTCCACTCTTTACAGCTCCCCAATCTGTACAGAAAGGGGACCAATTCTCAATGATCCCCTCACTCTGACTTCTCCCATTTTTTCCCTATGAAAGAGCTGATGTCTCAATCCCAAGGACTTCCTTATCTGGCATAAGGCACATAGGCATCCTAAATCCCCTACCAACTGGCCAATCTCAAACGGCTCCACTTTGGTTATGGAGTTTCCGCTCAGCTGTTTCTTGCTCCCTTCCCTTCTCCCATCCCCCCAGAAAGGTGCCTTTAGTTCTCAGCTGCCCTGCAGAAACCACTGTACTGCCAAAGGTACACACCGCAGATGACTGAGCAGAAGCTGGGATGCCCTGTGGAGGAAGAAGAAGAAGTAGGTAGGATAGTGGAAGGAATGAAGCTGCAAGGAGATCAGTGATTTGGATACATGTGTGTGTGGAGCAGATATCAAGTACCATATTTGTCCATGATGCTAGTGCTCCTAGGCCTGTCCCTGCCTCATCCCCAAAGTTGGCCTCCATGGAAAACAGAAGTACCTTGTGATTTTAAATATTCTCAGGAGTCGGACGCATCTCAACACCGAGATGCCCAGCGGTGACATGATCTTGGTCTCCACCAGGATGGTCTCCAGGATTCCTCCACAAACAATAAAGCAGTCAAAGCGGTTGAAGAGAGATACAAAGTAGGCCTGGAGACCTAAGCTGTACATCTTCAGCAGCATCTCTGCCGTGAAAAGAGCTAGCAGCACCTTATTGGCAGTGTCTCATGAAAAAACGGATAAAGAATAATTATTATAATTTCACCCAAAACCACCACCACCACCACCAAAAATCCCACCCACTACTACCAGCAAACAGCGAGGTCAGAGTGAAAAGAGAGAGGACTCTGCTCAGCATGCAGCCAAGGAAGTGGGCCTATGTGCTGACAATCCATACATGAAAGTGTTTTGCATAGAAGCCCTGGTTTCAATCACAATACTTCCCACATGCATGTATTATACAGCTGTATAACCTCCTTGACAGGAACTGTGCTTTCCAATGCACAACCTCCTGTCACACTTGTCATCTTCCGATGTACAGGTTACAACTATTGGCTGCCGTGTTATCTGCTCTTGTTTAATTCAGCCTTTCAGCTGCTCTCATTTCCACTGAGGATTCAGCTGTTTATTTCTTAGACTAAGGGGAACTTCATAAATCATTCCTCCCTCCTCAACTCCTTTGTAACCAGAATGTATCATAAATGCCATTCGAGTGACAAACTGGGGAACTCACAACCCCGAGAATCTACTCTTAAACTGGCAGCCCAAGTGCTGCACACACAGACAGAAGTAAGCTCCAGCTATGTGACCTCACATGGATCTAAAGGAACGTTCTAGCTGATAGCCAGCTGGGTACTAACAGCGTTCTCTGAGGCCTCTCATAATGCAATCATGTATTTGAGATACTGTCTAACATCCTCTGCAAACAGAGGATTGTATTTGTATTTGCTTGTAGTTCAAGGCTGGGACTTCAAATACTGGGTCATCAGACCTCTAACTCTTTCTTTCTCTTTCTCCTTCCTGTAAGTTTGTTTATCCCTTAATGGTTACAAGGACAGCAAGCAAAACCACCTGCCTCATCTTACCTTGGACCTCTGTGAGCCAGTCTGGCTGGTTGTAATGTTCAGAGGCAATGGTAAGGGTGTTGAGAAACACAAGGAAGATCACCAGCCAGTAGAAAATATTGGACTTGACAGCGGCTCGGCACTTCCTCCTGCAGAACCTGTTCCACCGGCGCCAGTAGCGGCTTGAAACGGGAGAAAGAAAAAAGGGATGAAAAAATGGGGACGTGTAAGCCATTGCAAATGCCTCAGTTAAGACCTCCAGCTTTCATTCAGGTGAATTATGGAGTCTGAAGTGATGACAGTGAAAGGCTTTTAAATCCATGCTGGGAGAGAGTCTCCATGACTGCTCAGGGTGACCACAACCATCTGAACAAAACACGGTTCTAAACAAAGTACTAAGATTCTCGGGTGGACGAGCCCTTTCAGCCAGTTTGACTCGGTGAGAGGAGACATGTGCTGACCAGAAAGAAAAGGCCTCTAGAGGTTTCTTGTTTTCCACAGAAATAGTAAGCTTTTCTTTATTGAATAACTGTGGGCCTGGTCATGGGTCAGATCCAGTGCCCACTGAAGTCAACTGAAAGTCTTTCGTTGCCTACAATGGGCCTGGAATCGAGGCCCCCAGAGAGGTGCCGTGTGCCTGTGAATCTCAGCAAAGAATGGGAATTTCAAGTGCTCAGCACCTATCAGTATGAGGCCCAACAAGACAGCCAACTCTGTACTGAAAACAATGTCACAAAAGTCTATTTTCTTTGAGATCCCTGGGGGACCTCAAGATCTTCCCCTGTGCCTGTTGATAAGGATGCCATTTGCTAATAAACAGTACCCCTTTAAATTATGCCTTCCATGAACACAGCCCCTCATGAGTGTCACACTGATTTCTGAGGGTAATTACTAACCACAGAAGGTATTTAAAGCTAATTATACACCTCCTACTCTTCAGAATTTAACTTGCTTAGCAACCAGTTTCCAGGCAACTCTTGGCACTGTATAATACATCTAATAGTTTTTATTATATATGTATTACATGACAAAGTGGAATGGGAACTTTCCTTGGCTAGACCTGTCTCTCTCATTCCCTGTCCAGTGGTAAGCAGTGATCTCGGACTAGGACGGAGTTCAGCACCAAGACACATTAAAGCCAGATGCAAATACTCCACCACTGCTTAAGAATCTTACAGCAAAATTTTATCAGGAACTCAACTGTAAATCTTTGTTAGCTAGGTAAAATACTAAGAATTTTTCTACGAAACACAAGTAGTTTGTGTGCGCTCAAGTGGAAGCGAGTCTAGAAGTGTTATTTTTGAAAAGTGAGAAAATTATTGTAGTGTTTGGCTAATAGAGATATTCTGACATCATCAGGAATAAGTGCATGAGGATCAAATAGCATTAATGCTGTGGTCTTGTTTTCCAGCCTTCATCTAGTCCAAAATGTGTAAGCGTGTGCATGTATGTGTGTGCATGTGCATGCATTTGTGCTATACGTGCACCTATATGTATATAGGAATATTTATGCTTTCCTGTGTTTGTACATCTGTCAGCATGCATGTACTGTACGTGTGCATTCACACGTGCATGTATGTATGTGCATGGGTTAATATGACAATTCTACATTATTATTCACATCTCCTGTATGAGGAAGAAAACAGCAGTTTTCCTGTCCCAATTATGGAGGAAGCCAAAGCATTTCTTATAGCATTCTAGTGTTAGAAGTCTTGCTGGACTTAGAATTCAAAGCCATGAAGACAATATAGGTCACATACTGGAGAGGGAAATGGACTGGAAACCTTTTTCACAATGAGCAAGTATATATTTATAAGCATGATGGAGTAAATTCTGCCAGTGGAAGTATACGTCTGGTCAGCCCAGGCCCTCCACACATTTCTAAAAGCTGATAAATTATTAAGAATCAAACACCCAGTAGGGAAACTCTGTGGATCTTGCTACAAAAGGGTAAAATATTCCAGCTCTGTCCAGTGGTGGGATGAAGCCTAATTTAACATGGAAGCCCTATCTCTTGAGACATTTACAACTAAAGAGAACAGAACACTACCCAATGCTGTAGAAAACAAACACTTGGGTTGGCCTTTTAGTGGAATGAATATCAGCTGATGATCTAACTGGTCTATCTCTAGCTTCTATAATTTTATGACCCAATGTTACCAATGGGGAAGCTTTCAGGCCAACATGCCAGAAAATGTGAACTTCTGAGATAAGTGTCACCTCTAACTCATGGGCCTTATCTCAGTCTAATATTAAGTAAAAAGATCACTGATTTTGGTGGATGATTGATTAAATTCTATCCACGTTGGGAATGGCTTAGAGTTATCCATGTGCCATGGTGACAGTGAAAGATAATTTTAAAAGGTGGGATAAAAAACCAGTCGAATGACAGAAAAATATACAACTATATTTTACTTACCTAAACTTAGATTTGGAGATCCGATGCCTGAAAGATAAGAGTTACTGTTAGTGCTTCTAAATGAACTGTACACTCTAGACCTCCATGAGAACAGCAATAGAAAGAAGTAAGAATAAGCACAACAGATTCCCAATGCATACTGTTTTCCTCTTTGAAAACTGTAACTCAATCCATGCCACTGGGGGTTGCCCTGGCAGAAGAAGAGTACAGTCTTGTTGGTAAGATGAAGGAGAGTGGTGCCATGTGAACCTGAAGATTCTGTCACCCACATCATCAATGAAACAGCCCTTCTGTTATCTAAGAGGTCATTCTGAAGCCAAGGGTTACCATAACTCTGTTACCAAATGTCTTATACAAATGTGACCATCTTCTTTTTCCTTTTGTCATTGAAGAGTTACAATCCTCTGGATTTTACTTTTATATGAAATAAATGTATGCTAATATATAAATATTAACACTTTGACTTTATATAGCACCTTTCACCTGAGGCTCTCGAAGAACTTTACAAAGTGGTAAATAAATCATCTTCATTTTGCTGAAACCAAGGTATAAAGGGTTATGACCAACAACTTCAAATTTGGGTGCCTACAGTCACATGTAGTCATGTAAATTAAAGTGGCCCAATTTACAAAGGCACTGAGTGCCCACAGTTTCCATTGGCTTCAGTGGGATTTGCGGGTGCTTAGCACCCTGGAAAATCAGACCACTTTCAACCTAAATATGTATTTCAGTGTCTAATTTGAGGCACCCAAGTTTAATGACCTAGGTGACTTACTTAACATCATACAGCAAGTCACAGGCAAAGCCAAGAATAGATTCCCAATCCGTCACTGACAGACCAGACACCAATGGGTCAGTTTCTTTATGTGGAAGGGATTTTAGAGATAGAAACATATATTTCACCAGCAGATGGTCCAAATAAAGAAAAATCCTCTGCATTGAATACATCTCTCCTGCAGTGTCATATGCAAGCAACACTAGGCCACATACCAGCCTGCAGTGAATATAGACAACACCACAAAAAATATTTTTATAAAGAAGAAGAAATAACGTGTCTTCTAAATGTAATACATTGCTGTAAAAAACAATGGGAACTTAAAAGTGAATGAGGTAATGAGGTACCCACAGAGGGTATCCTTAATATTATAATGTTCCAAACACTATAATTTGGAAGAAGTTTTGTTTTGAAAAGTCATCTCTATAGATTGTACAATATGTAGATTTAATGAATGTTCAGACTTAAAGAATGGTTTAAAAGTATGACCTAAAACAAATCATAATTTGTGAACATGCAGTAGGAGAGAGATAGAGCTCAGTCAGAGCAAGGGACAAGTCACAGAGGATGGAAGGAAGAAGAAGTCAAAGGGTGTAAGAGAGAGAGAGAGAGAAGGAGAGAGAGAGACAGTGAAAGAGGCACAGAGAATGAGAGGAGAGGTCACTCCTGGAGAATGGTAGGGAGGAACAAGGGAGAGAGGTGGAGAGAGGAAGGCGTCATGGGGGAGATGACCGATGGAAGGTGAAGGACAGAAGTTTAAAGCCTCTGGGGACCCCACGGGCTGAATCCAAGTGTCCCTCCTGCTTTACAAAAAAGGGAGCTGTGTGGCATTTAAGGAACCTTTTATTTAGGTAAGCAAAAAGTTATGGCAAGTGTTATATTCATCATGCATGTGATAATTACATCTCTGGTGCACAAGGAGCTGCAGCAAAGTGCCATCACTTCTCCGCCAGGCTAGCTAATAATCTTCCCACTGCTTCGGATGCCCTTCTGCTAAGGCAGAAGGTTTACCCCATAGCGGTGCTATATATATATATATATATATATATATATATATATATATATATATATATATATATATACATAGGTCAGGGAAGGAAGAAAATATTTTTATCTAGAGCCAGAATACAAGGGTGAAACATGAATTCTGAAAACATAAGTTGAATAATACGACTGATTCTACAAACATGGAAACATTATGTACAGTAGGCCAGCTAGTCTGTAACACTCCTCTCAGCTGACCCTTACTACCACAGGCCTCCTGCCTTTCAGAAGCACAGTCATTCTTCTCACACAAAAACATGCTGTTATATCTATGGATTCTGGCCCCTTGTTACAAACCCTTTGTGCCACTCCAAAATTACACCTGCCCCCTGAGGTTCAGGGTGTACAAGATTTAGTGCTGGACAAAGTGATGAGTTTAAGACCAATACTTCACAACCCTATTATGTTAGGAGCTTTACGTCACTGGAAAAGAAAGCTTCCCAGTTTTCCAATGAGACACAGCTTTTACTTCTAGCTCTGGAAGGTCTTCAGATATTGGACCTTACAATCCTGACATTTAAAATACAAGAAAGCTATTTTAGATCATTATTGGATGTTTTTAGAGCTCTCTCTGAGTAGAGCAGAGTTAGACTCATGATAGTTTAACTCATCTAAGTTTAAAGAAGGAAGGACACCAAAATAGTTCCCTGTTTGTTTTTTAATTCCCTAAAACTTTTCTAAAATTGTATCTCCATAAATCTGTAACATATAACAGATATGGGGTATAAAGGGTGGGGTATAAAGGGTTAATGAGTTCAGGGTAATCTGCATAAATCACAGGTGGTGCTATACCCCAGATTCTTACTGACAAAACCTTTACACAACACCATCACACATCAGACCATCAAGTATTCCATAGGAGACAAACAGAAAGACATTTATGAAGAAGCGTGTGATACTCTGGTATGAAAGCTATACAGAAATAAAATCTATTGCACTAAGACTGTGGAGGATTTAGGCACCAATATAACTGTACATCTACCAGAATAGCAATTCTGGGAACACCTTACAGGTCTCCAAGCATGTAATATCAATCATGATACTTCATAGATATTCTCACTGTACAGATTTTACCACAGTACTGTATAACCATGCAATTATTTGTCACCTTGGTCACAGCTACTACTATACTGTATAACCTCCCAAGTAATTATCTTCCTGATAACTTATAAACCCCCATGGACACAACTAAAAGCTCTCAGAACATCAGTAGCATAGAAATTCACTTACTGTAACTCTAGGAAATACACAACTTCATCATATCCAAGGAGCTGCATTGTTCAGACCTCACAGATTTTAACACTAATCCTAGTGTTGTGATACTGACTGCATGTTGACATGATACAGGTTAGTGGTGCAATTAGTGGTCAAACAGCCAAACAAAACTATCAGGGTAACATTCTTTCCTGGTTAATTTAAAGGTCCTAGAAAAATTCCTTGCTTGTTTCCACTCAGGACTTTGGAATGCCTGAAATAGTGACAACTACCAAAGATCCTATTTTAGACCTTTCATGGGAAAAATGCATGCGGTGACAGGACACTTTAGGAGGGTTAGTCAGTTTCAGGTATGTATCCAGCAATAAAGCTGGTAATATGTCACCTTAATAAATTGTTAGAGCTGAATTCTGCTCTCATATTTGCCTGTGTAATTCCTATGGCAGTCACTGAACTAAACTCTTCTTTCAGGTACATTTTGTGTAACCCCATTAACATCAGTGGAGATGCACAGGTGTAAGTGATGATAGTAACTGGCCCTTTGTGTATTAATTAAAGGCTTCCAGTAAACTGGGACACAGTACTGATGACAAAAGGACAGTTAACCTTGCTTTAATATGGGTTCAGATACTCCCACGACTCCACTGAGACTTGATGGGAAGATCTTTACTTGACAACTATACTCAGTCTCCTGACAGAATCAGTGAGCTGTAGCAGTGCCTGGAGACTGATGCCATTTCTCCTTCCTTTTCCCCTCACTACAGTATTGCTCTGACTCCACGAGAACTAAAGAGCAACCCCGACCTGACTGGATGGGCACTGAATCGTACTGGAGTGGCAGCTGCTGGCCAGCAGTGGTAAGAGACAGCAGAGCATCTCCATAAAATCATAGAATCATAGAAGATTAGGGTTGGAAGAGACCTCAGGAGGCCATCTAGTTCAACCCCTGCTCAAAGCAGGACCAATCCCCAAGTAAATCATCCCAGCCAGGGCTTTGTTGTCAAGCCAGGCCTTAAAAACCTCTAAGAATGGAGATTCCACTGCCTCCCTAGGTAACTCATTCCCGTGCTTCACCATCCTCCTAGTAAAATAGTGTTTCCTAATATCCAGCCTAGACCTCCCCCACTGCAATTTGAGACCATTGCTCCTTGTTCTGTCATCTGCCACCACTGAGAACAGCCAAGCTCCATCCTCTTTGGAACCCCCCTTCAGGTAGTTGAAGGCTGCTATCAAATCCCCCCTCACTCTTCTCTTCTGCAGACTAAGTAAGCCCAGTTCCCTCAGCCTCTCCTCATAAGTCCAGCCCCCTAACCATTTTTTGTTGCCTTCTACTGGCATATTTTGTCCAATTTGTCCACAGCCTTTCTGTAGTGGGGGGCCCAAAACTGGACTCCATACTCTAGATGTGGCCTCCCCAGTGTCGAATAGAGGGGAATAATCACTTCCCTTGATCTGCTGGCAATGCTCCTATTAATGCAGCCCAATATGTTGTTAGCCTTCTTGGCAACAAGGGCACACTGTTGACTCATATCCAGCTTCTCATCAACTGTAATCCCCAGATCCTTTTCTGTCGAACTGCAGCTTAGCCAGTCGGTCCCCAGCCCGTAGCAGTACATGGGATTCTTCCGTCCTAAGTGCAGGACTCTGCATTTGTCCTTGTTGAACCCCATCAGATTTATTTTGGCCCAAGCCTCCAATTTGTCTAGGTCACTCGGGACCCTATCCATACCCTTCAGTGTATCTACCTCTCCCCCCAGTTTAGTGTCATCTGCAAACTTGCTGGGGCTGCAATCAATCCCAAAATCCATCCTGCTGAAATCTTAAGGTGATTTGCTAGTCAAGGAGTTACACCACAGGCTGGGAAACTAGGCTAGGGTTTTAGAGTCTAATGGAAACTCCAGCCTTGACTGTGAAGCAAGGGGTGAAGGGGGGTGGGGGAGGTGGAGTCAGGCTAGTCACAGAGTTGGAAATGTGAAGGATCCTCCTCTATAAAGCCAACCTACTGTCCTCTATACACACATCTCATGAGGTACTGGGCTGGCCGTCAGTACCAATGGCCCAGGCTGTGATACTTGGGAGGGTTGTATACAAGAAAGAGAAACAAGGGCCAAGCCTGTGCATTTTCCGACTGAAATCAGCAGTGAATTTCTGGGCTTTTGGCAGACATCTGTTACCATGGCTCCTGATGTGGCGGGGACCAGAGATCTCGCAGCAGCAAAGAGATCAGCAGCAGTCTGTAGTGTCTTCAGACACTATTTGCTTATCAAGCCCAGAACAGCAGCAGCCATGGCAGACAACAAACCTGCATGTGATCAGCTCTTTCCCCTTCTCCACAGATGCCTATACCGACTGTTCTAAGAGCTGCAAAGGAATTATTCTGCCAGCCAGAAGAGCACAAGGAAAAGCACCAAGGGAAATACACTGATGGATCAGCTGATGCCAAGCGCTTTCATTATTTACAAAATTTTCAGGACATAGGATATTCAATTGAAAAGCCTGGGTAACTCATTTATTTTGTTTTATTCTGGCTTTTTTGTTTTAACCCCCCTGTGCAAAATGGTTGGACTATACCAGGACTGAAAGGAAATCCTGGCCAGGATGAAAATGCCAAACGGCTGATTGTTCCAATGAAAGCTGATCATTTGAAGCTGTTTCTTCCTTTGAGTTCAAATGCTTCAACCCTCTACTGTGGCCTCCTGGAACATGAGTCTCAACAAGGGTCTTTCTATAGATCAGCTACTCAAAAAAAAGGCAAGAGCTTCATGTCACCCTGCGTATTTCTGGTTGTATTGGAGGACCAGATTTCTTGGGTGTACCTAGTCCGAAATTCAGTTCCAACAAGGCTAATATTAAGCATGGGTCTTGCCTGACCTCAGGAATCTAAGCTACAACAACATGGGCTCCAAATTAAAGATATATCTGTAGGGAATTCATATGATCTATGGATAAAAATGCAGCATCTCAGATAAATTACTCACTGCTAGGAAGCCTTGTGAGTAAGGCTGCTCCTTAATCCAAAATCCATTGCTCCTAGGTGTAGGTTTAACACCAGTTTATTTGTTGCAGAGGATCATGGGAAACACATTTCAACGCACCTTGTTAAAATAGGTCAGTCACAGCTGTGGTGGGACAGAGATAAGATTAGGGTTTCAAATTTTGTCTTTGGGATAAAACTGTTGTGTTACCATTCCAGTGCAGATGTTATCACAATGTAAGGCAACATCATCGTATGAGTGATGTCATGTTGGCACTGCAGAAGTTTTGGGATGCTTGTAGATGGTTCTTGATAGTCCTATCAAATTCAGAACGGTCCCTAAAAACTGATATGTATTACAGCTACCCTAGGCATTGTGAGCCAAACCCATCCCTGATATAACTCCATTCATGTCCAAGGAATTACCCCAGGGATGAATTTGGCACTGATTTTTTGTCTTTGTTTTGATAAATTGGATGTAAAGCACATTAACGAAATCAAGAAATCCAAATTTAACTCTTCCTAGAACTCTTTCTGTTGGTTCTAAGGTTAGAATCACTCCAGACAGCTCTGCTGAAGAAGGCACTTAGGCTTAGGTACTATAGAAGATACAGGTTTCTTTGGAGCATGATGCACCAGGAAACTACTTCTGCTGGAGGGGTGCTCTCCTGATCTCACTGAGAACATATCTCCATGAAGTCAGGTAGTGCTGTCAGAAGAGATTTCCATTTCCAAAAGAGATGCTTGGAATTAGCTTCTTGTGCTGATATTTCTGCCATTCACAGACCTTTTTTTTTAAGATTCTACTACTTCATATAAGAACAGAAAGAACACCCAGTAATTCTAAGTCATCTTTAATAACATTGCTTTTCCTTTCCTTCTCTTAAAGGCATGTCTTCCTCTTGTCATAAGTACATTCTGATGGCAAGAAGAAAAGGAGTACTAGTGGCATCTTAGAGACTAACCAATTTATTTGAGCATAAGCTTTCGTGAGCTACAGCTCACTTCATTGGATGCATTCAGTGGAAAATACAGTGAGGAGATTTATATACACATAGAACATGAAAAAATGGGTGTTTATCATGCACACTGTATGGAGAATGATTACTTAAGATGAGCTATTACCAGCACGGGGTGGGGGGGGGGGGGGGAAGAAAACCTTTCGTAGTGATAATCAAGGTGAGCCATTTTCAGCAGTTAACAGGAACGTCTGAGGAACGGGGGGGGGGGGAGGGAAACATGGGGAAATAGTTTTACTTTAAATAGTTTTACTTTGTTTAATGACACATCCACTCCCAGTCTCTATTCAAGCCTAAGTTAATTGTATCCAGTTTACAAATTAATTCCAATTCAGCAGTCTCTCCTTGGAGTCTGTTTTTGAAGTCTTTTTGTTGTAATATTGCGACCTATAGGTCTGTAATCAAGTGACCAGAGAGATTGAAGTGTTCTCCGACTGGTTTATGAATGTTATAATTCTTGACATCTGATTTGTGTCCATTTATTCTTTTACGGAGAGATTGTCCAATTTGACCAATGTACATGGCAGAGGGGCATTGCTGGCACATGATGGCATATGTCACATTGGTAGATGTGCAGGTGAACGAGCCTCTGATAGTGTGGCTGATGTGATTAGGCCCTATGATGGTGTCCCCTGAATAGATATGTGGACACAGTTGGCAACGGGCTTTGTTGCAAGGATAGGTTCCTGGGTTAGTGGTTCTGTTGTGTGGTATGTGGTTGCTGGTGAGTATTTGCTTCAGGTTGGGGGGCTGTCTGTAAGCAACGACTGGCCTGTCTCCCAAGATTTGTGAGAGTGATGGGTCATCCTTCAGGATAGGCTGTAGATCCTTGATGATACGTTGGAGAGGTTTTAGTTGGGGGCTGAAGGTGACGGCTAGTGGCGTTCTGTTATTTTCTTTGTTGGGCCTGTCCTGTAGTAGATGATTTCTGGGAACTCTTCTGGCTCTGTCAATTTGTTTCTTCACTTCAGCAGGTGGGTATTGTAGTTGTAAGAATGCTTGATAGAGATCTTGTAGGTGTTTGTCTCTGTCTGAGGGGTTGGAGCAAATGCAGTTGTATCGTAGAGCATGGCTGTAGACGATGGATCGTGTGGTGTGGTCTGGGTGAAAGCTGGAAGCATGTAGGTAGGAATAGTGGTCAGTAAGTTTCCGGTAGAGGGTGGTGTTTATGTGACCATCACTTATTCGCACCATAGTGTCCAGGAAGTGGATCTCTTGTGTGGACTGGTCCCGGCTGAGGTTGATGATGGGATGGAAATTGTTGAAATCATGGTGGAATTCCTCAAGGGCTTCTTTTCCATGGGTCCAGATGATGAAGATGTTATCAGTGTAGAGTAGGGGCATTAGGGGACAAGAGCTGAGGAAGTGTTGTTCTAAGTCAGCCATAAAAATGTTGGCATACTGTGGGGCCATGCGGGTACCCATAGCAGTGCCGCTGATTTGAAGGTATACATTGTCCCCAAATGTGCAATAGTTATGGGTGAGGACAAAGTCACAAAGTTCAGCCACCAGTTTGCCGTGACATTATCGGGGATACTCTTCCTGACGGCTTGTAGTCCATCTTTGTGTGGAATGTTGGTATAGAGGGCTTCTACATCCATAGTGGCCAAGATGGTGTTTTTAGGAAGATCACCGATGGATTGTAGTTTCCTCAGGAAGTCAGTGGTGTCTCGAAGATAGCTGGGAGTGCTGGTAGCATAGGGCCTGAGGAGGGAGTCTACATAGCCAGACAGTCCTGCTGTCAGGGTGCCAATGCCTGAGATGATGGGGCATCCAGGATTTCCAGGTTTATGGATCTTGGGTAGCAGATAGAATACCCCTGGTTGGGGTTCCAGGGGTGTGTCTGTGCGGATTTGTTCTTGTGCTTTTTCAGGGAGTTTCTTGAGCAAACGGTGTAGTTTCTTTTGGTAACCCTCAGTGGGATCAGAGGGTAATGGCTTGTAGAAAGTGGTGTTGGAGAGCTGCTGAGCAGCCTCTTGTTCATATTCCAACCTATGCATGATGACGACAGCACCTCCTTTGTCAGCCTTTTTGATTATGATATCAAAGTTGTTTCTGAGGCTGTGGATGGCATTGTGTTCTGCATGGCTGAGGTTATGGGGCAAGTGATGCTGCTTTTCCACAATTTCAGCCCGTGCACGTTGGCGGAAGCACTCTATGTAGAAGTCCAGTCTGTTGTTTTGATCTTCAGGAGGAGTCCACCTAGAATCCTTCTTTCTGTAGTGTTGGTAGGAAGGTCTCTGTGGATTAGTATGTTGTTCAGAGGTATGTTGGAAATATTCCTTGAGTCGGAGACGTCAAAAATAGGATTCTAGGTCACCACAGAACTGTACCATGTTCGTGGGGTGGAGGGGCAGAAGGAGAGGCCCCGAGATAGGACAGATTCTTCTGCTGGGCTAAAAGTATAGTTGGATAAATTAACAATATTGCTGGGTGGGTTAAGGGAACCTTGTCAATCTATCCAACTATACTCTTAGCCCAGCAGAAGAATCTGTCATTTCTCGGCCCCCCCACCCCCGCTCTCCTGCTGGTAATAGCTCATCTTAAGTGATCAGTCTCTTTACAGTGTGTATGATAACACCCATTTTTTCACATTCTATGTGTATATAAATCTCCTCACTGTATTTTCCACTGAATGCATCCGATGAAGTGAGCTGTAGCTCACGAAAGCTTATGCTCAAATAAATTGGTTAGTCTCTAAGGTGCCACTAGTACTCCTTTTCTTTTTGTGTATACAGACTAACACGGCTGCTACTCTGAAATCTGATGGCAAGGTTGACTTGCTAAACTGACAGAGTTAAATACCCTTCAGCCCTATGTCACTAAAAAAATCAACTTTGACTTGAAATCTCCCTATTGCTCCAACAAGACTAAAGGGACTCATTGCCCCTGAGATTTTACCAGATTTGTAGAAATGATAATTTGCCTAAAAGACAAATTGAAGCTTTACAAAGTTCATCTAGTTATTTCATTTGTGCTTGCAAATTCCAGTGGAAAGATGAACTCACAAAGGTCTACTAAAAAGTACAGGTCAGATCTTCAGATGGAGTAAATGGGCATTGCTCAACTGAAGCCAAAGGAGCAAAAATAATAATAAATAATAATAATAATTTTAAAAAGCCTGTTACGAACTGAAGATATGGCCTTATAAACTTGTCTGAAAGATTCAGCATTCTTCATAAAAGAATTCCCCCTGTATTTTAGAATTGAGCTAATCACTACTTCCCTATTATCAGGCCAAATCCTGAAGTCCTTACTCAGCCTCTCCTCAAGGAATACTCTCATTCAACTTAATAGGTCAAATTGTGAAATTCTTACATAATTTTTTACATGCTCCATGGGGTATTTTGGCTTACATGAGGATTGAACAAGGATTTAATAGGAACTTCAGGATTTGGTACACCCTAACAATCTGAATTTCAGACTTGTTGCTGCCTGAGAGGGAGACATGACAACTACAATAAACTAGAGATGGGCCCAAGCACCAAAGATCAGATCCAGATC
The DNA here is from genome assembly GCF_965140235.1 of Caretta caretta. Taxonomy (NCBI): domain Eukaryota; kingdom Metazoa; phylum Chordata; order Testudines; family Cheloniidae; genus Caretta; species Caretta caretta. The sequence continues at coordinate 242,296,841 of NC_134206.1, forward strand.
TGAACTTCCCTAAAGTTGGAGAGTTTTCAGATCCAGATTATTGGTTCAGGCCCATTATTAAGACAGGAACCATTGGCAAAATGTGGATCTCAGTCCAGATTTGGGTTTGGATTTCAAACACACTGGTGTGGCCTCTTGTTATCCTGGTGGCAGGGAGCATCTTCCATTTCCCTGACGCTTGGAACAGTATCAATGGGGCATAGAGGAACTTGCACCCAGTCTTCTTTTGGCCAAAGAAAAGTTTGCTGAGATTCTAGTCTTTTTTGGAGGAAGGAATGTGAAGCCCCTCCCCATAAAACTGTATTGGCTTCAATTTCCCACTGTTTGAGTTGTTCTCAGATATAGTGGAGAGTGGCAACTGCAGAAAGATGGCTGCATCTCCCTCCTTGATCCTCAGCTGTCCAACCCTGGTGGAACTTAAAACAGCAATGGGCCTATCTTAATTTCCACCACTGGTGTAAGTTCCACACCAGTTGAGGATCAGGTGTAAAAGAGCTTTGCTCCACCATGCACCTTCCTGTCCATGCCCAGCCCCTGGAATTCCCCTGACATGTCCTGTCCTTCCCCCTTACACTTTGGGTAGGCGGATAGCTGGAGCAGAAAGTAACAGAGTGGAATTTCCCACTGGTCATCTCTAGCTATTTTAGGCCTATTTTGCACCCCACAGAAACATATATTTGAAAACCTGATTACCTACAGAATTGAGTGTTAGCCTCAGTATCCTGGCCACTTTCTAATTAAGGTAATTCTACTCTAGCTGTCAAAATCCCCCCTGCAGTTTCAACATAGGACAAGTCATCCTTCATGTCTCCTAAACCCATGAATGCGTAGTGTCTCCTGGCACTTTCAGATAGCCGCCACTTTTTACCCTGAAGGTGGTTGCACTTCAGTGCTGGAAAAGTGACCCCTACATACACAGACCATGAAGTGCTTTAGGATCCTTTGGGATGAAAAGCATGATATGAATGCACATTGTAATATTAAATTACAAAGGTGACTATATAGACACTATAATACATTTGCCATTTTTGTTATTATTTGTATTACGCTCATGCCTAAGGACCTCTGCTAGTGACAAACACTATACACACAAAGGAAAAAAGAGACAGTCCCTGCCACGAAGAGCTTACAAACTACAAAAGAGAACAGGTGAATGCAGCAGACAGATGGAGGAAGCACAAGGAAAAGGATAAGTAATTTTTCATGAGGTTTGTGATCTGGTTGATGAAAACAAACTGCACTTGCAAATAACTTTGTGCACACCAGATAAGTAATTACAGATAGTGGCAACTGCTGACCAATATTATGGGACCTAAATTACGCTTCTATAGTATAGGTCCCAGGGAGCTTGGGGTGGATTTTTGCCTCCTTGAGTTCTTCAGTTTGCAAGGGAACTGTGCAGGATGCACCACAGGTGTGCTGAGGCTGTTCTGCAGGGCAGTTGAGGTAGTGATGTCACTTATAATCCCACCTACCACTTCCTCCCTTTGGTGTGACATATGCTTCTGGGTACACACTGACGTAGCATTCTGCCTGCAATTGTGACCAGCCCTTGTGAGAGCCATGCAAGAGGGTGAGAGAAGATGCTTTCCCCACTCTGCTATGCACTCACACAAGGGCCTGCCATAGTCCAGCACATAATATTTTAAATACCTTCCAGAAATACTGTCTCACATATTTTGCATATGTGCCTAATAGATTTTATGACCCATGGCATTTTTTCTGATTGAGGTACTTCTATGTCATCATTAACATTTTTATAATAAGAGGTACCATGCTATGTACAGTAATCGGAACTTGATGTGCAGTGCAAATCCCATTAGTCCTGATGAAAACGTTGTGCATTGATTTGAGAACATATCCAGAATTTTGGAATCTGGATCCATCACTTTTAAAGGGAAACTTTTCAAAATAAAAATGCTGCAACTCTTGAGTGCTTGCAGGTTTGGGACCAGAGGTATATATTTAAATTATGTTACCTGTTCTATTAATAACACCTTAAGTAATTAAACCTGAAAGAATGCTGAGTATCAAAATGATTTTACATAATGTATGATGTTTGCTTGCTTTTTGCATGTCACTCATCTCATTAAATCAGACTAGTCAGTTTCACTCTTTGGTTCTCCTGTGCTAGCTAGACCAATGTCATTCTGTCTGGGTATCTATCAATACAGGAGAATGTTTAATTTAAAAAAAATGGTTTTCATCAACTTTTTAAAAAGTACATTATAGGGCTTGTTTACATGGGTAGTGATTCCAGAATCGCTATTACTGATTAACTCCACGTGCAGATGTTCATATTCCAGAATAAGAGTGCCTTATTCTGAATTAAGGCAATCTTATTCTGGAATAAGAGTGTCCTTAGATGAAATTAATCAAGAAATATTTAATTCATTCAAATTTACACCCTTCCTTATTATCCTTTAATTTTCATGTGTGGATAAGACCATAGAAACAGTTCTCTTTATAGTGCACCTGATTCTGGTCTAATTAACACATAAATCCCAAATCCCTCCACTGAGATCAAGAGTCACTCTGGATTTACTTGACTGAGATCAGAATGTGGCCTATTAGGTTTCGTAACTTCCCACATACAATTTTCTTGTTTAAAAACTGTGGTAAATCCAGGACAAACAGCTACAAAGGGGGGGGGTAGTAATTAGTCCTAGGGGATTAAAAGGCCCCTCCCTATCCACTGAGGAGAGAGAACCATGGGGCAATAAGGTTCAGATGGAAAAGGGGTTGCTAGGGAACCAATTAGGTTCAGCTGACTCCAACTACTTGGGACCTTTTTAAATCCTCCCCTGGGTGGGGGAGTAGGGAAGCTGCTAGTATGCTGTTTGCAGCAAGATGCCAGACCCTCCCAGTAGGGAGGCTGTACTTGCTCCCCAGAAGGGAAGGAAAACAAGCACAAGGGACTGACTGAGGAGAGGAGTAGCAGGACCATGTGCCACCTATAAGGATTCACCTTGCCCCAAACCTGAGTCTCCAAGGCTAAAAAGGACTGAGCCTACTGAGGTGAACAAGGTATTTTGCCACAAAACCCTTAAATTTGCATTTAAAATATTTGGATTTAACCCTTTAAATCCATCTTGCCTGCAGCAGAAGCAACATTGATATCTTTATATATGTACTCACGCCAGCCTAGCACCGCAGTTTTCTCCTTCAATATCTGCTCCTGCCACATTGTCTGTGTTCACGGACTCAGTCTCACTTGTAGGCATGCTCACTGCAAAGTGAAGAAAAAGCAAAGAGTTAGTGATTAGATTGCAAAACATCTATTGTCAACCAATGACAATGGAGGGGACAGCTTAGCAAATAGACTCTGAGTAGCAATATCTGAGCCTTATGCATTGGGCCCTACCAAATTCATGGTCCATTTTTGTCAATTTCACAGTCATAGGATATTTTCCTCCCTTGGTGTTCACACCTCCAAGTGCTAGAAGAGGGCCGCATCCTCCCTGATTGAACTAACCTCGTTATCCCTAGCCTGATTCTTGCTTGCATAGTTATACCTGCATCTGATGAAGTTGGTATTTACCCACAAAAGCTTATGCTCCAATATGTCTGTTAGTCTATAAGGTGTCACAGGACTCTTTGCCATTAATTTCATGGTTTTAGATATTTAAATCTGAAATTTTACTGTATTGTAAATGTGGGGGTCCTGACCCAAAAGGGGGTTGTGGGGCTGTGGAGTTGTAAGGCTATTGTAGGGGGGTCATGGTGTTGCCATCTTTACTTCTGAAGGCAGCACTGCAGAGCTGGACTGCTAGAGGGTGGCTGCTGGCCAGGCACCCAGCCCTGAAGGCAGGGCCACTGCCAGCAGCAGCACAGAGGTGAGGGTCTCATGCTATGGGGAACGGGTTACCACTTTTTTGGGGACAGCAGGGCCAGCCTTATGGGTAGGTGCCATGGTCAAGGGGATGCCGTGGTCACCTCTCCCCAAACGCAGCCAGCTGAAGGCCCCTTTAACCCTGAGCGCTGGGCCTGGAAGGGGCAGAGCTGGGGGTGCCCCAGCCAGGGGCTCCTACTATGTGCCAGACTCCAGCTGCTAGTCCTGGCTAGGCTGCTGCTGGTGGCAGCACTGCCTTCAGATCTGGGCTCCCATTCAGAAGCCGTTGAGCTTCCTGCAGCTGGGGGAGGTTCCTGGAGGTGGGTCTGACCTGGCCCCAGTCGTGGCTCCTGCAGAGGAAGAAGTAGTCCCATCCTGGCCAGAACTAGCAGCTGGAGCCCGGTGCAGGGTAGGAGCCTCCAGCTGGGGTGCCCCCAGCTCTGCCCCTCCTCTACAATAGCCAGATTTCATGGGGGAGGCCAGATTTCACAGTCCGTGTTGCGTTTTCCAGGGTCGTAAATATAGTAGGGCCCTACTTATGCAGTTTGCTGAGCAAGTCTGTGGCCTTATTGCATAGGCCAAGCAGGTATAGCTTAAGTATACACTCAAGTTCCCCATCAGAAAAGAGTGGGACAAGAGCTGCTGCTCTGCTTCTTTCAGTGAATTAATCCCTTGAAAGTTTATAAATAGGATCAATGGAAACTGGAGGGAAAATCTGGCAAAACCACCAAAGAGATTAACAGTGGAACATTTAAAAAACATTCCTTTATTTCTGCATGGTCTACATTTTTTAAAATAAATGATGTATGTTCTGGTGAACTGATGGCTGATGAAAAGTACCAGAGTCACAGCTCTTGTGCCTGAAGTCCTCTGTTATCTGAAAAGCAGCTATAGCATTAGCAGCAGTGATGCTATCCTCCCCAAAACTGCCCACCGCTGTGCCTCAACCTTACACCTGGAGGAATGGGATCTCTAGGAATGAGAGAGTAGCTCAGTTTCTATGACCCATTCAGTCTATGACCTGACTTTCTAGAATTTCCAACAAGGAAGCTAAAGAATACTGACTGTGGTGGAGTTTTTGTGTGAACACCTGTCAATTAAGAACCAGGCTGAATATTGTAATCCACATCTACCTGATTGTTTTTGAACAGGGGACTGACTTCCTAGACTATCAATCCCCTAAATCTTTCATTCCACCAAGAGTTCATGGAACAGGACAACTCCAACTGAGTAACTGCTTGTGTCCCTTGTTTGGAGAATTAAAATACCTCCTTAGCATATATCTGTCTGAGGTCATGTGGCACAAAGGACAGCACTTCTCCCTACGTGTCTTTCCTCCCTCCCTACTTTCCAAATACACAAATTGAATTAAAGACAAAGAAATGACTCTTCAAACTGAATGGTATGATGGGGTTGGACAGATGTCTGATAGGCTGTCAGAACATGACCTATGTTAGCAGCTGTATAGATGTCGGTGGGACTTTAGAGCATGCTGTGTATTAGCGGCTGGAAAGATATTTAATGGGCTGTCAGAACATCTTGTGTATTACTAAGAACACAGCTATTCTTAGCAATAAGACAGACATCCAATGGGCCACCAGAGCAAGAGCTAAACTAACTCCAGGAGATAAACTTGATGGTCCTTTCAGGGTATGCTCTGCATTTGCAACTGGGCAGATGTCCAATGGGCTGTGAGACCAGGTCCTCTTTTAGAAGCTGGAGAGAGATCTGATGGCCCTTCCAAACGTATCCTGTATTCTTGCTTCAGTGCAGAGTATTCCCTCTTTTTCAACCTAACAATCTCCAGCATTTCTACTTTGTCTCTTATGGAGAGCTAAATTTCTTAGATTGTGTTTTTGAGCACTGAATGAAATATTTGACACTATGGCACTCCCTCCAACATGACCAAATGCATTGCTCCAAGTGTGTCCACACCTTTACATAATCTTATGAGCTGGCTGAAATCTTGTTATGGGTTGAGTTAAAACCCCATTGAGATTGAGAGGTGTGAAGGCACCATTCAATTAACATTACTGTAAGCATAAGCCCCCACTTAAGACAAGAAGAATGTGTGAAATTTGCCCAGGAGCTTTTGGCTGAGTATTGTTTGGATAGGGGTGAGGGAAGAGGAGACAACAGACTGAAAGACAAAAACAGAGAGGCAGATGCAAAATGCTAGAAAGCCTAGCAGTAGCCTGTAAGCACAGTGTGACCCTGGAAAAAGGGTAGTGGAGAGGGATTTTGGATCTGCTGGCTAGAGAGGCTTGGGGCTGTAAGCTAAGAAACTGCTCCTTTTGTTCTTGCTTCCTCCTGGGTTTGGAGAAGGAAGATTTTGTATATTTCTTGTAAATAAACAAGATTGCAACAAAGAAAATACCAGACTCCATCAATTTCTGCTTCCAACTGGAACATTTCTAGGGTCCTGAACTTTGACTAGCTGCTTAGGTCAAAAAGGGGCAACAGTAACATATGTGTTCTTATTGTCTTTGCTTGGAGAAACAACCTAAGAAACCAGCTAGATTAATATTTTGACGCACAAGAAACCGCCAAGCAAACTGAAAAAGAAACCAACCCCCAAGGTTAACATTTGATCATACAGTCTGACCCCACCCCAGGAAAACAAAACAGTTATTTGGCCCGTAATCTTCTGATATGAAGTGAAGCACCTTCAAAACATATTTCAGCTTGATTGCAAATGGAAAACAGTTTTGAAGATATTAGAAAAAGGTTGCTTTGCAACACCTCAAACACATATACAGGACACTGCACAAGCAATAGAAGGAGTGAGGCACATACATGCATAAATATACTCACATACAATATATATATATACGTATACACACATGTTATGGACACAGAGCACAGTGGAACATTACCATGGGTTTCTGTGGAGTGACTAAACCAAGCAAACTTCCCTTTCTTCTTATCAGGCAAGCCAGCAGGAGTGCTTCCTTTCACAGACAAGATGGTCAGTGTCAAGTACCAGGAACAAGACATCAATAGAGAGCATGCAGCCAGTGACAGGCAAAAGAAAAAAACAAGGAACTCAGCTTACACATATGACATCCACTTCTGTCTGAAAACTTCATAATGAATTAAAAATACAAAATGGAAAATAAAGGCATATGGAAGTATGAAATATTACAATATACACTGTCAGAGGAGGATCCTCCTCTTCTTTCTGATCTTAGTTACAAGCTGAATCCCGCAAGCATCAAGCCATTGAGTTAAAGTTGTGGGCCAAATCCTTGTCCCACTGACATGAATGGCAAAAGTCCCAAAGAGTGACTAATCTAGCTATCTGTGCTTCATATGGTGATTGCCTTGCTTCTGGGAGTAGCAAAAATAAGGCAATCGCAATTTGTCCCCAAGTTTTATGGCTGCATTGTGGGCAATGGGGCCAGGATTTGGACTAGCCAATGTCTGAATACACACTTGTTGGATTTCCTCCGCTATGTTGGCAATGCTGCTACTTGAAAACTCTTGGTGGACTGCTGTGAATGCAATTCTCTGTTTTATGCTGATTTCCAGAGATTAATAACATCTACCAAGTTGGCCCAGAGGAGCTGAACTACAGAGTCATGCCCAGACTGGAATAAGACTGATGAGTCTTTTCCCCACACTGTCTCTCCTGCTTTCCACCTGAAGTTACACTGAGCAGCCGCCCACTGACGTTCTGGTGTGTGGGTTTGTATGGCATTATAAAACACTGATCCACTCTTTATTACACACGAGGGGCCAGATCCTCCACTAATCTTGCTTCTGCTCTCTGCAGGCAGGTCTGCCTGTCCTAAATTCGAGTAGACCAGGTGGGCGAGGTAATATCCTTTATTGGACCAACTTCTGTTGGTGAGAGACAAGCTAATTAGAGTGCACTGAGCAGGCTGCACTGCAATGGCCACAAGGGCTGAAATCGCAGCCAACGATCAGCATAGTACAGACGTGGCCAAACTGTGGCTTGTCCTCTTGCCCCCCAGAGCCCCGCACGCACCCCCCACCCATTTCCATCTACAGGACTGGGAAGGGGGGAGCTCGGGGCTTCTGCCATGCGGCGGGGTGATAGGATAAGGGGCTTCTGCCCTGCTGGGGGGAGGGGTCTAAGGGCTTTAGCTCAGTGGAAGGGCAGGGGGCATCAGGGCAGAAGGCCCATACCGTGGCAGGCACTGTCCCATGGGGCAGGTTGTGCATGTCTTGCAGCTCTCGAACTTCTGAAGATTATTGTATATAGCTTGTAGGGTCAGTATGTTTGGCCACTCCTGGCATAGCACATTGTCATGTACTTGGGCGTGGCTATGTTAAAGCAATTTTTACTTGTAAAACAGAACATAGGTGGAAGATGTTCACAGCAATAAATGCTATAAATCCCTATGTATATGCCAGAGGGACCACGGCCTAGAGGTTAATGTGCAGGACAGCCAGGAGAACTGGCCTCATATTCCCAGCTCTGCTACAGCCTCCCTAGGCAAATCACTTTAACCTTTCTGTGCCTCGTCTCCCCCATCAGGATGAAGGGGAGAGTCATACTCACGTCCCCCACAGGGGTGGTGCAAAGCTTCATTTGTTCATGTTTGTAAAGCATTTTTAGCTCCTCAGAATGGAAGGTGCTGCAGAAGAGCTAATTACTGTATCATTCATATATCTACATTATTGAGGCGAGCAAGCCTACAGCGGGGTTCAAATGCACAGGAGTCCAATGCTGAGCCAGTTCCTGTTAAACAGTCAGCTGACTTCCCGTTACTCAGAAGCACTAGTCGCCAAAGATGAACAGAGCGCCGGCCTTGCTGCAGCGGGAGGGACTTACTCTTCAATGTCAAAATGAAGGGGGCAGAGACACACACAGACTGGGACAGGGTATGAAGCGAACCACAACAAAGATGGGGAGGGTCATTCTTATCTAACCCTATTCACAGGATGCAAAACTTGTTAAGGGCACCCAGCCTTTAGACTTGAAACAAGGTGCACCTTTTTAACAGTGAAGGTAATTAACCATTGGAATAATTTACCAGGGAATGCGGTGGAGAATTCATCACTAGACATTTTTAAAATCAAGATGGCATGTTTTTTCTAAAAGATATGGTCTGGTTCAAACACAAATTAATTCCAGGAAGTCCTATGGCCTGTACTATACAGGAGGTCAGACCAGATGGTCACAATAGTTCCTGCTGGCTTTATAATCTATGGCTCTAGTAATCAAAAGTGGGAGTGGATTATCCTCAGTAGTTCTTGTGCCCTGTGCTCCTCTCCCCTGTGGTGCTTGGTGATGGGTGGATTCCCCCAACACAAGCTCCCCACCAGCCTCTAAAAAAACTACTGCATGCATCCATGCAAGGAATCCCCACGGAGCTGGGCTCTGCATCGTGCAGAGAACACCACCTGTACAAGCTACCCAAACCCACCCCTAGCTGCCTCAGAGGAGAATGGTGAAGTGTCCATTCCCCACACACTTCACACTGCAGGTGTCTGATCATCCTGGCACCCCAGGCTAAAACAAAGATTGATCTCTCTTCACTGCATGCCTTGAATGACATGTCCACCAGCATGATGGAGGGCTATTTTGACTTATTTTCCAACTCCTATTTTTCACCACGTTTCCCCTTCCCCTGTCACCTCTGATCACTGCTAAAGGTAATGGGACACAAGGACAACCCGAGTAGAAGCAGTGTGGCCCAACAGACAGGGCAATGGATTTGAAACCAGATGGACCTGGATCTCATCTTTGTTCTGCCATGGGCTCGCTGTGTCATCATGGGCAAACCTCTCTATGCTTCTGTTTCTCCTTCTCTAACACAGGGATAGTAATTCTCCACTCACTTTTGTCAAGCTCTTTGAGATCTATGGATGAAAAACATTGTAATGAGAGCTAAGTATTATCATTATTATTGACACTAATGCTTTCCAGGTGGGACTCAGCAAGATCACGAAACAACTCTGAGCAAAGGAATTCTGTGAATTCTCCAGCTGGAACTTAAGATTTGTTTTTCCATCAGGCACAACAAAAACAAATTGCAGTCTTCAGTTTCCAAGCTGCCTCCTTAAACTGAGTTAGCATTGAGTGAATGACTTCATCTCCAAAAAGAACCCCATTTCCTACTGCGTCTCTCCTGTCCATCCATCCATGAATGAGTTTGTGGGCAATTGTCAGAATATCAAACAAGTCATCTTTTTTCTGTGGAGTGTCCTCAGTTTAATACATGAACACTGCCTAGCTTCCTCCTTTCATCACCTCTGTTTGTGGAAAGCCTTACTCATTCATTTTACCAATTAATTTAAATGAGAGAGTTTTCATTCTGCTGTATGCATTTCTCCTGGGAACATATTCTTATATGCAAGTGTAACACTGACAGACCCCGGTCATCAGTGGGCAGGATCGAACCTGAGATCTCTGGAACTGAATGCATGAGCCTCTACTGCATGAGCGAAAAGCCACGTGGCCCTTAACTAAGGCTGTAGAACAGACTCTCCAAGTGGTCTCAGTGCCACTAGATGGGACAGACACCACACCCAGGAGGGGTGTAGGTTATACAAGGAGCATGCAAAAGGTAAATTATTGGGTACATGGGGGTAAATGCTTGTGTATAGGAGAGCCCCTCTTGTGCATCTCAGATAGCAGGCAGGAAAAAACTAGCTATGAAATGGGAACCTCTTTTGGGGTTTCTATCCTGCACAGTGACACTGTATTGTTGTGGATTGGGTTAAACCTTATCTAATCTACTCTGACCTCAACTGCTACAATGATCAACACCCCTCACAATGCTCCTTTCAAGATCCATGGATCCTACCCATGCCTATCACAACAACCTTATCCAGTGCACTAAACGCCTCAGTAAAAACTATGTGGATGAAATCAGACAATCACTATACTCTCGAATGAACTCGCACAGGAAAGTGATAAAAACATCATAGCACCTGTGAGTGAACACTTTTCACTCTTTTCAGAGTGGTAGCCATGTTAGTCTGTATCAGCAAAAAGAACGAGGAGTCCTTGTGGCACCTTAGAGACTAACAAATTTATTTGAGCGTAAGCTTTCGTGGGCTAAACTCCACTTCATCGGATGCATACAGTAGGACGATATATATATCTATATATATACACAGAGAACGTGGAAAAAATGGGTGTTGCCATACCCACTATAACGAGTGTGATCAGTTAAGGTGAGCTATTATCAGCAGGAGAAAAAAAACCTTTTGTAGTGATAATCAGAATGGCCCATATCCAACAGTTGACAAGGAGGTGTGAATAACAGTAGAGGGAAAAAATAAGCATGGGGAAATAGTTTTACTTTGTGTAATGACCCCAGCCACTCCCAGTCTTTATTAAAGCCTAATTTAATGGTGTCCAGTTTGCAAATTAATTCCAATTCAGCAGTGTCTCATTGGAGTCTGTTTTGAAGTTTTTTTTTGTTGTAGTATTGCAACTTTTAGGTCTGTAATCAAGTGACCAGGGAGATTGAAGTGTTCTCTGACTGTTTTTTTTAATGTTATAATTCTTGACATCTGATTTGTGTCCATTTATGAAGTGGGTTTTAGCCCACGAAAGCTTATACTCAAATTTGTTAGTCTCTAAGGAGCCACAAGTATTCCTCATACTTTTCACTCTCTATCTGACCTATCAGTACTCATCATCAAAGGAAACCTGCATGACACTTTCAAAAGATGAGCCTGGGAACTTAAATTCATAACTTTGCTAGACACTAAAAATCATGGCCTTACTAAAAACACTGGATGTATGTCTTATTACAACAATCTGTAACCACTAACCCCCTTTTTAGTCCTGTCATTACAGGAGTGCCACTTCACCTTCAATGGCCCCTTAGAATATGTGCTAACTACTGATGCTAAACAATCTGTTCCTCCTTGTAGTTAGCTTGACACACTTAGCCTGGTCTACACTTGGGGGGGAAGGAATATTCAGCTGAATAGTGTAGCTGAAGTCGGCGTATCTTAGGTCGATTTACCTGGCCGTGAGGACGGTGGCGAGTCAACCGCTGCTGCTCCCCCATCGACTCCGCTTCCGCCTCTCGTGAGCTGGAGTTGATGGGGAGCATGTTTGGGGATCGATTTATCACGTCTAGTCGAGACGCGATAAATCGATCCCCGATAGATGATCACTACCATCCGGTGGGTAGTGAAGACCTGCCCCTACTGCCTTTCCCAAACCTGAAGAGCTCTGTGTAGCTTGAAAGCTTGAGTCTCTCACTTCACCCACCTTGTCTCTCTAATATCCTGAGACAAATACGGCTACAACACTGCAAACATGACCTCCACTCCTCATTTAAAATATCTGAGAGAAACAGCTAAGCAGTGCCACTTAAGAAAAAGGGGGCGTCTGAGCCTGCACAGGAATTTGGACTTTTTGGGAAGAGGGCTCCACAGGGTATTGTCTTTGGGTAAGGGTGTGTGAGACACAGAGACACAGCTCAAGCTGAAAGACCACCGAGAGAATCAGAAAGAAAGCCCGAACAAGCTGGCTGAAAGAGACTGCTGCTGTGATCAAGGCAGCTATGTGCTATTTTAAGGTTCTTCCTGTGTTTGGAGAAACAGCACTTTGTGAATAAACAGGCTTGCATCATAAATACCAGACTCCATCATTAATGTCTCCTCCCAACTGGAGTAATCCACAGAGGCCCAAACTTTGACTAACTGCTTAGGTGAAAAGGGATAACAGTATTATTGGAGCCCCTTCAGGAGAAGATAAGATGGGAATTAGAATTATCAGTGGGATCTTGGTGGTTAGATACTTCCTGGATTATAAAGTTATCTGAGCAAGTGTCTTATGACTACCTGACCAAACGTCAATCGTATGGTCATGTGACCAGTGATTTATTGGCCTACAATGGGATAAAAATAATGTACATTTTAGAATGGAGGTCTGATTCAGTTAAACAGAGCAGACTCCTGTAGATAAGCTCCAACTTTAACTCTATCAACAAGTTCAGTGCTGAGATGGAATTTAAGATCCATAGTAGGGGAAGGAAAATAAAACAAAACACCAGTGCTGATAATTAATTGTTTTTAATGTGGGGTATTGATACTTCCTTTACTCACTAAGCACATGCTCCCCAGAGACACTTCTTTTCATGACAGGATCTGAATTAAATGCATTCTTCAGTCTGTTCCTTCCTCCACCCCCTTTGAGAATTCTTTTATCATTTCTCAGGAGACTTTTGGCTGCTGCAGAGAGCACTTCTCCTTCTTTCCAAAAGAGAAACTGTTTTTGAATTAGTGAGTGTTCACAATGAAAGATGACCAGGGAACAGTGGAAAAAAAAGTGGCCCTGTTTCTTAGATGAGGAACCTACCTGAATGGCCTCTGGAGGTAAGGAAAAGGGACACATGATTTGCTGTTCACCTGAGAAGCTAAGTGAGAAACAGGATCGGTATATGAGGAGGACAGATGGTACATCAATGAGTCTATATAAAAAAGGTCCTTGAAGGACTGTAAAATCCTTGGAAACTACTAGTTGAGCACCAGAAGGCCAGTGCCTGTCCAATTAGTACTGAGATCTGGTTTCCAAGAGGCCATCTTAGGTTATGTAAAAATATGGCTGAGGTGATTACATCAGTTAGAAAGAGAGGACCTGGTTCTCATTTATGACAAGGCCCCTTTAGACCACTGTGGTAATGTTAAAGGACCTTAAAGTGGTTATCATTTGCACTCATTTTAAGGCAACTTTATGCCACTACAGTGTAAGTAGAGTGGTGTAAAGGAGTCTTAACATAAATGAGAGTCAGGCCCAAAGTAAGCAAAAAAGATAAAGAGATGGAGAAGCTAGCATATACTAACGGAGCTACCTACAATGAAAAGATGAGGGTAGCTAGCACATTGGGTTGCATGACAGAAGATGAATACATGAAGGCAGAAGACAGTGGAATAGAGCTGAGCTAGGAAGTATTATGTGGTTTTTCAGAGTGGAAATGGCGATAAACTGATTATATACATATACCCACACTAACAAACTCACCCCACATATGTTGAGGTGACAGTCAGAGTCATGTGATAAATGTATATACACCACATACATGGAAATAATAACCATGTGATATATCAAGAGGCATGTGCCAAATTGCACAAGTATGTGATTGATACATTTGCCATATACTCATCCAGTTTATCACATACCTATAGCTGAACTGTCTGCCCATTAGTCCATCTCTCTGGGATCTAGTCTGACATTTCAAACCCCTCAGCTGCTCCAAACATCTGCCATTTTTTATTTTTAAAATAATCTCAACAGAGAGACATTGTGTTCCATAAATATCAGTTCATTATAGCTGGTGAATGGAACAAGCATTATGCAGAAGACCACATAATAGACAAAATCAAATCTAAGCCCCTTTCAAAGTGAGATGACCTTTTCAAGTCTCAAATGCATTCTGTTTTCCACTTCCAAGAAAGAACATGTACATCTATTCCCAGGAGTGCATTAACACTTCCCTGCACATAATGTTCAGGTTTTTTTTAAAACAACTGACACAGCTGTAATCTTTTGGATTTCTCATAAGCACAGTTTGCAGGAATCTCACTCTGAAACATATGTTCAAGAAAATGGCTCATTCCTGTGCTAGAAAAGGCAAATCAAGCATTCTCCAGTGGCAGCTAGTTGTACTGTCAACTGGGCATCCAAGTTCAAATCACTAGCTTGCTCATCACTCCTCAGGCTAACTGTGGTTGGAAGGGCTATAAAAGCAGCACTCTTAGCCTCTTGGGACTCAAGAAAGGATGCAGGAACAGACTGGTTAGGCCATAGGCTAAGAGAGTTTGCTACAAGAACAGGTAACAGAAGACATGCCTCCTGCCAGTGTGCATCCCTCTGAATGACATCAAACCAACCTTCAGAAACAGATTCTATACTGGTCTCTTCACTTTCCTGGTAAATGGCTTGTATTGTTTTCTTGGCTGGAAACAACTAAGGGCAAAAATACAACCATTTATGAGGCAGGTTGGGATGCATTTTGCATCCTAAGCATCCTGAGTCTGTCTGCTTCTCTTGGGAAACTCCTGGCTGTAATGATGAGTTCTAGTTAAATTAAAACATTTCGAGTTGGGTCTTGCACTATTTAAACACTATTTACTGACTTTAAAAGATTATTTCCAAATAGTTCTAAGAATTTTCCTACATCCCTGCTGATGCTTCTAAGCGTCTTTTCAGCAAGGGAGGTAAGCCCCAGAGCAACACTACCCAATGTACAGAAGTCTGAGAAGTGCAGAGGGGAACTCCCCATCCACCCTGGCTCCTGTTGTTCCCTGGCTCCATGCAGGGGTTCTGTGTAAAAGAGAACCTCCCCCAGCCATTACTTTGGAAACAGCAGCAGCTCTGCTGCTTTGTAATTGGCAAACATGCCCTTATAGGGCCTGGGAAATGGCAGCACTGTGAGCTCTCCCTTGAGCAGTTGATATTGTGCTAGTGACACGGGAAGTGCAACTGACCATCAACACACCGGTGAAACTAACCATAGAAGAAGGGCTGTCAACTGCACACAATAAACAAACAGAAAAATAGAGACTATTATTTCCCCTCTAGTCTAGCAATTCTTGAAGTTCCAGGAATCTAGGTGTTACTTATCACAGTAATAGGCACACAAATTTCAGGCACAAATGTTTTTTTTCAAGTTGATGGTGTCCTTTTAAACTGTGGCAAAGCCTGATATGAGGGATCAGTTCTGCAGCTGCCCTGCACATATAACAGCTGCAGAACTGCGCAGCAAATCAGTAAGTCTGAAGATGGTCTCCACATCAGCAAGTGTCTTTGTTGTTTCAGTTCAAAGCTGTATGAATATGTCCCTCCTGCATGGCCTATGAGAAACAAGCAGTAGGGGGCCATTCCAATTGGCTATGTTCAGGCCACTGGAAAATCTCCTGGGACTGTTGCTGCAGGCCACCTAGATTTCTATGCTTGCAAAGGAACTGAGTCCAAGCAATTTTGTGACTTTCTCCCCCCAGTCATTTCCAAGTGGGCAATACCTGGAAATTGAGTGAGTGGTCTGAAGGTTGGGAGTTGGAGAAGGTGAGTGTATATGCCTGTGGTTAGTGGGCAAGCTTTGGCAGCTAGAAGGCAGACCAGGTGGCAGTATATGTTGGGAGGAGAGGGAATGAACCAACAACTGGGGGGTTAGAGGGGTCTGAAATCATGTCCAGGGGGAGTGTGACTTCCAGTAGCTGGGAGTCAGGTCCAGCTGGAAGTCTTTCCTGGGGAGCCATGGAAGTTGCTGCAACTGGGAAGCTGATTTGGTAAGGGATGTTATAGCAATCAGGTGACAACAGCTAGAAGGCAGGTCAGATTGTATCCAGTGGAGAGGAAAAAGCTTTCGGGGCAGGGAATCATTTTCTTTTTTGTTTGTACAGCACCTAGCACAACAGGGTCCTGGTCCATGACGGGAGCGCCTAGGAACTACAATAAGATAGATATAATTAATAATGATTAATAATAACCTTTGGGAGGCTGGTCAGGTGTTGATACATGTCAAGAAGAGAAATAGGGAACTGGCAGCTAGGAAGGAGAAGCTGGGCTGGGGCACGTTCAGAGGGTTGTAGACAGCTGGGCAGAGGTTGGGACCCTTGTGGGGGATATTAGTGGAAGGGATCAGCTAGTGCTGAGTAGTCTCCCCTGCAGTATCTCAGGCTACAGCTACCTTGCTCCTAGCGTTCAACACAACAAAGTGACATATAACAACAGAGTGAGCAGTGAGGCTTCCCCAGTCTGAGGGGGCCAGTTTTACAGGCAGCGATTGCCATGTTCAGATGCAGACTAACTCTCTGTGAGTACGGACATTTTTTAGTGTCAGTATTCACATGGAATCTTGGGTGGTGCTTTCCCAGTGGCAATCAACACAATTTACCGATCAATATGCTCATTAGTTGTAGGTTGGTGCTGAGCTGGTGCAGGCCTTTGCGGTTGTATTAATGTATCATAACTGATTTTATTCAGTTCCCTGATCTGAGCTGGCAACCACTTCTCCCAGCTTGAAATGGGAATAAACATCTTCCCCTGTTTTCAGATAGTGGCCATTATATTACATTTCTGCTATATCTAGGAAATAATATGTTTGTAATTTTGAACACTGCTGTGCATGAGGTATTATTTCAGACATTTCTGCTAACATAATGACTAGTCTGATACTAGACACTATTATAATATCTTATGAGTCAGAAAAATGAGACATGCTAGCAGGGCAAGCAGTATTACAGCTTGGAACCAGAAGTGTAAACAAGGATTTCAAGTTAAAGGGCTTTTCCCTTAAAGCTAGCTTGTAAAGCGTATAATTAACGCTCTTGTACCTCTGCAATAAGACACTGAAAATAGGTCAATTACTCCAAGCCGAAGAATAGGCATTGTCTAGTGGGCTTGAAATAGTAATTTTTAGTCTGTGAATACTTTCAACATTCCCAAAACTTAGGGACTGATAACACCAACTTGAGCTAAGCTTAGTGGGGGCAGGTGTTGTGCAAGCTTCCCTCACCCAGCTGTGTGAAAACAACTCATTCCTGGCCTTAAATATCCCCTGCTCTTCCATTCCTGGGTCCTCCAAAGTCTTTTAATGCACTTATATTCTGACCTGGAGTACCCTATGCAGCTCTGCCCGTGCCTTTCAATTCTGACCTTGACTTTCATTATTACTCCATTGGAGGGGACATAACACAGCTGTGAACACAGCTCAAAACTGATCTGCAATAACCCGTGCTAGTCTAATCCTGGGCCCCCCACAAAACTTTACTGATGCATCTCAGTTAAGACCTGGAAAACCACTTCCTATTCTAGTCCTCTCTTAAGCAGAGAGGATAAATGTGCTGTGGTGTTATGAATGGCTGAGAGCAGTACCAATAAAACCTCATGGGCCCTCAAGCAGAGTCTGAATTCAAGTTTCAAGAGGTGAAAGGCTAATTCACTAAATACTGACTCACCTCCACAACCCTGCTACCGAAGAACTGCTGTGGGAGTGAGGATTAGACAGTGTTGTGTGGCAGCTATTATGGGTTCAATTATCCCAGGGGGAAATTGTTTTTCTGTCTTTCTTTCAAAATTTGAAGCCCCAAGACATTTGGGGTGTGGGGATACGTATTTCCTCTCATGATCAGAGACAACAGGAGGTGGTTTAGGGTTTTTAGCCTATTATCACACAGTTGGATAGAGAGAGCTGGAGTGGATGAGTTTTCTCCCCACTGAGCAGAAGAAGTGGCCTCTTGTGAGATGGTCCGGTCACAGAGCAATCATCGTTTCTTCTTGCTTGAGCCACATCTAGGTTCTTATTATAGGTTTCCTGTATCCCATAACTGAATTCCCCTCAGCTGTGCCAGCGCTGTTTGTAACTGAATTCCTCTCAATTGTGCCAGTGATGGCAATTGATTCAGCTGCACATTTTCCAGTTCAACTGTGTAAGGTCACCCAGATTCCTTCTGTCTAAATGCTGCCTCAGGAAAAAGCAGCATCATAGACTGCCTGTTAGCTACAACTAATTGCATTGGTCTCTTGCAACAGCTCCAGAACCTGTGAGGTCAGCAGTTAGCTGTCTAAACTCCGCTTTTTATTCTTGCTTTTAAAATGCTTGTGTGCGAATGCTGGTGTTTCTGAAAGAGAGGGACAGGTGAAATTGGCGTTGAGTAAGAGACAATACAGGCTCAGGCTGTGAAACCTTCCCCAATGCTACTCTGCCAATGCACCTCTGTCCTCTAATGCAGCATTTCTGGCTACTGCAGCCAGTCCTCAGCCTGCACACTGCTCTGCCACGGTGGGTCAGTCTTGGCCTGCCTGTTTCCTTTAGTGCATGTAAAACCTCAAATAAAATATTTACAGTAGCGAGGAAGCAAAGGAGTAAATAAAATAAAAGATTTAAAAAAAAGACACTCACAGACAACCTACTCTTACATTTGGAAAAAAGACACCAGAACAACTTCCCCAACGTCTAGTCTCACCACTTGTCTTGTACCATTCAAGAATAGTCTTGTGTTTCAGGCACTGGATCTGGACTTAGGAGACTTGGGTTCAATTTCTGGCTCTGCTACAGACTTCCTGTGTGCCCTTGGGCCAGTTTTTGCTTTCTCTCTGTATTACACTTATCTGTAAAATGAGGTGCTCTAGTTCATGCACAGATATTGGACCTGAAGCAGGAATTAACACAGGGAAATCCTATGGCCTGTGTTGGCAGGAAGTCAGATCAGACAATCACAATGGTCTCTTCTGGCTTTAAAAATGGATGAATTTATGAAATAGGAATACTACTTCCTTTCTCATTCTGGTCTGCGTTCTCTATTTAGACTGATCATGTATGTAAAGCACACCAGGGCTCTGCTCTCAGGTGACGCTACTGTTTCATACAAATAATAATCCACAGTTCCACATCTCCAACAACATGCTCCATATCTCCCAGCTCTCATTGCCTAACACCACCGCCTCACTACTCAGAATTCTCAACACCATCTAAAAAGTCCTTTGGATTTCAGGCATGATTATTGCCATGTAACCAGGGGTGCTGGAACAATTTGTATAGTGGGGGTGCTGAAAGCCATTGAACCAAACTGTAAACTCTGTCTATAATGGAAACCACTTCAAGCCGGGGGTGCTGCAGCATCCCCCGCATCCCTAGTTCCAGCACCTCTGTGTGTAATCCTGCTCCATGGATATCCACCTGTGCTTTGAATGCACTGTTGGCCTTTTCTCAATGAAGGTGTCTCCTGACGTTATAACTGCAACAATAATTGATTTTTAAAAGTGTTGAGTGCTCAGTTGCTTTCACTGACTTCGGTACAAACTGCTGGATGCTCCATATTTTTGAAAATGACACCACTAATTTAAATGCCCAAATACAGATTTAGGAGCAGGACTTTAGGCATTCATTTTTGAAAGTCTTGGCCTTGGTATTTACTTGGTCAGTTCTGCTTTTTCGTAGCACCTCTTATAAAAACTGCATCCCAGGTCTCTATGGAGATGCTAGTGGTGCACATGTTTTATGTCAGTTTGTTTAATCATTGGAGTTAAAGCATGGCCGTTATATGTAAGGGCATGTGATTGACAACTTTGCCCACTGTAGCACAGTGGCCACTTACTGCCTCCCCAGCACCCCCTCCTGGCTAGGGTTGCCCCCTGTGGCTGGCCCGCCTCTACTTCCCTTTCATCTAGGTCTCCTCCAGAACTCACTGTTCTAAGGTAATTCAAACAATCCCCATTTATATAGCTACATATCAGCCCTCCAGGCCTCAACCCTAGTTCAGTCTCTCTCCCCCAGCAGTCCAAAATAACACAAAATCTTTGAAAACAGAATACAAACTCTCACAGTCTTTATCCCAGTTTTAGCTAGGCACAGCCCCTTCTCCTTGAGGGTCTGACTGTCCACTTCCCAGCATCTCCTGCCTGGAGTTTGTCCTTCCTCCGCAGGTTCTCAGCTAGTGACTCCCCCCCCACTGACTCAGAGCCCTGCAGGAGCCTTCTTACCACTCCCTGCAACATCTGCAGGGATAGCTGCAGTTTCCTAAGCCTTCCCAACTTACTGCCAGGCTTCCAGCCCCAGATAGTTTCAGCTCCTCTCTCAACCATACCCTTCCCTCTAGCTTCCTACTGCATTTTTACATTGGAATCACCTGATTCCTCTCAAGTAGGGCACATGGGCAAGCCACTGACCCTGTTAAACCCAGATTGTTTCCTATTCAAAGTCTTCTTCCAAGAAGAGGATTCAAGGTGCCATCAGATATGACTTGATAACTTCAGCCAATGCTTTCCTTTCCGATAGGGTAAATGGAGATTTATTCATCTGGAAAAGGTTCCTTCCAGGACCACATTTATTATCAGCCCCTTATCAGGGCTCACCTTCAGTGACGTTTTTGCATAGTGATCTTAGTGATATTAAACAGGATTCCCACACCATCATAAGTCTCCTTTCCAATAGGCCAGACAGAATGGCCTTCTCATCAATCATTCTTTGCCAGGGAAATAACCTTCATAGCGGAAAACCTTGTGCCCTGTAAACATTTTTGTCAGCTTTTATATGCTGTAGCTGGTCACACACCACTGCTCTAGCAGATTTCAACTGAATTTTGTTTGCAATCCAGGTTGCAAGAGTCAGGGAAGGGAGAAGCTGGAAAAAGTTGTGAGTACAGGTGCTGGAACTAGGGGTGCTGCTGCATCCCATTTCCTGGCTTGAAGTGGTTTCCATTATATACAGAGTTTACAGTTTTGTTCAATGGCTCTCAGCAACCCCACTATATAAACTGTTCCAGCGCCCTTGGCTGTAAGTTAGATCACTCGTGCCCAAACCTCTTACTTTTTAAACTTTCCCCCTTTTTTCAGTGAATAAAAGGGGAGGAAAGTAAAAAAAGTGAGACAAAGTGGAGTGGGTAGGAAACCCACTTTCCTTTTTACTTCTACTTGCCACTTTTTCTTCCAGTATAAAAATGTAAAAAGTAAGAGAAAGTGTGTGTGGGGGTGGTGGTGGTGGTGCGGAATCTATTCTCACTTTTAATTTTTTTTTTCCAAAAAAAGTCAAAGGGTGAAATCCTGGTCCTGTTGATGTTGATGGGAATTTTACCACTATTTCTACCAGTGGGGCCTGTATTTTACCCCAAATGTAAGCTTTCTGTTACTTTCACTCAAAGACAGAGAGAAAGTTAAAAATGGAGAGTCTTAATTTTACAAGTGTAAGTCAACCTTAGCATAGTCAACCTGTGGAACTCTTTACCAGAAGATCTTGTGAAGGCCAAGACTATAATAGGGTTAAAAAAAGAACTAGATAAATTCATGGAGGATAGGTCCGTCAATGGCTATTAGCCAGGATGGGCAGGGATGGTGTCCCTAGCCTGTTTGCCAGAAGCTGGGAATGGGTGACAAGGGATGGATCACTTGATGATTACCTGTTCATTCCCTCTGGGGCACCTGGCATTGGCCACTGTCAGAAGACAGAATACTGGGCTAGATGGACCTTTGGTCTGACCCAGTATGGCTGTTTTTATGTTCTTAAGTGCTAGTGTCAATTTGCAGTGTTGTTGTAGTCATGTTAAAGTCCCAGAATATTAGAGAGACAACCAAGGTGGGTGAGGTAATATCTTCTATTGGACTAACTTCTGTTGGTCAAAAATACAAGCTTTCAAGCTACACAGAGCTGTTCTTCAGGTGATACTTTCTATCACTTTTCAACATTTCTCTCTCTTTCTTCCAGAGACCAGGGACCAGAGGAAGGTGGGGCGGCCAGAAGGGGAAATAGGAAAAGCTTGATATAAAGTGGAATTTTCCCAACAACTTTGAAATTAAATATTCAAAAATACCAAACAATATTATTTTTTCTTGAGAATTTTTGTTTTGAAATTTGTTGAAAAATGGAATTGAAACTTCTTCACAAAAAATTCTTTTTCAATGAAAGGCCATTTTTCAACTCATTTTATCAGATTTAAATTGCCCTGCTTGCTACTCTCTAATGCCAGCCCTGGGTTTTATACGCAGAAAACCAGTTTTTGTGGCTCAGGTGGGCTGTGGAGTTTTTATAGCATGTTGGGTGGAGGCCTCAGAAGGAAAAAGGTTGAGAACCCCTGTTCTAGCCCAATATGGGAAGCAATGTCCCAAAAGCTTTTTCCAGGCCACATGCTAAATACAGACTGCAGCAACACAAACCCAAGCAAAGCTTGGAGCCTAAACTGATGTATCCTCCAGCAACGATGTGGTGCAGGATGTGGGGTTCGTCCCTAGAGAGAACCAATACAATTTGTGGACATTTGCACATTTTCCCCATAGCTCTGTCACTCAAGTCTACTGAGAATAGGTCCAGATGGGTTGCCTGTGTTCGTGTGGTGCATCATCAGGCTGCCTTTCAGAATGCCTACAATGGTTGGAGTTTGTAGCTAATCTTTTCTTAGTTACCAGATGATTATTTTCCACATCAGTGGATAATGATAAAGGTAGATGCTGCCGTGCACTCTCCTTCTTTAGAGCCATTTTTGACAGATAATAAATCATTCTAGGACATGGGCTTTTATTTTCTGGTATTTATGCAAGGGGGGCAAAATGCAATCAGGTTGTAAGACACCATTCTCGAGCTGCTATTTGTTTAGCTAAGGAAACAAGTTGACAAAGACTTCATTTTCAACTTGTGTCTTGGCTCTTACAACTTTTACACAGACTTCTACTTCCTGAGTTTTTTACAGTGAGTGACAGCTTCCAAAACAGCAAACTGCACCATACTGTCCACCTACTGTTCTGCTTGCTTTGTCCCTGAATATTCATTTGAAATACAATGGGACAAATTTTGCTCAGAGATACGCTGGAGTAAATCAGGATTAACTGAATCGACTTCACTCCAGTTATTCCAAATTTATTCTGGTAAAACTAATAGCAGATGTTGGCCCAGTTTATTATTTTTTGGCTACATAATCAGATGATATGAGCCTAAAAGAGCAGTTAGGGTTGGGACTGGAGTCTGAAAAGTCCTTCTCTAAAACTAACATCTAGTTTTTCCATTTTGAAACCTGCATCTATTATTTTCACATCAAGTTTGACCAGTTTATAAATCAAAACAAGACTTTTCCAAGGCGAGCTCTACAAGTTCAGCCCTACCACCCGGTCTCTGGAAATCCAGCTATGTACTTTCTGCTTCACATGTGATTTCACAGCACTATGTTGGCTTTGCAGGGCTGACAATTTACCTATCAGTACACTCAGCATATAAGATTCAGAGGGCACAGAGCTAGCTGATATGTGAAATTAACAACTCACTTGTCTTACTGTTCTGACTAGAATCAAAATTAGAATTAGCCCTGGTCTACACTAGGACTTTAGGTCGAATTTAGCAGCTTTAAATTGATGTAAACCTGCACCTGTCCACATGATGAAGCCCTTTATTTCGACTTAAAGGGCTCTTAAAATCGATTTCCTTACTCCACCCCTGACAAGTGGATTAGCGCTTAAATCGGCCTTGCCGGGTCGAATTTGGGGTACTATGGACACAATTTGACGGTATTGGCCTCCGGGAGCTATCCCAGAGTGCTCCATTGTGACTGCTCTGGACAGCACTCTCAACTCAGATGC
Organism: Caretta caretta; assembly: GCF_965140235.1. Classification (NCBI taxonomy): domain Eukaryota; kingdom Metazoa; phylum Chordata; order Testudines; family Cheloniidae; genus Caretta; species Caretta caretta. The sequence goes on from NC_134206.1 coordinate 242,320,672, forward strand.
GCAATTGTTTGCCATTGCTCTGACCAGGGAGGGGCGACTGACGACACGGCTTACAGGGTTGGCTTACAGGGAGCTAAAATCAACAAAGGGGGTGGCTTTACATCAAGGAGTATTTCAGGCAGGACTTCACGGAGGGTTCCAGTAAGAAATGGTGCACCTAAGTTATTGTTCTTATTGGAACAAGGAGGTTAATCTGGTCTCTGATTGATACATGGCTAGATTTACCTCATTGCACCTTCTCTGTGAGTGACTGCAGTGTGACCTAGAGGAATGAGTCCCCTAGACGGGGGGCAGGTGGGAGGGGGGTTGCAAATGAGTACAAAACAAATCTGGTCTATTTCTTGTCTTGATACACTCCATCTATCTTTTACATCTTTGGCTGGCAGCAGACGGTGCAGAAGGACTGCATGCCATCCACATTTCATGGCTGCTCGGCAGAAGATGGTACAATAGGACTGCTAGCCATCCTCATCTCTTGCCTGCCCAGCAGAAGATGATGCAATAGGACAGCTAGCAATCCGTATCACCTGCCTGCTCACCAGAAGATGGTTCAATAGGACTGACTGCAGGACTAAAGAGAATGACTTGATCAAGTCACTCCAAATTTAGTCCCTGCGCCCATGTCTGCCCAGGCGCTCCTGATTGACCTCACACAGGCGACCAGGAGCACCTCAGACATGACGATGACGGCTACCAGTCCTATTGCACTGTCTGCTGCCACAAGGCAATGGGTTGCTGCTGCTGTGTAGCAATGCAGTACCACGTCTGCCAGCACCCAGGAGACATACGGTGATAGTGAGCTGAGCGGACTCCATGCTTGCCGTGGTATGGCGTCTGCACAGGTAACTCAGGAAAAAAGGCGCGAAACGATTGTCTGCCCTTGCTTTCACGGAGGGAGGGAGGGAATGGGGGCCTGACGATATGTACCCAGAACCACCCGTGACAATGATTTAGCCCCATCAGGCATTGGGATCTCAACCCAGAATTCCAATGAGCAGCGGAGACTGCGGGATAGCTACCCACAGTGCAACGCTCCGGAAGTCGACTCTAGCCTCGGTACTGTGGAAGCACTCCGCCGAGTTAATGCACTTAGAGCATTTTCTGTGGGGACACACACACACTCGAATATATAAAACCGATTTCTAAAAAACTGACTTCTATAAATTCGACCTAATTTCGTAGTGTAGACATGCCCTTAGAATCAAAGCACACTAAACACATTCCAGAGCATACAGCCTCAAAATCTTATGTTTTAAAAGGGATGCACAGGATTTAGAGACAACTTTCATTAAAGTCAGTCAGACAAAGTCTGTGCAAATCCTACTGGAATCAATGGGGCTTGCACATGGTGTAAATCAGGGCAGAATTTGGCCTAAGGAGAGTAATTCAAGTCAATAGGAATTGTGTGGGTAAATCCTGAACAAAGTGAACACTAACGGAAAAGTGGTGGCCTCTATCATCATATTGTGCAAAGGAGTCAAATGATTTCATAGACCTTGCTAGTTATCCCAAGATAATGTGGTCAGGTTGTTATTCCTGGGGCTGCTATTTCTGGTGCCCTAAAATATTTCTCTCTTCACATCCTGTTCCACTGATTTTTGTATTCCCCTCACTTCTGGCCAGATTTTCAGAAGCACACAGCTCCCAGTTATGCACTTAAATGCAATAGCAGATTTTCAAGAGCTACAACTCAGCATCTAGCAGCTCCCCATTCCTTTTTAAAGTTTTACCTTTTCAGCTGAAAACTCTTCTTTCCTATTCTACTTTTCCCCCTACATGTTTCTTCTTAAAATGGTTGGCTTTTGACAAAATCCCTTGCACATCACAAATGAAAAACACTCTGCTGCCTCTGCTGAAATCACCAGACCACCACAACATACCACCATCCACAAGAAACACTGCATAAGACAAAATGAGGGACTGTAAGGCAAGACAAGCAGGTCTGATGTCAGTGGAAAAGTCTATTTATTGCTAGTTTATTAGAGAATTAGTGAGTTCTTCCTTGAGTAAAGATGACCCCAAAGGTCAAGCAGACCCTACAGTCATTTCTGTGAAGCCTGAGATTGTTTCTTTTCAAGCTATGTAGGATTTTAATTTTAGAATTTGAGCAATTTTCTCCTCTGGTTCACAACCTGCCTGTTGTTCTGGGCTCTCTCTCTGTGTCTTCATTTCGGCTTTCTCACATTCCTATTGTGAATCAGGCACAAATCTTGATGTGCAGCCAAAACCCCTTGTACTTGTCACCACCTAATGTACTCTCTTAGCCATTCCTACATAGTTTGGAGGGGCGATACACTGATTTCCACTGCTTTTCCTGCTAAACTACATGAGGATCTGACTTTCTCCAGGCATCAGTCCCATTACAATAAAGCTTTGGAATGTAATTAGACCTTAGTATCTTTGTCCCATTAGATGAGCTATCAGTTCTTGTTATAATTTACATTAAAGTCTTGGATATGATTTTAAATGGCAAAATGAGCAACCTCTAATCACAAAATGCTTTTGCTGTCAGACAATTAGCCAAAGTCTTTTTGTCAGTCACACCTGTGAACTTTAATGAAATCAGTGGGGTTACACCCCTACTGATAGCAGAACTTATACCAATCAGAACTGAAAGGGAGGGAGGGGGGAAATGTGAGTGGCAGGAGCCATGGATGGTAACAGTGAAGTCAATGGGAGTTTTGCCATTCCACTTCAACAAAGGGAGACTCTGGCCTTCGCTGAGGTTCCTGTTTCTACACACTGCAATGCATGAGCACCCCATCCCTTATAAAAGATAAAACATGGCAAACTCCCAGTTGCTGTACAACAGGAAGGGGAAATCTCTTTGCTATCATGTTCTGATATAATTTTGAAGCTCAGCATCTGTTTTGTGGCATGTCGTGCGTTTCTCTGCTGGATCAAATTAATGTTTTCTTCCTCTGTAAAAAAGCCCATCAGGAAAAGGGCAAAGATGAAAACCATCAACACAAACAGCCTCCAGATGCCTCTTCACCTCCTCCATTCCACATCTGCTGTAATTGTTAAATCATGTTTGCAAATAACGCTGCTGCATATCTCTAAGCCACTCCCTAAGACACAGCAGATGAATGCAGCCAGCTCTCTGGATGTCCCCTGAACAGATGTGAGAGACGAAAATCAATTAAACTGGTTCAGAAGAATGCCGAGGTCTCTTTTAGGGATATTATCAGTTGAAGTCTGTATAGAATATGTAGCTCTGGCTGCCTTCACTTGCTTACCCATCGTTTCTCTACTAAGTCCCTCAGTGTTGTGGCACTTGGATTTGTTGGCCTCCCATCTTAGGGCTGTTAACACTCATCACAGCTCAGAGCACAGTGTGGAGGTGTCAGGAGAGCGACAGCAGATAGAAATATGATTAATGACATATGGCCAAGGTCAGCAACCCCCTTAGGAACAAACATAGGCAGCCAATCCAAAAACCAACAGGCTGCAAGTGAGACTTCTCTTTCCTATGCCTCGTCTTCTCAGTTTCACAGTAGGCAGATTCCCGGGCCGGAACAGACAGCCCTGTTTACAGAGCAGGAAATCTCCCCACTGTACTCTAGGACTGAGAAGACACTGAGAGCATGTGGTTTGGGCCTAGTTTAGGTAGACTACATGGGTCAGATTCCAGAAGATGTAAATTGGTGAATCTCTGAGCTTCACTGATTTATAGGAGCTGCAGCAGTGGACTAATAATCAAACAAGTTTGTTATTTGCTATTTAACTCTGCTTGAAGTCTACTGACTTTGTTCCCCATTGAAAAAAAAAACAGCCAAAAAAAACCTGAGCAGACAAAAAGAACACCATAATAAGACAAATAGAGTAACAATAGTCACAGGATGATAACATCTTCTCTTCGAGTATCACACACAGCTTTGCAAACACTAATCAATTATGCCTAACCACACACCCATTTGACAGATGGGAAAACTGAGGCACAGAGAATCTAAGTGACTTGTTAAAGGTCATAGAGTGAGTCAATGTCAGAGATCACACTAGAGTCCAGGTGTTTTGATTCTTAGTCCTGTGCTGTATCTATGCTACCTCTCAAATTATGTGTTCAAATGTAATTGTCTGACTCTCATTAAAGATGAACTCTGCACAGCACGCTCCCTTGAAAATTTACAACCCCAAATTTTAAACGAGATGTTGCACTGTGAAAAGAATACTACACCTATGGGGAAAGTATCTTCACACCATCGTAAAAGAATTCCTATGGAAATGGAGTTTTAAACAGCTCTCACCTTCCATCCAGAGATAACTGCAGTTCAGCGGTAGGTGAAGTGATTTCTTTATGTAAGTTGGTTTAGAATCTTTTTGATGAGTGGTGTGATCATGAATAGGTATTAACCACATTAGTAACACTCAAATTAGGTTGGTACATGGGGGTCTGGCATACCAGCACTTCTGTCAAGCTGCCTTCTTATTCTTCAGAATCTCAGCTTTGATTAAAAAACTTAAATCCATAGCTGACATAGGTGACCCACGTGTAACTGATCCAGAGACACCTGTTGAAGTTTGCAGAGAGCCTGAAACAATAGCTCAGAAGTCTGAACAGCCCCATCACCTCTGTGAAATATTAATTGAGATGCTCAATGCTGATCATTTAAATAACAATATTGTGTACTAATTCACTGCTCATCAAAGCATGTAAGAAAGGGGAACTGCGGCCACTGGGAGCTACGGGGGAGCCGTGCCTGTGGATGGTCAATGTAAACAAACTGTCTCATGGCCCGCCAGCGGATTACCCTGATGAACTGCGTACTGAAGGTTGCTGATCCCTGCCCTAGCCTCTCATTCCTTAGACCACAATGCCTTGGGGCTGCTCTGCATTGCCATGTAGGAGACTGGTTTGTGGGGGATGGGATATGAAAGATGGGAAGTCTTCTATGTATAGACTTTAAATATACCAGGAGTTTCTTCTCATACACATGAAAGACAAATAGATATTCTAAACAATGATATGTATACTACTTATCGGTACAGGGCAATCAGAAGTGTTTTTCAAAATCAATTATTTGGCAGCACAATATAACTTGTGACGTCAGTAAAGATTTAAACTCAGAACCATTACAAAATCACTGTAGTGTTTTTATAACTTGAGGTCTCTATTCGTACAACAGCAAATAAAACCACCAGATGCAAAAAAAAGTCTTAATTATAGACACAGAGGGCCAGATTGTGAACCACTAGCTCGTGTGGATGAGCAGTTACTCACCTGGGGAGTCTCATATATACCACTTGGACCTCTCATGCAATTAACTGCTCCCCAGTGGTACTAGGGGGTTCACAAACTGGTCTTAGGGGCCAAATCCTACCCTAGTGGAGAAGGGGGCAACAGTGCTCAATCAAATGAAAGGGAGAGCGCCCAGCTACTGCACTGGTTAGTGCACCAAGACTACAAGAGGGTTTTGTTTGCCAGCCCTAGGGGCATGGCCAGGTCCCCCGTCAGCTAATAAACATACTGCCATCTGCAGCATTACCTAACCTGGGCACATACAGTCTCTTTTCAGAAGAGTAGGAATGTGTGTTCCATATTGTGACTTGGCTGCCTGTCCTGTCCTATCCTGTCTGCATTGCCAGGGTGACTCATGTCACTAATGTGTAGCCAGCATCATTCTACTTCCCTCCTATACCTGTTGCTGTGGTGTCTATCTGTAGAAGCATGATTTCACCCTACAGCATTATTAGACAGTTCAGTCTTCTTTTCCGAAGCCTGGTCTTGTCATGGAAGAGAAACTGATTAAGTGACAAACAACATAGTGTCACAGAAAATGGTTACTCTTTAGAGTGGCAACTAGTTAACAGGTTTCAGAGTAACAGCCATGTTAGTCTGTGTACAGATACAGACAGACATCATCTTCCTTTCCAAATGCAAACAGATGGACATCGTACCAAAAGGACTGAAGGTAAAAAATCCACTACAATCTACATACCACACAGACTATGCTGACAGCTTGTGCCACACGCTCTCAAAGAAACTGCGGAACCACCTGATCAAAATCCTCTACAGCAAACAGGGAAAGATAAAGAATGAACTCTCAAAAATGGACACTCTCATAAAAAACCAACCTTCCACACAAACTTCGTCGTGGCTGGACTTTACTAAAACTAGACAAGCCATTTACAACACACACTTTGCTTCTCTACAAAAGAAAAAGGACACTAAACTTTCTAAACTACTGCATGCCACAAGGGGCCACAGCAATGGTTCCCTCAACCCACCCAGCAATATTGTTAACCTATCCAACTATACTCTTAGCCCAGCAGAAGCAGCTGTCCTATCTCACGGCCTCTCCTTCTGCCCCTCCACCCCCACAAACATGATACAGTTCTGTGGTGACCTAGAATCCTATTTTCAACGTCTCCGACTCAAGAAATATTTCCAACATACCTCTGAACAACATACTAATCCAAAGAGACATCCCTACCAACACTACAAAAAGAAGGATTCTAGGTGGACTCCTCCTGAAGGTCGAGACAGCAGACTGGACTTCTACATAGAGTGCTTCCACTGAAGTGCACGGGCTGAAATTGTGAAAAAGCAGCATCACTTGCCCCATAACCTCAGCCGTGTGGAACACAATGCCATCCACAGCCTCAGAAACAACTCTGACATCATAATCAAAAAGGCTGACAAAGGAGGTGCTGTTGTCATCATGAATAGGTCGGAATATGAACAAGAGGCTGCTCGGCAGCTCTCCAACACCACTTTCTACAAGCCATTACCCTCTGATCCCACTGAGAGTTACCAAAAGAAACTACAGGTTTCAGAGTAACAGCCGAGTTAGTCTGTATTCGCAAAAAGAAAAGGAGTACTTGTGGCACCTTAGAGACTAACCAATTTATTTGAGCATAAGCTTTTGTGAGCTACAGCTCACTTCATCGGATGCATACTGTGGAAAGTGTAGAAGATCTTTTTATATACACACAAAGCATGAAAAAATACCTCCTCCCACCCCACTCTCCTGCTGGTAATAGCTTATCTAAAGTGATCACTCTCCTTACAATGTGTATGATAATCAAGGAGAGTGGGGTGGGAGGAGGTATTTTTTCATGCTTTGTGTGTATATAAAAAGATCTTCTACACTTTCCACAGTATGCATCCGATGAAGTGAGCTGTAGCTCACGAAAGCTTATGCTCAAATAAATTGGTTAGTCTCTAAGGTGCCACAAGTACTCCTTTTCTTTTTGCAAAAGAAACTACAGCATTTGCTCAAGAAACTCCCTTAAAAAGCACAAGAACAAATCCGCACAGACACACCCCTGGAACCCCGACCTGGGATATTCTATCTACTACCCAAGATCCATAAACCTGGAAATCCTGGGCGCCCTATCATCTCAGCCATTGGCACCCTGACAGCAGGATTGTCTGGCTATGTAGACTCCTTCCTCAGGCCCTACGCTACCAGCACTCCCAGCTACCTTCGAGACACCACTGACTTCCTGAGGAAACTACAATCCATCGGTGATCTTCCTGATAACACCATCCTGGCCACTATGGATGTAGAAGCCCTCTACACCAACATTCCACACAAAGATGGACTACAAGTCGTCAAGAACACTATCCCCGATAATGTCACGGCTAACCTGGTGGCTGAACTTCGTGACTTTGTCCTTACCCATAATTATTTCACATTTGGGGACAATGTATACCTTCAAATCAGCGGCACTGCTATGGGTACCAACATTTTTATGGCTGACTTAGAACAACACTTCCTCAGCTCTCGTCCCCTAATGCCTCTACTCTACTTGCGCTATATTGATGACATCTTCATCATCTGGACCCATGGAAAAGAAGCCCTTGAGGAATTCCACCATGATTTCAACAATTTCCATCCCACCATCAACCTCAGCCTGGTCCAGTCCACACAAGAGATCCACTTCCTGGACACTACAGTGCTAATAAACGATGGTCAAATAAACACCACCCTATACTGGAAACCTACTGACCGCTATTCCTACCTACATGCCTCCAGCTTTCAGAAACCCAGACCACACCACACGATCCATTGTCTACAGCCAAGCTCTGTGATACAACCGCATTTGCTCCAACCCCTCAGACTTAGACAAACACCTACAAGATCTCTATCAAGCATTCTTACAACTACAATACCCACCTGCGGAAGTGAAGAAACAGATTGATAGAGCCAGAAGAGTTCCCAGAAGTCACCTACTACAGGACAGGCCCCACAAAGAAAATAACAGAACGCCACTAGCCGTCACCTTCAGCCCCCAACTAAAACCCCTCCAACACATTATTAAGGATCTACAACCTATCCTGAAGGATGACCCAACACTCTCACAAATCTTGGGAGACAGGCCAGTCCTTGCCTACAGACAGCCCCCCAACCTGAAGCAAATTCTCACCAGCAACCACATACCACACAACAGAACCACTAACCCAGGAACCTATCCTTGCAACAAAGCCCGTTGCCAACTGTGTCCACATATCTATTCAGGGGACACCATCACAGGGCCTAATCACATCAGCCACACTATCAGAGGCTCGTTCACCTGCACATCCACCAATGTGATATATGCCATCATGTGCCAGCAATACCCCTCTGCCATGTACATTGGTCAAGCTGGACAGTCTCTACGTAAAAGAATAAATGGACACAAATCAGATGTCAAGAATTATAACATTCATAAACCAGTTGGAGAACACGTCAATCTCTCTGGTCACATGATTACAGACATGAAAGTTGCGATATTAGAATAAAAAAACTTCAAATCCAGACTCCAGCGAGAGACTGCTGAATTGGAATTAATTTGCAAATTGGATATAATTAACTTAGGCTTGAATAGAGACTGGGAGTGGCTAAGTCATTATGCAAGGTAACCTATTTCCCCTTGTTTTTTCCTACCCCCCCCAGACGTTCTTGTTAAACCCTGGATTTGTGCTGGAAATGGCCCACCTTGATTATCACACACATTGTAAGGAGAGTGGTCACTTTAGATAAGCTATTACCAACAGGAGAGTGGGTTTGTGTGGGGGGGAGGGGAGAAAACCTGGATTTGTGCTGGAAATGCCCCAACTTGATTATCATACACATTGTAAGGAGAGTGATCACTTTAGATAAGCTATTACCAGCAGGAGAGTGGGGTGGGGGGAGGTATTTTTTCATGCTTTGTGTGTATAAAAAGATGTTCTACACTTTCCACAGTATGCATCCGATGAAGTGAGCTGTAGGTCACGAAAGCTTATGCTCAAATAAATTGGTTAGTCTCTAAGGTGCCACAAGTACTCCTTTTCTTTTAACTAGTTAACAGTAGTTCCCCAAGTGGCCAGTATTGGAACCAATGCTATCTATGATGCTCTGTTCGTTATTCATTTCAAAGAAGAAACAGACAGCAAGTTAGTAAACTTTGCTAATGACATTTCATTGCTTCATTCATGGACAAGAGTGCCAACCTCCAGTGGGACTTACATACATTATGGGACAAACTGAGACAAGCACCTACAAAACTCATCCTTGTGTAGCTGAGCCAGCTAGAGACAATGAGACACAGAAAACTGAGTGAAGCCTGCGGATGTGTTAGCTTTTAGTTCTTAGCTTCCCCAGGGCATCACAGATTTGTTCCATGTAAATGGAGTTCATTAGCTCACATTTCAATTGCCTAGCTTGGAATTAGCAAACTTAGTCAAGGGCTGAAGTCTGATTCATTCTGAAATTCTGGTAACAAAAAAGAGTTAATCTCATGCTCATAAAAACTGTAGAGGAGACGGCTATTCTCTGCCTACTCACAGAACAGATACAAAACAGAAAGCAGCAGTACAAGGGTTTCATCAAACTGCCTTGTTAATGTGCCTTAACCTTTTCCGGAAGAGACCACCTACAGGTAAGACTCTATGGACCAGGTCCAGTGCCTACTGAAGTCAATAGAAAGCCTTCTCTTACCTTAAGTGGGTTTTGCATCAAGCACGGTGTCAATTTAATCCTTGGTATTTTTGCTGAGACTTCAGATAAAGGTGCTAATTGAATCACAGCATGATTTTTTTTTGAATGTGGACAACTTTGCACTGAGAATTACCGTTAGATCTCCAGACCCATTTCACATATTATAGGCCACTGAGCAGCCATCACCAACATTTGGTCATTAACAACCTGAGCCAGATTCTAACCTAAGGAGTTCTTGGGCCTAAATTCTCATACTTGAGAACAGACCCCATTTAGGTGTTTAAATAAAAGTTGTCTGATTTTTAGAAAGATGGAGCACCCAGAGCTCCTATTTGCTCCACCAGGTCTAGTTTGCTTACGTAAGGTGAACAGGATTTGGCCATTGGTGTTAATTAACAATGTGCACTTTTGTGAAATCAAGAGCTTTGGTGGTATAATTATCAGTGCTAGAGCTTGCCCTGGAGAAGCCCACTAGTCTCTGATACTAATCTTACATTGTTGCTCAAACAAATCATTTCAGTGTCAACATGTTGCCTGTATATGGTCCCAAAGGTGATTGTCATTTGGATTTTGCTTGTTTGGTCAGAGGGGGAATAGGCAAACCTTTTCCTCCTTGAGAGCTATTGATTTCATCAGCAATTTGGGCAATAATAAACCCCAATGGAAATATTTCACTGCCTCCCTTCCAAAATCAAGCAGTTGATAATGCACATTTTAGTAATAAATGCTAAGAACAATGCTAGTGTCCTTTAACTGTGTAACTGTCTGAAGAGTTCCAGCCCTGACATTTCCAGACTATGTGACTTGTAAAGATAGGTGTCTGAGAAGTGAATATGCAGTCTGTGTTGATAAGAGGAGCGGGTGAGAAGATCTGGATAATGTAGGGATATAAAGGAAACTGCTGCTGTCATGTAACCATTCCTCTTTCAGCAGCTCTGATTAGTAGAGACATTTGGTAAATTCCCAGTTACTTTGCACAAAGATGTCCTGAACTCCAGAGAACAAAAATAACAGATAATTCCTTGAGAAAAAAAGTCTTAGGGCTTAATTTGACCCTGGCATAATCAGATGCAATATCACTGACTTCAAAGGAGTTACAGAATGTTATACAGAATACTGTATAACAGGGCTGATTTGGCCCTTATACCATACTGTAGCTCTGCTTTGGCTAGAAACCTTTGCTTTCGAAGTAATTAACCATATGTCAACAGCCTACAGTACTGAACTGCAATTAAATAAATGAACAGGAGACAGAGCTATATTTTAACATATATCCCTGTAGAGGACTCCCAACCACAAATATTAGTCTTTTTTCTTTTTAAGATCAGCATTTAATGTTAGTGTTACTGAAGATCTGTGGATCAATACCAATTATTCTATATGTATTTCATGCTCCCCCAACTTCCTACAAGTATACAACCATGGTAATGTATAAGAATGGTGGATGCCTCAGGATGGATCTGTTTTTCCTTGCAAGAAATCTCACTGCTACAAATTTTTGAAGCACTCCACCCTAGCTAAAAGCCCAGTGAGAGAGACAGAGGAAAGTTGCTTACTGTTTCGGGGCTTCTCCTCATCCATGCCTTCATCTTCATTTTCTGGATCAATGTCTTCTGCTTGAGTTATCCAATCCAGGTACCCCTTCAAGTCTTCCTCCAGCTGTTGTTTCTCCCGCAACTTCTGAAAGTCACCCCGAGCCTTTGCCTTCTCTCTTTCTTTGGAAAACTCCCTGGCAAGGAGGAGGGAGGGACAGGATGTGGGTGGGAGAGATTGAAAAACAATGGGATTAGATTGGTTTGCACTGGAAATATGACATCCCCTACCTTGGACCCTCAGCTGCCTCTATTCATTCAAAGTCACATTAATAATTAAATGGAGTGGTCCTTGTCAGAAATATAGCTATAACAGCTGTAGTGACTAGTCTCTGTAAATATGTTGGGAAGATGCCAACTCTCAGCATTTGGTTAAGAATGTAACTGAAACTTACATGTGTTTACGTAAAATGTCATTCTTCTTAGGTTATAATGCTTTGCTATATGCATCTTTCCACCAGTCATTTGTGAATATCTGTTATTTTTACACTAGCTTAATCCGATGATCCAAATTAAATGTTCGGCAATAATCTGACATCTGGAGAGAGATGGCAGTGCTGATTTTTAGCCAAGTCTCAACCTGATGTCCAGAATGGAAATGAAATTGCACCTGAATGGTGCAACTGTGGGTATAATTAAACGCACCCACAGAGTTCACACATTTAATCAAGGAGGAAAAACTGCAACCACAGCACAGGATGCTGTATTTGAAAATATAGGCTGGTGTGTTTTGCCAGAGGTTTCCAGCATTAGAGACTATTACCTGCTTCTCCCTGACCAGAAGGAAGGATTTGCAAATCCAGAGTTTGGGGGACAACCATTAGGAATAATGGCTATAGCCAGAGAATGGAGTTGGGGTGAGCATTTGGCAGCTTGATGACAAAACATTATATGGACTATGTGCTTAAACACAAGACACAGGAACAAGAATTCCATGTTGCTAATCCGAGCATTTTGGTGGTTTATATGTGGGCTATCCCCTACTTCCACTGTGGACAGAGAATCCTATTCTGAATCAGCTTTGTCTGGAGGTCTTAGATAGGCCTCTGGTTAGATACTGGATGACTTCTTTCACTAGAGGAAATCAGATGAACCTGTGGTATGACTGCATTCAAGAAAGGTGGCTCTTTTTTGGGTGTTCTCAACTTCATGATTTCTTTGCAGCTTCTGTTTTAACAATATTTGGGGAACCACTGATTTTCTTTTAAACTGAATGGAATCCAATTTTAATTGGATTAAACCTTCTCTTCCATAACTCTAAGCCAGTGAGATGCTTTTATTTTAAAAAGTGAGTTTAGTGGTGGTGAAATGTACTGGATTGACAGCCCTCAAGAATTCAGACCTTCATTTATCCGCAGAACAAGTAGCGCATGGGCTCAGACACTGCAAGCTTCCCATGCTACCCTGCCAATGTGGATCAACCTTGATTTACAGGAACTGAGCTAAATTCTGCACTGTTTTGTTCCATGTGTAGTCATTTACTAGAGTGAGTGTAAAATGCAACTATTCTGAGTGGCAGCATTTGACACCCACTTTGCATAGGATGTTAAAGACTAGATGAGATACAGGCAGTGGAGAATCAATCCGTCCATCTCTAGGCATAAGATGTGAGTTCATTCTCTCTGACCAGTTAATCTGTAGCCTCTTTGGTGATACTGCCAACAAAGGATGGGGTTTTCAAATGCACTTAGCTTTGGTCTAACTGCCCCCATTGAAGTCTATGGGAGCTGTATCACTGAAGTCAAAGGGAGCAGTTAGACCAAAGCTAAACACTTTTGAAAGTCCCAAACATGTCAATCAGTGCCAACTGTGGTGTTCTCAGGTAACTCAGATGGAGCTGGGAGAAGAAGTGCTTCCCTTTCACCGAGGGTGTGATCCAAAGTCCACTGAAATCAGTGGAAAGACTCCCACTCACTTCTGTGGGCTTTGGATCAGGCCCTTTGTGAACATGGGCAGCAAGAGAATAAACACAGGAAAGGGTCTTCATGAATCAGACAAATATGCAGAATTACAGTGTGTGACAGAGTATGCCTGCACAGTCCTCTTCTCTGATGACTCTTCTCTGTCATCTTGCTTGGTTTTTGCCCTGCTTCATGGGATTGTGATAATGAAGACTTGAAAGTGGAGAGTAGTTGTGCTGGGCCCTCAGTTCTGAATATGGCTTCACAGTAAGTGCTGGGATAGAGCTTTGCCATATGTTAGAAGTGAAAAAATCAAGTGTTCTTACCCTGAGAACCACAACTGTGTTGTTTGGAAATGTAAAAAAGATGGATGTTGAAAAGATCAATCAATAATAATAATGCTTTTCACTTCTATAGCATCTCTCCTCTGAGACTCTCAAAGAGCTTTACCAACATTAATGAATTTAATGCTCAGAAAAAACATGAGCTAGGGAAGCATTATTAACCCTATTTTATAAATGGGTGAATTGAGGAAAAGCAAGATTAAGATCAAACATTTCAAACCTGAGTGCCTAAAGCACCTAAATCAGTGGCCTGATTATCAGAGGTGCTGAGCATTTGACACCAATGGAAAAACACTCTTTTAGGTGTCTAAAGATGAATTTAAGGGGCTAGATCTGGGCACACAAGTGTAAAAATGTTGATCTTTGGCATAAAGACTTGGCTCATGTCACACAAAATTACATCCTGTGCAAAGGGCCAGCAAAAAGCCTATGCACTACTTAAATCTCACTTAAAACCTATTAGGAACCACTTAAGTCCCAGTTACATTGAGTGTTAGCAGGACTTCAGTGGTCCCTAACAGGGCTTAAGTAGTACATAGGCCTTGGGCTGGCCCACAAGTGTCAGAATAGAATCCAGTAATCCCAATTCTTAGTCTACTGACCTAAATGAACAATATTGGCACAGACTCTTCCTTCACAGAACGTATGAGGGCTCCCATTTCAGAAAACCTTCTAAAGAACAGGACTTAATCAAATGTGCTTAATTTCTAAGATGTAGTAACATTAAAACTTGATGCTTGAGGGCTACTTGTGTCAGGGAACTGCTGATGAAATTCAGAACAATTCATATTTAGGAAGCCGGTTAGAATCCAGGCTAATCCTGTTCTTAATGACCAACTGTTGTAACTGACTGAAAACTATTTAGTATCCTATGTGAAATGAGCTGGTGATCTCAGTTTAGTTCCCAGGAGGCACATCACCTACACCACCATCATATTTGACACTAATTGTTTTTATTGGAAGTCTCAGCGGGGAGGCCCAGGACCAAAGGAGCCTGTTCATTCAACTACCACCTCAAACCTACAGGTGGTTTCCTTAGAACAACATTGAAATAGGATGGGAGAGTGGCATGGGGGGAGGCTTACAGGAGTAATGACCAGCCTGTCTCTTTTCAGTGGATAGATAACATCAATTGAGGGCTGCAAATCTGGCAGTTTTTACCAGCATTCAATTTACTTCACTTTCCCTTTTTTCCAACAAAAAACTAAGGAGAAATCTTCTCTTGGACAACCTCAACAAATGGAGTGTGTCTGGGAAGTGCCTTTCAGTGTGTATGAGAATGGGCTGAGTCTTTTGTCCTGTATGATTTAGGGGAAAGCTTTTCTTCCCTGCTCTGATAATGGGATGCAGAATTATTGTTCTATACCCCATTTTTTAAGATCTCTGGTACTCAGAGCAGTGATGGAAAGCAAGCAAAACAGTGAACTTACAGTTGTTTAAAGATCTTCGTGATTACTTTAAATCCAGCATATGGATTTGAACCCTATTTACTCCGACAGGTACAGAATATCCTGTCAGCTTGCCATATTTTTTGAGTTAGTATTAGATATTGACTGAACCACAAACATGAATCTGAATACCACCATGGCTTATGGGTATGGAGGAAAGTAGAATCTGAATCTGACTAAGAATCTCACAGCTAACCCATATCTCTAGTGGACTGAAACAAACCCACAGATGTAAACACCCCCAAATTTGGGGGAACTGAAATCTTGAGTCAAATTTGCTGCTGTAATTATTATGTGAAATTATCCCCCTGAACTGGTATGGTATTGTCTTTAGAAATATATCCATATTCCTTAATCCTCAGTCAAGCCTTTAGCAGGACTATAGAGATGTTCATGTATATGTATAGTATTTACTTTAGTATATAACTAGGTATAGTATATTGCTTGGCTTGTCAACAATGACTATATGGAATGAGATA
The DNA here is from genome assembly GCF_965140235.1 of Caretta caretta. NCBI lineage: Eukaryota > Metazoa > Chordata > Testudines > Cheloniidae > Caretta > Caretta caretta. The sequence goes on from NC_134206.1 coordinate 242,336,344, forward strand.
TCTAGGAATGACTGATTATGACTCTGATTTTTAGACAGAGCACAATTCAACCTCCAATTTTGCAATTGCAAAAAAGTAAGTGCAATTAAGGCATCTTAGTAGGCACAATTAATTGCACCCTAATTTAACTGTGAGCACATTATTGGGAAGCAATTTTTTTAAATTTAGGCCTATATGAGCAAGAATGTAACATCTCCCCTTTGAATGATGAAGTATAAGAAATAATTTTCTTCCTAAAAGACATGCTGGGTGTAAAATGAGATAAACAGAATGGGTTACCTTGAATGTACAGATCACCAGGAATATTGTTTGGTAACATCTATGCAGAATGGATCAACTGAAACAGGGAGTGCACAAGCAATATCTGAGTCGAAGGGGCGAAGACATTTCAGGACTCAGTACAATTCAGAACTGCATTGGAAAGTTAGCTGTTTGAACATTGTGTTATTTTTTTCTAAAGATTTTTTGGAAACTTCAACTCCTCATTTCAGTTTGCTAAGAACGAGGAGCCTTTCTCAGGGATGTTAACAGTGAATGGCTCCCAGTGTGGTCCTCCAGGTTGACTGTGAAGAGTACAGCAGAAATGGTGCAGCTATCACAGTACAGTCAACACAGGCAAGTAGAAAAGGAGTACTTGTGGCACCTTAGAGACTAACCAATTTATTTGAGCATGAGCTTTCGTGAGCCACAGCTCACTTCATCTGATGAAGTGAGCTGTGGCTCACGAAAGCTCATGCTCAAATAAATTGGTTAGTCTCTAAGGTGCCACAAGTACTCCTTTTCTTTTTGCGAATACAGACTAACACGGCTGTTCCTCTGAAACAGGCAAGTAGATTCAACTTAATGATGTAATTGCGGATGGACCTCACAGTTGATCCCAGCTGTCCCTAACAATTGCTTATGTGTAGTGTAGCTTCAGTGATTTCTGGCTGCAGTATCTTAGGTGCAGTCAGGGTGGGCACTGCCTACCCTTTCCCCACTAATCAGATAATATATATTCTTTAATTACTGCTATTGACTTTGCACCTTTACATGACAAAATCAATTTTGCTTGCCCACTTTCCTATGCCACCAGCCTTCACTGCTACTTTACATGGTTACCTGCTGATTTGAGTGACTAAGTGGGGCAATCTGACTCTGATATTGAGGAACTCGTGTTTGAAAACTGAACCCACAGTATCACTCTCCAGGTTTCCACACACAGACTATTGCCTCACTTTAATTTTTGGAGCCTCTTTTCGTCTCCATTTACTCACTTGAAGCTCCTGTCCTGGCAGCAGTTGTCGTACCTGCATACGTTTCCCTCAGTGGGGGTGATGCAGAAAGTAATGAATCCTCCTCTAAACCCATAATCTCTCTGTAGGACAGCAGAGAAGGTTTTTCTTGTCTGGGCCTACTACTGCCTTCCTGTTCTGGTTGTCTCTGAGACCATGGACAACATTTCTGTGATGCACCTAACTCCCACTCCTGCTAAGAGAGTGTCACCCTCGATTTGTCAGGGCCCCCTCACCTCAAGAACACTATCAAAATTAGATGTGAGAGTTTAGAGTGGTCAGTACAGCTGACAGGTACAGACATTGAGCAAACTTCTCACCAGGCTCAGCAGAGTAAGTACTGGGGCCAACATTTTTTAAAAAACGTCTGCCTAAAGTTAAGGCTTCTATGACTGTATTTACATACCTAAATAAAATAGCCTGATTTTAACAATCAGCGATGCTTAAATATGGAATTGGGAACCTAATCCTAGGCATTCATTTTTTGAAAGTCTTCTCAAGAATGTTTGTTGACTTGGATCTTCTAGTTATCTTGTTCACCAAAGCCAGCACAGTGTTTAACTCCTGGGTACATTAACAGCTGGTTTTATGTGAGGCGACTGCTTACTTGGCCTCAGCAATGATGCTTTGTAGTACAGGTTAAAATGAAGAATTAAGGAACAACTGCATCTCTTGGGGACGTTTTAACCCTCCCTACCAGATACCCTCCCCCATCTGACTTTCACGATTACCCTTATAAAACATCACAAGGAAATGACCACTCTCTGCATCATGCCTAACCCTGTAATGTGTACAGCAAAGATGTGCCCATTAAAGAAAAACATGTTAGTCCGTTCAAGGGGAAAATAATCCCCCCAATCAGCCTATGTTTCAAGAATATTAAACAAGAGAATCTCTCAGTTGAGAAGGAATAGTCTGGAAAGACTCCCATTTTACAAATGTTTAGGGATTTGCCGTATATGCTGCTAGTCATCTTTCACTTCCACTGATTTTTCCAGGATTTTACCAACAATCCCTTCTTGGTGTGGTAAGTGATGTGCTTGTACTTATTCAGGCAAATTCAGGACTTGTAGTTTCATGGCACCTGCTAAAGGTTATTTTAGGGAGAAGAGTATTTTAAAGGCAACATGTTGGCTTTTTTCATAAAGGGATTTACTCAAAGATTTCCCCCATTTCATGTGGGCCATCTGATGTCAGGTTTTGGTATTTACACAACAAAGCTAGGGGCTTCTACTAAACGTTTCTGAGACTGACCCACCACTGCCCCATAATATCCATAACCAAAGAGAAGGAACAGAGATATAAATGAAAAATATAAACAATAATAAAACATTTTCCTGGTTCTGCTTACCCGCTAAGTACACCGAGAACCAAGTTAAGTACAAAAAATGACCCTATGATGATTAGTGTAACAAAATAGATCCAGGGCCAGTCCCTTCCTATGGCATCATTGACCTGGAAGAGTGGAATGATAATTAGTGAGACAGGCTCAGTTTCTGAGCACTGCAAGACTCCAGCCAAAGGGATCCCAAGTCACCAGCACCAGGGCTTTCAAAGTTTTCATTACTGCAGTATATGATTGAGACCAAGTTGTCTTCTCTCCAGTCTAGTTGGAGCTGGATATTTTGGTTGGACTGAGGTTGAATTTCCTCATTAGAGAGTAACATTTTGTTGTCACAGTTATTTTGGCTGAAAAACTTTGAAGTTATTTATTTCAAAACCAATGTAAAAACTTCCTTGGATTCAGACTTTTATTTTGGATGGAGGTGAGTCAGGAATGAAGGAAGGGATCCTGGTGACTGGAAAGAACCCTGATTATGGAGTCTTGCCCTGCAGCATCGGAAAAAGGACATCAAAAACTGGCAGCTTACCCGCTCAACACACCAAGAACCAGATTTAGAACGAAAAAGGATCCAAAGATGACCAGACTGACAAAATACACCCATGGTAACTCATAGCCCATAGCGTCCTGCATCTGGAAAGACGAAGGAAAGTTAGAAGACAGAGAGAGAAAGCAGAACTGATTAGGCGAAGGAACAGATGGAAAGGTTTGTAAACAGAGCCTCTGGTTATTCACACATAAATGTACCAAATGTTTCTTCTTTACGATGTCATCACTTCTCTTTCTTCCCCTTTGATTCCTCTGTTCTCTACCTGTTTCCACATAGGTATGACCTTCTGTGGTCACCTTTATAGAATCAGCTTTTGCCAACACATACCACACATTGTGATCTCAGATAAGAAGTAATTTCTCATTCTAAGTAGAGTGAGAACTGTTGTACCTCAGATAGTAGTAAGTGGTAACTGTTGGCAAATGCTGACTTTTTAATGGCAACTTCCTGGTTATTCTCACACTGTTTACCATAGTCATGGCAGTCTTTGTGTCCTTTAGGCCTTGTCTATACTACAGTGGCACAGCTGTAGCACTGAGGCTCAGATGCTTCACACATCAATGGAAAGGGTTTTCCATCAATGTACCTAATCCATCTCTCCAAGAGGCGGTAGCTAGGTTGATGGAAGAATTCTTCCATTGACCTAGCTGCATCTACATTGGGGGTTAGGTTGACATAACTGCAGTGCTCAGAGTGTGAAATTTTCACAGACCTAGCTACATCATTCTGGGCTATCTAATTTTTTAGTGTAGACCAGGCCTGAGAAGAAAGCCCTGCCAATGCCCACCATTTTCTGATGCTGTAAAGCGCTTTCTAAACTTCCTTCTGTCTATAGAGGCCATCCATGCAACTTAGTGATTCCTGCACACGTCAGTCGGAGACCCTGCAACTGAATGGCATGAGTGCATTTCCAGCTTTGACATGAATGCAGGTGACTTCAAATAGAGCAGCCTGTTTTAAGTATAATGTCATCTGAGCACAGAACCTGCACTATATGAAGAGCAGCCTGCATATCAATTCAGGTACATACAAATACTATGTTCAAGGGCTCACCCTTATCTTAAAAGTTTTGTTAGAAATTCATATTTTGGGATGTTCAAGTGAAGACATCTCATAGTTTGATGCATTAATCTAGCCTTCCCATTTCATAAACACTTATCTCCAAGGCAGAGATGGCACCATCAAAGAAATAGACTGTAGGCAAAATTTTCAAAAGTACCAAAGTGTTTTATCTGAGAGTCTAGGTTCCATATTCAAATGTGCCTACGTCAT